>NC_140587.1:720700751-721300751 GCF_964204655.1 Triturus cristatus | reverse complement strand
AGGAGTGACATACATCAACACATCAGCAGAAGTAGGATGTCGATTTCAGAGACTGGTAGCTGAACACTAGAGCCACAGGTCACATGACATTACACTAGGACAGCCCACACACCTTGCCAATAAGGTGTACATGTAATGACTCACCACACATTCATTGAGAGGATGCAGACATGTCCTTGTTACGCTACTCCGTGTCCCATGCATACATACGCACCTCACATCTGATACCACATGTGGCCTGGTGTGCGTAACAGTGTGCCATGTCCATCTACACACAGACACATGTTGGTTGCTGCAACAGCTGATGCTTTTGAGGGAGCACCAACATCAAGCTAATGGGAACACCCCACACATACATGACATATACACATCGTGCACCGTGGGTAGTCACATGTCTGGTGTGGTAACCCCTGTAGCGGGCATCAGAGGACACTTGCGTGTGTTGTTGACTGTGCCATGCCAGTGACGCTCATCCCAAGTGTGCAGTACGACATGCACACATGTCATAGGAGTTAAGGCATGCCTGGCACACATTGCACCGTCACACATAACATCTGTACACATCTCATCATACATCTGGTGCCTTCTCGACTCAGGAGTAATGTGCCACATCACAGCCTTTCACACCTGTGCCCCACACATGTAGTACTGCCCAGACAATGCCTTGATGTCCATCCATGGACAAGTATGTCAGCCCTATTCCTTCCTGTGTGCTGCCTGTCACCACTGTGATGTGTGAAAGGCACCGTACATTCGCTCAGAGGGCCTGTGTACGTTCCCTATCACTATGGGAGTGCTGCCGTATGTGTACCCATAGTGATAGTGAGCGTACAGGCGTGTGTACGGTCCGTACCACTATGGGTACGCATACGCGAGAACACCCATAGTGATACGGACCGTACACGCGTGCGTACGCTCACTTTCACTATTGGTGTTCTCGCGTATGCGTACTCATAGTGGTACGGACCGTACACACGTGCGTACGCTCACTATCACTATGGGTACACATACGCGAGAACACCCATAGTGATAGTGAGCGTACAGGCGTGTGTACGGTCCATACCACTATGGGTACGCATACGCGAGAACACCCATAGTGATAGTGAGTGTACTCACGCGTGTACGGTCCGTACCACTATGGGTGTTCTCGCGTATGCGTACCCATAGTGATAGTGAGCGTACAGGCGTGTGTACGGTCCGTACCACTATGGGTACGCATATGCGAGAACACCCATAGTGATAGTGAGCGTACGCACACGTGTACGGTCCGTACCACTATGGGTGTTCTCGCGTATGCGTACCCATAGTGATACGGACCGTACACATGCCTGTACGCTCACTATCACTATGGGTACGCATACGCGAGCACACCCATAGTGATACGGACCGTACACACGCCTGTACGCTCACTATCACTATGGGTACGCATACGCGAGCACACCCATAGTGATACGGACCGTACACACGCCTGTACGGGCCGTTGCTATGCTTTTGGGGTGCCCTAGGGCCCTGGTACGCACCGTACATGTGTGTGAAACTCCAAATTACATAGGGGACACATGAGGGACAAGTATAAAGGCCTACATGCATGCTGGTTGTCATGAAGACCAAGTTTAAAGTTTGAATTTTTTTCAGCAGGTGCACAGCAGAAGTCAGTTTGAATAAATCTACTTTGTTGCAATGTGGTTCTGGAGTTGACATCATGCTCAAGAAAAAAACACAATCATAACCCACTGACTGTGCTAGGTTTGAAGGGATTGGAGGAAACATAGGATGCAAATGTGAGTGACCAATCACTCTGTACTCCTGTGCATGAAACAGGCCAGCAAGGCAGATATAAGGCAGCCAGGTCCCATGAGGGAGCACTTGCCTGCACATCTTTGGATTCTACGACCCAGCTGCTGCTACTGATTCCCTGGAACCATGTCAAGGTCTGTGGAGAGGTCACAGCCTTTCACCCTGGAGGAGAACCTGGCATTGCTGGGTGTGATCCTCCCACAGTACCCCCTGCTGTATGGGCGACCAGGGTATCAGGTGAGTGCAGAGTCTACTAGCACAGACTTTGTCCCTTGTTTGTGACTGTGACTTCTGGCATTGTGTCCAGGTGTGACACACATGCTATGAACTGTAGGGGGGGTTCCAGGGGGGGGAATGCCTGATGTCTCCCAGCCAGAGCATGCTGTGGTGCATGTCTGCCGTCCTCACTTGCATTGTGTTTACTGTGACAATCACTGCATGGTGCATGCCACATTCTGCCTGTCTTGTCCTCCTGGGAATGTAGCCTCTACAGTCCTCATGTGATTATGTGGTCAGGCCAGTGTGACAGGTGACTGTACCCACAGATGTGTGTTAGTTCTGTGTACCTGTGCTGAGAGTGTCCACATGATGTGTTCGTACCCTGGACATCGGTGTGTGTGTAAGTCCCCTGTCATGTGGGTGGGTGCATATGTGGAGTGTGGCACCCGGGCTGCATGAGGGATGGATATACCCTGCCCATGTGATATGAGCCACGAGCAGTGCTGTGTGTCTGACGTGCAGAGCCAGCCCCACACCTGTGAGCCCCCCCCATCTAGTGGCACATGTGCAGAGTGAGGTTTGTCGCTGCATTTGGCAATGGCAGGTGAATGTCCTGTGCCTGTGTGTGTCTGTGTACTCTGCTGAGGTAGCGTCAGTGGCCTGTGGCATGTGACTGCTTAGAGGTGCTGCACATTATCCTGGTGTTGCTTGTGATGCACAGTGTGAGCCTGGATCATTGATTGTGTCGGTGCCCTCATTCCACCTGTGTACTTTCAATGGCACGTACTACTTTTGCCCTTCCCCAGAGGATCATGTCCCTATGACAAAGGTGCAATGCGTTGGATGCATACTATGCCTTGTTGTAAACAGCAAATTGGTTCTAATATGTGTCTCTGTGACATGTGCCAGGTGTATTGATGTAGTGTCACTTTTTCATCCTCACAGGTAGGAGCCTCTGCCAAGAAGCAGATATGGATGAACGCCGTCAGTGCCGTGAGGAGGACGGACGGTCGCAAGCGGCGCCTGGCCCAGGTGAGGAAACGCTGGCAGGATATCTGGTGCTGGACGCGGAGGATCGCACGGGTCCTGCTGGGGGACTCACCTGAGACCCATAAGAACCGCGGGCGCCGCCGTCTGACCCACATCCACAAGCGTGTGCTGGCAGTGGTATTTCCAGACTTGGACAGGCGCTTACAGGAGAAGCAGCAGCAGGAAGGGGGTAGGTACCTGTGTGTTTGTTGTGTGTCACCAGCATTTGTAAGTGCACAGTTGCATGGATACACTGCCAGGGTTTAAAGGTGCTGTGCAGATCCTGTTACCCACAGTATAGCGGTGCTCTCCTGCCTCCCTTCCCCTCCTTGCAATGTGTTCCCTGGTCTGTGTGTAGTCACTCCTTCACAAGGTTATGCAGGCTGGCACTTTCTCCACGTGAACTATGCCTGTAGCATCATGTGTGGGGGTGGTGTGTAACAGGTTTTGGGACCTTGCCTGTGCCCTGTCCAGTTCAGTACTTGTGGGTTCCATGTCAGTTGGCACTGATGCTGAGTCCAGACATGGGAGTTAGTCTCTCAAGTGTCATGCCTTACAGCACGCATGTCCTGTGTTGTGGCCTGTGACATGATGTGCATGAGTGTGCGATACGCATAGTGCAGGGATGGTGGCGTGTGTTGCAGTCATTCCCATTCAGGACCATGGAGTTGTTGGCCACTACTGTCCCCTGGGGCATATTTTCCTAGGTGTCATGTGTGTCATCACAAAGTGGACACTCTCATTGTCTACAGCATAGGTTGTGCTCTGTGCCATTGTCCCCTGGCACCATGTATATTGACGTAATATGTAGTACAAGTGTCCACTGTACAGCCTGACCTGTTTTTCCTTGTTCATACTCACGGTGGCCAGTGCATGTGTGTCTTGTTACAATCATCTGATGATGACCATTTGTACATGATTATTTGGACAGGCGCACCTTGGGTATTTGGTGTCCAATCTTGCATTTATGCAGCCCCTGTGTATTTCACCCAGACTAAGAGATGTAAGTGCTTCCTGTGTCTCAACAAATTGTCTCATGTAGGGGGTGGTTGGTGCGGGCAAAGCCTACATGTCAAAACCTGATGTCTCCTTGCTAGGTCTGGCCAGTGTGTGATGTTTGTCTGGACATACACTCAAGGTGCAGTGAGCCAGTCATGGTGGGCATGTTTTCAGTATTACCTATGCAGCATGTGCCTCAAGTTCATGGATATGGTCCCTGCTCATCCCTATTTTCGGCAACGCTGTGTGGTGCAGATGCAGTGCTGGATTGTCCCCAGGGCCTGGCTCCTCTGTCAAACTCCATTTCATGTCATTTGCTATTGTGTCATGCTCTCCATGGTTTTTCAGTGGCATGGTGGGTCAACCAACTGTGTGTTGCATGCCCTACATATGTACCTTGTTTTGTAGATGTTACTGATCTTTCTTTTCAGGCTATGCACTGTAACCTGTGTAGATTGGACTCATGTGACATATGTATACAGGTGTATGATTAATTGCTGTCTCTTCACCTTGCCCACAGCATCGTCGGGGGACACAGAGGGAGACATGAGCACAGACGGAGCGGAGGGACCGAGCACCAGTGCCAGCGTTGACATCGTGGCTGGCACATTGAGTGGAACTGAGGCGGAGGAGAGTGAGGCCGAGGACCTGTCCACTGGCACGACAGAATATGAAGCTGACGGGTCCGAGGATGATCTCTCCGAGTGGGCGGAGGCTGCACCAGCAGCTGACAGCGGCACAACATCTCACCCCGCCCCCTCCATTGCCATCAGCCGCCTCCCACTTGCTCGTGTCCCTTCCCAGCGTGCCCGGTCACCACATGTCTCCTTCCTGCCAGGCACCACACCCCCTGCCCCTGTCTCCACTGCTGCCGCCAATGCCGAGTCTGTGGACATCCAGCGGCAGTTGCCGGTTGGCCAGGCTGCGATGCTTAATGTCCTCCATGGCCACAGCCAAATGCTGAACAACATGGAGGCATACTTGGAGGGCATTTTCTCATCGCAGGCTGACCAACGCAACTTGCTGAGGTCCATTGACTCGACACTGACTGCAGCAGTGGGTCTCCTGCAGCGCTACATCCAACCCCCTACCCCTGACCCATCCACACTTCCCACTCCCATGCCTGTCCCACGTACACCCAGACGTCAGCATGCACCCACCACAACAGACACAGGCACCACACCAGCAGGGAAGGTCATACGCACACCTCCTGGCACACACACACAGGGTGAAGTAGGCACACCCACTGGGTTGGGGGGCAAACGTAAGCCACGTAGCCAGAGTGGGAGTCCGCATTCCACCCAATCCACTCCCTCCAAATCCCCTCCCCTCAGCTCTCCTGGCCACATATCCGGCAAAGACTCCTTCATGGCCGCTCTGTCCCTGAGCCCCACTGTGACACCACCCCGCAAGCGGTCAAGGGAGTCCCCGGTCAGGGTGGTTGAGTCCCCCCCCGTCCACACCCTCCCCCAGTGGCGCTGCGACCCATCCCTCCGCCCCCCCCCTCCTTGGGGCCTGTGGTTCCTTCGGGTGCAGGGGAGTCTCTGGAGGACCTTGCTAAGGTGTGCAGCGACATCCTGGCATCCGCCTTTGGCCCTGCCCCACCCCCTGTGGTGGAGTCCTCCATCCCTGCACCCACGACGCCTACCCTTCGCCCTCATGTCCCCGCGGTGCCTGGTCCTTCCCCCCCACATGATGCCCTCCCCGCTCTGGAAGACGAAGGAGTCTGACTGTGCAGGCAAGCTAGGGGACACGCGTCCCACTGTGTCCCCCACCTGGATTCGAACTTTGGATTACCCTATGGGCATTGTACATCTTGAACTTTGAAGGGACAAACTGATTTTTGGATGCTGAATAGAGCAATTTATTTTTCCTTAGTACACTACTGTCTGTCTGGTACTGCTGTTGGTCGACCTGCCCCATTATTTTGGGTGGTGATAATGTGTTGGGTGTGTGGGAATTGTAGTCTTGTGCTGGTCATAGGGTGGATCCTGGTATCTGTGTGCCATCACAAGCTGTTGGCTACATAACTTTGTTCATGTAAGCAGTTACTGCATGGTGACATCGTCCCAAGGTGTGTTCCTTCCTCTGTGTAACCTGACATCTTCCCTGCAGGGTCTTTCCAATATGTGGTGCTGAGCTGTGTCTACATTGGCTGGGTGTGTGACGGACTCGTTAGACTTGGGCCATGCATGCTGAGCGATGTCTCCACCTGCATCATTCGTGGCGTCCTTGGTGGTCACTGTACTTGTGTATGTAGACTGTTGTCATGACTTCATGTATACATGTTTTCTTTTTGGCGCTATGCATGTGTATACTCCCAGCCTCGCACACATGTGGTACATGTACTGCAGGATCTTTGTGCACCTGAATGACATTTGTGGGCATTGGATCTGTGGGTACTCCACCCTTTTCTTTGCAGGGGCACTGCTGGGAGTGTTGGGCACCCACCCCTCCTGTGTCTGGGCACTGCTGGGAGGACTCTACACCCACCCCTCCTGCATCTGGGCACTGCTGGGAGGACTCTGCACCCACCCCTCCTGCGTCTGGTTACTGCTGGGAGGACTCTGCACACACCCCTCCTGTGTCTGGGCACTGCTGGGAGGACTCTGCACCCACCCCTCCTGTGTCTCGGCACTGCTGGGAGGACTCGGCACCCACCTCTCCTGCGTCTGGGCACTGCTGGGAGGACTCTGCACCCACCCCTCCTGTGTCTGGGCACTGCTGGGAGGACTCTGCACCCACCCCTCCTGCGTCTGGGCACTGCTGGGAGGACTCTGCACACACCCCTCCTGCGTCTGGGCACTGCTGGGAGGACTCTGCACCCACCCCTCCTGTGTCTGGGCACTGCTGGGAGGACTCTGCACCCACCCCTCCTGTGTCTGGGCACTGCTGGGAGGACTCTGCACCCACCCCTCCTGTGTCTGGGCACTGCTGGGAGGACTCTTCACCCACCCCTCCTGCATCTGGGCACTGCTGGGAGGACTCTGCACACACCCCTCCTGTGACTGGGCACTGCTGGGAGTGTTAGGCACCCACTTCTCCTGTGTCTGGGCACTGCTGGGAGGACTCTGCACCCACCCCTCCTGCGTCTGGGCACTGCTGGGAGGACTCTGCACACACCCCTCCTGTGTCTGGGCACTGCTGGGAGGACTCTGCACCCACCCCTCCTGTGTCTGGGCACTGCTGGGAGGACTCTGCACCCACCCCTCCTGCATCTGGGCACTGCTGGGAGAACTCTGCACCCACCCCTCCTATGACTGGGCACTGCTGGGAGTGTTAGGCACCCACCCCTCCTGCGTCTGGGCACTACTGGGAGGACTCTACACACACCCCTCCTATTTCAGGATATGTACGCTTAGAACATACACGGGTGTGGGTTCGCTCCATGCATACGAGGTGGGGGTACGGTCCGTACGTACACTGTTGGCATGGGGGGTACGCTCCATGCATACACGGGTGAGGGTACGGGTCGTACTTACACTGTTGGGGTGGGGGGTACGCTCCATACGTACGCGGGTGAGGGTACGGGTCGTACTTACACTGTTGGCATGGGGGGTACGCTCCATGCATATGCGGGTGAGGGTACGGGTCGTACTTACACTGTTGGGGTGGGGGGTATGCTCTATACGTACGCGGGTGAGGGTATGGGTCGTACTTACACTGTTGGGGTGGGGGGTACGCTCCATACATACGCGGGTGAGGGTACGGGTCGTACTTACACTGTTGAAGTGGGGGGTATGCTCCATACGTACGCGGGTGAGGTTACGGGTCGTACTTACACTGTTGGGCTGGGTGGTACGCTCCATACGTACGCGGGTGAGGGTACGGGTCGTACTTACACTGTTGGGGTGGGGGGTACGCTCCATACGTACGCGGGTGAGGGTATGGGTCGTACATACACTGTTGGGGTGGGGGGTACGCTCCATACGTACGCGGGTGATGGTACGGGTCGTACTTACACTGTTGGGGTGGGGGGTACGCTCCATACGTACGCGGGTGAGGGTACGGGTCGTACTTACACTGTTGGCATGGGGGGTACGCTCCATGCATACGCAGGTGAGGGTACGGGTCGTACTTACACTGTTGGGGTGGGGGGTTCGCTCTATACGTACGCGGGTGAGGGTACGGGTCGTACTTACACTGTTGGGGTGGGGGGTACGCTCCATACATACGCGGGTGAGGGTACGGGTCGTACTTACACTGTTGAAGTGGGGGGTACGCTCCATACGTACGCGGGTGAGGTTACGGGTCGTACTTACACTGTTGGGCTGGGTGGTACGCTCCATACGTACGCGGGTGAGGGTACGGGTCGTACTTACACTGTTGGGGTGGGGGGTACGCTCCATACGTACGCGGGTGAGGGTACGGGTCGTACATACACTGTTGGGGTGGGGGGTACGCTCCATACGTACGCGGGTGAGGGTACGGGTCGTACTTACACTTTTGGGGTGGGGGGTACGCTCCATACGTACGCGGGTGAGGGTACGGGTCGTACTTACACTGTTGGGGTGGGGGGTATGCTCCATACATACGCGGGTGGGGGTACGGGTCATACTTACACTGTTGGGGTGGGGGGTACGCTCCATGCATACGGGGGTGGGGGTACGGTCCGTACATATCCGTACCCACGCTATGGAATGCATGTGTGGGCCGTACCCAGGCCTTTGCCACGTGGGTACAGCCGTCCCGCCATTGTTGGGGTGACGTAGGTGTGGGCAGGGTATGACTCGTACCCACGCTCTTAAGGCGTGGGTAAGGGACGTACCTGTATTGTTGTGTTGTCGGTTCGCATCGTCAAGCACTTCCGTTGTGGCGGACGCTGGCTTTGCTGGACATGCCCCCACCCCCTCGTAGTGACCAGGGCCTGGGGTTCAGGTATGTCCAGGGCATGTGTGCTGTGTGACTTTGGTGGGGGTTTTGTGGCCTGCCCCTGGTCCTGCCCCCCCCTTTCCCCCCTCCCTTTGTTGTTCTGACCTTCTGCAGCGTCTGTGTCGTAACCTGTAGAGGAGGTCGACTGCTATGAGGGCCGGGATGACACGTAGGTTCGGGTCCATGTCTGTCGGTCGCGTGCAGGTACTCCTTGTTCGCGTCGTCCTGATTTCCCGGCAGTTTTTGGCTGCCGGAAAATATTGTCCGTGCGGGATGACGTCGGTGCGAATCGTAATGCCTGGTTCGTGAATGGCAGGCTGCGTGCGTCCCGACGTCACGTCGGCGCTTTCCCGGATCACATTTGTGTGTTTATTTTCGTCGGTCGGGGTTTTGTACGATTCGTACGGAAATGGTATTTCCGTGCGAATCGTACTTCCATGTTTGTATATTTGTAAGACCGGGTACGCGTCGGACGGAGAATATGCTCCGTCCGACGGTTCGTACCCGGTTTTTACAGGATCGTGATTGGCACCCAAATGTGTAATAAATGCACACATATTTACAACAATGACATGTAAGTCATTTTAAAATTATATGCAGCTGTACTGAGTAAGCACATATGAGTTACACTGTACAGAACACACAAAGCATTACTCAAAAGCAAAATGTGGCTCTTGCCATTTACATTGTCTGATGTACCTAAGGAAAAGACAAATGTTTTTATACAAATTTTTGCAAAGTTTATCTCAAAGGCCTCGATTTACATAGGTAAAATTGAACTATAATGAGGGTATATGAGGGTGTGCTTATCTATGGACATTATAGGACAGTTCATAGTAAGTGTAAAACTGTTCAGACTGTGCAGTCGGAGCTGAGAACTGCACACATGAAAGGATAGACCTGGATACAACTTAAATTCTGGAAATATCGATACCGACTGTGTAGTATCCTGTAATGTAACTATAGAAGATTATCATGTGAATACTATTGGAATCTCAAATTATACTAAATCTGAAGTTAAGGTTGTTGAATACTGCAAACAATACTGACTAAATATGAGTAATTATTCAATATGTGAAAGTGTAATCACATTTTTGAAAGCACATAATATTGCATACTTAGATTAAATAACTACAATGTGAGTACTTGCATTATGTTGTGTACACACTTTACAAAAGGTTTATGACAGCTACGTAAGACGTATTTAAAAAAAAAAAGATTCCAGTTGACTGGGCTGGCGAGAACCAGGGGCTGACCAGGAGATCCTTGGCTCGTAGGCGGGAACGCCCATTTGATACCATCAGTGAGGAGGAGGAGGAAGACCAAGCACCCAGTATGGGGAGTGAGCTCACCTGACCATCTACATCAACAATCCGGGTGGATCCTAAGGAGGCTGAAGAGGGGAGCATTGAGAGGGACACACCCAGCCAGGGGGATGATGATTTTGGGTGTCCTCCTGTCCCACAGGAACTAGTGGAACTAGTGGAGTTGGTGTCTCCCGAGCAGGCCCCACCACCATCTTGGCCTGCAACCGAACTCATCTTCACTCCTGAAGCCCCCAATCCAATGGAGCCTCGAGCAGCACCTCCTACAACTACTCCCCCTCCAAGTACCCGCCAAGCAGAGCAAGAGCTGAGGGAGACATCTGCCCCTGATATCCCAAACTCCTGAAATGCAACCCAAACCCCATCCATGTGTTTTACCTCCTGTAGCTGCACTTCAGGGACTAATGGGGCAGAGGATCATGTCAGGACTGTGTTCTCTCTGGGCTTACAGGAGATAAGGGATGAGACTCCCTTTGCATTGTCTCCTTCCATGGTGTGTTTGGTCCTGCATCGGCCAGCCAAAGTAAGTCCACATTAGCAGAGGATATGGATATCATCATCAAAGATGAGAGCAAGGACGTTCAGTGTCCATGTCCTCCCAAGCCTGAGCAGCTGTAGCAGTAGTACATGTAGCTTGTGGGGGCAGACATTGTTTATTGCGTTGACCATATACTCTTGTGGTTGGACAAGGTTTTGACTGTAGACTATATTTTATTTGACCCTTGAATAAAGACTGGTTTCCCTTATGGTTTCTGATGTTTTCTAATATGTTGTCCAACCCCCTCAGAGTTCCCTTTCCTATTCTGCAAGAGGTTTTTATTTCTGTTCCTTTCTCCCTTTCTGACAGTTAACTTTTTTGATCATCATTACTGTTTTATTTAATATTTGAACCAACATAAATATTATTTTCTAAAAACAACTATCATTTAATTTGCCTTATTTATGTTGCATTCAATGTGGTTAAGTGTATATCTCTAGGTGGTTTGGTATGCTTTCAACATGATGCCTTGTGACACAGATGATCCTACAGGTCAAAATGTAGTACTCACACAAAGTTATTTTGACGTATATGTACCACAACAAGGGTAATCATTTTAAAAGCATAAAAAATACTCAAATCAGGAAAGAAGTTGTGATAGGTGCACATTTTTTTATTTATTTACATATTAGTCGTGCTGATACATATTTACAGTTGTCACTGGGATATCTTTGTAAGTGTGCATTCTGGATTGGTGCTGATGTGTGGATGGTTGTATGACATTTGTCTGTACATTTGGGTTAGCTTGCTCAGCTGAGGGGGGTGGGACCTGTGCAGGTTGGGGGTACCTGTACAGATGGGGGTGATTGCACAGGTGGGGATGTGTGCCTGTACAGGTGGGGTACATGTGCCTATGCAGATGGGGAGCTGTATAGAAGGTGCACGTACAGGTGGGGGGCCTGTAGAGGAGGGGTGCAGGTACCTGTACAGGTGTGGGTGCATGTCCCTATGCAGGTGGAGCTGCATTTGCCTGAGAGATGGGTGTTTGGCTGTAAAGGTGGGAAACTGCCTGTACAGGTGAGGGTGCTTCCGCCTGTACAGTGGGGGGGGGTGCCTATATAGATGCAGGGGTGCAGGTGTCTGCACAGGTGGGGGGAGTCTGTTATGGTAATATAATTTATATATGGTGCACAAATCACCCCGAGATGGGTATGATGGCACCAAGAACAGACACATGAAACCTGGCAAGACAATACTGTGTTAAAAGAGCACTGACTTCAATAATTGTTAGAATTGGAGATGATCCATACATCTGCGGATGTGCAAAGGTAACCTATTCCACTACATAGGGGCTCAGTAGCAAAAGGATCTGCCTCCTATGCTGGTCCTTCTGCCTCGTGGAACAGTAAGCAGCGCTTTGTCACTGGATCCAAGCAGTTAACAAGGGAGGTGGTGCGATAGTCTAGGCAATACGTAACTGGGAACTTTTCCTAGCAAGGAATTGTATGTCGGACAGCAAATTTTAAAGATAATCCTTTTACATGTTGTTTACCAGTGCAATGACCATAAAAGAGGGAAAGAGGCTGCATTGGATGGAAGACTGCAGAAAAGACTAGCGACAGTGTTTTGCACCACTTGATGTTTGGAAGCAACGTTTCATTTGCCTAGGCCAATAGGGCATTACTATGGTTCAAACGGCTAATGACCAACCCTTGTACCAAGGCCCTCCTTGCAGAAAGAGGGAAGAAGGAGAACATTCTCCTCAATAGGTGCAATATATAAAATATATACAAACATGTGACAATAGTAGATGAAACCTGATCCTTCATAGAAAGGGTTTGGTCTAGTTGGGCACCCATATATTTGAAAGTTCTGGAGGCCACTAGCCAGGGCACCAAAGCTGTTTGGCCTTACCGAACAGCATGAGCTCAGTTTTAACCACATTAAACTGGACGCAATTAACTGTCCTCCTGTCAGCATTTGCCATCATCCCAGCTGAGAACCGTTCTTTAGTTTTGGCGGGGCCTTCATCACAGGGATATTTAACTGAGTATCCTCTGCATAAGATGTAACCTCGAAACCAAAGGCTTTGAGGATCTTTAATAAGGTTGGGCTATGGCAAGAGCACTGTGGCACCCCCTTGTCCAGTGGCATAATGCAGGATTTATAAGAGCCCAACGTAATAGTTTGAGTATGATCAGAAAGAAAATCCTCAAGCCACTTTAATGCCAAGCCCTGGAGTCTGATATCCTGCAGCCTGTGAATTAGCCTGGGATGAAAAACCATATCAAATGCTGCAGATAGATTCAGCAGCATGAGAATGGAAGGAATGTTTGCATCAACGGCGCATCTGATGTGGTCAGTAACAGATAACAGTTTAGACTCTGTACTGTGAGAAAGGTGATACCCATATTGAGTTAGGTCCAGAATCTTATTGGCCTCAAGATGGTCCATGAGTTGTCCATTTATGTGACCTTCTAGCAGCTTACCCAATAAGGGGAGCAGTGAAATTGGACAGAAATTTGTGAGGATCAGGCAGACAGATTTGTCTTCTTTTGAATTTGCATAACCTGGGCCTCTTTTCAAGCTAATGGAATCTTGCCTGTCTTAACAGATCCTTTAAATATGGTGCATATGGCTGGAGCAAGCTGCTTGCCTGAAAAAGTTGGGGTACAGGTGTTTGTGCATGTTGGGGTGCAGGTGGGTATGTAGATTCCAGATAATGTGTTTACTGTGAAGAGAGACTTTCGGAAATTTTCAACATTTTCACCATTATCTTCATGGCCAAGGCTTGGTGTCTTGCACTCATTTCATAATACATTTTGATTTGACATGTTTAGGCAACATTTCACAACATTGTACAAGGCATGGGTCTGCATGTCAAACATCTCAGGGAAGTGAGTGTGCAATGTTAGAAAGAGTAGTTCTTCATCGGTCTGTTGTTGGAAAAAAGGTTCCTCCCACTGTCCAACATAAGCATCTGCCATCCCACTCTGCATGGGCCACCCTTTTGGCTTTTGGGACGCCCTCTTATGTGACCATCAGATTGCTCAGCATGGGGAGGGGTGGCAGCTGGAAGGTTGTTGAGGGGAGATTCATGCCTAGGAGATACGGGCTCTTCACCAGATGTGGTCTCTCCTTCAGATGTTTGAAAGTAGGCCTGGGACACACCTTCATGGGAGGAGTGTGTAGGAGAATCTACAAATCAACCTAGGAAGTGAGGGCTGTAAGGAGGTGATGGTTGTGTTGGGGCGGTAGACTCTGTGGTTGGTGGGCTGACTGCTGCGGACTGGCAATTCTCAGATGGAAAGTGGGAGGTGCAATGCTGGCCAGACACGATGTAGCCTTCAGTCTATTGGGCAGTGGGCTAATAGTGACCTCCCCTTCATCCATGTCCTCCTTCTCAACCAGCTCCTGCTCATCTTCTTCCTCCTCATCCTTGTCTTGCAGAGCAGTGCTGGCTGCTGACATTGCTGTTTGGAAAAAGGATTGTATTTTCTCCTCAAATTGCCCACCAACCTCTGCTGATGGATAGTTTTGCTTCATTGTGTGACTCATTGTCCCCAAACCTGAAAGACACAGGTTGCAAGATATGAAGTTTTTGACATCATATTGTAGCTGCTGCAAGATTATAGTGTAATAAGTGCTTCTTTGCAACTATGTAAGGTTTCACATGTTATCTGGTTTGTGTAAATCTACATGTGATAGCTTAGACTTCAGCAGTCAGGTGTTCAACAAAGATGTGAAATGCAAAATCATATTCACTATTTACAGACACAGATATGTGTAGTTTTGATATCTCTTTTAAGGACAGCTACTGAACCTGCTTTCTCACATTTGGAGGCGTATTTAGGGGTGGAGTTGCATCACTATTGCACCATGCAAGGTGGTGCAAAAGTGATGCAAGTCATAAATGAGATTTATGAAGCCATGCAAAGCCACTTTGCATGGCCCTGAGTGACTCCATAAATGTGGAGTAAAGCGACGTAGCGCACTTCCCTGTGTTGCCTTAAGTTGGGTGTTTCCATGCAACTCCAGTGGTTTGTGACACATTCACAGTTACCAGAACTGGTAATCATGGGAATGCCCCAAAAAGATACGCCTTTCCAGAGAGGCGTAACGAAAAGAAATATCTGTATTTCTACTCGTTAATTCCTCGTTCTATGTATGCTGCATTCTGCAGCACACTCAGAAAGAGGAATTTTCCTCTCAGTATTGTTTTTGTGCAAGAAGATTCCCCTTCCTGCACAAAACCAAACTTGCATGCAACACAGGCACACTTGCACCATTGTGCAAGGGTGTCTGTGCTAGCGCTAGACAGCCAAAAGGGCACCAGTTCCAAGCACAGGGGAAAACACAGGAATGTGCCATATTGCCTTGATTACCATGCTTTCCTGCCCTTTCCCTGTCACACAGCGCAGCGACTGCATCAGCCAACTGCAGCCTTCTGTGTCACACTGGGAAGGTATGGAGGTAGCCCTTCAGGCGTTACTAACCTGTTACCAAACATAAACTTTTGTTTCATTTTTTTTAAAACAATTACTGTTTCTCACATAGAAGATATCGAAATATGACTAGATGTGAGATTAGTAAGGGCAGTTTTACATCTGGGGCAAAGTTTTAGGGCCTGATTCACAAAGGTAAACTTACACTTTTGTGTAAATTTACAACTGTTTGCTTTTCACAAAGGGATTTATAAGTAGTATCTTTGCAAGTGCTGGTCTCAGCACATAAAAAGACCTATCTATTTATGTGCGGACCCCCTCACTCATAAAAATACTAGTTGTAAATCCCTTTGTGAATAGCAAACAATCATAGAAATACATACATAAGTGTGAGTTTACCTTTGTGTAGCAGTCCCCCTATTTCTTCTTCATTGATGCACATGATGAACATTACTACATGAACACCTGGTTTGAAAAATAAATTATGGTCTCATGAACCACATTTACTAATGATGTTCAATGGGTTTGCTAAAATCAACTGAAGGTATTAGAAATGGGATTCCTGGTTGGCTGAGGAATGCACCCAGGCCAGGCAGGAACCACCACTCTGGATGCAACAGCATTTCTTTTGTGATTATGTACTCTGGAACCCACAGGGCCCCAGGAGACAATACCTGTATTTCACTTCACCTGGCAAGTTGCTAGTGCTATAAAGAGCATTACTGAGCCCAGCGGTGCTGTACATGAGTGGGAGGTGCCCAGGCAATGCCCAGGCCAAGGGCGGGCCCGTATGCGCCCCTCTGCATCTGTTCAAGGCTGGGGCACCCCTCAGAGTGCCTCACTTTTATGGCTATAAGGATAAAAAGGTTTTTGAGCATTGACTGAAGGCACTGAGGATGGGTAACAGATAACATGCTATCTCTGCCCCGAACACATTTTATCTGCTACAGTAAAGAGTTTCCTCATGATGTAATGGGACCCATTAATAATTAAATTGGGCTGGTAGAAGAAATACTAGGCACTACACCAAAAAGCCTTACACACAGAGTAGGCTACTGGCACCACGGAGACTTCTAGGGTTTCTGCTCTAGCACTAATTAAACAAACCCCTTCTGCACGCGACAACTCATGTGTTTTAATGGTGATTTGCGAATAGATGTCTCCAGCTTTCATTCTGATGTAAATGAAATAATAACCTCCACTCCGCAGAAAAAAGGCAAAAGGTGCCACGAAAAGCTCTACTAAGTCAACTAACTCTCGAACAAAAAAGTCTACTGTTCCAGGTAAAGCGGCCACTACAGTAGCTGTTAGTGAACCTGAGTCGACCGTAAGGAAGAAAACTCATGGGGCTTTTCCTGCTCAGGTCTCTTTAATTGCCGGCTTTGAGGCAGCCGACAAAACCAGTCATGCGCTCTCTACACTGCATGCAGCCTACATAGGGAAAACGGCCTCCCTACTGGTGCCCGGCTGGGTGCTGTCCGCACTAATCAGAATGTTGCCATTGCAGCGTTGTGAATTGGCTTATGGGAGGGGAGGGAGCATGCCTGTTCTTTTTCAGGAGCAGGACAACGTCAAACGCGGGACCCGACCCTGGAGCTGAGGCGGCAAGGGACCCTGTCAGATACGTTTTTTTTAATTTTTATTTTAAACCCCCCTCTGCGCAAACCCCCGTGTGACCCCTCCGCGCCCCCACCAGCGAGTATTGCAGGCCGGGACTGACTGGTACCACAGCAGAAGGTATAAATGCAGTGGCTCTTAGACACTTCTACAAACCGCCTGCTCTGAGGATGTGTAATATCGTCACCGACAAATCCTGCGCTCAAAATTTCAATAATATCTCGACCACTAATCATTCGTCCCCCCGGAACAGGTTGACTGAATGTCTTACTTTAAACATGCTAAACCACATGGAGTACATCCGGGGTGCCTCCCTTTGACATCGCTGGAGCATGTACCAACTTCACTAAAGGACCAGTGCCTTCCTTATCATCAGTCTCATCTGGTCGCTCTGAGGACCCCCACATGGTTTCGCAGACAAAAGCTGACTGTTTCACTCCAAGAGTGATTGAGCCTAGCTGCTCTAGCACATTCCTTGATGTGACTATAGGCACAATCCCAGGCCCTGATGTATTGCCACCAGCTATTAAGGAACCCCAAACATCTGATGTCTCAAATCAGTCAGTTGTTTTGAAATGTTTATTTTGTCTGCTTATTGACATTGCTTATGCCTTGTAGAGCTGTAGAGAGACCGCTGGGGGAAACTACAATCACCGTCATCCCTTGTTTCCTTGCTGCCTGTTGATGCCGCCTTCGCGCTTAAAAGCACGCTGCAGTCCCACGGTTGGGGAACTACTTATTGATATTGCTTTTGCCTGAGTGAGCTACGTAAAAACACTGCTGGGGGAAACTATAATCTCAGTTATCCGCTGCTGCCTTGCTGCCTGTTGGGGCTGCCTTCACTCTTAAAAGCGCACCACAGTCCGCGAACACGGGACACGCAAAATCAGTGCTTGTACAAAGCCAAGGCCAAGGGTGGGCCTGTCTATGGCTAGGCGAGGCTGGGTTGGGCCACCCTCTTTAAATCTCATATTAGATGGACCAAGTGGACCTGGATGTTTGTGAACTATATTTTGCGGCACGGTGAGATTCAATTGCTTTGCTGTTAAGCAATTATGGGGAAGCACAAAGTAGCTGGGAGTGTTCTTACCATAAGGCCCCCTGTTTCAATTGACAGTATGCTTGAGAGGGTTGCTGGGATTAATGTTAATGAAATTGAATTGGCAGAGGGCAGAGTCTCTTTGGAGCATGGTGTATTGCCAGTTCATCTGTCTGATGCCTATAGTAACACTTTTTGGACCTCAGAGGGCGGAACAGGTCTATCGCCAGGTCACATTTGTCCAAGTATTTGAACTGATACAGTTGATACCACGGTGCCCGAGTAAGGCAACCCCCAACTTTTCAGTCTTGCCCTAGCTTAGAAGTTAAGTGGAAAAGGCAACTAGGAAGGAATGTGGCTGCAAAGCGAAACAGCCTCTCCCTCATCAAAGTGATAAAAATCCACTACTCTCTTGGATCCAGCCCTCATCAAAGTCACAAACACAATGGGCCAGATTCACAGAACTAACTTAAGACAAAATCCTAAACTTACTACTTTTGGTATTCACAGAAGGCATTTAGTAGTACTAAAGTTAGGATTTTGTCTTAAGTCTGTCTTAAGTCTGTCTTAAGTCTGTCCTACTACCTTTGGTATTCACAGAAGGCATTTAGTAGTAGTAAAGTTAGGTTTTGTATTAAGTTTGACTTAAGACAGACTTAAGACAGTCTTAAGACAGACTTAAGACAGACAAGACAGACTTAAGACAAACTTAGGATAGACTTAAGACAGATTTAAGACAGACTTAAGACAAAATCCTAACTTTACTACTACTAAATGCCTTCTGTGAATACCAAAAGTAGTAAGTTTAGCATTTTGTCTTAAGTTAGTTCTGTGAATCGGGCCCGGTTTTCTGCAAGTCAGACATGCGATTCTCTGTCACAGGACCCCTTGTTATTAGATGTGTTAAGTGAAGAATTTAGCAGTATTTTTAAGGGGAAACCTAAATCACTGATAAAGCAATTGGACCGCAGGAAGGGTCTCTTTGTCAGTGCCTTTAAACAGCCAACCACTGAGCACTTGGGGAACAAAGGTAGTGGCTTATTTGCACTTGAACCTACATTTTTTAATAACTCTTTGTGTGCTCATTTTCAGGTCGCAGGTAAGAGCCCCTACTCATATTCTCTGGGAAACCGTGAATTATCATCAAACGCAACCATTGGGTGCTCAGACCAGCCGCGTCCCATGCAGGAAAGAGCAGTGGGGCCTGGTGGGAGTATTTCGACAGACAAAGAAGAAACATTAATTATTTATTTAATTTTCCCCCATGGTAATCTGTCGACTCCCCTCTACCCGGCCCCACCGCTCTTACCTGCACAGGCCACAGCTGGCTCAGACGCCGTAAAGTTCACAGCCTCAGGCATCAGCGTTCAGCCTACCTCAGCCTGCCCCCACCTGACATCCTCCAATTCATCTCCTCAGGACACTGGCAGTTCTATTCTTGCTTCTTGTCAAGACATTTTGAGTCTCCCTCCTGCAGCTTGTCTCTATGTGCAAATTTTAGCTGGAGTTTCCCCTCTGAGGTCCGGCCAACAGGAGTCATGGGATCAGCTCCGGAATAGGGTTGCTCACTGGTTGACCATGTACATACATTGTAATGCATTGGGCCACAATGATATCATAATCGTGAGGGCGCGGGGCTGGTTTCGTTTGCCAAGCAACAGCATTGTGGGGGACTGTATTCTTGTAAATATCTGAAGACTTGCCTGTGTACGGAATATATTGTGAGCAAAGGAATTTAACTGTTCAACCGAAAGCAAGATTGTTGCCTTACCCTTTGGGTACTTTTACAAGCGTGTCTCTTTCCCAGATGCCCGTAGTGACCCTGACCAGACTTCTAGTGTCTGCTGCACATACATGTTCTCCTCACTTAGTGATTTGGAGAATGTAGATTGACTTTAAGGGGGCAATTTGAGATACAGCAGAGATCTGTCCATAATATCACATCTACATCTGTATTACATCCCACCACTAATGTTCTCAGGGCCCATCTTAAAGGGCAGTGTCCTAGGATGAATCTATTGGATCATCTAACTACAAACAATGAGGACCCTATAACATCTCTTCTTACTGTCTGCCCTGATGTCTGTTTTTGGGATAGGGAGTCTTGACGGTTAAAATATTAAGGGCCAGATGTAGGTAAATCTGAAATACCGATTTCTTAATAGCGAATTTTACAGATTCGCTATTAAGAAATCGGTATTTCCTATGTAGGTAAAGATTCTGTAAAAAATACCGAATCCTTAATATTCCTTATTACCGAATCGTTAATTGAGATTCTGTAATAAAGAATACCTACCCATTCATTTCTATGGGCTTGGAGGCCCATAGGAATGAATGTGAAGACATTCACTATTAGCGATTCGGTATTACCAAATCGCTAATAGCGGGAGCACTTTAAAGGGTGCCAGGGTGTCAAAAGGACACCCTGCTGCACCCCTGAAATGTGCATGTGTGCACATGTGACGCACATACATGCCCTAAGGGCATGAATGTGCGCCACATGGCACTTAACAAAAAACAAAAAAGTGACTTTTTAAAGGAAATCGGTAATTACCACCAACTTGAAGTTGGTGGTAATTACCGATTTTTTAAGGCACAAAAGCACTCTTTAATGTGCATCCTACATTGCATTTAAGGAATCGGTATTACCGATTCCTTAAATGCAAGAGCAATAAGGAATCTGTATTTACCGATTCCTTATTTACCGATTCCTTACCAACATTAGGAATGGCTAAATACCGGCCGGTAACGCTGTAATTTACCGAATTTCGGCATTACCGACCGGTATTTAGCAACCTACATCGGGCCCTAAGTTGGAAGGTGGCAGGCCTCCGGTCAAAGATTAATATACCCGACTGGCACCATTTTATTAAGGGCTATGACATCGTCCTATTTCAAGAATCTTGGGGCACATTGCCCTTGTTGGTAGATGGCTATCAGTGTTCTTGTGTCCCTTTTGTTCCCTCACATTGTGGGCGCGCATCCGGGAGATTGGCTATCTAGATGAGTATTACCATAGGAGGGCATGTTAAACCTTTGGAGACTCTGGATAATAGCTTCCAAATCATAGTTGCAAGGACTGGGTTGAGTATGTATATTGTGAATTTTTGTGGCAATGATTTCATTGGTATCCCAAACATGAAGTTTCCACCACTATTTAATTGAATTTGTAAAATAGTGGATGATCTGGTACTGTAAGGGCACACAGCATACCTTTGCCTGGCTGGTGATTTCAATGTAGGTCTTACTTTAAAAAACGTAGCTTTGTCTGCTTGCTAGTACTGACCTGTGCAGTGTGGAAGTAATTTATTTCTTGCCCCACCTTGATCTGTTTGACACACTGGAAACTGTGGGCCCAATTGGTAGTGAAGTACCCATCTTTCGAAGTACAGGTAGCCCCTCTATAATAAATGATGTGTTTGTCACTCACAATCTAGAGGACTTACTCTTACATGGTACAGTTGTCCTATCTAGTTACAGTGACCACAATTCCACTGAGATCACATTATCCCTTCACGGAAATGTTTAGGATGGATAATGGGGCCCTTGACTTGCAACTTTCTACTGACAACATGAGGTTTGTGTGGAGACTGTGAGACCCAGTTCAATTTGTAAGCACTATAATCAGGGTACACTTGGGGATGGTGGCATCTAGTTACAGTTACCACAATTCCATTGAGATCACATTATCCCTTCACGGAAATGTTTAGGATGGATATTGGGGCCCTTGACCTGCAACTTTCTACTGACAACATGAGGTTTGTGTGGAGACTGTGAGACCCAGTTCAATTTTTAAGCACTATAATCAGGGTAAACTTGGGGATGGTGGCATTGTGTCTAACCGAAGAGAGCAATGATTGTCAGGTAGTGAAGGCCTTCGTTGCTCTTTGTACTAGTATCAGGAAGACTCCTTCTAAGCCTCTACACCCTACACCAAACCTCCTAAAATGGTTTAAAAGCAAATGTTCAGCAGTGAATAGGGCGTTGCGCTTAGCCCGGGTCTCGAAACCCAGGAACTCACCATTGATGGCCCTGAATAAGCAATATAAAAAGATCAGAGCTAAACAGTGGCAGGAGTTAATTGTGACTCAATGGGACATGCTAATTCAGGCAAAACTGCTGAATAATAGTAAATCTCTCTGGACCACTGTATCTGAGTTAAAGCGTAAAAGCAGGCCCTCTAGCTCCATTTCATGCAACATTGCTAGTAATGTTTGGGAGGAGTACTTTTGTAAATTCTATGCTGCACCAAAAACTTCTAACACTTTTTCTATAGGTTTTTGTCTTGTATCACGTTTTCGGATGACCTTAACAGAAGTTGAGGGTGCCATCAATCAAAGTATTGGTGGTAAGGCAGATCGTGCTCTTGAGGCGGAAGCCGAGAGCGTTTTTATTGTGTTTTTTAGATACTTGTTTTAAATATATTGTATTGTACTGTGGTTCTGCGTGTACTCACTTCCTTGGTACCTCGCTGATCCTGCGCAGCTGTGCTAGCGCTGCTGCAGCCGTCCTCAGCCTCAAACTTTTCCCGCCGCCATCTCGGCGAGGACGGAGGCCACGCCCCTTTGTGAGGCCACGCCCCCCGACGTCACCTTAAAACCGCTGACTTTCAACCCCACCAGCCCTAGACAGATCGTGCTCTTGAGGCGGAAGCCGAGAGCGTTTTTATTGTGTTTTTAGATACTTGTTTTAAATATATTGTATTGTACTGTGGTTCTGCGTGTACTCACTTCCTTGGTACCTCGCTGATCCTGCGCAGCTGTGCTAGCGCTGCTGCAGCCGTCCTCAGCCTCAAACTTTTCCCGCCGCCATCTCGGCGAGGACGGAGGCCACGCCCCTTTGTGAGGCCACGCCCCCCGACGTCACCTTAAAACCGCTGACTTTCAACCCCACCAGCCCTAGACAGATCGTGCTCTTGAGGCGGAAGCCGAGAGCGTTTTTATTGTGTTTTTTAGATACTTGTTTTAAATATATTGTATTGTACTGTGGTTCTGCGTGTACTCACTTCCTTGGTACCTCGCTGATCCTGCGCAGCTGTGCTAGCGCTGCTGCAGCCGTCCTCAGCCTCAAACTTTTCCCGCCGCCATCTCGGCGAGGAAGGAGGCCACGCCCCTTTGTGAGGCCACGCCCCCCGACGTCACTTTCTTACGCTCTATAAATAATGTGCATATCTCGGCCGCGCAGCGGACGAGCGCAGCGGGCGCGCCGCCAGCGCGCCGAAGGCGCGCTAAAGGCAAGCCCGTCTGCGCCCATCCGCGCCAGATCGGGCCATGGGGCATGCAACGCTGACTATCACCTCTCGTACTCCTCTCAATCTCTTAAAGACCTGCAACATCTTGCGTCCTCTCCTTCTCCTACGGCTATTCGCCGTATATGTACTGCTGGCCTCTTGCATCCCGAGCATCACCACCTAAGAGGTAACACACCATCAGTTACGCCGACCAGGAATGTCACGACCATCAGGGTGTTATACTTAAACACTCGCTCCTTGGTCAAGCACTCTGTGGATATCTTTATTTTGTTAGCTAACACCAATCCAGACATGCTCCTGCTCACAGAAACCTGGCTAACATCTGAGTCCCTTCCAGATATCTTGGCTGCCCTCCCCCCCGATTATTACATCCTTCATGCCGACCGTCATGGTGATCGGCCCGGGGGTGGGGTGGCAGCCATCATATCCAAGCGCCTTAACTCCGTTTCTTCTTATTCCCTCCCTCTCCCTAAGGTGGATAACCTACTTATCAGTGTGCAAACTGATACTGGCACTCTCACCCTTCTGCTTCTATACCGGCCTCCCAATCCCATGCCATCCTTTCCCACCATCCTGGGTGAACAGTTGTCTAACCTTCTAACGCTGCACTCTAGTTTCGCCCTTTTTGGCGATTTAAACTACTGGTTCAACGACACTAATGCTGGTCCCCATGCCACTGAGCTTTTCGAGACTCTTAATAGTCTGAACCTCACGCAACAGATCACCTATCCCACCCACAATAAGGGTCATATCTTGGACCAGATTTGGACTTGTAATCTGGGATCATCTCCACCTGATGTCTCCCCCTGTGTCTGGTCTGATCATTATCTAGTTGATACTATCATTACTATCACCGGTCAGATTCCCCCTCCTCTGATGGCTGGCGGTTTCTCACGGAAATGGAGTACTTATGACTCTCAAGGCTTTCTTACGGCCCTTGCCGATACCCGTCCAGCCTTCCTCCCCTCAAATGATATAGACAGCATCGAACATGATCTTGGCTCTTGGCTAGAATCGGCCAGCAACCTCTTTGCCCCCCTGGTCAAATTTCCTAGTACTAGGCACCGCAGCTCCCATAGATGGTTCTCTGGTGATCTCAAGCTCCTGAAATTAAAAACACGTCAATCAGAACGCACCTGGAGACGCGACTACTCCGACTTAGCTCGACAGTCCTATCTAGCTGCGCGTAAAGAATATAAAACTGCCATCAGCCTAGCCAAAATGGAACATTTTTCCCACAGGATCTCGTCAGCAGCTGATAAATCTAAGGAGGTGTTCAGAGTTATGGATGAACTCACCACTGATGACAGAACCCTCCCAGCCCAGACCCCTACTCAAGAGGCCTGTGACACCCTCAATTCTTTCTTTCTAGATAAAATTTCGAAAATCAAAAAATCCATCCCTTCCTCTCCCCAGTCCCCTCCACCGGTTCTCTGTACCAACTATTCCTCGACTTTCTCTCTTTTCCCAGTCCTGGATTCCACTTCACTAGCGGAACTGGCAATCCGGGTGAAATCTGGTTCCCCGAATGATCGCTGCCCGCCATCTGTCCTACGAAGCATATGCCTGAACCTGCCTGACTGCATTCTACCTTTACTTAACGGGGCACTTAACAGCGGCATCGTTCCGACCTCTTTCAAGGAGGCCATTCTAGTGCCTCTTCTTAAAAAACCTGGCGCCGATCCCGCGGAGCCCTCGAACTACCGCCCCATCTCCCTCCTTCCGTACTTTTCAAAATTGATGGAGGCCCATGTCACCCGGTGTTTATCAAACTTTATTGAATCATCCAACCGCCTCGAGCCCAACCAAGCTGGTTTCAGACCTGCCCATTCTACTGAGCATGTTAGTCTGGCAGTCCTGGATACACTCAGGAACAACGCGGACGCCGGACTTCCCCAAGCCCTTGTCCTCCTGGATCTATCAGCCGCGTTCGACACGGTGGACCATAACATCCTTCTCCACCGTGTCGGGCAGGCAGGCATCCAGGGTACCGCCCTCAGTTGGGTTAAGTCCTTCCTTACTGGAAGAACACAGGCGGTCCGCCTGGGGCCCTTTACTGCTACCAAAACCCCCACGTCCTGTGGAGTCCCTCAGGGCTCCTCTTTATCGCCGCTATTATTTAACCTATATCTCCAGCCCCTGATTCAATCTCTTCAAAAATGGGACATTGTCGTCTATAACTATGCCGACGACTTACAGATCATTCTTCCGCTTAATTCTCCTCATGCCATCAAAACTTTTCATGCAGTCATGAATCACATTCAAGGTTGGATGAACCAGAATCAATTGAAACTTAACCCCGGGAAAACTGAGCTTCTCCTCCCGGGACTCAGCCACACTCACTGGGGCCCGCAGTTTTGGCCCCCGGAGCTAGGCTCCCCCCCAATCCCGGTGAAAGCCGTAAAGAGTCTGGGAGTGATTATTGACTCTGAACTTTCTCTCAGAGCACAGGTGGGCTCGGTAATATCTTCCTGCATGTACCAACTGCGGAAGATCCGTAAAGTCCGTCACCTTCTTCCCTCTCTTGCACTCACCCAAGTTGTCATCTCACTGGTGCTCTCCCGTTTGGACTTCTCTAACTCCATCTATCATGGCCTTCCCTCATCTCTGACACATCGTCTCCAAGTTGTCCAGAACCAAGCGGCCCGTTTAATTTCTAACACCCCTAGATGGCAGTCAGCCAAACCTCTACTCCACAGTCTTCACTGGCTCCCGATCGATCAAAGGGCAGCTTTCAAGGTGGCTTGCCTCACATTCAAAACCCTTCAGTGCCCTGGTCCCGCGTTTGTAAAATCTCTTGTTCGTTCCTACCATCCTCAGCGTGATCTCCGATCTGCCCACAGCCATCTGCTAGCCACCCCCAAAATCAGAACCAAGAAATTCGGTGGTCGCCGGTTTTCCCATCTTGCCCCTGGACTTTGGAATCCCCTCCCACTCTCCATTAAATCCTCCTCCTCTCTTATGAACTTCAGGAAACTTCTTAAGACTTATCTTTTCCCTCTTCTCAGTTAGAATCCCGTTTTCTCTTGCCTCCCCCTCATTCACTCTGTCTGTCAGCGCCAGGAAGCTTCGGCGATAGTGCGCTTTACAAATCTCACCTAAGATAAGATAAGATAAGGCACTGGACTCTGACAGTATCCCAATCAATTTAATAGAAAGTAATGTTATCTTTTGGACACCCCTTCTCACTAACGTTTTTAACAACCTTGCATACTCCTCCTTGCCTGACACTGAGGTACATCCATTATTTTAGCTTTCTTTAAAAAACGGGGATCAATCACTCTTGGATTGTTACCAGCCAATCTTGTTAATTGATACCACAGCCAAAATCAAGATTTGAACATAGGTGTGTGATGAGTTAGTGTTATAAACATATCAATACGGGTTCAAGCACGAAGTGGGTATGGTTGCGCAGTGCCTTAATCTAAATCTGGTCCTGTGAAAATATGCAGTTGCCATAAAATCCCCCCTGTACTCAGCTGGATGCCGATGGACTAATTGCGATATGAAGGTGACTTGCCAAGACCCATTTTAAGGGTTTAATACTTACCTTATCCAGGAACCGTCCTAACTTGTTTATCACGCCCTGAGGAAGCTCCAGGCTGGATGGCCATGTAAAAGGGGCGAAACAAGTGTTGGCTGTCACTCTTCTTTTGCCTATGTGACTCAAAACTATGTAAATGGGTCACAAAAACGAAACAAATCAGCAATTAAACATCTTCAACTTGCACACTTTGTCGTGAAATTCATTCCAGAAGAAGAAAAAACCCAAAGCCTCTCCAGACATTCACTTGGAACCACTTAGCATTTATGGACTTCCCATCGGTGGTTGACTATGTGAATCAGTCAAAATTGTGAGTCTTGCTTGTAGATCGGGGCCTGGACACAGCACTAGTTCCCTTCCTAGCCTACCTTTATAAGCACATGAGGGCAAGGGTGCACATTAGCACACAGGAAGAGAAATCTAGAGATATAGGCATACATCGGGGTGTAAGACAGGGCTGTAAGTTTAGTTATCTTTTATATTAATGGACTTCACTCTGTTTTAGCATGTTCCATGCCTGATGTACTGATAATAAAGGGTAAGCCTCTCCTTACACTCCTTTACGCGAATGACTTAGCACTCATGACATGCATCCATAGTGCACTGCATTAGTTAGTGCATGCTAAAACAACATTCCCTTACACACGCCAACAGTGTATATTATATATCATTAAAAGAAACTAAAAACACTCTTGTTCCTCCGTTGAAACAGTCACTTCAGTTTAATCATGAAATTCTTAGCCAGCACGTGTTTCATCACGCTTAATGGATGTGCGCAGCGGCTTCTTCAGGGCTATAATCTCTTTGTATGGACCCTTAATTCTGGTTATATTACCGAACCGGAATGGTTTCTATAGCTCCAGTGAAAATTTCACATTAAAAGGCACCAGAGTATACTATGTCGAAAATTTAGTGTATTCCAGAAGTCTTTACCTAAGTATGGATCTTATGTGTATGAATCATTAATCCATCACGAAGAACGATGGTGTGGCGTAGTAAAACCACTCTTGGGGCTAAGTAAGCACCTTGTACCAGCAATCAAGTCTTTGCTGGCATAAACGCAAGCCCTCTGTTTTGTAGCAGGGCTGCCTCCGGCGTACCTTCTGCGGACAGAAACATTTGTTATTACTGAAATGTAGTTTATTTACTTCCTACCTTTTAACACCAAACAACTCACAACCCACATCTAAAAAAAATTTATTTGCATAATAAACATAATTAATTATCAAATAAACAAATATTATTAATTAAAAAAACAAATTAAAACACGAACAAATTAATTAACATTCCACCCTTTACCCTATAATCCCCACAACCGACACCTAAAATTGAACTGCAAAAAAATAATTACACAATTAACATTTATTTTCAATTAAATAAATAATAGTATTTAACAACTAATTATAAAGTGAGTACAATTCATTTACTCCCCATCCTTTACTCCTATAAACCCAAAACCCTCACACACAAAATGTATTAAACAATTACCCTAATTAATTATCAATTAGTTAATTAAGAATATTTATCAACTAATTATTAATTAATTAAATATAAATTATTTTCCACCCTTTACCCCTAAAAACCACACAGCCCGCAACTAAAATTAATTACCCAATTACTATAAATAATTATCAATTAATTAATTAGTATTAATTATCAACTAATTAATAATTAATTAAAATTAAATTACTTACCACCCTTTACACATTAAATAAAGTTTAATAAATAAAAAATATTCATTAATTTATTATAATGAAATTACTTCCTACCCTGTTCCCCTAAAACCCCCCAGCCCGCCACGGAAGAAAAAAGTGCTAAATTTAATTTTAGAAAAATCAATAACTGCTAAAAATGTAACACATATATTGAAAAATATAAACACGACAAAATAATACAGCACATACATTTCAAATATGTACTAAAATACATAACACTAATTAAAAAATTCATATTTTTAACAACTATATTTTTGCAAACAATTTAATGACTTCTATAGGTTTTTAAATCGATATCTCGTACCTTAAATTCGATATTCCTGACCACGATATTCTTGCTGTTGATATTTCTCTGTCACGATATTTAAAATTCGATTTGTGTAAGTCGACATTTCCAACTCCATATTTTGACTGAATACCTTGGCTCTCAGTAATTGAGCAGTACTAGCACCTTTCCATACCTTGGTGTTATTTCTTCTCCTCGAGGGTCATGGTCCCCTAACATTGCACATTGTTGTACTAAATTATCCATGGATAATGGATCCCTTTGCAACCTCCCTCAACCAGTGGGCGGGTTCCCTTGCACCCCTGTTACAAATATGTAAATCACAATGCTTACCCATTGCTACGCATGGAGCAGAGGTTTGGGGCATCTCGCACTGGAAGGCTATTCAGCATGAAGAGAACAGATACTGCAGGAATCTCCTGTCTGCCCCTATATCAGCCTCTCACCCTATTTGTCACAAAGAACTTGGACTTCCCTATTCAGCAGATTAGATTAGGGTTCCTACTGTCTTACTGTGGCTTGCAATATGGATGAACTAAGAGGCAGCCTCACTGAAAGACAATATAAAGGAGTGTCTCTCCCTAGACAAACGGTTACTCAGTCTTGGTTGGTATATGTGAATGTGGAATATTGTAGGACTGGTATGCAATCTGCCTTCACTGACCCACTATGTTGCACTAGACTAAACATAAAGACTGTGCCAGAAGAACTTTATAACCATAAGGAATCTTGCCTGATAAGGGAATCAAAGGAGAAGCCCAAAGTGATTGCCTATTTAAGCCTGAGTGAATCTGATTGTTCCATTGACCATATTTGGCATGCGTATAGCAGTTGGGAATGTTCTTTGTTATTCTGTATGACACACAATGAAATATTTGCTATGGTCCCCCCTGGGCTTTGCACAGATTTTAGATGCTAAGCCCTGCTCCTGCGATGATGTATCTGTCCAATCAATGCTCTGTTTTACCGTCTTTTGTAAATTTTATGCAAGGTATACTTGACTCTTTTCAATTCCGCTGTTAAAAAAGAATTGTCGTAATGTTGGTCAATGCAGGCCTGCTTTTAGAGTTTTATTGTTACAACATAATGATGAAGCTATTTTGCACATCAGGCTTTTTTAAAATCTTCTGTATGAGCTCGCATGTCCATGTTGTTCTAAAAATCTTTCTGCTATTATTGTTTTCTGCCCATGTTTTTATTACTATATTTTTAATTATTTTTTTTATCCTTGTTTTTTTGTTAATTGCATTTTTCTTGATTGTTTATAGTGTATGATACTTTTATGAACGTTATAATGCTTCCGAATAAAGCTTGCATTGACCTGAATTGAATTGATTATTTTGGAATGTGGCTGGTCTTTTGAACAAGATCAGGAATGATGAATGGTATAACCTAGCTAAGAAATATAGCAGTTTATCTTAAGCAAATTTGGACTAGAGATGTAGTTTAAATAGATGGGTTCTATTCCATTCACACGCCTGCGAGGATCTCTAGAGGTGACCATCATAAAGGTAGTCTAATTTCCACCACCCTCCACAAAAAGGTTCTTAAAACTGTTTTAAGTTCCCCTCACTTTCAAGTCATAACTATGGGGGTCATTACAATGGCGGACGGACTTCAGCCGGTCCGCCATTGTCCCGGGAATAGGACTATATGGGGGCGGTCCAGCACCACAAATTACAATGCGGCAAAAGGCAGTTTTAACATTGCGGCGGGTGCTGCTGGCTGCAGCACCTTCCCCAATGTTAAAAACGCATGTTTTGTTTTTCCCTGCATTACGTAGCAGGAACCACTCGGTGCCTGCCACCTGGTGCAGGGAAATAAGTAGAAAATGAAAGTGCCCCTGCACAAGGGGGGCTCGCAACGGGCCCCCAGAGTCAATCCCTGCCAGCCTTTGAATGGCAGAGGAACCGCCATTGAAAGGCGGGCTTGATGCAGCATCCTAATGTGGTGGACGGTGCCTGCTAGGCACCGCCACCATTCTTGGTCTGCTGGCCGGTTCGACAGGCAATTCTAACTACTGACTGTTTTGGACCCATGGCAGACGGGCTTTCGGTCCGTCAACACAACCCCCACCATCCTGATCTGGCAGGGCGGAGAATGGCCGCCCAATGGCAGGGAACCGCCACCCGCAGGCTGCCGGAGGAGGGTTCACCGGTGTCATAACTAGGCCTGGGCAAAAATTTCGTTCCGTTCGCGGAAATTGCGATATTTTGACATTTTTGCGTTCCGCGGAGAGCGCGAAAATGTCAAAAATTCCGGTTTCCGCAGCTTGGCGATAATTTGTTTCTTGCTCGCGCTGTAAAATGATACATTCTCGCGCGCGCGCGATCGCCTTACCTGAATCCCTGCGTTCGCCGACAAGTTTTCTTGATCCGGTCGCGTTCTCCATGAGATGTTGTATTGTTTTTAGCCATTTGCGCTGTCTCGCGACAGTTCGCGCCCGCAGTGACGTCATGCGTCGCGCGATCACGTCTTTCTTCTCGCGATCATGCACCGCGAGAACAACTCAAAACAAGATGGCCGCGCCCGCAAGCAGCCACATGGGTAAGTTGGCGACCCGCAACCATGCAGAAAATCGCGCGAACATGCCGGAAAAAAACTTCCGCATCTTCGCGATATTTCTGCTTGTTTGCGATAATTTTAAACATTCTCGCGATAATTTGCGAAGGTTAATTCCGCAAATTCCGCCCACCCCTAGTCATAACAACCCCAAGTCATTTGATCCGAAGCTTGTTCTTGTCATAATACATTTTTACCACAATAATTTCTCGCTAAATCATGTGGACATAGTGCTGTCACTTGATACATGCCTTAATCCCTGTCTTGACACACTCACATCAGAGTACTTTGTAATCTGGGGAGGGGATTTTAATTGTAAATTTTGCTCCATACTGGATTCAAATGTATGTGGGCTATCTGAGTGGGACCCCAATGACTCTGCCCACGTTGAACACACCAATTGCAGTGATATTTTTAATTTGATACTGAACAAGGTGTCACTTTTTGTGACAGTCGATCTTTTCAGACGTCTAGATGTAAACCACATTTCCTTTCCAGGTAGAGGGTATGGTGGACTCTTATATTTTATTGTAATCTCTCAGTTTTATAAGCCACAGGCCATTGAGTTTGACATAGTGCGAAACTGTTTGTGACCATTATCCTTTGTCCTTATCCCTTGATCCTGGCAAAGATGTAAATTCCCTGTTCCTGTTTTTAATACCCCATTAACACACACTAAAAATAAGGGGATTACATAAAGTTGGTGATGGTAGACTCTCAGCACGTCTTTAAGGAATCATTGAAGGGAAATGGGGGTCTAGTATTTTCCTGCTTGATGGGTGATCTTGACCCCAAGATGGTTCTGAATGCTCTCCCAGAAATGTGCCATTCAACTGCTGGCCTTGTGACCATCAGAGAAAATAAACTTGAAAATAAATCACATTGTTTGTTTGATAGATAAAAACCTTATAGATGCCCTAAAGCAGGTTCCTTGGGATAGGGAGATGGTGAGGTTCTGTAGACGTGAATATAAACAAGCCGTATCTCAGAGGAAAAAAGACATCATCACGTAAACCTGGGATAAGTTTTAAGCAGCTAGTCCCTGTAAGAATATGTCGCTGTTTTAGAAAACTATAAATTATCCTTTTTTAAAGATGACCGAAATACCCAGATTGCTGTTAAAAACCTGCCACAGGCCTGGGTGGAGTATTTCCCAAAACTTTATAGTAGCAACGAGGAACCAGATAGCTATCTTGCCGTACCTACACTTGCAGTTAACACTGAAAAGATGTTGATAGACCCTCCAGCATACAAGGAGGTTATCTCTGCTTTGAATTGCTCAAAGCAAAATAAGGCCCATGGTCCGGAAGGGGTCCTAGATGATCTTTTCTTAAATAATCATGATGGCAATAGAAGGCCCATTTAATCCTAGTTCTGTGGAAAATAAAAAAAAAACTTTTAAAAGGGCAATAGATCTGAGCCTTGCTGCTACCGCCCAACTGCTCTAATAGATACCAAATGTAAACTTTTGGGGATAATCCTACTTCAACACTTGGGAACATATTATCAATGGCCAGCGATAATTATCGCTGGCCGTACATACCGATAGAAATATTATCACCGACTATCGCAGAATATTATCGCCATGATAACGCTATATTTCCAACGCATAGCACTATGGCGATAATATTTCAGCGATAGCGGTGTTTTCAATGGAACATCGCTGGTTTTCCAGCGATGTTCCATTGAAAACAGCGATAACATTGCTGATAGGACCCTGTGTTCCTATCAGCATAATCCATCTCCCATTGCAAGTATGCCTTAGTCAGGAATTTAACAGACGTTAAATTCCTGAGTTAAGGCTGAGGTAGCGCGATTTTGTTTATCGCTGCACCTCCTTGTTAATATCGCCAAGCTGCCTTCACGATATTAACATGTGTTGTTTTCACAGCCACGCCTTCTTTGCATCTCATTAGCGATGCGAGGCTGTGAAAAAACGGGCTCTACATCAAGGAAACGCGCGCTAGCGTGTCCTTGATGATATTGTGATATAATTATCGCCGCTTTTCACCCAAAAACGGACGTTAAAGCGGCGATAATTATATCGCCAGCCCTTGCTAATATGCCCCTTAGAGACTTGGGTAGCAGATAAGGGGTGCTTCTCAGATGTACAATATGGGTTTAGGCAGGGTATTTGCACTGTTGAGCAGTGCCTCAATCGCCACCTCGTCATTTCTAAATATACCACTGTTAGCCATGGTAGTATACACTTAGAATTTATGGACCTAACAGCAGCATCTCATTTGGTCGATAGGGGGAGATTGTGGTCCATTATGCATGACATGGATTTTGACTCTGCACTGGTCCATTTATTGGCCCAGATGGATGAAGGAGTCACAGGGAGGATTAGGTATGGGAAAATGGAGAGCTAACTGATACTTTTGATATGACATGTGGCGTGAGACAAGGCTGTGTTTTAGCCCCCACCTATTCTTCCTTTATATAAATGAATTGGAAAAATACCTTATCCTAGAGGAGGAGGACCCACCAAGAGTTGGTTCTAAGAGATTGCCTGCTCCACTAAATGCCTGTAAAACCTGTTAAAAAAAGATTTTATCTATTCATAAATGACCCGGGCTTAAAAAACAATGCCATCAAATCCCAAGCTAAGGTCATAGATTGCTGAAGTCCCGTTATATTAATGGGGAAGAATTATTAAGGTTTGCCACCTTTTCTTATCTGGGAATTCCCTTTGATCAGAATAGTTCCTGGGTGAATATGACTAATTACAGATGGTTAAGGCTTGAACAAACTTCTGCAGCCCTTTTAACAGAAAACCTCTGAATGTTATGGTGAAGATCTATTCCACTAAATGGCATATTTACAAGCCACTATCGCCACAGGACCATCACTTTTTCTGTCATTCCTATGGCAATAGGGGTTTTGCCTTTTTCACAAGGTGGCCTTAAGCCACTTACCGTGGCTTAACGCTGCCTTGTGAATAAGGCACCCTTTGACACTCTACTTAGAGTGAAAGGGGTGGGCAATGGGTGTTGCCGTGGGCAATCCACCACCACAGCTATTGATTTTGATGCTGCCCCATATTTACAAGGGTGGGGTAAATATGGGGCAGTGCCAAAATTAAGGCCAGGAAAACCTGGACTTAAACAGGCAAAATGAGGAGAAATGCTCTATTTCTCCTCGTTTTTAGTGTTTCTATGTGTGTTGCGTTCTGCAGCACACTTAGAAACAGCAAAACACCATGTATGAATGTTTATGTGCAGGAAGGTGTCCCTTCCTACACCTAAACAATCATTTAAAAAATGACGAGATGCAACTTCTATGTTTGCTGCACAAGCAGCTCACTTAGAAGATTCAAATCACCTTCCTACACATAAACAATCATTGCCACAATGCAGGCACCCTTGCAATATGGTGGAAGGGTTTCTGTGTTGGTGCTAGGCAGCTAAATTTAACGCCAGCGCAGCGAGAAGCGTATTACTTCACCGTATTGTAAATACGGTGCAGTTCTGTGTTTCTGAAGTGACGGAGCGCGGTGTTAGCCTTCTTAGCTTAACTTCGCGCTCCGCCACTTTAGTTGTAAACATGCTCCTAAATGTTTGTCTGTGGCAATACGAGGTGCTGTCATATGGGAGTATTGTGATGCTACAAATATACAAGCAGCTGAAAATATTTTTTTTAAGGACACTCTTATCAGTTTCAAATAGCCTCCCTATCACTCTCTCGCACTTAAAATTAGGACTAGTGCAGCTAGAGAACTATGCTGGGTCAAGAACCATTTGGGTCAAGCAGGAAACTACTCAATCAGACTATAATAAATGACTGTAAATCTCTAGACAAACTTTCAAATTCACTTGACTGAGGTATGTGAAAGAGCACCTTGCCTAGAGGAGGAGAGAGAACTGTACTGTAAATCTCTAGACAAAGCTTTCAAATTCACTTGGCTGAGATATGTGAAAGAGCACCTTGTCTTGAGGAGGAGAGAGAACTGTTAACATATTTACATCGTTATTGTTTAACATTTCTAAGAAAAAGCTAAAATATGAATTTCTTGCCATAAGGGCACAACAAAGGTAGAAGATCGATTAAGTTAAAATGAGGGTAACTTATTTTCTCCACCTAGTTATCATCAATACTATCGAACCATATCTTGCATTTCCATTCACCGAAGCACAATGGTTCTACCTGATTAGATTTAGGCTAGGGGGCCTAAGCCACCAGTGTTCCAACTTCGCAAGTGCAACCACGCTTGCCTTAATCATGCATATGCATGGTTAAGGCAGTGCGCAGACTAGCTGCTGGCTGCTGCAGGGACGGAAGCAGGAAGACCTCTCCAGGAAGAGAGCCGCAGTGAGGTAAGTAGGGGTGAGCAGGAGGGGTTGTTTTCTGGGCTGGGGGGTCAGGGTAGTTTTCTGTGCTGCGGAGCCCAGGGGTAGTTCTCTGGGCTGGTGGGATAGGATTGTTTTTTGGGCTGGGGGGTCGGGTAGTTTTCTGGGCTGGGGAGTTCTGGAGAAGTTTTCAGAGCTGGGGGGGTCGGGGTAGTTTGCAGGGCTGGGAGTCAGCTGTAGTTTTCAGGGCCGGCTGGGTCATTGTAGTTTTCAGGGCTGTGTGGTCGGGAGTAGTTTTCAGGGCTGGGGATGGGGTAGTTTACAGGGCTGGGGGAGGATTGAGGGTGGTGTACAGGGCTGGGAAGGGTTAGGGTTGTTTTTTAAATTAGGGGTTAGGATATTAGGCCTAAGGGCAGTAGAAGGGGTTGGCGTAATTTTAGGGACAGCGAGGGAGGTGGGAGGGGGTCGAGTATTATTTCTTAAGGGTTAGGGACAGCGTGGGGTTTGGGAGGCTATTAGGTTATTTGGACCTCAGGGCGGGGGGGCAGATAGGAAGCTTGTGGCTTAGGGCAGGGGAAGGGAGTTGCAACCTTAGCCACACATACCCCTTTACCATTGATGACATGTGTGGAAAAGGAATGCATTGTTATGACACATTCATGGTTTAGGCTGCATGGTAGAGGCACGCGTGGTTTAACCATGCGTGCCTATGTCATACAACCTCTGCCTAAGTATTGTGCGCTTTCTGGTTTAGTATCCAAGGTGATCATTTCATGATCCATGTCTGTGTGACTCTGAAACGAGACAGTCTCTGTTACAATTGTTCTTCTTTTGTAAGTAATATACTTCACCGAGGAATGGTTTTTGATCCCAATGCTGAAAACTCTGAATATCCAACAATGTAGACCAGCTTTATTTTGTTTGCAGCTTCTTCAAATGGAATATATATGTTTGAATGATAATCCATAAGTACATTGCCTCTGCTGTACGTTTAAGACAGCTGGTGGGAAAATAGAACAGCCACACATACACTGCCTGATCTACTGTTTGTCACATAGGATATTTTACCTCATATACGCTTCTGTTGGTTTAAATCACTCTGTAATGGTGTTCGCATTGGGGAACAGGACTGTTTTGTTTTCAATAGTTTTTTACTGTTTGGTTATGCAGCTTGTTCAAATTATTTGGGGTTTATGTGTTGGTCCACCCCAATAATCCTGTTTGATCTGTGTTATGAATTTGTATCTGCTTATGCAGCAGTCCGTGTGTTACAAAATCTATGTTATCCAGATGTGACATTTTTTATTCCAATTGGAATTGAATTGCTTTGACACCTTTCGGTGGGAGATATAGTATGTTTACAAATTGTCTGTGTATTTTTTTTATTCTGTATATATTTACTGTATCTTTCATGGTTATACTTCTGCACACCGAATAAAGATTTATCTACCCACCACTCTAGTCAGAGTAAGCCAGATGCACAATAAGATAGCCTTTGCTTACCATCTTGTAGCTTGGCACAGAGCAGTCAGGCTTGTCCACAAAGGCAATGTGTAAAGTATTTGTGCAATACACACACACACACACAGTAACAGAATGAATACACCCAAAAAGACTCCATAGAGAATATTTATCTGAGCAAAATATGACTAAAACGACAAAAATCCAATCAGTAGAAGTCGCCATATAATTTTTTAAAGATTGAATGCAAAAACAGAGGGTTGAATTCACTAGTGGTCAAAAGGTTACTTGAGGTCACGAGGAACAAGTGGAAGTCCCTAGTTCAGGCCGACTGCGATTGATGGCAGGACAGCTACAGGGCTCAGACGGGTCCCACTAAAGAAAGACCTTGGAAGGGAGGCTTTGTCAATGTTGCGATTATACTTTGTTGCCATCAAGGCCGACATAGGGGGTCCTGGTTCAAGCTCAGTTGAAGTGAATGTATTGCATCAACATTGAGCTGGCAGGCTGTGGAACCACTGTCAGCTTTTGATTTGGCGACAAAGGGCGATGTGGCAGGACTTTTTCACACAGTCCAACAATGCATTGTTTTATTATGTAAACAGCTGCAGAACCCACTTCTGAGGCCCAGAACATTTAGGGAGGCACCTAAGGCAAGGGTTTACAGAAACCAGAGTCCAGCAGCACCAGCAGCACCAGCAGCATTGTAGGATGTATTTTGCGTACCTGAGACCTCAGAAAACAGGAGGCAAGCTAGCAAGTCCTTGGAGATCACTTGGGTGCCGATCACGATCCGGTAAAAAAATAGCCCGTACGACTCGTATCAGGTCTTTTTACCGTACGAATCGTACAAGTGCCGTACAAACTGCCAATTACGATTCGCATGGGAAAAAGACCATACGAATCGCATTGGGAACAATTCCCCACACGTCCTCGGGTCGGAAATTGTGTCCGACACGTCCCCGTACGATTTACCGTACAAATGTGAAAAGTCTAGTCCGACCGCGGAATCACGATCCATCCCATGCGTCCGATGTTACAACCGTATGCAAAAAACACCGTCCACACCGAACACCCATAGCAACAATGGAGACATGTGCCCACATACGCGCTGAACACCCCCCCAGCCCCCGTACGTTCGAGTCGTACCCCCACCCGTGCATGTACACCCGTGTACGTTCGAGTCGTACCCCCACCCGTGTATGTACACCCGTGTACGTGTCCTACCACCCGTGTATGTACACCCGTGTACGAGTCGTACCCCCGTGTATGTACACCCGTGTACGTTCGAGTCATACCCCCACCCGTGTATGTACACCCGTGTACGTGTCCTACCCCCGTGTATGTACACCCATGTACGTTCGAGTCGTACCCCCGTGTATGTACACCCGTGTACGTGTCGTACCCCCGTGTATGTACACCTGTGTATGAGTCGTACCCCCGTGTATGTACACCCGTGTACGTTCGAGTCGTACCCCCCGTGTATGTACACCCATGTACGAGTCGTACCCCCCGTGTATGTACACCCGTGTACGTTTGAGTCGTACACCCGTGTACGTGTCGTACCCCCGTGTATGTACACTTGTGTACGTTCGAATCGTACCCCCCGTGTATGTACACCCGTGTACGTGTCGTACCCCCCCGTGTATGTACACCCGTGTACGCGTCGTACCCCCGTGTATGTACACCCATGTACGAGTCATACCCCCCGTGTATGTACACCCGTGTACGTGTCGTACCCCCCGTGTATGTACACCCGTGTACGTGTCGTACCCCCGTGTATGTACACCCGTGTAGGAGTCGTACCCCCCGTGTATGTACACCCATGTACGTTCGAGTCGTACCCCCGTGTATGTACACCCGTGTACGTCTCGTACCCCCGTGTATGTACACCCGTGTACGTGTCCTACCCCCGTGTATGTACACCCGTGTACGTTCGAGTCGTAAATTGTATCCGACACGTCCCCGGACGATTTACCGTACAAATGTGAAAAGTCTAGTCCGACCGCGGAATCACGATCCATCCCATGCGTCCGATGTTACAACCGTATGCAAAAAACACCGTCCGCACCGAACACCCATAGCAACAATGGAGACATGTGCCCGCATATGCGCCGAACACCCCCCCAGCCCCCATACGTTAGAGTCATACCCCCACCCGTGCATGTACACCCATGTACGTTCGAGTCGTACCCCCACCCGTGTATGTACACCCATGTACGTGTCCTACCCCGTGTATGTACACCCGTGTACGAGTCGTACCCCCGTGTATGTACACCCGTGTACGTTCGAGTCGTACCCCCACCCGTGTATGTACACCCGTGTACGTGTCCTACCCCCCGTGTATGTACACCCGTGTACGTTCGAGTCGTACCCCCCGTGTATGTACACCCGTGTACATGTCGTACCCCCCGTGTATGTACACCTGTGTATGAGTCGTACCCCCGTGTATGTACACCCGTGTACGTTCGAGTCTAACCCCCGTGTATGTACACCCGTGTAAGTGTCGTACCCCCTGTGTATGTACACCCGTGTATGAGTCGTACCCCCGTGTATGTACACCCGTGTACATTCGAGTCGTACCCCCCGTGTATGTACACCCGTGTACGTGTCGTACCCCCGTGTATGTACACCCGTGTACGTTCGAGTCGTACCCCCGTGTATGTACACCCGTGTACGTGTCGTACCCCCGTGTATGTACACCCGTGTACGTGTCCTACCCCTGTGTATGTACACCCGTGTACGTTCGAGTCGTAACCCCACCCGTGTATGTACACCCGTGTACGTGTCCTACCCCCGTGTATGTACACCCGTGTACGTTCGAGTCGTACCCCCGTGTATGTACACCCGTGTACGTGTCGTACCCCCGTGTATGTACACCCGTGTACGAGTCGTACCCCCGTGTATGTACACCCGTGTACGTTCGAGTCGTACCCCCCGTGTATGTACACCCGTGTACATGTCCTACCCCCCGTGTATGTACACACGTGTACGAGTCGTACCCCCCGTGTATGTACACCCGTGTACGTGTCGTACCCCCGTGTATGTACACCCGTGTACGTGTCGTACCCCCCGTGTATGTACACCCGTGTATGAGTCGTACCCCCCGTGTATGTACACCCGTGTACGTTCGAGTCGTACCCCCCGTGTATGTACACCCGTGTACTTGTCCTACCCCCGTGTATGTACACCCGTGTACGAGTCGTACCCCCCGTGTATGTACACCCGTGTACGAGTCGTACCCCCCGTGTATGTACACCCGTGTACGTGTCGTACCCCCGTATATGTACACCCGTGTACGTGTCGTACCCCCAACCGTGTATGTACGACCCGTACCCTCACCCGCGGACGTATGGAGCATACCCCAGGCCCCAACACCAGCACCTCCACACAACATCGCGCATGTACAAGTCGTACCAAGCCAGACACAAGGACAGCACTGTACAACAAAATGCCCGAAGTACACACCGTACACACGCAAAAAATGCACGTACACAACCAGGACAAAGCAAAACAACACAAGAATACACCATTCGAATGGCACAAAGCCACTAAACATGTCCAACAAGCTCAAAAACAACACAATCACTGACCTGCAACTGCCAAAATCCAAAACAGAGGCCCAAAACACAACCACTCCTTATAACACACCCACCCAAAGTTCAAACACAGCCACACCCACCAATGGACCAATAAAAAGGGCCCACACACACAAACCATGAGCCTTTGCAACAGACTCACTGCTGCCAGACCCCACAGACAACCTACAGCACCATACTAGAAGCCTTACCACACCTTACACTTGCACACCTTCACACACACACCTTCACAAACACCCCCACATACCATTCACACACACACCTGCACAACCACACACACACACCCACAACCATCCACACACCCCCCCACCATCCACACCCACACCCCTCACCATGCCCACTAACAAGAATCCAAAGTTCACTAGCCGAGAGTTGGAGGTCCTTGTCGATGAAATCCTCAGAGTCGAGCCACACCTCTTTGGAACATTGGTCAGACAGACCACCATTACAGAAAAAACATCCATGTGGCAGACCATCGTCGATGCTGTGAATGCTGTTGCGGACACCAGAAGGACCAGGCATGAATGCCAAGCCAGGTGGTACGATCTGCGGAGGAGGGTCCGAGGCAAAATGACGGACGAACACAACCAGGCCAACCTCACTGGAGGAGGGCCGCCCCGCAGACGCGTAGAATATCATCCCTGGGAGGAGAGGGTGATGGCCATACTGCCGGTGGAGGCAGTGGACGGATTAGAAGGACTCCGAGACCCGGGTGAGTACACAAACAACTCACCTCACATGGGGGGAACGTCATCCATAACCAAACTCACAAACAGGCACGCAACCACCCCAAGCTATCGCATGACTCAACCACACTCCATGAACACGCACATGCCACTAGCGCCACCATGCCCCATGCACCCAGCTGGACAATGTCAAGTCACAGGCCACAGAAAACACCAACACAAGACACGGTAACCCGGATGGCGGGAGTGTGGGCCCCAAAAATCACATAGTGCAACTCAGAAGCAGACAACAATGCCCTCTGCCCATATGGCCTAGGTCACAGCCAGACAAACACTGTGTCCCCACACAGGAAAGACTCGCCAGCAAATGGCGGACGCCTTGCATCAACACATGGGGGTGACGGCACGTTCTTGCACATGACAGCAGCTAATGAACAGCCAACACTGTGAAAGAATGGCAGCACACACCACCACAGCAGCAGTGCAGACACACACACTACACCCAATGGGTGCCTGGAGATCAGAAACAAACTCACATCAATCCAAGGGCCATTCAAAGATCTGCGAACAGTCTGTGCCCAGGAAGCTGGGCTGAGGTGACAGAGGGTGACACACAGAGGGAGGGAGAGGGGGACAGAGAGGGAGGGAGACACAGGGAGACGGACAGAGGGAGGAGGCTGACACACGGAGGGAGGGAGAGGGGGACAGAGAGGGAGGGAGACACAGGGAGACGGACAGAGGGAGGAGGCTGACACACAGAGGGAGGGAGAGGGGGACAGAGAGGGAGGGAGACACAGGGAGACGGACAGAGGGAGGAGGCTGACACACGGAGGGAGGGAGAGGGGGACAGAGAGGGAAGGAGACACAGGGAGACGGGCAGAGGGAGGAGGCTGACACACGGAGGGAGGGAGAGGGGGACAGAGAGGGAGGGAGACACAGGGAGACGGACAGAGGGAGGAGGCTGACACACAGAGGGAGGGAGAGGGGGACAGAGAGGGAGCGAGAAAGGGACACACAGGGAGAGCAAATCAGCCTTGTGGGGTGTGGGGAAGTCTGCTCGTCAGCAGGTGGACTGCGTGCATGTAGACAAGGGTGGCCACTGCCAGAACCCCCCCTCTTCTCCATGGCAAAACACAGGGCCATGTCACAACCTGTGCACGAGCACAACGACAGCTATCTGCATCATATAAGTGTGTGGAACCACTCCATGTGCACACATACAGTGCTACACGGAAGGCGCCAATGCATGGCTCGCCACACCTGCCCACTCCACTGCTGACTGCTGTCACAATTGACGCAGCAAGGAAGACTGTGCCACACATAGTTAAAGTCTCAAAAGCTGTGGCCAAGGGACATACCCATGCACAAGTGCACTGTCAGTGGAATGCAAGACATATACAAATTCCCAGAGGAAATGTGCCAACTTTCAAAACAATGAAACATGGATGTTGCATGGAACAAAATTAACATTGTCTCTCTCACACACAGGTCAATGTCGTCGATCACCCCCCAACACTGGGGGGAAGACACACAGGATCCGGCTCGGCGGGATGACGGAGCCACCGGCAGCGACGACTCTCACCACTCTGTGGGCGAACCCGACCCCGACCAACCTGGCCCCTCTGGTGTCCAACGACCTGCAGCACCTGCGTCAGGTACAACTGGGCCAACCATCACCCCCACTCCTGCCACATCCCAGGAGACACCCAGGATCCCTGCCCCACCACCACAATGCAGCCAGGCTGGCCAGGAGGGACACGGTGTCCCGGGCACCCAGGAGGAGGCAGGCGACAACGCCAATGCCACCCCTCAGGGGTCCCGGAGACCCGATGTGCCCACAAGGGCAGGCCAGGTGCAAGTGGGCAGGGGTGGTGGGAGTGGAGGATGGCGGAGGCGCGAGCCTGACCAGTTGGCTGGGGAACCGGTATATTCCCATGTCCGAAACATCCTGGACACATACCGGCAGGACACCACGGGCATGGCCCAGGTTGTGTCCATCCTCGAGGGGATCAAGACCCAGCAGGCCCAGCAACATGCGGAGCAACATGCCTGTCTACTGCAACACCAACGGAGGATGGAGGACAGACAGGCTGAGCTCGTGACGGTGTCCACGGGAATTCACAGTACACTCCGTCTGATGGCCGACAACATGGGCAACCCTCCCTGTGCCATCAGGCGTAGAACATCACCACCCACAAGGAGGGATGAGGAGGAGGAGGAGACATCCGACGGAGCATCCCAAACATCGTCACAGCCTGCTTCTGAGGGTCCCCGCAGGAGGGCGGGTCGTCCACGGAAAAGACCGTGAGGGTCGGCGCAACAGCACCATCTCCCAGGACACCTGGCACCTGGCCCACTGGAGCAACAGCAGCACAGCATCAAAAGACATTCTCTGCCACATGGACTTGCTGGTCACTGTCTGACCAATGTTGACAAAGACTGTGGCATGGACTCTGAGGATTTCAAATGGCAAGGACACCAACTCCCCAAGTGAACTTTGGATTCCACACACCCGGAATGCCCCTCATGTCAAACCCCCCCCCTACCCAATACACCCCTGATGCATCCCTTACCCTAAGGAGACTTCCAAACGTGTCCGTGCCTGTAACGCTGAGTCAGCACACGATGACGTGTCCATGAGGAATAGCAGTGCCACAACAATGCAACCAGCAGACGGCATGCGCAAGTACCTGGGGATGAGAGACACACCAGAAGTCAGCCACAAAAAGCACAGCCACTTGCATGTGCATGTACTCGACACATGTAAGGATGACAACATGCCAGGTCACAATTATGACTGGGGAAATACACATCACTGCCACCATCACTCCAGTGACACATCCACACACTGCTCTGACTCACGTGGCATACATGCAGATGGACACACACATCGCAACACATGCCACACGGGGACCAATGCGTGCACACACAGACACTGGTACTCACCACTAAGCAAAAAAGTCGCGTATGAGCCGAGTCTGGATGTCCTCTTGCGGAACCACATCCTCCACATCACTAGCCCCATTGCCAAGACCTTCGTCCTCCACGGGTGGATGGTCCTGATCATCTTGATCCAGGATGAGTGGCACAGCTTTCTCAACTGCCATGTTGTGCAGCATGCAGCACACCATGAAGATTTTGCAGACCTTCGCCGGGGCATATGGGAGCGCGCCGCCGGTCTTGTGGAGGCATCGGAATCGGCTCTTCAGGAGGCCAAACGTCCTTTCTATCACTCGCCTTGTCCGGCCATGGGCAGTGTTGTAGCGGAGCTGGGCCGGCGTGATGGGGTTGCGGAGAGATGTGATCAGCCATGGCATGTTGGGATAGCCAGCGTCCCCTACATGGAAAGCACATGGACATAAGTAGGACAGGAGAAGCGGTCGTGCTGGAAGTCTACGCAAAATACAGGACAGACAGACTGTACCCACCAACAACACATGCTCGTTCGTTGCGCAGCTGCGTCATCATTTCAGGCATCCTGATACGCCTCATGATGTAGGCATCGTGTGCTGATCCTGGAAAACGAGCACAGACATGTGAAATCACCATGTTGGACAGAGACACCACAAGGGCATTGATGGAGTGGTAGTGCTTGCGATTCCTGTACGCTACCTCCTGTGCCTGTGGTGGTACCAAAGCCACATGTGTCCCTTCTATGGACCCAATGACATGGGGCATCCCTCCCAGGGCATAGAATCCACGCTTGACCCCAGTCAACATTTCAGGGGTTGGGAAATGGATGAAGTCATCCAGGTGAATCAACATGGCCTCCATGAAATCATGCAGCACACGGCAGAACATGCTCTGGGACATGCCACCAACATGAGCTATGGTATTTTGAAAGGTACCCGTGGCAAGAAAATGTAGGGCTGCCATTACCTTCAGCTTGGGTGTCAGTGCCGTAGGATACCTGTGCAGCGGTTGCAGGTGTGGTGCCAGTCTCGCCGTCAACTCCAGAATCAACGGTTGGGGGAAGCGGTAGCACCGGATACAGTCATTCTCCCGCATGGCAGCCAAGTCCAGAATTGGTCGGGGAAGAGGCGGCTCTCTGCAGTAATTTGGAAGTGACAAGGAAGAGTGAGTGCACCACAACAACAATTTATTTGGACTGAGCACATGTTAATCTGTCAATACACATATGCTACATACGGAGTCAGGTATGTGCCACATGCCCTGGACACGTATGGCTGCCAGGTGACACTCCTACCAAGACCCAGCTACACACGGAGATTGTGAACCTCCACATGCCATGGCATGGGATTGGCTGTGTCCCAGTGTAAGTGAACAGCCAGACGCAAGACAGGAGTGACATACATCCACACATCAGCAGAAGTAGGATGTCGATTGCAGAGACTGGTAGCGGAACACTAGGGCCACAGGTCACATGACATTACACTAGGACAGCCCACACACCTTGCCATGAAGGTGTACATGTGAAGACTCACCACACATTCATAGAGAGGATGCAGACATGTCCTTGTTACGCTACTCTGTGTCCCATGCATACATACGCACCTCACATATGATACCACTTGTGGCCTGGTGTGCGGAACAGTGTGCTATGTCAATCTACACACACACACATGTTGGTTGCTGCAACAGCTGCTGCTTTTGAGGGAGCTCCAACATCAAGCTAATGGGAACCCCCCACACATACATGACATAGTCACATCGTGTACCGTGGGTAGTGACATGTCAGGTGTGGTAACCCCTGTACCGGGCCTCAGGGGACACTCCCGTGTGTTGTTGTCCGTGCCATGCCAGTGACGCTCATCCCAAGTGTGCAGTACGACATGCACACATGTCAAAGTAGTCAAGGGCATGCCTGGAACACATTGCACCGTCACACATTACTTGTGTACACATCTCATCATACATCTGGTGCCTTCTCGACTCAGGAGTAATGTGCCACATCACAGCCTTTCACACCTGTGCCCCACACATGTAGTACTGGCCAGACAATGCCTTGATGTCCATCCATGGACAAGTATGTCAGCCCTATTCCTTCCTGTGTGCTGCCTGTCACCACTGTGATGTGTGAAAACCACCGTACTTTCGCAAAGAGGGCCTGTGTACGTTCCCGTATCACTATGGGAGTGCTGCCGTATGTGTACCCATAGTGATGGTGAGCGTACGCACGTGTGTGCGGTCCGTACCACTATGGGTGTGCTCGCGTATGTGTACTCATGGTGGTACGGACCGTACACACGCCTGTACGCTCACTATCACTATGAGTACGCATACGCGAGATCACCCATAGTGATAGTGAGCGTACAGCATGTGTGCTTGTTGTGTTTTACCAGCATTTGTAAGTGCACAGTTGCATGGATACACTGCCAGGGTTTAAAGGTGCTGTGCAGATCCAGTTACCCACAGTATAGCTGTGCTCTCCTACCTCCCTTCCCCTCCTTGCAATGTGTTCCCTGGTCTGTGTGTTGTCACTCCTTCCCAAGGTAATGTAGGCTGGCACTTTCTCCACGTGAACTATGCCTGTAGCATCATGTGTGGGGGTGGTGTGTAACAGGTTTTGGGACCTTGCCTGTGCCCTGTCCAGTTCAGTACATGTGGGTTCCATGTCAGTTGGCACTGATGCAGAGTCCAGACATGGGAGTTAGTCTCACAAGTGTCATGCCTTACAGCGCGCATGTCCTATGTTGTGGCCTGTGACATGATGTGCATGAGTGTGCGATAGGCATAGTGCAGGGATGGTGGCGTGTGTTGCAGTCATTCCCATTCAGGACCATGGAGTTGTGTTGCCACTAATGTCCCCTGGGGCATATTTTCATAGGTGTCATGTGTGTCATCACAAAACGTGGACACTCTCAGTGTCTACAGCATAGGTTGTGCTCTGTGCCATTGTCCCCTGGCACCATGTATATTGACGTGAAATGTAGTACAAGTGTCCACTGTACAGCCTGACCTGATTTTCCTTGTTCATAGTCACAGTGGTCAGTGCCTGTGTGTCTTGTTACAATCATCTGATGATGGCCATTTGTACATGATTATTTGGACAGGCGCACCTTGGGTATTTGGCGTCCAATCTTGCATTTATGCATCCCCTGTGTATTTCACCCAGACTAAGAGATGTAAGTGCCTCCTGTGTCTCAACAAATTGTCTCATGGTGCGGGCCAAGCCTACATGTCAAAACCAGAATTCTCCTTGCTAGGTCTGGCCAGTGTGTGATGTTTGTCTGGACATACACTCAAGGTGCAGTGAGCCAGTCATGTTGGGCATGTTTTCAGTATTACCTATGCAGCATGTGCCTCAAGTTCATGGATTTGGTCCCTCCTCATCCCTATTGTCGGCAACGCTGTGTGGTGCAGATGCAGTGCTGGATTGTCCCCAGGGCCTGGCTCCTATGTCAAACTCCATTTCATGTCATTTGCTATTGTGTCATGCTCTCCATGGATTTTCATTGGCATGGTGGGTCAACCAACTGTGTGTTGCATGCCCTACATCTGTACCTGGTTTTGTAGATGTTACTGATCTTTCTTTGCAGGCTATGCACTGTAACCTATGTAGATTGGACTCATGTGACATATGTATACAGGTGTGTGATTAATTGCTGTCTCTTCACCTTGCCCACAGCATCGTCGGGGGACACGGAGGGAGACATGAGCAAAGACGGAGCGGAGGGACCGAGCACCAGTGCCAGCGTTGACATCGTGGCTGGCACATTGAGTGGTACAGAGGCGGAGGAGAGTGAGGCCGAGGACCTGTCCACTGGCACCACCGAATATGAAGCGGACGGGTCCGAGGATGATCTCTCCGAGTTGGCGGAGGCTGCACCACCAGCTGACAGCGGAACAACATCGCACCCCGCCCCCTCCATTGCCATCAGCCGCCTCCCACTTGCTCGTGTTCCTTCCCAACGTCCACGGTCACCACATGTCTCCTTCCTGCCAGGCACCGCACCCCCTGCCCCTGTCTCCACTGCTGCCGCCAATGCCGAGTCTGTGGACATCCAGCGGCAGTTGCAGGTTGGTCAGGCTGCGATCCTTAATGTCCTCCATGGCCACAGCCAAGTGCTGCACAACATGGAGGCATACTTGGAGGGCATTTTTTCGTCGCAGGCTGACCAACACCAATTGCTGAGGTCCATAGACTCGACACTGACTGCAGCAGTGGGTCTCCTGCAGCGCTACGTCCCACCCCCTACCCCTGCCCCATCCACACTTCCCACTCCCATGCCTGTCCCACGTACACCCAGACGTCAGCATGTACCCACCACAACAGACACAGGCACCACACCAGCTGGGAAGGTCATATGCACACCTCCTGGCACGCACACACAGGGTGAAGTAGGCACACCCACTGGGTCAGGGGGCAAACGTAAGACACGCAGCCAGAGTGGGAGTCCGCATTCCACCCAATCCACTCCCTCCAAATCCCCTCCCCTCAGCTCTCCTGGCCACATATCCGGCAAGGGCTCCTTCATGGCCGCTCTGTCCCTGAGCCCCACTGTGACACCACCCCGCAAGCGGTCAAGGGAGTCCCCGGTCAGGGTGGTTGAGTCCCCCCCCTGTCCACACCCTCCCCCAGTGGCGCTGCGACCCATCCCTCCGCCCCCCCCTCCTTGGGGCCTGTGGTTCCTTCGGGTGCAGGGGAGACGCTGGAGGAACTTGCTAAGGTGTGCAGCGAGATCCTGGCCTCCGCCTTTGGCTCTGCCCCACCCCCTGTGGTGGAGTCCTCCATCCCTGCACCCATGACGCCTACCCTTCGCCCTCCTGTCCCTGCGGTGCCTGGTCCTTCCCCCCACATGATGCCCTCCCCGCTGTGGAAGACGAAGGAGTCTGACTGTGCAGGAAAGCTAGGGGACACGCGTCCCACTGTGTCCCCCATCCAGCTGTGACTCATGGACTGCCCTATGGGCTTTGTAAATATTGAACTTTCTACGAACACACTATTTAAGATCATGCTGATTAAAGCCATTTTTGTTTCCTTTGAACACTACTGCTTTTCTGATGTTGCTGTTGGTGGGGCTGCTACATGATTTTGGGTGGTAATCATGTGTTGGGTGTGTGGGAAATGTAGTAGTGTGCTGATCATAGGGGGGACCCTGGTATCTGTGTGCCATCACACGGTGTTAGCTAGGTTTCTCTGTTCATGTAAGCAGTTACTGCATGATGAAATTGTCCCAAGGTGTATTCCTTCCTCTGTGTACCCTGACATCTTCCCTGCAGGGTGTTCCCAATATTTAGCGCTGAGCTGTGTGTACATTAGTTGGGTGTGTGACGGACTCCTTCAACTTTGCACATGCATGCTGAGCGATGTCTCCACCTGCATCATTCGTGGCATCCTTGGTAGTCATTGTACTTGTCTATGTGGACTATTGACATGACTTCATGTGGACATGTTTTCTTTTCGGCGCTATGCATGCGTATACTCCCAGCCTTGCACACATGTGGTACATGTACTGCAGGGTCTTTGTGCACCTGACTGACATTTGTGGGCATGTTATCTGTGGCTACTCCACCCTTTGCGTTCCATGGGCACTGCTGGGAGTGTTAGGCACCCACCCCTCCTGTCTCTGGGCACTGCTGGGAGTGTTAGGCACCCACCCCTCCTGTCTCTGGGCACTGCTGGGAGTGTTAGGCACCCACCCCTCCTGTCTCTGGGCACTGCTGGGAGTGTTAGGCACCCACCCCTCCTGTCTCTGGGCACTGCAGGGAGGACTCTGCACCCAACCCTCCTGTGTCTGGGCACTGCTGGGAGGACTCTACACCCACCCCTCCTGTGTCTGGGCACTGCTGGGAGGACTCTGCACACACCCCTCTTATGACTGGGCACTGCTGGGAGTGTTAGGCACACACCCCTCCTGTGTCTGGGCACTGCTGGGAGGACTCTGCACCCACCCCTCCTGTGTCTGGGCACTGCTGGGAGGACTCTACACCCACCCCTCCGGCGTCTGGGCACTGCTGGGAGGACTCTGCACACACCCCTCCTGTGTCTGGGCACTGCTGGGAGGACTCTGCACACACCCCTCTTATGACTGGGCACTGCTGGGAGTGTTAGGCACACACCCCTCCTGTGTCTGGGCACTGCTGGGAGGACTCTGCACCCACCCCTCCTGTGTCTGGGCACTGCTGAGAGGACTCTACACCCACCCCTCCGGCATCTGGGCACTGCTGGGAGGACTCTGCACACACCCCTCCTGTGTCTGGGCACTGCTGGGAGTGTTAGGCACACACCCCTCCTGTGTCTGGGCACTGCTGGGAGGACTCTGCACCCACCCCTCCTGTCTCTGGGCACTGCTGGGAGGACTCTGCACACACCCCTCCTGTCTCTGGGCACTGCTGGGAGTGTTAGGCACCCACCCCTCCTGTCTCTAGGCACTGCTGGGAGGACTCTGCACACACCCCTCTTATGACTGGGCACTGCTGGGAGGACTCTACACCCACCCCTCCGGCGTCTGGGCACTGCTGGGAGGACTCTGCACACACCCCTCCTGTGTCTGGGCACTGCTGGGAGTGTTAGGCACACACCCCTCCTGTCTCTGGGCACTGCTGGGAGGACTCTGCACCCACCCCTCCTGTATCTAGGCACTGCTGGGAGGACTCTGCACCCACCCCTCCTGTGTCTGGGCACTGCTGGGAGGACTCTACACCCACCCCTCAGGCGTCTGGGCACTGCTGGGAGGACTCTGCCCACACCCCTCCTGTGACTGGGCACTGCTGGGAGTGTTAGGCACACACCCCTCCTGTGTCTGGGCACTGCTGGGAGGACTCTGCACCCACCCCTCCTGTGTCTGGGCACTGCTGGGAGGACTCTACACCCACCCCTCCGGCGTCTGGGCACTGCTGGGAGGACTCTGCACACACCCCTCCTGTGTCTGGGCACTGCTGGGAGTGTTAGGCACCCACCCCTCCTGTGTCTGGCAACTGCTGGGAGGACTCTGCACACATCCCTCCTATTTCACAATATGTATGCTTAGAACATACACGTGTGTGGGTTCGCTCCATGCATACGAGGTGGGTGTACGTGTCGTACATACACGGTTGGGGTGGGGGTACGCTCCATGCATACGGGGTGGGGTTATGGTCCGTACGTACACTATTGGCATGGGGTGTACGCTCCATATGTACGCGGTTGAGTGTACGGGTCGTACTTACACTGTTGGGGTGGGGGTACGCTCCATACGTACGCGGGTGGGGGTACGGGTCGTACTTACACTGTTGGGGTGGGGGGTACGCTCCATGCATACGCGGGTGGGGTTACGGTCCGTACGTACACTGTTGGCATGGGGGGTACGCTCCATGCATACGCGGGTGAGGATACGGGTCGTACTTACACTGTTGGGGTGGGGGTACGCTCCATGCATACGCGGGTGGGGTTACGGTCCGTACGTACACTGTTGGCATGGGGGGTACGCTCCATGCATACGCGGGTGAGGGTACGGGTCATACTTACACTGTTGGGGTGGGGTGTACGCTCCATGCATACGCGGGTGGGGTTACGGTCCGTACGTACACTGTTGGCATGGGGGTACGCTCCATGCATACGCGGGTGAGGGTACGGGTCGTACTTACACTGTTGGGGTGGGGGTACGCTCCATGCATACGCGGGTGGTGGTACGGGTCGTACTTACACTGTTGGGGTGGGGGGTACGCTCCATTCATATGGGGTGGTGGTACGGGTCGTACTTACACTGTTGGGGTGGGGGGTACGCACCATACGTATGCAGGTGGGGTACGGTTCGTACTTACACTGTTGGGGTGGGGGGTACGCTCCATGCATACGGGGTGGGGGTACGGTCCGTACGTACACTATTGGCATGGGGGTACGCTCCATACGTACGCAGGTGAGGGTACGGGTCGTACTTACACTGTTGGGGTGGGGGGTACGCTCCATACGTACGCGGGTGGGGGTACGGTCCATACATATCCGTACCCACGCTGTGGAATGCTTGTGCGGGCCATACTCAGGCCTTTGCCACGTGGGTACGAGCCGTCCCGCCATTGTTGGGGTGACGTAGGTGTGGGCGTGGTACGACTCGTACCCACGCTCTTAAGGCGTGGGTACGGGACGTACCAGACTTGTTGTGTTGCCGGTTCGCGTCGTCAAGCACTTCCGTTGTGGCCGTCGCTGGCTTTGCTGGACACGCCCCCACCCCCTCGTAGTGACTAGGGCCTGAGGGTCAGGTATGTCCAGGGCATGTGTGCTGTGTGACTTTGGTGGGGGGTTTGTGGCCTGCCCCTGGCCCCCCCCCTTTGCCCCTGGGTGTTGTTCTGACCTTCTGCGGCGTCTGCGGCGGAACCTGTAGAGGAGGTCGACTGCTATGAGGGCCGGGATGACACGTAGGTTCGGGTCCATGTCTGTCCGTCGCGTACAGGTACTCCTTGTTCGCGTCATCCTGATTTCCCGGCAGTTTTTGGCAGCCGGAAAATATTCACCGTGCGGGATGACTTCGGTGCGAATCGTGATTCCTGGTTCGTGAATGGCAGGCTGCGTGCGTCCCGACGTCACGTCGGCGCTTTCCCGGATCGCATTTGTACGTTTATTTTCGTCGGTCGGGGTTTTGTACGATTCGTACGGAAATGGTGTTTCCGTGCGAATCGTAATTCCATGGTTGTATATTTTGACGACCGGGTACGCGTCGGACGGAGAATATGCTCCGTCCGACGGTTCGTACCCGGTTTTTACAGGATCGTGATCGGCACCTTGGTCCGAAGGCAGAGTACTTTCAGCAGAGTCAGAGAACAGCTGGCAGCAGGGAAACAATCAGAAAAGGAGTCCTTCCAGAAAAGCAGTCCAGTTGAGTCCTTTAAGCAGCACAGCAGTACTTCTGACAGAGGTTTAGTTCAAGATCCAGAAGTGTCAGATTTTAGGGGGTCAGGGACACAGTACTTATACCCAAAAGTACCTTTGATGTAGGGGGTGACTTCAGAAGATCTCTCTGAAGTGCACAAGGATCCATTTTAATCCAGTCCTGTCTGCCAGGCTAACCCTGGGGGACGGGTAAATCACTGCTTTGTTTGTGTGGACAGGGCACTATCTATTGAAATGTAAGTGTCAGCCCCTCCAATTCCTCCCTGCCCAGGAAGACTCATCAGAATGCGGATGAATGCACGAGAGCTCACCTTCCTGGTGAGGGTCTGTCTAGCAGGAGTGCACAAAGTGTAGCTGTCACCCACCCAGACGTTCTATTGGAGACAGGCTGTCAGGCAAAAAGAGCAGTAAGTGCAGAGAAATGTTCACTTTCTAAATGTGCATTTCTAAAACAGTGATAATAAATACACCTTCACCACTAAGGAAGATTTATCTTTACCATTCCAAGCATATCAAACATGAAAAGCTACTCTTCTCTGGTTGGAAATTTTAGCTTAAAAGAGTATTAAGGAATTCCCTATTCTGGCCTATAAGAGGAATACGCCTCACAGTAGTGAAAAACAAAATAGGCTGTTTGTCACTACCAGAACATGCCACCCATAAAAGTACTTACATAGCACCCTGCCCTTGGGGTTGCTTAGGGCCTACTTTAGAGGTGGCTTATATGTAATAAAAGGGGAATTTAAGGCCTGGCAAGTAGTTTTAAATGCCAAATCGAAATGACAGTAAACTGGACACATGGGAACTGCAGTGTCAGGCCTTAGACAGGTTTGAAAGGTTGCTTCTGTGGGTGGCACAATCAGTGCTGTAGCCCACTAGTAGCATTTGCAGTACAGGCCCTGGGTGTATGGTATTCTACTTTGCAAGGGACTTACCAGTACAACAAATATGCCAAACAAGTATACGCCAATTTTGATATGTTTAAGGGAGAAGCACGTGCACTTTTGTTATGTTCCCTAAACTAGGCCTAAGTAGCAAAGTGACCTTTTACCTACATTTGTCCTACCTTGCTCTGCATAGCGGTTCTAGCACTAACCTTTTACTCAGTTATGTGCTGAATAAATGTTGATTGGTTTCATTAAAACTAGCCTCATTTATTATACATGACGATTCTTAGTAACATCCCCTGCACATGACGTACAAAAAAGGATTAACAAACTCTGTACAAAAGTAATCACTATCTTTCATCCTAGGGCAACCAGGCTACTTTGCATAGTCACAATTATTGATTTAGGCTCATCTGCATAATCGTACTCCCAACACATCAATTGTAGTAGAACCCCTGAGGCTACCTTTTTTGTATAAAAGAAGAGCACCTTCACTAGTTAGTGAGAGGAGACACTTCCATGCTGACACAGACACTAAGGCCCTGGCCTGCTGAAGCTTCAACACACAGCTGTCTGACATTCCTTGTGGGGTGTCAAACTCATGAACAAGACAGGGTCCTTCATTCTCTTCCATCATGTAATAGGGTTGGCTCTTTCCTAGGGAAATCTTGGATTTACACCCACATACATGCTAGGTACACTGAGGGTCCGCATCATATGAGTACGTTTAATTGCTGTCATGTTTATATCCCTGCATATATTTACTGTTTTAGCACATTGGTAGAAGTCTACCTTCTATTTACTCTGTTGGTGCTTGTAATCTCTTAAGTTAGCTTCTGTCTATTGATTGTTGCAGCAAACATGTTTTATACTAGAATGACGCTGGTTCAATAAATGCTTAGAGAAAAAGTCTCCACCGTATATTCTGTGTATCTCTCTGAGACAAGTGAGCATGATTGACTGAGCGAAAAGTACTGTACTGTTTCTATGATCCCTGAAAGATCAGGGGTTGTCAAGTTCGATGGTTGCCAGAAACTATTTGCTTCTTTGTAAGATATGGGAACTTACAGTGGCACTTTGAGCTAGCTGGTCTATAGGCTGACATATCCTGTGGAGGTGTCCGGAACCTGTCTTGACACCAAGCCCTTAGTTTATGTTGTTCAGCAAACATGCAGATCCTATGTATTGTTAGGAACTACACAACACTTTATTACTGGTTAGCAGTGGTAAAGTTCTCAGAGTTCTAAGGCCAACAAAAAGAATCAGCACCAATGAGAGGCAAAACCAAAACGTTGGGGCGAAGACCACAATAAAGATGACAGGTCTAACAGAAGGTAAACAAACAAATACAGTTGTATCATTAAACATACATTTTAAAGAATCACGATAACCAGTTTAACCCATTCCCCGTCCGACGTCACAGTGGGTGTGTGTGGAGGACAGCCGGGGGCCGTCTGAACCACGCCCACTCATTAATTCACCCGCATTCCGCCTCGGTCAACGGGTTAATATCAACAAATTAGCATAAAGAATCTTTAGCTCCTACTTTGCTCGAAGCTGCCTTAAACATGCACGTCATGAGCTATTCAAATGTGTTCCCATGCAAAAAATGAACTTGCGATCTAACTAACTATCTACTAATTTGCATATACATTTTCGCTATTACAAAAAATGTTGCTTACTTCATTCTGGATTAAGGAAGGATAAATGTACCTAATGATAATTATAAATAATGAATTTGTGTTTAATTGTACACCACATACACTTTTTCGTAAAACAAAAATTGGGTACATTAAGAGTCCCATTACTTCGCAAAACTTAACGTTCGCTTACCACACCACAAACACAATGAGATGATGGACGGAGCGCTAAAACTTTTCAGACATTCACCTCTGGTCACTATTAAATCTGGGTTAAATCCATTACCGTTCTTTAGCTCACTTCACCACCCCAGTTCAGACTCAGCCATATGCAAATCAGTCTTGACCCTGTACCTCATTGGAAAAGGCCAGCCCGAACTGCCAAGCCAGGTCTTCCCTGAACTGGAAACAAGCACCCTGAGACCAGTTTCAGGGTAACACCCCTCATCAGCCAGGCTAGCTTGAATCCAGTTGCAAAGTGAGCAAGGGACCCACGTCTGGGCATACCCTACGAAATTATAACAAACAAAGCAAATAGAAGGAGATGATGGACGGAGCGCTGAAACCTTTCAGACACTCACCCCTAGTCACTATTAGATAAGTTTCAACTCTCCGTCCATCATCTCCTTGTGTTTGCTCACTTACCACACCCACATGGGTGCACTTGGGGTGTACATGCTGGCTTAGAACAAATAGCATGGGTGGAAGGGGAGTCAGCGAGAATGAAAAAAGCATGAATGTATTTGATTTGATAAAGTGGCATCTAAGTAATCAAATACCAAATAGTAAAAATGAAAATCCAGATATTCTTTTGCCATTACTTAAACCATACCCAAGCAAGCAGCACTTTTGTACAACAAACTCTGTCTATATGCTATTTAAAAAATTGCAAAATTCCATTTGTAGTTGTATGTGAATCCCTATGTACCAACCATGGAACACACTCCTTACCCAATCATTCAAATTTTTTGTTTTGTGGATTCATTCCCATCCCCTTCAATATTTTTCATGAAAACATCATGATTTACTTTCAGAAATAATGGTTAGTATAACATGAATATACAGATTGATGACACCCTTCTTAATCAAATACTGTGCAAAGCATTTATAAATGCTCCTGACTTACTTTTAACTGGAGCATATGTGTTAGAAAATGCTCTGTTTTGCTTGGTAAACTCCATGATTTTTTATTATCCTGGTGTTAAGACTCTGCACACTGGTGCACTTCTGTCCAGTAATAAGTGTATGAGCTCTGACCACTAAATTATGAACATGTGTTAACCCTTGACTGTTGTGTTTAGCTATCTTATATGGCCATAGTGTATAATGCAGAAAATACGCCTACAACATAGAAAGCTCAATGAAACCTATGGGCTGGAGCACTAATTGTGCCATCCATTAGTGTAGCAAAGAAACATTGCATCAGGCCTACCAGTGAAGATTGGCTGCTGTAGTTTAACCCTGCAGCCCAAACTGTCCAAATAACCCTCCTGAAAGGGGAATAGCCTTCCTTTGAAATATTCCTGTGGAGATTCCTTTAAGATGGAATGTTAGAGATGTTGCTAGGATGGTATGTTGTTGTTCACGGAAGGGGAGGTTGGAGCTAGAGAGCAGGAGAAGGAAGCTGGAGGTACCTGATACTCTGTACCACCAATAAAGATATTCAACTTTAAATTTATGTGGAGAGATCTTTACATTGGCGACGAGTGGACCACTCTGCGCAGGGGGCAGACAAGAAGTACCTCCATCCCTGGAAACAAACCTACATATCAAGATTCATTTTCACGAGCTCAGCGTTTCAAAGAAAAAAAAAAAAAGGAGGAGGTCTGGATACCTAAAGTAACTGGTATGTACCTTCTCTACAATTCTGAATCCTGAACTCTACAATACTGCTTCACCTCGTATCTACACCGACGTTGCCTGCACCTAGCTGTTTCTTGCCAATGCTGTCCTGCCCTGTTTCTTGCTAATGTGGAGGCGTACTGGGATTTGCATCGTGTGTTGCTGCACATTCTTCTACAAGATTATAAACTTAATAAGAAGATTGCTTTAAGTGGAATACTGTAGCCATTACCATTGAGACTACGTTGTCTGCAACTAACTGTGGAAGTGGAAGTGTTTTGGGATTTTCGTCGTGTGTCACTGCAATACAAAATTGGATGTCCAGCATTGTTCGTAAATTTGTGAAAAAACGATTGCTTCTAGTGACATACCGTTGCCATTGCATCTTCTAAATCAAGAAACTGCACGTGAGTCTAACGCCGTCAGCGAATCTATCAAGGAGACACGAGTCCGAACACCAGCTCGATCCAACACGATCTCGCGCATGCGTGAGGAGAAGTAGCCCAGAGAACGCGCATGCGTGAAAGTGTGCATACGTGGTCCGCATGTGAAATGTGCCCAATCTTCTTGAAAAAATAGGCCAAGCGTATGCGCATGCGTGAATACACACGACTCCTCGGACATTAACTAAAAACTCTCCCAGCGCATACGTTAGGCTCGCAATTCCTGTTCTGTGGTGACTGCGCTTCGTTTCATTACTGCGTAGCAAGTTTTCACCCTAAAAGCAAAGACTTCATATCGAGGTGGAGTGTTCACCGCATTATGACAGTAATTCAAATTTGTGTTCACTGCGGTAACTGATACTTCTACAGTTTAGGTGGAGTTTTCACCGCATTTATGACAATGATTGAATTTATGTTTTCTGCAGTTTGCACACCAGTTTCTTATTCTTAATTTTCTTATTTTTACTAATTTAAATTTCCTTTTTAGGTTAATTCCTTAATTATTGTTATTGTGTCCCAAAGAACTGTTTAAATGGCTGATCAGGGCTTAGCAGCCCCTCCTTCCTTTCTTCCTACTCCTGGCGATCCTCCTATCCCCTGGAAAGAATGGAAAAAATTATTTCTCACTTATGTCTTAGCAACAGGTGCAGACAAATATGGCCCTGTACGTAAACAGGCAATACTACTTCATCATTTAGGAGTTGAAGGGCGCCGTCTTTATGAAGACCTCCCCGAAATATCCTTAGGTGTAGGTGATGGGCAACCCATAAACGTTTATGACATGAGCATGTTAATGTTGGAAAAAAGATTTATTTCAAAAATTAATACGGTGTTAGAAAGGCACAAATTTTTCTGTCGTGCACAGAAAACGGATGAAGACATTGCAACTTATGTTGCTGCGTTAAGGGGACTTTCCTTAACTTGTTGCTTTGAAGGATTGGCAGATTCACTTATACGTGATCAGATTGTGAGGTGCACTAACAATTAGGGGTGGGCGGAATTGGCGGAAGGCACTTCCGCCAATTCTTGCGAGAATGCAAGCAATTTCCGCGATCACGCGATATTTCCGTGATCGCGGAAATTGGTGCTTCCGGCCTGCCGCTGCCGCCCGCTACAGTTTGTGTACGTTGCCTGGGGTCCCTCGAGTCAGCTGTCCATCGTAGTGGGGGAAAGGGCGGAAGACGTTGCCCACCGCTGGTGTGTGGGGCGGGGCTTCCATGCAGTTCACATGCCGTGGGCCAGAGACGCCGCGGGCCAGAGACCGATCAGAGCAGCTGGTGTCAGGAACTACACGGGGATTGCGCGACAGGTAAGGACCACAGCTAGTTTTTGACGGTAGATATGGGGAGAACAGCACACCTGCCCAGCCTCGACCTAGCTCCCGAATGTATTGTGCTGATAAATGCGTTACTGAATTTGAGCTTCAACTTGGGCACCTGCTTTATTTATATCTGTAAGTGCTTGGCCAGGCAACAATTTCCGTTCCCTCCCGGAAATTGCGACAATTCGGCATTTCCGCGTTCCGGTCGGAACGCGGAAATGTCGAATTGTCGCAATTTCCGGGAGCGGAACGGAAATTGTCGCCCACCCCTACTAACAATAAAAGAGTACGTGAGCAGTTGCTCATAAAAGATTCCACGTTAGAAGAAGCAATTCAAATAGCAAAAGGTCTGGAACACACAGACCTGTGGATAAAGAGATGGACAAATGTACTAATTCTACAATTCCTAGAGATGTGCGGTCAAGTGATTCAATTCCAAAGAATTTAGATTCTAAGGAACAAGAAGTTCACACGAGTGTCAACGAGACAAAAAGTGCAAGGCCTATAGTGAAACCGGCGGGGAAGCTGCATCCTAAGCCCTTCAATAAAACGGTTGAGGTCCCTAATTCAAGCAGTGTGACTTCAAAAGCCAATACCCGCGTTTTTAAATGTTTCAGGTGTGGTTCGCCTGGACATATTGCTTCTAGCACCAGATATATGGCCAGGAATACCTTATGTAGAGCGTGTGGTAAGAGAGGCCATTAAGCAAAAGTATGTCATTCTAAAACCCAATACGTGCACGAAGTAGATGATACTTGTGAAAGTATCCAAGAATTCATGTTATGTATTGAAGGTTTCTCTGTCGTTGATGGAGAGTGTTCCAACATTGTTGGTAATGTTGATATAGCCACTGAGAGTACGGACAGACTAGAAAACCCGCATTGTATTATAAGCTTTGGTACAAATAATGTAAGGATGCTAGTGGATTCAGGGAGCTTATATACTTTACTGTCCAAAGAAATGTATCTTGAAGCATGGGGTGACAAGAGTGATATGGAGTCTTGGTGTAAACCCGATATCAGAGCAGTAGGTTACGGAGGTAAAACTATTGACATCTTGGGACTGAAATGGATGGTAATTGGGTTTGGAGGAAGGAAAGTTTTTGGTCGAGTCTATCTCGCAAAACAAGGGTCCAACCTGTTGGGTTGGCGCCATCAGAAAGATTTGGGAATAACGTTGAATCCAAACGCCATCGAACCGGTTAAATCCACAGTCATTCATGATGTTGATGACTTTCAGGCTAGAGTAATGGAGAAATTTTCTAACGTCTTCTCTGATAAGCTAGGAAAACTTGCAAACTTTTCTCATAAAATAATCCTCAAGAAGAATGCAACACCTGTGGTTCACAGAGTAAGGAATGTACCTCACTTGATGAGGGGTCCCCTTCAAGATGAACTTAACAAATTACTGCGTGAGGGGATTATAGAGCCGATTGAAGCCTCGGAATGGTTGGCTCCAATTGTAGTCGCACCTAAGGATGGTGGTGCCATGATTCGTTTATGTGTGGACTTGCGCGATTTGAACAGAGACATTTGGGTCGATAGGCAACCTCTACCCAACATATCAGAAATGCTGACTGCCATGGGTGGAGGGGAAGTTTTTAGTGTTATCGATATGTCTGCAGTATATCACCAGATTAATATTAGTGAGGAATCAAGGCATCTTACTTCATTTGTAACACCTCTAGGTACGTTTCGTTATCGAAGGATGCCTTTTGGTTTAGCGTCTGCCTCTGCAGTATTTCAAAGAGTCATGCAACAGATTTTTGTGGGTGTAAAGAATGTCTTATGCTTTTAAGATGATGTATTGATTGTGGGAAAGAATAGTGATCACCACGATGAAGTATTGTATGAAGTACTGAAACTTATGGGTAGTAATGGGTTGACCATAAAAAAAGAAAAATGTCAACTGAAAAGGAAGTGTGTAACCTACTTGGGCCATGAAATTTCGCAAGATGGGATAAAGCCTAAGAAAAGCATTGTTTCTGCCATTAATAATGCTCCTACTCCCCTCAATAAGGATCAACTAAAGACCTTCCTAGGATTGGCAGAGTACTGTTCCAAATTTATAAAGGGGTTTACAGAGATTGTTGAGCCATTGAGGTTACTGATAAAAAATGGAATTGCTTTTGAATGGAATGAGTTATGTGAAAAAGCGTTCTCTAGTGTGAAAAGAGGTATCCTTCATGCACCCACTCTAGGACATTTTAACGTCAATGCTAAAACTTTTGTTACAACCGATGCAAGTGCAGTAGGAATTGGGGCAGTTTTATCTCAAGTATGTGATGGTGTAGAAAGAATCATAGGGTTTGCCTCTAGAAGACTCCAGGGTGCCGAGGTTTCATACTCTGTAATTGAGAAGGAGGCTCTTGCGTGCTGTTGGGGAATTAAACATTTCCGTTATTTTGTTTGGGGTTTGCCCTTCAGGGTCCGCACAGATCACAAACCCTTAGTGCATTTGTTTAAGGGAGGTAGAGGTCTGGAAGGAAATGTAACTCCTAGGATCTCGAGATAAATTTTATCTGTACTTGAATACAATTTCGAAGTAGAGTACATGAAAGGTTTGAAAAATGTAGTAGCTGATTGTTTGTCCAGGATGCCAGTGGATGTTGTGGATACAGATTGTGATGATGATGTGGATGTGATTAACTGGCACATGCATCAACAAAGACTTTTGCGATTCCTTAATTGCGATTTTTAAGGAATCGCAATTAAGGAATTGCAAAAGCCTATGCATGTAGGAATCGCTATAAAAATAGCGATTCCTACAAATTCCTTAATTGCGACTCGCAAATTGCGAGTCGCAATTAAGGAATGCCGTCCCATTCATTCCTATGGGCCTCCAGGAATGAATTGGAGATTGCATGAGCAATTTGCGAGTACCAGTAGGTACTCGCAAATTGCTCATGTAATTTCAAGGGTGCAAGGGTGTCAAAATGACACCCTATTGCACCCCTGAAATTGATCTGTGCACATATGTTGCACACACACATGCTCTAAGGGCATGTGTGTGCGCAACATGAAACTTTGAAAAATGCACAAAAGTGCATTTTTCAAAGTTTTTGCAAATTACCATGAAGTTCAACTGCATGGTAATTTGCTCCCCCTATTAGCGAAATCGCGAATTTTTTAACTTTAATGCATTGCATTTAAGGAATCTCAATTTGGGATTCCTTAAATGCAATCGCAATTTAAGGAATCACAATTTAGAGAATCCTTAAATTGTGATTTTTGAATTTGGGGTGATGCATCCCAAATGCAAAAATACCGTTCGCAAAGGGGCAGATTCTGAGAATCTGCCCGTTTGCGACCGGTTTTTACTTTGATGCATGTGCCTATAAGTGTAATGAAGAACAACGACATAGAGGAAGTTGTGAAGGAATGTTACGCATGTGCAAGGAGTGACAAAACAAAGGTTGTAAGGCAACCTCCTCTTACATGTAGGGAGTTTCCAAAGAATCTGTGGGAGAGATTGGCGATTGACTTTCTTGGTCCCATTTCTAAGCTGGGTCCACGTGGAAAATTCTTGATGGTGCTTGTGGATTACCATTCTAAATGGTTTGTTGTTGAATCTACTGACTGTATTGAGACTGAGAAGGTAATTGGATTTTTGGAAAGGACATTTATGAGTGAGGGAATACCTAAGACTCTTGTTTCGGATAATGGGGTCCAGCTTGTTTCTAAAAGAATGCAGTGGGAAATAGTGTGGTGAGACAGCAAGAGACTGCTAAAAATTATTACAATATGAGGAAAGCAGTAAAGGACACTGATATAAAAGAAGGTGATTGGGTTGTAGTGAGAAGAGGTGGAGTTGTCATCAAGGGGGAGAGTAAATTCTCTCAACCTGTACAAGTGAAGTGTGTAAACAAGAATGTCCTCATTCTTGCGGCTGGATCTGCTTGGGGCACAGGAAATGTTTCTAAATGTCGTGCTCCTTAAAGTACTTGTATAGCAATACAATTGAGCACGGGAAATGTTTCTAAATGTCTTGAAGTACTTGTATAGCAATGTAATGTTTTCTTTTAGTTATTGAATAAGTATATTTTCATTTTGTATTCTCAATTGTATTTTGTGTTGGGGGGAAAGATGTGTGGAGATTCCTTTAAGATGGAATGTTAGCGATGTTGCTAGGATGGAATGTTGTTGTTCAAGGAAGGGGAGGTTGGAGCTAGAGAGCAGGAGAAGGAAGCTGGAGGTACCTGATAATCTGTACTACCAATAAAGATATTCAACTTCAAACTTATGTGGAGAGATCTTTACAATTCCGCTATACAGGCCTTGTAGTCCACAAAGAAGGGTAAATGGTATTTAGAAAGGGGATATGTGGAGATTTAATGTTAACATGTCCCTGCAGTGACAAGCATCCAAAAGCTATTTTCACTGAGGTTGTCCTATGAGAAAAGTAGTGCACAAATTAAAATATTAATTCTGTTTCTCAGGTTTAGAACTTGTTAGAAAAATAATTCAATCAACCTTTTTAATATTTAGTAAAAGTCCAGTTCAATGGTGACATTTGATTTTTAATAAATATTCAGGAAAAGTAACTTCTAGAAAGTTACCTTTCCCTGCTTGAAGTTCCTGGATGGCGATTTTTATTAGGTCCCAAACAACTGTCAATCAAGAGCTTGACCTTAATGTGATGTGAAAACTGATCCCCAAACCCTGTAATGGGGAACTGTTTTCTTCGCTTGGCAAGTCGGCCCGTGGAGAGGCCCCAGGAACTTAGTTAAATAAAAGGGGGACTGTCCTGTCAGAAGTGACACCTGGAAAGGGCTGCCTTGGTCTACCTTGTCAGGCTGTCACCAAACTCATTGGGAGGAAAGCTACCCTCAGGTCTGGTGTTGAGTAACCACAGTGAAGGAGAATTTTCATTATGGTGGGCACACCTCTGGGTATGCACACAGGTTCTGCATAAGGGAGGAAGTGTTTAACCATCTTGGATCCATCTTGGATTTTGGAAATAAGGTGAACTGTGGGATTTTTGCAGTAGTACAAACATGAACTGCTGCAAACACCAGTAGGGTTGCCACTGGTAACTTTAACCCATTGGCTAGGGAAGAGTCATGTGTCAACCCAACTTACTAAGTGGTAACTGGAAATTGGTTCATATTGGGTCATATGGCATGCCAAGGCATCATCCACAGAACACTTTGTTGAAGAACAGATAGAGGACTGGTCCACAGTTGTGTCTGGTTCAGGTAAGAGCGGTGGGACGGGGTGGGGGGACTTGATAGACGACTAGGGATAATTTAAATAAAAGGAAAACACTTACCTTGCGCTTGCCGGTAAGTTGTTTTCTTTTTTTTGTCCCCTCATCGTTGTCTGTCGACTACCCACCCAATGTGCCCCACCGCCCTTACCTACACTGGCCGCAACTGCTGGACCTGCTGCTCGGATAGATTGGTGTATTTCAGGAGTCAGGCAGCTGATCTCCTGTGTGGTTACAGGGACACAAGTGACCAGCTGATCAGTGGCAATAGGAGCTGAACTGGACACTGCTGTTGGACAGTTTATTTTTCTTGCCGCTTTTTCCACTTAAATCATTACCATTTCATATCTCTGGTTACCCTTATTAAACTTATGCCAATTTTGGTGTCATACTGCATATTAAATTCTGTTATATTTTTACAAATTAGAGTGGAATTCATTTTCTTCCAATATGTCACATGTCAATAACTTTGGTGATGCATTGCCATTCCAAATGTTGATAATAAATGTGTTCTTTAGAAACATTTTGTGAAATGTGGTCCAAAATGAAATCTCCACGTATCTTTTTAAAATGTTCACTTTATGAAGATGGGAGGATTACTGAAACTGGAGACTGCTAACTTATCCGATAGTATGTGTCCAGGTGCTAATACAAAACATACATTTTTTGTTACATGTGCACATAAAACTGTCAATATCACTTTACATTAGCTGTGTTAGAATAATAACTGTAACATTAAACATTGCTTAAATCCTTTATTGATAGCATTCTGTTTTTATTAAAACGTATATGTTGCCTAGGAAAAACTAAAATTAGTATAGGCAACATAGAAATGATTCTTATCACTTACGTACTTCCCCTCAAATCTCATTTACCAGATGGTGATAGAAATCTCCTTACTATGACACCATATCAGCCCATCTGTGCTGCACTTACTGAATGCACCTATTATCGTTGGAGACGTCAGCTAGGTGGCGGGTTATCCTCTCCCATCTTTGCTACCTTTAATGCAAAGGGTAACACTGACCAAACTTTACCCCAGCTGAAAACATGCATGCAAGTAACATAAAACAAGACATATTAAATACACAATTATCCTCTCTTCAAAATTATTGTACCCATTCCTGGTCACTGTAATCAAGGCATAATATTTGTCTTACTTTGAAGTAAAAACTTACCATGAATCCACAGGTACAACAGAATATGAGGGACTGTTATTCCCAGTGCTCATTTTAAATACATCCTTGCACCAAAAATTGATACGAGGATGCATTTCACACAAACATATAGGCGTCGATTCCGATCCTGGAGAAACCGGGTACGAACCGTCGGACGGAGCATTTTCTCCGTCCGTCTCGTACCCGGTGAAAAAACATTACAAAAATGCAAGTACGATTCATATGGAAACACCATTTCCGTGCGATCCGTACAAAACACCGACCGACGAAAATATACATATAAATGTGATCCGGGAAAGCGCCGACGTGACGTCGGGACGCATGCAGGCTGCGTTTCACCAACCAGGAAGTACGATCAGTACCGACGTCACCCCGCACGGATTAGCTTTTCCGACTGCCAAAAACTGCCGGGAAATCAGGACGACGCCCGCAAGGAGCACCTGTACGCGACGGACAGCCATGGACCCGAACCTACGTGTCATCCCAGCCCTCATAGCAGTTCACCTGCTCTACAGGAACCGACGCAGATGCCGCAGAAGGTCAGAACAACACCCAGGGGCAAAGGGGGGGCAGGGGCAGGACACAAAACCCCACCCAAGTTACAAATCATACATGCCCTGGACATACCTGACCTTCAGGGCCTGGTCACTTCGAGGGGGTGGGGGCGTGTCCAGCAACGGAAGTGGATGTAGACGCGAACCGGCAACACAACCAGTCTGGTACGTACCGTACCCACGCCTTAAGAGCGTGGGTACGAGTCGTACCAAGCCCACCCCTACGTCACCCCAATAATGGCGGTACGGCCCGTACCCACGTTCTAAAGGCCTGGGTATGGGCCGTACCCCCACCCGTGTATGTACGGCGCGTACCAACACCCCACCCGTGGATGTACGGACTGTACCCACACCCGCATACGTATGGAGCGTACCCCCACCCCAACAGTGTATGTACGGACCGCACCCCCACCCGTGTATGCATGGAGCGTACCCAGACCCGCGTATGTTCAGAGCGTACCCCCACCCGTGTATGTACGGACCGTACCCACACCCGCGTACGTATGGAGCGTACCCCCACCCCAACAGTGTATGTATGGAGCGTACCCCCACCCCAACAGTGTATGTACGGACCGTACCCCCACCCGTGTATGCATGGAGCGTACCCAGACCCGCGTATGTTCGGAGCGTACCCCCACCAGTGTATGTACGGACCGTACCCACACCCGCGTACGTATGGAGCGTACCCCCACCCCAACAGTGTATGTATGGAGCGTACCCCCACCCCAACAGTGTATGTATGGAGCGTACCCCACACCCCAACAGTGTATGTACGGACCGTACCCCCACCCGTGTATGTATGGAGCGTACATGGCCAGACACAGGAGGGGTGGCTGCAGAGTCCTCCCAGCAGTGCCCAGACACAGGAGGGGTGGGTGCCTATCACTCCCAGCAGTGCCCAGACACAGGAGGGGTGGGTGCAGAGTCCCCCCAGCAGTGCCCAGACACAGGAGGGGTGGGTGCCTATCACTCCCAGCAGTGCCCAGACACAGGAGGGGTGGGTGCAGAGTCCCATCACCCCACCCGTGGATGTACGGACCGTACCCACACCCGCGTATGTATGGAGCGTATCCCCACCCCAACAGTGTATATATGGAGCGTACCCCCACCCCAACAGTGTATGTACGGACCGTACCCCCACCCGTGTATGCATGGAGCGTACCCAGACCCGCGTATGTTCGGAGCGTACCCCCACCCATGTATGTACGGACCGTACCCACACCCGCGTACGTATGGAGCGTACCCCCACCCCAACAGTGTATGTATGGAGCGTACCCCCACCCCAACAGTGTATGTACGGACCGTACCCCCACCCGTGTATGCATGGAGCCTACCCAGACCCGCGTATGTTCGGAGCGTACCCCCACCAGTGTATGTACGGACCGTACCCACACCGGCGTACGTATGGAGCATACCCCCACCCCAACAGTGTATGTATGGAGCGTACCCCCACCCCAATAGTGTATGTATGGAGCGTACCCCCACCCCAACAGTGTATGTACGGACCGTACCCCCACCCGTGTATGTATGGAGCGTACATGGCTAGACACAGGAGGGGTGGCTGCAGAGTCCTCCCAGCAGTGCCCAGACACAGGAGGGGTGGGTGCCTATCACTCCCAGCAGTGCCCAGACACAGGAGGGGTGGGTGCAGAGTCCTCCCAGCAGTGCCCAGACACAGGAGGGATGGGTGCAGAGTCCCCCCAGCAGAGCCCAGACGCAGGAGGGGTGTGTGCAGAGTCCTCCCAGCAGTGCCCAGACACAGGAGGGGTGGGTGCAGAGTCCCCCCAGCAGTGCCCAGACGCAGGAGGGGTGTGTGCAGAGTCCTCCCAGCCGTGCCCAGACACAGGAGGGGTGGGTGCAGAGTCCTCCCAGCAGTGCCCAGACATAGGAGGGGTGGGTGCAGAGTCCTCCCAGCAGTGCCCAGACGCAGGAGGGGTGTGTGCAGAGTCCTCCCAGCAGTGCCCAGACATAGGAGGGGTGTGCGCAGAGTCCTCCCAGCAGTGCCCAGACATAGGAGGGATGGGTGCCTATCACTCCCAGCAGTGCCCAGACACAGGAGGGGTGTGTGCAGAGTCCTCCCAGCAGTGCCCAGACACAGGAGGGGTGGGTGCAGAGTCCTCCCAGCAGTGCCCAGACACAGGAGGGGTGGGTGCAGAGTCCTCCCAGCAGTGCCCAGACGCAGGAGGGGTGTGTGCAGAGTCCTCCCAGCAGTGCCCAGACATAGGAGGGGTGTGTGCAGAGTCCTCCGAGCAGTGCCCAGACACAGGAGGGGTGGGTGCAGAGTCCCTCCAGCAGTGCCCAGACGCAGGAGGGGTGTGTGCAGAGTCCTCCCAGCAGTACCCAGACACAGGAGGGGTGGGTGCAGAGTCCCCCCAGCAGTGCCCAGATGCAGGAGGGGTGTGTGCAGAGTCCTCCCAGCAGTGCCCAGACACAGGAGGGGTGGGTGCAGAGTCCTCCCAGCAGTGCCCAGACACAGGAGGGGTGGGTGCAGAGTCCTCCCAGCAGTGCCCAGACACAGGAGGGGTGGGTGCAGAGTCCCCCCAGCAGTGCCCAGACGCAGGAGGGGTGTGTGCAGAGTCCTCCCAGCAGTGCCCAGACACAGGAGGGGTGGGTGCAGTCCTCCCAGCAGTGCCCAGACACAGGAGGGGTGGGTGCAGAGTCCTCCCAGCAGTGCCCAGATGCAGGAGGGGTGTGTGCAGAGTCCTCCCAGCAGTGCCCAGACATAGGAGGGGTGTGTGCAGAGTCCTCCCAGCAGTGCCCAGACTTAGGAGGGGTGGGTGCCTATCACTCCCAGCAGTGCCCAGACACAGGAGGGGTGTGTGCAGAGTCCTCCCAGCAGTGCCCAGACACAGGAGGGGTGGGTGCAGAGTCCTCCCACCAGTGCCCAGACACAGGAGGGGTGGGTGCAGAGTCCCCCCAGCAGTGCCCAGACGCAGGAGGGGTGTGTGCAGAGTCCTCCCAGCAGTGCCCATACACAGGAGGGGTGGGTGCAGAGTCCTCCCAGCAGTGCCCAGACACAGGAGGGGTGGGTGCAGAGTCCTCCCAGCAGTGCCCAGATGCAAGAGGGGTGTGTGCAGAGTCCTCCCAGCAGTGCCCATACATAGGAGGGGTGTGTGCAGAGTCCTCCCAGCAGTGCCCAGACATAGGAGGGGTGGGTGCCTATCACTCCCAGCAGTGCCCAGACACAGGAGGGGTGTGTGCAGAGTCCTCCCAGCAGTGCCCAGACACAGGAGGGGTGGGTGCAGAGTCCTCCCAGCAATGCCCAGACGCAGGAGGGGTGTGTGCAGAGTCCTCCCAGCAGTGCCCAGACACAGGAGGGGTGGGTGCCTATCACTCCCAGCAGTGCCCAGACACAGGAGGGGTGTGTGCAGAGTCCTCCCAGCAGTGCCCAGACATAGGAGGGGTGGGTGCCTATCACTCCCAGCAGTGCCCAGACACTGGAGGGGTGGGTGCAGAGTCCCCCCAGCAGTGCCCAGACACAGGAGGGGTGGGTGCCTATCACTCCCAGCAGTGCCCAGACACAGGAGGGGTGGGTGCAGAGTCCCATCACCCCACCCGTGGATGTACGGACCGTACCCACACCCGCGTATGTATGGAGCGTATCCCCACCCCAACAGTGTATGTATGGAGCGTACCCCCACCCCAACAGTGTATGTACGGACCGTACCCCCACCCGTGTATGCATGGAGCGTACCCAGACCCGCGTATGTTCGGAGCGTACCCCCACCCATGTATGTACGGACCGTACCCACACCCGCGTACGTATGGAGCGTACCCCCACCCCAACAGTGTATGTATGGAGCGTACCCCCACCCCAACAGTGTATGTACGGACCGTACCCCCACCCGTGTATGCATGGAGCATACCCAGACCCGCGTATGTTCGGAGCGTACCCCCACCAGTGTATGTACGGACCGTACCCACACCCGCGTACGTATGGAGCATACCCCCACCCCAACAGTGTATGTATGGAGCGTACCCCCACCCCAATAGTGTATGTATGGAGTGTACCCCCACCCCAACAGTGTATGTACGGACCGTACCCCCACCCGTGTATGTATGGAGCGTACATGGCTAGACACAGGAGGGGTGGCTGCAGAGTCCTCCCAGCAGTGCCCAGACACAGGAGGGGTGGGTGCCTATCACTCCCAGCAGTGCCCAGACACAGGAGGGGTGGGTGCAGAGTCCTCCCAGCAGTGCCCAGACACAGGAGGGGTGGGTGCAGAGTCCTCCCAGCAGTGCCCAGACACAGGAGGGATGGGTGCAGAGTCCCCCCAGCAGAGCCCAGACGCAGGAGGGGTGTGTGCAGAGTCCTCCCAGCAGTGCCCAGACACAGGAGGGGTGGGTGCAGAGTCCCCCCAGCAGTGCCCAGACGCAGGAGGGGTGTGTGCAGAGTCCTCCCAGCCGTGCCCAGACACAGGAGGGGTGGGTGCAGAGTCCTCCCAGCAGTGCCCAGACATAGGAGGGGTGGGTGCAGAGTCCTCCCAGCAGTGCCCAGACGCAGGAGGGGTGTGTGCAGAGTCCTCCCAGCAGTGCCCAGACATAGGAGGGGTGTGTGCAGAGTCCTCCCAGCAGTGCCCAGACATAGGAGGGATGGGTGCCTATCACTCCCAGCAGTGCCCAGACACAGGAGGGGTGTGTGCAGAGTCCTCCCAGCAGTGCCCAGACACAGGAGGGGTGGGTGCAGAGTCCTCCCAGCAGTGCCCAGACACAGGAGGGGTGGGTGCAGAGTCCTCCCAGCAGTGCCCAGACGCAGGAGGGGTGTGTGCAGAGTCCTCCCAGCAGTGCCCAGACATAGGAGGGGTGTGTGCAGAGTCCTCCGAGCAGTGCCCAGACACAGGAGGGGTGGGTGCAGAGTCCCTCCAGCAGTGCCCAGACGCAGGAGGGGTGTGTGCAGAGTCCTCCCAGCAGTACCCAGACACAGGAGGGGTGGGTGCAGAGTCCCCCCAGCAGTGCCCATATGCAGGAGGGGTGTGTGCAGAGTCCTCCCAGCAGTGCCCAGACACAGGAGGGGTGGGTGCAGAGTCCTCCCAGCAGAGCCCAGACACAGGAGGGGTGGGTGCAGAGTCCTCCCAGCAGTGCCCAGACACAGGAGGGGTGGGTGCAGAGTCCCCCCAGCAGTGCCCAGATGCAGGAGGGGTGTGTGCAGAGTCCTCCCAGCAGTGCCCAGACACAGGAGGGGTGGGTGCAGTCCTCCCAGCAGTGCCCAGACACAGGAGGGGTGGGTGCAGAGTCCTCCCAGCAGTGCCCAGATGCAGGAAGGGTGTGTGCAGAGTCCTCCCAGCAGTGCCCAGACATAGGAGGGGTGTGTGCAGAGTCCTCCCAGCAGTGCCCAGACATAGGAGGGGTGGGTGCCTATCACTCCCAGCAGTGCCCAGACACAGAAGGGGTGTGTGCAGAGTCCTCCCAGCAGTGCCCAGACACAGGAGGGGTGGGTGCAGAGTCCTCCCACCAGTGCCCAGACACAGGAGGGGTGGGTGCAGAGTCCCCCCAGCAGTGCCCAGACGCAGGAGGGGTGTGTGCAGAGTCCTCCCAGCAGTGCCCATACACAGGAGGGGTGGGTGCAGAGTCCTCCCAGCAGTGCCCAGACACAGGAGGGGTGGGTGCAGAGTCCTCCCAGCAGTGCCCAGACGCAAGAGGGGTGTGTGCAGAGTCCTCCCAGCAGTGCCCATACATAGGAGGGGTGTGTGCAGAGTCCTCCCAGCAGTGCCCAGACATAGGAGGGGTGGGTGCCTATCACTCCCAGCAGTGCCCAGACACAGGAGGGGTGTGTGCAGAGTCCTCCCAGCAGTGCCCAGACACAGGAGGGGTGGGTGCAGAGTCCTCCCAGCAATGCCCAGACGCAGGAGGGGTGTGTGCAGAGTCCTCCCAGCAGTGTGCAGACATAGGAGGGGTGTGTGCAGAGTCCTCCCAGCAGTGCCCAGACACAGGAGGGGTGGGTGCAGAGTCCCCCAGCAGTGCCCAGACGCAGGAGGGGTGTGTGCAGAGTCCTCCCAGCAGTGCCCAGACACAGGAGGGGTGGGTGCAGAGTCCTCCCAGCAGTGCCCAGACACAGGAGGGATGGGTGCAGAGTCCCCCCAGCAGTGCCCAGACACAGGAGGGGTGGGTGCAGAGGCCTCCCAGCAGTGCCCATGGAAAGAAAAAGGGTGGAGTACCCACAGATCCAATGGCCACAATTGTCAGTCAGGTGCACAAAGACCCTGCAGTACATGTAACACATGTGTGCGAGGCTGGGAGTACACACATGCATACTGCCTAAAAGGGAACATGTCCACATGAAGTCATGTCAACAGACTACATACACAAGTAGAGTGATCACCAAGGATGCCACGGATGATGCAGGTGGAGACATCGCTCTGCATGCATGGCCAAAGTTGAAGGGGTCCGTCACACACCCAGCTAATGTAGACACAGCTCAGCACAACATATTGGAAACACCCTGCAGGGAAGATGTCAGGGTACACAGAGGAAGGAACACACCTTGGGACAATTTCACCATGCAGTAACTGCTTACATGAACAAAGAAACTTAGCTAACACCTTATGATGGCACACAGATACCAGGGTCCCCCCTATGACCAGCACACTACTACATTTCCCACACACCCAACACATGATCACCACCCAAAATCATGTAGCAGCCCCACCAACAGCAATACCAGAAAAGCAGTAGTGTTCTAAGGAAAAACATATTTGCTTTATTCAGCATGATCAAAAAATGTTTGTTTGGATAAAGTTCAATATTTACATTGCCCACAGGGCAGTCCATAAGTCACAGCTGGATGGGGGACACAGTGGGGCGCGTGTCCCCTAGCTTGCCTGCACAGTTCAGACCACCCTGTCTTCCACAGGGGGGGGGCATCATGTGGGGGGGAAGGACCAGGCATCGCAGGGACAGGAGGGGCAAGGGTAGGCGTTGTGGGTGCAGGGATGGAGGACTCCACCACAGGGGGTGGGGCAGCGCCAAAGGAGGTGGTGAGGATGGTGCTGCACACGTCAGCAAGGTCCCCCAGCGTCTCCCCTGCACCCGAAGGAACCACAGGCCCCAAGGAGGGGGGGGCGGAGGGATGGGTCGCAGCGCTACTGGGGGAGGGTGTGGACAGGGGGGGGCACTCAACTACCCTGACCGGGGACTCCTTTGCCCGCTTGCGGGGTGGTGTCACTGTTGGGCTCAGGGACAGAGCGGCCATGAAGGAATCTTTGCTGGATTCGTGGCCAGGAGAGCTGAGGGGAGTGGATTTGGAGGGAGTGGATTTTGAGGAATGCGGACTCCCACTCTGGCTGCGTGACTTACGTTTGACCCCCGACCCAGTGGGTGTGCCTACCTCACCCTGTGTGTGCGTGCCAGGAGGTGTGCGCTTGCCCTGCCCTGCTGGTGTGGTGCCTGTGTCTGGTGGGGTGCGTGCATGCTGACGTCTGGGTGTACGTGGGACAGGCATGGGAGTGGGAAGTGTGGATGGGGCAGGGGTAGGGGGTGGGACGTAGCGCTGCAGGAGACCCACTGCTGCAGTCAGTGTCGAGTCTATCGACCTCAGCAAGTTGCGGTGGTCAGACTGCGCGGCTGAAATGCCCTCCAAGTATGCCTCCATCTGGTTGAGCACTCGGCTGTGGCCATGGAGGACATTAAGCGTCGCAGTCTGACCAACCCGCAACTGCCACAGGATGTCCATAGACTCGGCATTGGTGGCAGCAGTGGAGACAGGGGCAGGGGGTGCGGTGCACATGGTGAGACACATGGTGACCGAGCACAGCGGGAAGGGACACGAGCAAGTGGGAGGCCGGTGATTGGAATGGAGGAGGCGGGTAGTGATGGAGTGCTGGTGTCAGCTGTGGGACCAGCCGCCGCCCCCTAGGAGTGCTCAGCCTCGGACCCGTCTGCGTCATAGTCGGTGGTGGTTTGACTGGACAGGTCCTCCGCTGCACTCCCGTCGGCCTCCGTGCCACTCGATGTGCCAGACAACTCTGCACTGCTGGCACTGGTGCTCGCTCCCTCCTCACAGTCCGTGCCAGTGTCTCCCTCGGTGTCCCCCGACGATGCTGTGGGCAAGGTGAAGAGACAGGAAATAATCAGACACCTGTATACATATGTCACATGAGTCAAATCCACATAGGTCACAGTGCATAGCCTGAAAAGCAACATGAGTAACATCTACAATACAAGGTACATATGTAGGTCCTGTAACACACAGTTGGTTCACCCACCATGCCACTGACCAACTATGGAGAGCATGACACAAAAGCAAATAACATGATATGGATTTGGACAGAGGAGCCAGGCACTGGGGACAATCCAGCACAGCATCTGCAGCACACAGCGTTGGCGTAAAAAGGGATGAGCAGGAACCATGTCTATTAACTGTAGGCACATGCTGCAAAGGTAATACTTAATCCTGATTGGACACAAAATACCCCTGGTGCGCCGGTACAAATACATCATCTACAAATGGCCATCATCAGATCATTTTACCAAGACACACAGGCACTCGCCCCCGTGAGTATGAACAAGTGACATTTGGTCAGCCTGTACAGTGGACACATGTAGCAGAGTTTACGTAAATACAAATGGTGCCAGGGTACAATGGCACAGAGCACAACCTATGCTGTAGACACAGAGATTGTCGATATTTTTGGATTACACACATGATACCTAGGAAAAGATGCCCCAGGGGACAGTAGTGGCCACACTACTCCATGGTCCTGAATGGTAATGACTGCAACACAAGCCACCATCCCTGCACTCTGTATATCTCACACTCATGCACATCATGTCACAGGCCACAAAATAGGACATGCATGCTGTAAAGCAATACACTTTTGAGACACACTCCTATGTCTGGACTCAGCATCAGTGACAACTGACATGGACCCCACAAATACTGAACTGGACAGGGCCCAGGCAAGGTCCCAAAACCTGTTACACACCACCCCCACACATGAAGCTGCAAGCATTGGGCACATCGATAAACTGGCAGCCTAGATAACCTTGTGCAAGTGTGACTACACACAGACCAGGGTACACATGGCAAGGAGGGGAAGGGAGGAAGGACAGCACCGCTACACTTTGGGGACCAGGAACTGCACTGCACCTGTAAACCCTGGCAGTGTATCCATGCAACTGTGCACTTACAAATGCTGGTGACACACAACAAACACACATGTACCTACCCCCTTCCTGCTGCTGCTTTTCCCGTAAGCACCTGTCCATGTCAGGGAAGACGACCGCCAGCACCGGATATCCTGCCAGCGTTTCCTCACCTGGGCTAGGCGCCGCTTCCGACCATCCGTCTTCCTCACGGCACTGACGGCGTCCTTCCAGATCTGCTTCTTGGCACAGGCGCCTACCTGTGAGGATGAAAAAGTGAGACAACATCAATACACCTGCGACATGTCACAGAGACACACATTAGAACAATTTGGCTGGTTTTAACAGGGCATAGAATGCATCAAACTCATTACACCTGTGTCATAGGGACATTTTCCTCTGTGGAAGGCAAAATGCACTAGGTGGCATTGTAGAGTACACAGGTGGCATGAGGGCTACGACACAATCAAACATCCAGGCTCACACTGTGCATCACAAGCGACACCAGGATTATGTGCAGCACCTCAAAGCAGTCACATGCCACAGGCCACTGAGGCGCCCTCAGCAGAGTACACAGAACACACAGCCACAGGACAATCACCTGCCATTGCCAACTGTAGCTACACACCTCACTCTGCACATGTGCCACTAGACTGGGGGGTGTCACAGGTGTGGGGCTTGCCCATCACCGCAGACACACAGCACTGCTCCCTGCTCACATCAGATGGGCAGGGTATATCCATCCCTCATGCAGCTGGGGTGCTACACTCCACATATGCACTCACCCACATGACAGGGGACTTACACACACACACCAATGTCCAGGGGACAAACACATCATTTGTACACTCTCAGCACAGGTACACTAAACAAACACACATCTGTGGGTACTGCCACCTGTCACACTGGGGGGACCACAGATTCACATAAGGACTGTAGTAACAACATTCCCAGGAGGATTAGACAGGCAGAATGTGTAATGCCACATGCAGTGATTGTCACAGTACACACAATGCAAGTGAGGAGAGCAGACATGCACCACAGCATGCTCTGGCTGGGAGACATTAGGCATTCCCCCACCCGGGACCCACCCTACAGTACATTGCATGTGTGTTACACCTGGACACAATGGCAGAAGTCACAGTCACAAAAAAGGGGCACAGTCTTTGCTAGTGGACTCAGCACTCACCTGAACCCCTGGTCGACCATACAGCATGGTGTACTGTGGGAGGATCACATCCAGCAGGGCTTGGTTCTCCTTGTGGGTGAAAGGCTGGGCCCTCTCCACAGACCTGGACATGGTGCCAGAGGATTCACGAGCAGCAGCAGTGTTGTGGTATCAAAGAATGTGCAGGCAAGTGCTCTCTCATGGGACCTGGCTGCCTTATATCTGCCTTGCTGCCCTGTTTCATTCACAGGAGTACAGAGTGATTGGTCACTCACATTTGCATCCTATGTTTCCTCCAATCCCTTTAAACCTACCACAGTCAGTGGCTTTGCTTTTTTTTTTATTGAGCATGATGTCAACTCAACAACCACTTTGCAACAAAGTAGATTCTTTCAAACCGACTTTAGCTGGCCACCTGATGAAAAAAATTCAAACTTTAAACTCGGTCTCCATGACAACCAGCATGCATGTAGGGCTTTATACTTGTCCCTCATGTGTCCCCTATGTAATTTGGACATTCACACACAGGTACGGTGAGTTCCAGGGCCCTAGGGCACCCCAAATGCAAAGAAACGGCCCGTACACGCGCGTGTACGGGGCGTATCACTATGGGTACGCATACGCGAGCAAACCCATAGTGAAACGGCTCGTACATGCGCGTGTACGGCCGTATCAATATGGGTTTGCTCGCGTATGCGTACCCGGAGCGTACACGCGTGTGTACGGGGCGTATCACTATGGGTACGCATACGCGAGCAAACCCATAGTGAAACGGCCCGTACACGCGCGTGTACGAGCCGTTTCACTATGGGTTTGCTCGCATATGCGTACCCATAGTGATACGCCCCGTACACACGCGTGTACGCTCCGTATCACTATGGGTAGGCCTATGGCAGCACTCCCATAGTGATGGGGAACGTACACACACCCTCAGAGCGCATGTACGGTGCATTTCACACCTGACAGTGGTGACAGGCAGCACACAGAAAGGAATAGAGCTGACATACTTGTCCAAGGCTGGACATCAAGGCATTGTCTGTGCAGTACTACATGTGTGGGGCACAGGTGTGTCAGGCTGTAATGTGGCACATTACTCCTGAGTTATGAAGGCAATAGATGTATGATGAGATGTGTACAGATGTCATATGTGATGGTGGACTATGTGCCAGACATCCCCTTCACTCCTTTGACATGTGTGCATGTAGTACAGAACACTTGTGAAAAGCGTCACTGCCATGGCACAGTCAACAACACCTGCAACTGTCCCCTGATGCCAGCTACAGGGGTTTTCACACCTGACATGTGACTACCCGCGTTGCACGATGTGACTATGTCATGTATGTGTCGTGTGTTCCCATTAGCTTGCTGTAGGTGTTTGGTCAAATGCATCTGCAGTTGCTGCAACCAACATGTGTCTGTGTTTAGATGGCCATGGCACAGTGTTACGCATACTAGGCACATGTGGAATCCGACGTAAGGTGTGTATGTATGCATCGACACGGAGTTTCAAAACAAGGACATATCTGCATACTCTCAATGTATGTGTGATCATTCTTGACATGTAATCCTTCATGGAAAGGTGTGTGGTCTGTCCTTTTTCTATTACATGTGACCTGTGCCTCTAGTGTTCCGCAACCTGTCTGTACAATAAACATCCTTCCTCTGCACATATTTGGATGTCTGTAACTCCTGTAATGCGCCTGCCTGCTCACTTACACTGGCCCACAGCTAGTTTCATGGCGGTACAAAAGGGGGTGGTGATGGATGGAGCATCAGAACCAATCAAACACTCACACCCAGTCAACAGATCTGGGTCTGATCCATCACCGTTCTTTAGCCCACTCTGCCACCCCAGTTCAGACATGGCCATATGCAAATCAGTCTGACCCTGTGCCTCATGGGAACAGTCCAGCCCGAACTGCCAAGCCATGCCTTCCCTGGACCGGAAACAAGCTTCCTAGGACCGGTTTCTGGCATTTCAGCCGTCTCCAGCCAGGCTTGCTTGAATCCAGTGGCAAAGTGAGCAAGGGACTCACGTCTGAGCATACCCTAACAACTTATGGCGAACAAAGCGGTACAAAAGGGGGTGGTGATGGATGGAGCATCAGAACCAATCAAACACTCACACCCAGTCAACAGATCTGGGTTTGATCCATCACCGTTCTTTAGCCCACTCTGCCACCCCAGTTCAGACATGGCCATATGCAAATCAGTCTGACCCTGTGCCTCATGGGAACAGTCCAGCCCGAACTGCCAAGCCATGCCTTCCCTGGACTGGAAACAAGCTTCCTAGGACCGGTTTCTGGCATTTCAGCCGTCTCCTGCCAGGCTTGCTTGAATCCAGTGGCAAAGTGAGCAAGGGACTCACGTCTGAGCATACCCTGCCAACTTATGGCGAACAAAGCGGTACAAAAGGGGGTGGTGATGGATGGAGCATCAGAACCAATCAAACACTCACACCCAGTCAACAGATCTGGGTTTGATCCATCACCGTTCTTTAGCCCACTCTGCCACCCCAGTTCAGACATGGCCATATGCAAATCAGTCTGACCCTTTGCCTCATGGGAACAGTCCAGCCCGAACTGCCAAGCCATGCCTTCCCTGGACCGGAAACAAGCTTCCTAGGACCGGTTTCTGGCATTTCAGCCGTCTCCAGCCAGGCTTGCTTGAATCCAGTGGCAAAGTGAGCAAGGGACTCACGTCTGAGCATACCCTGCCAACTTATGGCGAATAAAGCGGTACAAAAGGGGGTGGTGATGGATGGAGCATCAGAACCAATCAAACACTCACACCCAGTCAACAGATCTGGGTTTGATCCATCACCGTTCTTTAGCCCACTCTGCCACCCCAGTTCAGACATGGCCATATGCAAATCAGTCTGACCCTGTGCCTCATGGGAACAGTCCAGCCCGAACTGCCAAGCAATGCCTTCCCTGGACCGGAAACAAGATTCATATCTGCATACTCTCAATGTATGTGTGATCATTCTTGACATGTAATCCTTCATGGCAAGGTGTGTGGTCTGTCCTTTTTCTATTACATGTGACCTGTGCCTCTAGTGTTCCGCAACCTGTCTGTACAATAAACATCCTTCCTCTGCACATATTTGGATGTCTGTAACTCCTGTAATGCGTCTGCCTGCTCACTTACACTGGCCCACAGCTAGTTTCATGGCATGGCATAATGAGGTTGAGAATCAACGTTTGGAGATGTCTCTTGGTAGGAGTGTCACATGGCTGGCAAACGTGTCCAGGGCATATTGCACAGACCTGACTCTGTATGTAGCATATGTGTATTGCCTGTTGAGCATGTGCTCTGAACATTGACATTGGTGGTGTACTGTACTCACTCTTCGTTGTCCCTTCTAATTCACTGCAGGGCTCCGCCTCTCCCTCGAGCAATTCCGGACTTGGCTGACATGCGGGAAAATGACTGTATACGCCACTACCGCTTCCCCCAACGTTTGTTTGTGGACTTGACGACACGGCTGGCAGCACACCTCCAACCGCTACACAGGTATCCTGGTGCACTGACACCCAAGATGAAGGTGATGGCAGCCCTACATTTCTTGGCCACGGGTACCTTTCAACATACTATTGCCCATGTCGGTGGGATGTCCCAAACCATGTTAAGCCGTGTTCTGCATGATTTTTTAGAGGCCATGTTGGAGCACCTTGATGAGTTCATTAAATTCCCAACTCCTGAGCAGTTGACAGCTGTCAAGCGTGAGTTCTATGCCCTGGGAGGGATGCCCCATGTCATTGGGTCCTTAGATGGAACACATGTGGCTTTGGTACCACCACAGGCACAGGAGGTAGCCTTCCGTAACCGCAAGCATTACCACTCCATTAATACCCTTGCGGTGTGTCTTGCCAACATGGTGATTTCACATGTCTGTGCTCGTTTCCCAGGATCAGCACACGATGCGTACATCATGAGGTGTAGCAGGGTGCCTGAAATGATGCTGCAGCTGCGCAATGAACGGGCATGTATTGTTGGTTGGTATACTCTGGCAGTCCTGTATTTAACCTCATCTTCCTGTCTTACTGCTTCTCCTGACCCACTCTTGTCCATGATGTTTCCATGTAGGGGACGCTGGCTATCCCAACATGCCATGGCTGATCACGCCTCTCCGCAACCCCAGCACGGCTGCCGATCACCGCTACAACAACGCCCATGGGCGGACCAGGCGAGTGATAGAGAGGACGTTTGGCCTCCTGAAGAGCCGATTCCATTGCCTCCAAAAGACCGGTGGCGCACTCCCATATGCACCGGTGAAGGTCTGCAAGATATTCCGCGTGTGCTGCATGCTGCACAACATGGCAGTGGAGAAAGCTGTGCCACTCATCCTGAATCCAGATGAGCAGGACCATCCACCCGTGGAGGATGAAGGGCTTGGGCACGAGGCAAGTGATGTGGAGGAGGAGGATGCGGTAGAGGACATGCGGAGTCGGCTCATACGCGACTTCTTTGCTTAGTGGTGAGTTCCAGTGTCTGAGTGTGCACGCATTTGGCTGTGTGTGGCATGTGTTGCAATGTGTGTGTCCATCTGCATGTCTTCCAAGTGAGTCTGAGGTGTTTGGATGTGTCACTCGAGTGATGGTGCAATAGAATAATGTTGTTCCAAAGTCATCATTGTCACCTCGCATGTTGACAACCTAATACGTGTCGAGTACATGCACATGCATGCGGATGTGCTTCTTTTGGCTGACTTCTGGTGTGTCTCCCATCCACAGGTACTTGCGCATGCTGTCTGCTGGTGGCATTGTTGTGCTCCTGCTATTCCTCATGAACACAGCAACGTGTGCTGAATCAGCGTGACATGCACGGACACTTTCGAAAATCTCCTTCGGGTAAGGGATGCAGCACGGCTTTTTGGGAGTGGTATTTGTTTTGAATGTGTGTGCACTGCTCCTGTTCATGTTTGGATACTTCACATACATGTAGATTCACCATGGGGCACATGACCTGGAGCAGAATTCACCTGAATTGATGGTCAGACTTGGTGACAGTCATCTGTAATGGGATTGTGATGGTGCCATCAATGTGTGTAACACTGGCCTCGGAAACATACGGGTTGCACCGGGTTGACATGGTGTGTGAGTTCCCCATTAGGGGCTCAATGGTGTATTGCAGGCTCTCCGTGAGCAGCAGGGGGTGTTTAGCTGTAATCCGTCACTTGTGTGCCAGTGCCATGGATTTCCAGCATCTGTGGTGGTAAGGGGGGTGCCAGTGTTGGTCCCACGTGTTCATCCACATGACCTGTGTATGTGTTGACAGAGTTGCATTAGCATTCCGACACACATGAGTAATAAAGGTGTCCCTCTGCCTCCAAGGTGCCTCATCTCTGTCAATGGTGGTCTGTTGCCACTGTGCATGCGGCATGTCTGGCATTGTTCTCAGAGATGGTGCATATGAGTCTATGTGTAGAGTAGCAAGATGCAAGCTGTTTGTCAGGGATTAGATTCTGTATTGTGCAGGATGTCCATGGCTGTGTAGGTTTTGTGGCATATCAGTCTCCACGACAGCCACTGTGCCGCATGTGAATCCATTGTGTGTGTGTGTGCCTGAGATCCTTGTCTTTGTGTGCTACTTGTGGCATTGTTTGCTTGACATGGCGCATGCTGCTGCAGGCCCTGCTGCAAGGGCACCCAGTGGACACGCAAACGAGCTGGTGTTCATCTTGGATTGCTTGCTGACATGTGCTATGCTGATCAGCAGCATCTGTGCCTCATGCGAAAGCACACTCTGCATTATGCACAAGATCCCCAGTTCCATCCACCTCAAGGCAAGAGGGAGACCATCCCCCAGGTCAACTATGACATCCGTGCCTACTCCTACCCTGCACTCTACGGACATGTGCGTTAGAAATCCCATGATACTTGTCCACATCCAGGGTGCATCTGCACAGCTCTGCTACTACATCCGGCGACCAGGCCACATCAACATCCAACAGAGATGGGGGGAGTGGATCACTGCCAGATGCAGGATGACCTTCTCAATCCACACACACACTCAGGATGCAGCCCACACCCACAACACAATCTTGTGGCACTGTGATCCAACACCCAATTGTGCCATCTCCATGCATCCAACCTTGGCTGGCCCACCATTCTCCACATCCACCTGACTCAAGCATGCAGGACATGGTTCTGCCACGTGTCTACACATACCTGGGACTCCCACCCCAGGACACTCCACATGATCCCTGACCTCTGCGCATGACTGTTGCTCTTCTAAATAGGTCTGTGGGCACAGTTGTGCGGGCACCCCCTCAGCTGGCTGGGCCCATCACGGGTGAGTATGGTGCTCCATGTCTGTCTTGGATGGTACGTTGTGACCCATGTGTGTCCTGTGCCAGACTCAGACCCCAGGGTATGGATGTTTGGAGTTAATTCAGTAATCAGGCATGGTTTGACTTTACAACACAGACATGTAGTGGAATAATGCTAAATGACGGCATCATCTTGTGATTGTGATGAATTTTATTAGTGCTGGGGTACGTGTTTGGGGGGGTGACAAGAGGTGCTTGGCGGGAGTGTAGAATCCAAAGTTCACAGGGGGAGTTGGTGTCCTTGCCATTGACAGTCATCAGAGTCTGTGCCACAGTCTTTGTCAACATTGGTCAGACAGTGACCAGCAAGGCCATGTGGCAGAGAATGTCCTTTGCTGCTGTGCTGCTGTTGGGCCAGAGGGTCAGGTGCCAGGCCAGGTGACCTGGGAGATGGTGATGTTCCGCTGACTCTCAAGTCTTTTTCGCAGACGACCCACCTTCCTGCGGAGACCCTCAGACGCCTGCCTTGACGATGCAAGGGACGCTCCATCAGATGTATCCTCCTCCTCCTCCCTCTTTGTGTCTGGTGCTGCTCTACGCCTGGTGGCACAGGGAGGGTTTGCCAAACTTTGGGCGATCTGATGGAGGGATCTGCTCATGTCCCTGTGCACCGCCAAGAGCTCTGCAAGTCTTGCCTCCATCCTGGCATGATGCTCAACCTGCAGGGCCTTCATCTCATTGAGGGTCCCCACTACCTGGGCGATGCCTCTGGAGTCACGCCGGTATGCGTCCAGGATTGTTCTGACGTGTGCCATAGCCGGGTCCTGAGCCAACTGGTCAGGTTCGCGCCTCCGCCGTCCTCAACTCCCACCACCCCTGCCCACTTGCGCCTTGCCTGCCGTTGTGGGCACATCGGGTCTCCGGGACCCCTGAGGGATGGCATTTGCGGTGTCGCCTGCCTCCTCCTAGGTGCCCGGAGAACCTTGTCCCTCCTGGACAGACTGGCTGCGTTGTGTGCGGGCAGGGCTCCTGGGTGTCTCCTGGGATGTGGCATGAATGGGGGTGGTGATTGGCACAGTTGTACCTGACGCAGGTGCTGCAGGTGGTTGGACACCAGAGGGGCCAGGTTGGTCTGGGTCATCCACGGAGTGGTGAGAGTCGTCGCTGCTGGTGGGGTCCTCTTCATGCAGAGCCTGGTCCTGTGAGTCTTCCCCCCCAGTGTTGGGAGGAGATCGATGACGTTGACCTGTGTGTGAGAGAGACAGTGTTAATCGTGTTACATGCGACATCCATGTTTCATTCATTTTTGATTTGGCACAGTCCCTCTGGGTGGTTGGATTTGGCTAGCATTCCTCACACAGTGCACTTGTGCATGGGTATGTCCCTTGGCCACAGCTTTCGACACTTTACCTATGTGTGACACAGTCTTAGTTGATGCATCTTTTTTGAACGCAGTCAGCAGTGTAGTGAGCGGGCGTAGCAAGCCATGCAGAGCCGCCTTACGTGTTGCACTGTACGTGGCCAAATGGTGTTTATTCCATGCTATTTGAGAATGCAGGTAGGTAACTTAACAATTTGTGACAGGGTTCTGACGAACACAGTGGGTAGGTATACTGGGTGTAAGGTTCTGTTTGTGCCTGCAGCACGGAGGTACTCGTGCACAGATTGACACATGGCCTAGTGTTTATCAAAGGTTGAAGGGGGTTAAGGCACTGCCAAACCTTGTCTACATGCACACAGTCCACCTGCTGACGAGCGGACATGGCCACACCACCCAAGGGTGATTTGGTCTCCCTCTGTCTCCCTTTCTCCCTCCCTCTGTCAGCCTCCTCCCTCTGTCCGTCTCCCTTTCTCCCTCCCTCTATCAGCCTCCTCCCTCTGTCCGTCTCCCTTTCTCCCTCCCTCTGTCAGCCTCCTCCCACTGTCCGTCTCCCTTTCTCCCTCCCTCTGTCAGCCTCCTCCCTCTGTCCGTCTCCCTTTCTCCCTCCCTCTGTCAGCCTCCTCCCACTGTCCGTCTCCCTCTATCTCCCTTTCTCCCTCCCTCTGTCAGCCTCCTCCCTCTGTCCGTCTCCCTTTCTCCCTCCCTCTGTCAGCCTCCTCCCACTGTCCGTCTCCCTTTCTCCCTCCCTCTATCAGCCTCCTCCCTCTGTCCGTCTCCCTCTGTCTCCCCTTCTCCCTCCCTCTGTGAGCCTCCTCCCTCCCTCTGTCTGTCTCCCTGTGTCCACCTCTGTCTCTGTCCCTCTCTCTGCCCCTCTTCCTCCCTCTGTGTGTCACCCTCTGTCATCTCAGCCCAGCTTCCTGGGCACACACAGTTTGCAGGTCTTGCAAAGGCCATTGGCTTGTTCATGTGGGTTTGTTTCTTCTCTGCCGGCACCCATTGGGCGTAGTGTCTGAGTCTGCGCTGCTGCTGTGGCGGTGTGTGCTGACACTCTTTCAGTTTGCTGCGTCTTCATTGGCTGCTGTTATGTGCAAATTGTGCCTTCATACCCATGTCGTCCTGCAACGCGGCCACCATTAGCTGGCAAAACAGTACTGTGTGGGGACACACTGTTGGTATGGCTGTGCCCTAAGCCATATGGGCTGAGGGCATTATTGTGTGCTTCAGAGTTGCTCTATGTTAGTTTTGAGGCCCACCCTCCCGGCATCAGGGACATCCTGTCTAGTGTTGGTGTTTTGTGTGGCCTGTGACTTGGCATGGTCTTGCTTGGGGCATGGGGCATGGAGGCGCTAGTGGCATGTGTGTGTTTTTGGAGTGTGGTTGTGTCCGGTGCTGGCTTTGGGGGGGTTGCGTGCATGATTGGTATTTGGGTTGTATATGGCGTTCCCCCCATGTGAGGTGAGTTGTTTGTGTACTCACCAGGCTCTCGGACTCCTTCTAGTCCATCTACTACCAACGGCGGAAGCGTGGCCATCACCTTCTCCTCCCAGGGATGGTAGTGTACCGGTCTGCGGGGCGGCCCTCCTCCAGTGATGTTGGCCTGGTTGTGCTCGTCCGTCATTTTGCGGCGGACCGTCTTCTGCAGATTGTACCACCTGTCTTGGCACTCATGCCTGGTCCTTCTGGTTGCCCCAACAGCATTCACGGAATTGACTATCCTCTCCCACATGGCAGTTATTTCTGATATGCTGGTCCGTCTGACCAATGTTCCAAAGAGCTGTGGCTCGACTCTGATGATTTCGTCGACAAGGGACTCCAGCTCGTCCTTTGTAAACTTTGGATTCTTGTTGGTGGGCATGGTGTGGGGTGTGGGTGTGGATGGTTGTGGGGGTCGGGGTGTGGATGGGTGTGGGTGTGGATGGTTGTGGGTGTGCAGGTGTGTGTGTGTGAATGTGATGAGGGTGTGTTTGTGATGGTGGTTGTGTGAAGGAGTGCAAGTGTAAGGTGTATTGATGGTTGAAGTATGGTGCAGTGCGTTGTCTCTGGGGTCTGGCAGCAGTGGATCTGATGCAAAGGATCATGGTTCGTGTGTGTTGGGCCTTTTTATTGGTCCATTTGTGGGTGTGGCTGTGTTTGAACTTTGGGTGGGTGTGTTATAAGGAGTGGTAGTGGTTTGGGCCTCTGTTTCTCTGTTTGTCAGTTGCAGGTCGGTGTATAGGATGTATTTGGCCTTGTTGGATATGTTTTGTGGTGTTGTGTGCCTCGGATTGACTGTCCTTGTGTTTTTTTGGTTAGTTCTGGTTCAGTAGGAGTGTTTTTAGCCTCTGTACGGTGCGTACATGGGCCATGTTGTTGTACAGTGCTGTCCTTTGCTATGGCTTAGTACGACTCGTACATGCCCGATGTTGTGTGAGGGTGCTGGTGTGTGGGCCTGGGGTAGGGTGCGTACGAACACGGGCAGGGTGTTGGTCCGCACCGTCCATCGGTGGTGGTGTTTCGCACGGTACATACAAGGGGGGCTGGGTGTAGGGTCCGTACATACACGGGTGGGGAGTTGTTACACTCCATGCATACACGGGTGGGGGTACGGTCCGTACATACACTGGTGGGGTGGGGTAACGCTCCATTCATACACGGGTGTGAGTACGCTCCATTCATACACAGGTGTGGGTACGATCCGTACATACACTGGTGGGGTGGGGGTACGCTCCATTCATACATGGGTGTGAGTACGCTCCGTACATACACTGGTGGGGTGGGAGTACGGTCCGTACATACACTGGTGGGGTGGGGGTACGGTCCGTACATACACTGGTGGGGTGTTGGTACGCTCCATGAATACACGGGTGGGGGTACGGTCCGTACATACACTGGTGGGGTGGGGGTACGGTCCGTACATACACGGGTGGGGGTACGGTCCATACCTACACTGGTGGGGTGGGGGTACGGTCCGTACATACACGGGTGGGGGTACGGTCTGTACATACACGGGTGGGGTGTTGGTACACTCCATGCATACACGGGTGGGGGTACGGTCCGTAAATACACGGGTGGGGTGGGGGTATGGTCCGTACATACACGGGTGGGGTGGGGGTACGGTCCGTACATACACGGGTGGGGGTACGGTCCATACATACACTGGTGGGGGTACGGTCCGTACATACATGGGTGGGGTGTTGGTACGCTCCATGCATACACGGGTGGGGGTACGGTCCGTACATACACGGGTGGGGTGGGGGTACGGTCCGTACATACACGGGTGGGGGTACGGTCTGTACATACACGGGTGGGGGTATGGTCCGTACCTACACTGGTGGGGTGGGGGTATGGTCCGTACATACACGGGTGGGGGTACGGTCTGTACATACACGGGTGGGGTGTTGGTACGCTCCATGCATACACGGGTGGGGGTACGGTCCGTACATACATGGGTGGGGTGGGGGTATGGTCCGTACATACACGGGTGGGGTGTGGGTACGGTCCGTACATACACGGGTGGGGGTACGGTCCGTACATACACGGGTGGGGTGGGGGTACAGTCCGTACATACACGGGTGGGGGTACGGTCCGTACATACACGGGTGTGGGTACGGTCCGTACATACACGGGTGGGGAGTTGGTACGCTCCATGCATACATGGGTGGGGGTACGCTCCATGCATACACTGGTGGGGGTTCGGCGCGTACATTCGTGGCCGGGGGGCATTTTGCGCGTACATGCGGGGTCTGTGGTGGGGTGTTTGGCGCGTATGCGGGCACGTGTCTCCATGCTTGATATGGGAGTTCGGTCCGTACGGTGTTTTTTCCATACAGTTGTGAAATCGAAAGGACGGGAGTGATCGTACTTGCGCGGTCGGACTTCATTTTTCCGATTCGTACGGTAAATCGTCCGGGGATGTGTCGGACACAATTTCCGACCCGAGGACGTGTGGGGGACTTTTCCGGATGTGATTCGTATGGAGTTTTTCCCATGCGAATCGTACTAGGCAGTTTGTACGCTTCTTGTACGATTCGGACGGTAAAAAGTCCAGATTCAATTCGGACGGGGGAAATTTTTCCAGGGTCCGAATCGGCACCATAGTGTGAAAGAAATTGGGTTCAATTATGTGTAATTTCACAAAATTGTGCGACAGTTTATCATAATTACATGAAAGCAAATTATGAGCATTTCACACACAACTCCTCATAACAAACAAACAACAAAGTTGATAAATACAACACAAATTTTACAAAAATATAACAACTACCATCACTCCAGACAAACTCTCCAAAATCCTCAACACTTCACAAATAGCAAGCAACAATCCACTAAACGCCTCTACACCCTCTAGAACTTCAACCTCCTTTTTTGTAAATTTTGAAAAATAAAATTGATAAAACAGAGCACACAAATCCACATAATAGATAAACTATAAAAAGTATGCAGGATAAACCCCAACCATTGTGTGCTACACATAAGATATACCACATTTTTGATGTAAGAGCTGTTTTTTTACAGTCACAATGCATATTGAAATTTGGCTGACAGGAACCAGTACAGAGACATTAAGGGGCATATTCTCAAGGACCTGTCGCCGAGTTAGCGGCACTTTATCGCCGCCAAAGTGACGATAAATTCATCACACCATTCTCAAGCTGGTGCTAACAGCCGATATCACCACTTTTCCGGTGATAGCAGCCACCAAAAACATTGCCACAGATGACTCCGGCAACTAACGCTAATGAGATGCAAAGTAGGCGTTCCCGTGCAAAAAGCCGCGACAACACCACTTCGCAACATTCTTAACGACCAGCCAGATCGGCGATAAGTTCACAAAACATGGAATAAGGCGCGTTAGTAGCACGGATTTAAAACCTGCTCTTACCAGGTGTTAAGCCGGATGACAACCTGCACCATGAAGGGGAGCCCAGCCCAGAGCCACACCTGCAGAATGACAGATGACATGGAGCCACTGGTCATGCAACTCGGAGCCCCAAAAGGGCCACAACACCCACCGCAATCACCCCTAGGACCCCCCTCCCCGGGCACCCCCCCTGACAAAGAGATATCACATCAACTGGACGAAATCCTGAACAAAACAATTAGCCTGATGTCGCACAATCACAACAATCAACAATCATGTGTGGTTAGAAAAGGTGAATCAGTCATTCATCTGAATTTCAAAACAAAACAATTTATTCAAATTAAACCAAATACAACTATGTGGAAGAGTCATGGTGGGTCTTCTCTGGACAATCTGTAAATCACAGCCTGCAAGACAAAATTTAAAGATAAGAAGGTGTGTAATGCACTCATCCAAGGACAGAGAGAAAGAGAGAGAGCATGAAAGGGAGAGAGAGAGAGAGTGAGGAAAAGAGGGAGAGAGAGAGAGAAAGAGACAGAAAGAGAAAGAGAGAAATAGAAAAAGAGAGAAAGAGCGACAAAAAGCGAGACAGCGAAAGGGGGAGAGGGAGAGAGTGTGCCGACACTGCGGACGCAGGCCTCACTGCTCACCTGCTGCCACCGGTGTGTCTCCAACCACGTGCCGGTATACACTGCAGTCCACCATGTCCCTTATCTGAAACAGATTCCCGAATCATGAATGGCAGAGTCTACATCATTGCACACGCCATCAGCCCCTGCCCGCACCTGCGCACACAGTCTGCTGTACACCAGCCCCTCCTGCCGCCCAGCGGTGATTGGCCAACCCAGCGCAACCAGGCCTCACTGCTCAACTTCCACCACCAGCGTGTCTCCAAGAAGGCCCACCACATGCCGGTTCAAGCTCCAAGCCCAGGTCCCGCGACCTTGGCAGCCTCCACCCCGGGTCCCGCGACCTTGGCAGCCTCCACATCATGCAGCCCTCACCACGGGCCACAAGGTCACACACCTGATTCTGGGTCTTGATTACACAATGGCAGAGATCATATCAGTGCACAGGGCATCCTCGCAAGCTGCAAACCTGCCCAGCTCTTTTCAGGTGCCACTAATTCTGTGAACCCCTGGCTCAGGCCTACACTGCAGTCCAGCAGGGCTCACACAAATCCTTACCAGTCCGGACCGCCATTACGGCACATCATCGCAGGCGGCACATCCTCTCAGCACTTATGGTGCCCCTACCTCAGTGCACCGAAAGTCACCGTCCCGTGGCGGCATGCCCATGCCGAATGCAGTGCATCCTTTGCCGCCAACTCTGTGCAACGCAAGTCATGGACCCTTTATGATTGAGTCCCATGATATGCCAGGCCAGCCATGCCACCTCCGGCAGTGGAGAAGAACTGTGACACGTAGCGACGTCATCCCCCCTTTATACGTAGGCCGAGTGGGCTGGGTCGGCGAATGCCTAGCCAGCGTAGGGGTGTAAATAATTATCCCTGGGCTCTGGGCGTGGTTCATTTCTGGGCTGGACAGGAAACCAACTGATGCGTGTGTATCTGTCGCAGTGTCAGCGCCACACAGGCCGCAATCAACAATGTTGCAATTCTGCATGCACCCGGAGGTTGGCCACGCACAAAGGGATTGTACAAGGGGCGCAAGAACGCTTGGGCTCTTGGATCATGCATGCCAACTGTTGAGTGTGTTTTGCCATTGGTGCACCATAAGCCTAGGGCCTAGCCTCATTTGCAACGCGAAAGCCACATTACATTTCCAGAATGCAAGCAGTTGTCAGACTAACAACAGGGATGAAAGCACTTTTGTCCCACTGCATAATTCGGAAGAACAACTGCACCTCGGACCTTGGTCTTGCATGCTGGCGGCACCCCCTGAGAGAGATACCATAGCAGATGATGACGACTCCCACACTACGCACAGAGCAAATGAAAGAGCAACGTATCCACACCACTCACACAGAAGTCCTGGCTCGAGGTACTCTTGCATGGAATGCCCTTGACCCTTACGTACACAACTACCCATTTGCCCAAATGTTGCACGCACATACGACTCATTGTTCCGAGCTGTGGCACATCATCCACATAACTGCCGCAGGCCTGAGGAGTGCCGGTTATACGAGAGCAACCAACGCACTGTCCGAACATCCCGGGCACATGCACATCGGCTGTCCCGCGGAACTGTACCATGACCGAATGCTGCCTGTTAGTATCTGATGCATTGGTCTGCATTTTGTGGCACTTGTCTTTCACGTACTGACAAGCACATGCAAATTAAGTATACGCAACTCCAGTAGAGTTCAATTGTGATGAGTGTTGATTAGAATGAAAAATTGTGTGCCTCAATGAGCATTGTCCGTACACAGTGAGGGACTGACTGGCAAATTTCACTGAGGGTTGAGTCCCTATTGCCAGCTCCAACCCCTGTGAGCCAGACATTGTGGTTGGTATAGTTGCTGAGATACCTGTGCTCCTACGTGTCTTCAGCAATGTGAGTATGGTGTCCAACTTCTTGCCATGTGTATCAATCTGATCCATCACTACAGGCTGTGTCCACCCAGTTGAGTGTGAGTAGGTATGCGAAGAGATGTTCTGTTGTCAAATGTGATGGGAGGCCTGCAACCGACTTAGACATTACACACACAGCCCTATTCCATTACACTGTGTGGGGTAAAGTTGTGAAAGTGGCGAGTGTTGTATCTGTGCATTGAGGCTAGTGCACACATTCCCAGTCATCTCACTGCCTATGTGTGTCACGGTCACACATGCGCATTGCTCTCATTTTCCAGGGTATACCTTTTTGTTCAATCAATGTCCTTACATTCATCCATACTTTCAAACTTGATTGAATATGGACATGACACATCTGTGTCAATTTGAATGTTTTATTCACATTCATTGTGGTTGTCGGAGCTGGAGCAGTACATGGTCATGCAAACACCACATCACATTGAAGACCAGGGTAGGACCAGCCAGAGTCATTTAGGGATTGACAAGTACATCGGAAGAGGTAGAGAACAGTCCGCAGTGTGATTGCTGTGTCACTGTAGAACAAACAGAACATGGCAGTCCATGTCAAGGTCCAAGGTGAGTGTCGCAGAGTGTTCCGAGGGACAGTGGGAGTTGCTGTTACAGGGCATGATGCAAGGAGGGCAGCACCAAGATGAAACAGGGCATATGGCAGAGAGGATTGGTACTGCCTCCTTCTCACTACATGGGTGGAATCACTCACATCTTCGTCCTCTCTGTCATCTGTCGGACATGTGGGTGCTGATGTTTGGCCTGCAGCACTGTGTGCCACTGACACATCAGGGGCCGGAGAGGTGTGTGTGGAAGTACCAGCAGCATTCATCAGTGACTGCCTTAGTGGCAGCAATGCAATGATGAGGATCTGCAGGGCATGGAAGATACCAACAACTTTTCCCTGGTGTGCATCCGTGGCAGCCATTCTTTCCGCATGCATCCGCTCTATGTTCTCCATTGTCCTCAGCATCTGTGCCAACTCTCGGCTGACATCGCTGAGGCTACTCTGACTAGACAGTTGTTCTCCTCTCAGAGACATGACTCCGGCGGTGCCGGGCATGGATTGTTGGACATCATGAAGTGAACTGTGGGTGTCCGTTAGGGAGTGTAAGTGGTCCCTGATGTGACTTAGACACCCAAGTATGTCATTTAGTTTGGCTGCCATGTGGTCGAATCCCACCCGCACCTGTTCAGCCACCTCCTTCTGGCAGTCTAATACCTGGCCTTGGATTGCGATGTGTCCTTCTGTGAGGTGCTGGTAGCCAGCTGTGGTGGTGGGTGCTTCCTGCTGTGTGCTCTGTGCAGGGGGTGGGGTCTCCTCGATGCAGCTGGGCTGCCCTGCTCCTGGAGGTGGGTTACCGTAGCTGTCCACGAGCTGTTGTAGGGCGTTGGTGTCGAAGGTGTGGAGGTCCTCTTCATCATCACTGATGAGTTGTCTGGTCAGCTCCACAAGAGGTGTTGATTGTCCCTCTGCAATGTGAATGGGAGATGCATTTTAACATTGTGTTGACATGTATGTTGACGCATTGTTCAAGTTTACTCACAGACTGCATGACAATGTACATTGTGACTGTTTGGGAGGAGCTGACTATTTTATGCGGGACAGTGGTCATTTGAACTACATCACTGATGTGAGGTTGTACACGTACATTGTAATCTCACTGTTTCCTGCTATGCCAGATGTGATTGGCCAGTTTCTACGCACAAGCGGCACCTGTTGTGTGCTCTTGTCTGTGGTGGAAGTGTTGCACTTTGTACCACATTGTTGTCAATGTTGATGTGCTGTTATTGCTATGTGTGTGCTGCATTGTGGGAGAGTCAACCCTGCAGCTGTGAGTTTGCTGCCCCTTATCCCTTTCATGCGGTGTGCCTTTGACTTCTGTGTTTCTACAGTGCTGAGATGTGGCAGACTTGGGTAATTTTGACTTTTGTTCGGATCTTGTACTCTTGAGCATAGTTTATCCACAGATGTGTTGTTGACGTCAGGGGTTGTTTGTGCACGTGGATGTGTCAGAGTGTGACCTGCTCCTTTACGGATGTGTTCCACACTCAGCCACCTCAATGTCGTGGCGTGCACCATGTCATGATGATTGGACTGCAGCCATGCTATTCGTCATGCAGTGTCACTTGGATTGTCAGTGTGGCTCACAGACACACAGCTTTGCAGGTTTTTACACGTGTGCATGGGTTGGTTGTGAGATTTGTGCTTTGTGGAGAGGGACCACTTTGTGTCCATAGTGGACGTGGGCCTACTTGCTGTTTGTATGTGTGCTGCAGTGTGCCAAGGGGATGAGGGACATGATCCAGAGTCATTGTAGGTGTGCAGTATGCTCTACTTAATTGTGCATGTGTGCCATTGTGCCCATCTCCCCCGTCCCCCAGTCCCTGTTCGGGACTCACCCTGGTGCTGTTGTGTCAGGTCATGTCGAGCAGTGTCCGGTCCCCCAACTCCTGCCACCATCTCCCCACTGATGACTGTGGACACCATTTACTCCATCTCATCCAGGTCCTGGTGTTCCGCTGGACTGCCACCTCCAGTCTTTATTGCTGCCTGATGGTTGTCAGCGAGTTTCTTATTGGTTTTGCATTTCGCATCATTCCAGTGCCTCTTGACCTCTCCAATTGTCCTCTTCCTCACTCCGACTGCATTCACCTTGTCCAGGATGTCCTGCCATATTGCATTTTTATTTGCCAATGGCACGTTGGGGTGAAAAACAGTTGTTGTTGGTGTTCTATCTCCTCTGTAATGATGATCCTGTTTTCCTGAGAACTGTACCTCATCTTCCTCTTCTTCTTCTCCTTGCCCTTCCATGATCCCGAGGTCCCAGGCGGGTCCCCTAGGGGCTTGTGGGGTTCTGGTCGTCCCCTGTACTTGCTCCAGCTTCCTCCATGGTGCTATGCAGTTTGTACTATTTTGTTTGTATTTTTCTGTGTTTTTTTAGTGCATTTTCCCGCATGATGCGTGGGAATTGCAGGCCTGTCGCTGGTAATTGCTGATTTCTGTAACGCGATTGGCCACATCGCAACTTTTTTTGCGTTCGTGTTACGCGTTTTTTCGGCCTCGCATTTGTTTTAACCTGGTCATTTGGCGCATTATCGTGAGACTATCGCATGGTGCCGCCGGGTTGAGAATACAACGTTAACCCGGCATTATTTTCCCGCGATAGACTGTGATGTGCAAAGTTGCGTTAAGCAAACTTTGCGATAGTTATCACACGTTCTTGAGAATATCCCCCTAAATATTTGTACAAGTGCGTATGTGTTTTACCATATCTACTTTTGTCTGTGGAATGCAATCTTCCTATTCAAAATGTCGCCTTTAATGAGTATCCTATTTAAGATTTATCTTTTCGGATGTAAGCTTTCACACATATTTGACCAGTTAACAATAATGCCACTTACACATACCTGAATCATCCTTCCATTTTCAGCATAATGCCTGTGTACTATATATGTAGGACATTATAATTCTTTGTATTGTTTAATGAGTTTACATTAGAATTCTCCAGTTCTTTAAAATAATTTACATGTGTAATCACAATTTTTAACAAGGTTAATAATACTCTCAAGATTAAAAAATATATATATGTATGCGTGGAGCACATTTAGGTTAATGTTACAATTAATATATGACGAGATTGTACATATTATGTGTTAGAAAAGTAACACCAATGTTACAGAATTAAAAATGCTTTCTTTAGCCATATTTCTCCACAAGCAAACGTGGCATAGGTAATACATGATCCTTCAGAATCTTCATTATAATTTGTATTTCGATCCTTTGACGGGGTAGGCAATGCATTATCCCTTACTGCAGTGTACTAAATAAAGTAATACTGTTCAACGGAAAATTGATTATTTCTCAAAAGTGCAGTTTATTTTTAAATGGAGCATAGCATAAGAATTGCAAAATAAATAGTTTTAGTCTACATATTGAATTAATTGGAAACTTTATAGGATATAGCATATCACACTGATAATAATGTGTTACATGGTGACATATATAATATACATGTATTTATATACATAGGGAAACATACGTTTCTACATTATATTGTAATGTAAACTTACCCTGAGATGTAGGATGTCTTCCAGATTGATGGCGTCAGTGTCCTCAATACGGACATACAACGGAACGGAGGAACGTAATAATTATTACCTTCCTCCGTTCCGTCGTATGCCCAATTTTACTACCCACCCCCACCCTGCCCCTCCCCCATCCCGCTTCACCGCCGCGCAGGACACCCTATGCGAGCCGCCACTGTGATCAGCGCAACCATCGGCATCGCTGTGTGGTTTCATCCACAATTACCATTTCTGAGCTCCACAGCAGCCCCATTGACATGCATCTCTTCAGGCTAATAATATTTTGGGGATAATCCAATGATTTAAATACCAGCGGATGTTGACACTTAGTCAGAAGCTGAACTTAATTATGCAAGTGTAATGGTGATTACGCATGGACCCCCGGGGCCGATATCAAACACTGTAACCAAAACTCAGTTATGTGCTAAGGATTGGATGCTAGTGTGTAATAGCTGTACAGTAAAGGTAAAGTATCTTAAATCATTAATTCTTTTTTGGGTGTCCGAGTGTGTATGCACAAGTTGCTTCTTTCATTCGATCCCACAAGCAATAAGTCTCGTTCAATGTGTCAGCAACACCCACCCCAAATGATGCATCATACCCTTTGCTGCTAACTACAATAAAAAGAGAACTCTCCTGAGGTGACAAACTGACCTGGCACTGGGATACTGCTGTATCACAGCAGAATCCCACCAACATTGAGTGGGACCCGAGTTGCAGAGTGGCCACCCTGCTGCAGGAGTTTGGGTTACGGCTTCTCTTCTTCAGTCCTCTTTCTGCTGCCTGGGATGGACATGCCTGGCCGAGGAGCAGTGGAAGGTAAAGCAGCCCAGGACGGGGATGAACTGGACCTGCCGGGACTGCAGTTCACATCTGCTCTCCCTGCTGGTGACGGCATAGCTTCACACCTTCTGCCTCTGTTATGCTTTACAAATCAGCACCCAGCCGTAAAAGGGTTGCAGAAGTAGGAAAGTAAACTCTGCCACCTGCCATTTGGCAAAGTTTGCCTAACTCTGAGCTGTTAGCAATGCACAGAGTAGAAAAACTCTGCAAACTCTGACGGGGGCGCGGAGTTTACCGCTCACCCCTTATTTCTAATATGAATACATTCTGTTGAACTTTCTCCTGCTCATTCCCTCAACCAATCAGAGTCCTGCTGAAAAGTCCTCTCTCCCCTAGTTTCCACGGAGCATCAAGTGGATGACGTAAATGTGATAGTGATGTACAACATTTTGAGGAAGCATGTATTGTGAATGATTCTTCCACAATGTACACAAAGTATAATTTTCAAGGCCTTCCGCAGGAAGTGTTAGTGTGGATGTGCAGATTCTATGAGCCATTGTTAGGGATGCAGATCATCTCTGGAGGACAGTTGATGCAGGAGGAGGTGTATGATGTATCTCATTTTAAGAAATAGGTTAGTGTTAAGTGCTTTTAGAAACTATATGGTTGTTTCTGATTTGACAATGCGACCCTAACCATGTCCATACTATGGTGAAAAGTTAATCTTAGGCAGAGCTTGCAATCATGCCTTCTTTTCTTGCATTCTTAAAACAGTTCTGGATGATGGCACTACTACATTTACTCTATCAACTATATCCATTTCACTGGTTATTTGGAATAAATAAACAGGTTTTTTAAAGGAAAATGAGCTGCATTTAAAAAAGAAAAGTAAAACTTTATGAAAAGTTTTCCCTGCCAGTCACAAAGGGGAAGGGGTCCCTGGGGAACCCTTTCCGTTGCCACCTACTTGAAGTAGTTAGTAAACTGCGATTGTTTTACAACTGCAATCCGGTCTCAAAACAATAGTTCATGGCCTTGCCACTCGCTAATAGGAAGAGACTCCCTTGGCACGCCCCTTCCTAATAATGACTCGCAAACCCTATTTTGCGAGTACGTACAAGGCTACCAACTCGCAAAATAGGTTTGATACATTCTACAATCCTTTTTAGCATTTAAAAATGGCCCAAATATCCAATCGCAACCACTAAGAACGGTCGTACATGTAGCCAGCCCTCAGTGGTTACTTATTCAAATTATTCAACCCATAGACGTTATCAAACATCCTGTAAATAAGGTGTATACTCCTTTATGGATCATGCACCGGGTCAACGTTCCCTCTCCCTGGGGTGTGGGGAGTGTGACGAAGGGACCCATGATGTTCCTGCCAAAGTCTGATTGGTACACGCTGACATAGTTCTTGGCAGTACCAACAAAACTGCAAAATTACTTTTTGTGTTGGCTGAATATGTGCACCCAAATTTCAGCATTTGCTCAGTAAGGGACTACATACTTAAGGGAGCATCGGGATCCCTTGAAAACAAGGTATGCTGCCTTGGAAGACACTGTCAGTCTGTTTCGGACATTGTACAGGGCAGTGGCGTAACAATAATTGAGGGGGCCCCCCTGCAATGTACATGGAGGGGTCCCCTCCGGACTCTATCAGGAGCTCCCCGGCCGAATTGCAGTGCTGAGGGGGCCCCCTGGAGCTTGGGGGCCCCTCCGCACTGCGGGGGATGCGGGGGCCTGTATAATGCCCCTGGTACAGGTTGTGCATAACCATGGGTGTATGAGCCTGCATTTGAGCATCACATAAATTGTATCATTAGGAAGCACCTCCTCTGTTATGCTAGATGCCATAGAGTTCCCATGCACACACATAGAGGAGGGGCAAGCACTGCTTATTTTAGAAGGCTCGAGGTGTACTAGAGGCCGCACATAAAAAAAAAATATAGTTTTTTAATATGCATGACTAATTCTCCTTTTATATCCAATGTAGAGAATATGTATAAGTGGAGCTAGGGCCAGGCAATCAATTTTAGTGCACCCCATGATCTCTGTCTCTGCGGATTTCCTCACTACCACCCTCTAACAGCACCCCTAATCTCTCCATAGGCCCTCTTTCTCTCACACATACATTTAGTTTGTTTTAGAGCACTACTCACTTCAGTGTGGGGTGTCAGAGTACTTTCCATCACACACACATTATACAGAGACAATTAATCATACTTGCGTAAATCAGTCTATCGAAAATGTTACATAAGATAATGAGGAATACAAGGTGTAGAAATCACATGTCATTCATACTAGTAGGCAGTATATTTTTTTTGCAACATATTTTTATTGCCATGTGGTTCAGTATCCATCAGGGGTAGTAATAAACATCAGTGCACATTATATTAGAATGTCACAGCATATCAATAACATATATAGTTTTATGCATGCTACCGCTCGTTTCCCCATACTTACCCTGGTTTCTAATAGGTAAACTGTGAGGATATATTCATGAATATGTAAAAAAGTGTTGGTTCATATGGTATGTGGCTCACTCTTGCTTTTCTCTGTATAGTACTAAGGAAGAGCTATCCATGGTCTAAATGTATCTATGAAAAGGGGACCTTAACATAAATGTCTCTCAGTTTATATAAAACAGTGTAACATGTAACAGTTGAACTGTGCAGGGGGATCTAGGCTAGTTAGTTATGTCATTGATTCGAGAGAAATGTCTGGGATATGTGGGAAAGAGGGTAGGCGGGGTGGACAGAAATTCAGACACAGCTTACTGGCTTCAGGCCGCCTCTGCCCTCTGATTGTGTGCTGTAAGCACTGGGAGGGAGTGTGTGGTGTGTAGTGTGTAGGGGCAGTACCTATACATATACTTATGTCAGTGTACCGATGTTGGAGTGTGGTATGTACCTCCACATGACCTCTCAATACTGTCCGCTTGTATGTTCCCCCTCCTATCCTTGTTCATCACTCAACTGTGTACTGTCATTGTTCCCTTCTACTTCACTCCGGTCTCGGTTTGGGTTCCCCCATGCCTCTAGGATCTCTCCAGTGCCCTGCGACAGGGCATTGCCTCAGCCCCCTCATTTCTTCTCTAGCCAAAACTCTGCCCTCAGCCCCAGCCTAATAAGTCACATCCTGTCGCCAAGTGTCAATTGTGGGCCCTGTCTTAGATTTCTAAGTCATCGATATTCTTCTCCTAGCTAAGACCAATGCAAGGTTCTAGAATCTATTACCCATCTTCCGCTTAGGTGGACAAGGGAAAATCCCCAGCAAGCATACTCTAACCATAGGCTCCAATGTGCGTGCCACTGCCGCTCCTGAGAGCTGCAAGACTTCCTCCCAAAACCTACAGAGTGTGACACAATCCCAGGTCATGTGTACAAATTCTGCATCATTATAGTCACATTTCTGGCATTTACGTATCTCGCCTCCGTAGGCGATCCAAAGTTTATGTGGGGTCATGTAGGTCATGTGGGTGTAGTTAAATTGTGTGTACTTTAATCTGGTGTTGCGTGAAACTGTTTTAGGGTATGCTAGGATTCTGACCCATTCCAGATCTGAGATGTCCTTATTCAAAATGGTCTCCCAGCGAACACACAGCTTTATTAAAGGTGCACATGCCATTTCCAATTAAGAAGCGTAGAACCATTTCACCTGGTGCCGCGCCATGCCCAATGTGAGTACAGAGTGTAGAACTGCTTGTGTCTTGGGCTCTTCTTGGCTTCCCCCTATAACTCCATGAAGGTATGCAGCACAATCTCATAAAACAGGAAGTGACCCAGTTGTAGGCCATAACCCCATAGGGGGCCAGGGTTGATTCCTGGTAGCAATCCACTGCCAATTCCAGTCCGGCTTCGGTCCAGGCCTTCATTAATACTGAGGTTAATGGTGTTCTTGGGTTGCCATGTGGTAGGCCTACCAGGGACAGGACCAGGTATATAAAGGGGTCTCTCCCACGTTAAACACCCAATGTTTCCAGCAGCGCAGAGTTGTGGTTTATAACAGAGATAAATGAGGGATGGTCACTACGGCATTGAGCATTTTTGCCAGCAAAAAATCAGTACGGGTCCCTAAGTCTGTTAGGTCTCTCCCCTCTAGGCCTGTATCTACTAGCCACTGTGCTAGCCACTGTAGCTGGGAGGCCAAGTAATAATGCTCTAACTTTGGTACCCCCAGGCCTCCCTCTACGGATGGGCACTGTAGAGTGGCTAAAGACACCCTCCACCTTCCCTTCTACCATATTAGGTCCTGCAGCAGGGAGACTAGCTGTCAAAACCATGAGGCAGGGATTGTGGTAGGGGGATTAGTAAAGAAATACAGCAGGCGTGGCAACATAACCATTTTAGAAAGGGAGACCCGGGCCATGATTGGGAGTTGCATGGAGCACCAGAAGGAACCATTCGATTTAAGAGCTCCAAGAGCTTTTCCGAGGTTATCTTCGCACAGGTCATCTAGGGAATGAAAGACCTGTATTTCCAACTATCAAAAAGTTGAAGGGGCCCAGTTAAGTTCCTCCATAAAATTTGGGGGGGCGGGGCATGTCAGCAGACACAGGGAAGAGGTAGGTCTTGGCTCGGTTAACCACAAGTCCAAACAGTATCTCGAACTGCCCGTTTTGGTCTATCGCTGTCTAGATTCCTGCAGCTGCGTCATTGTGATAAATCAACAGGTCATCAGCCTACAAAGAGATAATATGAGTACGCTACAACAAGATCAGACCTAACACCTCGCCGCCCCATCTAAACAACGCTGCCCAGGGCTCCATTGCAAATATGAACAGGAGGGTCAACAGCGGGCAATCCTGTTGCACGCCACAGAAGATCCCATACTGTGTGGACACTGTCTTACCCATTTTACCCTGGCTGTGGGGTGTTCGTAGATCAGCATTACCCATCTCACCCAGCTCTTGTCCAGGCCCAAGTGTTTCATGGTTTCTATCAAATAGTCCCATTGCACTGTATCGAAGGCCTTTTCCAGGTCAATTGATAAAAGGGCCGCTTGTGGTAATTGCCGTATGTCTGAATGATACAGCACTGATTATAGTCTGCACAGGTTGAAAGAAGTATTCAGGGCTGGGATAAATCCGTTCTGATCTACGTGAAGTAGCTCAGGCATATGAGCTAGTAAGCAAAGCGCATAGACCTTGTTAAGAATTTTAAAATCCATGTCAAGCATGGAGAGTCAATCAATCAATCAGGGGCTTGTAAAGCGTGCTACTCACCAGTGAGGGTCTCAAGGCGCTGGGCCGGGGGCGACTCCGGATAAGTCGAAGAGCCAGGTCTTGAGGTCCTTCTTGAATGAGTGCAGGGCCGGGGAGCATCTGATGTTCACAGGGTGCTCATTCCAGGTTTTGGCTGCGATGTTAGAGAAGGCTCTCTCGCCTGTTCTGTATCTGCAGATGCGGGGGACCTCTGCCAGTGCGAGGTCGGCGGAGCAGAGGTTCCTTTTGGGTACTTGGAAGGCTTCTCTCCCGTTGCGGTATTTGGGTCCGATGTTGTGGAGTTGTGGAGAGTGGCCAGAAATCTGGACCCTGCACCTCAGTGGTGTGTTTCTCAGGAAGCAGAACCACTAATGCCTCCCGCATGGACTCAGGGAGGTGTCCCAGTCTCAGATATTCAATATATAGTCTCTGTAGTTGTGGTGCTAGTTTCGAGGCATAGATCAGGTACATTTTCGTCTGGAAGTCCATCAGGACCCGGAGTATTCTCCCTGGCCATGCTGTTAATTGTCACTCTGATCTCTTGAACTGTCACTGGACCTCTCAGGATATCTGCCATCTGTCTATCAAGTATCCGGGGGCGTAGCACTCTCAAGATTTTCCTCTGAATTTCAGGGGATGTCAGGTAGGAGCTCTATACAGGGCTTTATATTAGTCACGAAATAAATCATTGATAGTCTCTGGTTCATGGTTTGGATCCCCCATGCTGGTTCGAACTTGCATAATCTTGCCTAATTAGCCGATGGAGCCCGCGGTGAAGCGTATCATGCTCATGTGAATACTTTGGTGAGAAGGAGATAGTTACGAGTAGGGCAGCCACATTCTATGAATTTTATGGACATTTTTGTGGTTTAAGAATAGCCCATTATCGGCGACACTCTGAATTTGAGGAGTGCTACAGTCGTAGATATAAGGCTGGATTAAAACTATTGTGACGACGCCATCTGACACTAAGATTTGCCTTTCTCTTATATCCAGGCAATTCTACTACATCTTTTAGTTGTTCCTCGTACCCCAGTCTTGATGAGGCCTAAGTAGTAGGGCTGAAACGCGTCGACAACTGGAGAAGGAGGAATCCTTTGAATATTGAACTGAAATATAATAACGGACTTGCACACAAAAAAGTTTTCTTTGAGGTGAAGAGGATACCTCTAATGTGCATAGGTTTACCTCACAGTGGATCGCAATGTACTTTAGGAACGGACACTTGTTGTGAAAAATTTGGGCTCCAGGAAATTATTATTATTTTTGATCTTTTGTAATTTTGTATGTGTTTTATATGTAAGGTGAATATATTTTTGTCTGATTGTTTCTTTTAAAGTTGGCAGAAAAAAGACTATTGGTCCTAACCAGATATGAATTAAGAAATAAAATATACTGTTTTGACCGGGAATGAATAATGAATGTGATTTATTAAGAAAAATATATGAATTTGATGGGATATTGAACCAATGAATAGGAGTAATACATTGTACCCTATCTCAATTGTTTAGGATATCTGTTCCTCTACATCATTTTGTTTTATGAACACATTTACAGCCCAGAAAGTGGAGGAAGATTTTGGCAAACCCCTTATATATGTGGTGTGATTAGCCACGCTCACAATCTCCCAAGCCTCCCTTCATCTTCCTGCACCTTAGTAAGGTAACCCTTGTAGACGTGACATCTCAGCCATTCAAGGGCTTGGTGGTACAGTGCACGCGTTTGTCTAGTGTGTCTGGTCTAGTTCCCTGTTCATTATCCAACATATGTAATTTGCCCTCCAATGTTTCCAGCTCCTTCTGTGCCCCTATCGATTGTCCCAGGCACTGCCCTCTCATCACCACCTTGAATGCTTCCCATTCCACCAGAGTTGTGGATGCCGTTTGTATATTATTGTCAAAGTAAGTGTCTTTTGCTACAGCTATGGTTTCTTCAAAGCAAGTGTCTTCTAGTGCCATCAGGTTTAGCCGCCAAAGAGGAATCCTTGGTCATTTCCCCAGGGGTTGTAGGGTCAGCAGGAGGGGGCTATGATCTGAGAATGTGCGCCCCAGATAGTCCATGTGGGTAACAGAACAACCTAAGCCAGGTGTACTCAGAAATAAATCCAGCTTGGTGTGTAATGGGTGCAAGGAGGAGTAATACAAGTAGATCCCCTGCATGTTGCATCCTCAAACTGTCTTCGTGCCTCCAGTGTCCCCTCCAATCCTGGAATCCCACTGTTGTGCGGTTGGCCTGAGCGCCTGGTAATGGAGGATGTGAGCAGTCTAGGGTAATTTCAGTAACACAATTAAAGTCACCCCCCATCAGTATGTTTGATGTTAACACCTCTGCCATCGGGCCGAGAGATTCTGGAGGAACACCACTTGATCTTGATTAGGGGCATATATACTACCAAACGTGATGTCCTGCCCAAGGAGCCTACCCTTTAACAGTACATTTCTACCTTCTTTATCTATTAGTGTAGACAGGGGTTGAAAGGATACACCAGCCTTACCTAGATAATAGCACCTCTAGCATACGCAGAGTAGGAGGTCACAAAGATTTGCCCTCTCCATCTTCTGCGCAGTTTCTCCAGTTTGCCACAAGTGAGGTGCATTTCCTGAAAGAGTGCAATCTGAACTCCTCTCCTGTGCAAGTATCTATGCAAGTTGTGTTGTTTAACGGCTGAGCCCATCCCCCTGATGTTCCATGTCAGAATTTTCAAAATGTGCTGTTTGGAGGTCCTTTGAAAACCCCCCGAAACTATAACTCTGTCTTCCCCAGAGCAGCCTGGCAACGATCAGCCGCCCAAACTACAAGCAAATCCTCTTGGTCATCAGGAGACCCCCTCTAAAGTTAGATGAGGCCTTCCAAGGGGGGGTAGACCGCGGCATGTGTACAAGCATCTGTACTGCAGGACTATTGCGTTCAGTTCAACTCACTCGAGCACTTTTAGCATGTGGTCCCAGCCTTCCCAATCACCATCATAGCAGGGCATTCCACATTGTCCCATTGTACGAAACCCTTCAAAAAGGTTCAGCTCAGTCAGAGGTCATCGGCCATTCTTGGGTTGACAACCAGCTGTGTAACACTGTCCACACGTGAGCTGTCTGAATCTGAGTCCCCAGTCCCTTTAGTCAATCCAGAGCCAGGTTCTGAAACAGTCAGTAGTCTTCATGTTTTCAGCTACAGCTTGTAGGGCAGCCGCTCTCTCCATCTCCGTCTGAGATGGGCTAGATCTTTTAGACAGTTTCCATTTTGACCTGGTCCGTGTCCTTTTTCCAGGTCTTTTTGTTCCATGTGGATTATCAGCACTAGTATTCTTGGATTTATCCCTGGAATGTAGGACTCGAGCAATTCCCAGGCTGCCTCGGGGTCCTCATAAAAATGTGTCTTCCCATCCAGCTTTATGTGGAGCCTGGCTGGGAACTTCAAAGAGTACTGCACGTTTTCTTCTTACAATGCCCTCAAGACCTCAAAATATGAGGCACGTCGTCTCTGTACTTCAGCCCTGTAGTCAGGGAAGAGGGAGACCCTGCTATTGCCCACCGTGAATGGGCCATCAGTTCATGCCTTCTGCACGAGGACCTCTCTGTCTTTATAATGGAGGAGCTTTGCTACCACTGGATGCGGTGGATGGCACGGGCCGGGGGAAAGCAGGGGCCCTGTGTGCCCTCACAAGGGTATAAAATGTCAAGAGACGCTCCAGTGCCACTACCGTGCTGAGCAATGGTTCTAGCAAGGAGATCATGTCATTGCTTTCCATTCCCTCCGGTAGTCTGACTATTCTTACATTATTTCTTCTATTTCGCCCTTCTGCATCCTCAGACCTGCGCTCCAGTACAGACCCGTTCAGTGAGCTCAGTGACCTGGCGAGTCAGTCTCTGATGTGTGGGGTGAAGTTCCGTAATCGAGGCCTCCGCAGTCTTCACTTTTTCTGCTAGTTTGTGGCGTTCAGTTCTGAGCAGGCCGAGCCCCACCAGCACAGTGCTGATATCCTGGTGCAGGGTGGCTTTGGTGTCTGCAATTGCTTCCAGGATTTTGGTAAATTATTGTTGCACTGGGTCCGCCATTGCCATTGAATCTATTGTGGCCTGTTGGGGGTCCGCAGTTTCTTCCCCCTGGTCCAAAGGGGCACCCACCACCTTCGCTCTGGCTTTCACCATTCTCCTACAACCGTGGAGTGTCAAGGGCCCAAGCACGACCGGGATGGTGTTGCTCACCAAGCCAGAGAGGGTAATGTACATCCTGCCTGGGTGCAGGGTGTCCATCTTTTACTCAGGTGACTGTCTATTCTCCTGCAGGATCTGTGTATACTTAAAGGGGGGTGAAGGTGAGGTGTAGTATGCAGTTGTCAGTAAGGAAACAAACAGGCAGTCATTAAACTACCTCTGAGGTTCAGGTCTGTCTTGTCTCTCCAAGCGTGGTCTCGTGATGAATGCCTAGAGAGAAATTAGCGTTAGAACAAAGGGCAAACCCAATAGTCACTGGGACCTGGGTAACAAACAGTATAAATGCAAATGGTCCCAGAACATACGTAAAATTGAAAAAAGGTAAACAAAATAACTGTTGCAACGAATAAGGCAGAACCAAAGTGTTATTTAATCACACTTGGAACAAGCACATAAATGCATTTGAAAAAATCACACTATTTATAAAGGTGCAGGGTGCCACGGGGAAGGGGAAGGAGTGACGAGTTAGGTAGGGTAGTAGGATAAGTGACATATAAGTGTTCATAACAATAATACAAATCAATTGCTGGGCACGTTGCTGTCGTGCCGATTAGTCAGGATTAGAGTCATTCATTGACAAAATTGAATGTTTAACCGAACAACCATATACAAGTGATAGTCCACAGTGCTCAACGCACTATTGAATGTATTGGCATGGTGGGATGTCGACGTTTCGACCCCTCTTCCAAGGTAGGTTGATTAAATCCTTACAGGTGGGGTCTTCCTCAGGACAAAGAGGATGGTTGAAAGGGGAAGGTGGGCACCTATAAAAAGATGGGTAGGAGTTAAAGAGTAGTGGAGCCAAGCGGGGATTTAAAATGCGAGGCTGGATATGGAAAATAAATGCCATAATTACCAGTTAAAGGAACGAACATCTAATCAGTGTCAGCTTAACAGCAGGGCAAAAAGGCTCCAAAGACGGGTGGGAGTGAAAAGCACCTAAAAAGAATTAAAGGTGACAATGGAGTCAAGAAAATGTATTAAATTTGAATAGGTGGACAAAGGGTATGACTCCGTGTGAAAATGGACTTACGTGTATTGCTTGAAACAAAAGGGAGGAATTGATTACTCCATCGAAGCACACCGTCGCGTAGATCGGTATGTTGAGTGAAAATGAATCACTGGAAAAACAGCCTCTACAAACCAAATGGAGAGAGTGCTCATTTTAAATGTGAAACCGGATAGGTGAGAAATACAATGCCAACAGGACCTGGCCGCCCAACCTATCATCCGTATACTATGATATACAAAGGAGGGGGCGAGAATCCACAGACTAGGAAATAGACGTAGGAGAAACAGAATGAATCCAAGGAGCGAAATATCGCTTACACAATATGCATGAAAAAAGCACAATCATACGTTGAAATGTGGACGGACTCGTCGTGTGAACCATAAAAAACCCATAAGGGGGACTGGCCAATAAATTAATAAAAAACACAAAGAAAGAATTCAATATGAGAAAAGAACGCTTAACGCAATATGCAAAGGACAGGCAAAATCGTCAGTATACACGGGGACGCACTATTTATGGGAAGCATGGAAAAACATGGGTATACTTATCGGTCGGTTATGCCAAATACAGCGGGATGCCATACAGGCAGTGACTATACTTTGAGGCTGCGTTCGAGTCTCCAACTGCTTGGATATACCAGCTTACTGAGACCTCGGAGCGGCTCCCTGATATGGAGAACGCTTATGACCGCGTGGGGGGGAACTGGCCAATAAATTACATAAATAAAACAAACCACTTTGAAAGAATTCAGTACAAGAAAGGATCGCTTAACGCAATATGCAAAGGACGGGTAAAGTCGTCTGCATACACGAGGACGCGCTGATTGTGGGAAGTATAAAAGCCTAGGATTAACTGATCGGTCGTTTAAGTCTTATAAAGCAGAATGCCATACAGTCAGTGACTCTACCTTGAAGCGGCGTTTGAGACTCCAACTGCTCGGATCTGGCTGCTTACTGAGACCTCGGAGCGGCTCCCTGATATGGAGAACGCTCACGGCCGCGTGACGCTGGACCGGGTGCAGCCGCTAAATGCTGCCAATACCGGGAGAGTGGAAGAAAGACCATTCTCGTAGTTCCTAATTGGGCTTGGAGAAAACGTAAATACAAATTAATAAATAAACAATGTGGAAAAGTGTATCTGAATAGGTCCGGGTGTTATAATATTTAAGTAAGTGGAAGGCATAACCGGCAGTGGAGTCATAATCAGCTGAATGGGATTTGATTATGGACACGCAACGCCGTGAAAAATCATGGAACGAAGCGTCAGTGGTATGGAGGTGCCTGGTTGGTCAGCAAACATGGGTGTACATTTGGATTGACATCGTTTAACAGACACATGAAGGTGCGGCCAAAACTAATGGTCGGTTCTTAGGTAAACTAATAGTCAAATAGACATATTCGCACTGAGTACATGAATTGAATGCTTCTGAAGGTTGAAATGACAAATTGCGCTAAAAAGGATATCTCAGTTGTAGAGAATACAAGACATAAGAAAACATTGGTCGTTTGAAGGTGCATCATTAGAAACCAAGCATGTAAGCTCATGAAAATTTGCATTATCTAATAAAATTACGACAAAAAAGATGATAATTACATTGGGAAAAAGCAATCTATAGTAGTATGGAGGTGCAAACATATGTGTACATTTAGATTGACATCGTTTAACAGACTCATGAGGGTGCGGTCAAAACTAATGGTCGGTTCATAGATGAACTAATAGTCCAATAAACATATTCGCACTGAGTCCATGAATTGAATGCTTCTGAAGGTTGTAATGACAAATTGCGCTAGAGAAGATATCTCAATTGTAGAGAATACAAGACATAAAAAACATTGGTCATTTGAAGGTGCATCATTAGAAACCAAGCATGTGAGCTCCTGTAAATTGGTATAAAATTACGACAAAAAAGATGATAATTACATTGGGAAAAAAAACCAGTCTAATAGTCATGTGGAAACAGAGAATGTGAGCTCCTGTAAATAAATATTTGCTTGCTAGCTAATGAGAATATGGCAAAAAAATATTTCCAATAAGAAAGAAACATAGGGTATATTTATCATAAGAGTCTCATGGTCAAAATCACAGGATGTTTCAAGGGTAACGTGGACAACAAGTTAGATTACGGGCTGGGGAAAGACAGAAGAAAATGAACATTGTTCACTAATTGCTGAGAATAGCTAATTGAGCATTACTTGGGTCTTGTTCATTCAGACCCGTTAGAATGGTATCGAAACGTATCATCATTTTGGACTCTCTAATAAGCAGGATAGAGGATATATTGCCTCCCCGGGGTCCCAGTTCGGTTTTTTCCAAGACGATCCATTTCATTTCATCAGGGCGGTGTCCAAGTTGGTGATAGTGTTCAACTAGAGGTGCACCTGTCACGTTGCATCTTATCCTGCTTTGGTGTTGGAGAATTCTTGCCTTTACTTTCTGCTGTGTCTGGCCAATATATAGTTGGCCACATGGACAGAGGATCCCATAGATGACGTTGCTGGAATTGCAGTTTGTATGTGATTGCAATGTGATGGTCTGATGTTTATATTCAAAGTTCTTTGATTGCATAGTTGTTGGGCATGCTTTACACGACCCGCATTTGAAATGGCCTATGATTGGAGGTAGATTCCAGAGTGACCGAATGGTCGTTTCGACTGGGTCCTCAAGGAAGGAATGCACCACATGATCCTTGATACTCATTGCTTTCTTAAAAGAATGCATCGGTACGTTAGGTTGGTCAATCTCGGTAGATATAATGCTCCAATGTTTGTTAATAATCTTTTTCACTGCATTACTACGAGTGGAGAATGTTGTGACACATATCATCTTAACTGGTAATTATGGCATTTATTTTCCATATCCAGCCTCGCATTTTAAATCCCCGCTTGGCTCCACTACTCTTTAACTCCTACCCATCTTTTTATAGGTGCCCACCTTCCCCTTTCAACCATCCTCTTTGTCCTGAGGAAGACCCCACCTGTAAGGATTTAATCAACCTACCTTGGAAGAGGGGTCGAAACGTCGACATCCCACCATGCCAATACATTCAATAGTGCGTTGAGCACTGTGGACTATCACTTGTATATGGTTGTTCGGTTAAACATTCAATTTTGTCAATGAATGACTCTAATCCTGACTAATCGGCACGACAGCAACGTGCCCAGCAATTGATTTGTATTATTGTTATGAACACTTATATGTCACTTATCCTACTACCCTACCTAACTCGTCACTCCTTCCCCTTCCCCGTGGCACCCTGCACCTTTATAAATAGTGTGATTTTTTCAAATGCATTTATGTGCTTGTTCCAAGTGTGATTAAATAACACTTTGGTTCTGCCTTATTCGTTGCAACAGTTATTTTGTTTACCTTTTTTCAATTTTACGTATGTTCTGGGACCATTTGCATTTATACTAGAGAGAAATTAGGGCAGTGGGCTCCTGCCCAGGTCTCTTTGTGGCATCAAACAGGCGAGGATCCCGCCTCTCCGGGATGGATCTCACCAGAGTCTTTTCCGCCACCCATACTGAGCATGACTGGGTCTCCACCTAGTCCGTTACTTCCTCATCTCTCCGGTAGGGTAGCTTTCTGGGGAACCATGAACTACAATCAAGCCTCTGGTGGAAGCACCCTGCATTCACCTCTGCTAGGTATTGGTGGGTTCCAGGAGGGGGCCGTTGGTGCCTCCACCACCTGTCCCCCTACACTGCTGCAGCCTAAAAACCTTTGTCAGGTTCCAACATATATTGAAAGTCCATGTGGAGGTCTGGGTGGGGCCCCTAGGGCAGCACGGGCCTCTCACCTGAGTAGGTCCGCGATCGGGTCCGATGTCTGTCTTCCAGGTGCTGCAGCGTCTCTGGAACATGCCCCAACAAGTCTCCTCTACTGTCAGGGTCCGACAGGTAACCAGAGGTGGCAGGCTCTGTCCTTTCTCTGGCACACCTTTGGGAACGTGCCCAGCTTGCAGGCCACCGCTCTCCGCTCCTCCAGGATTCCGTGGTGACAGCCTGGAGCACCGGTAGAGGCGCAGAACGTGGGTTCTCGACGCGGATTGCCTCTTTCTCTGTGGACTCAGGGGGTTATTGCACACCCAGGGGGAAGGGTTGCGGACCCGGATCTCACCACTCTCAAGTCAGGGACGCCATCTTGAGGCCTGGATCGCCATGATTACTGCAACTTCACCCTGCAACATTCCACAGGGGCTGAAAACCCTTCGACTAACCTGCCAAACCTTCCCATGTTTGGTGCCACCTTTCTGGTGTTGAATAGTGTAGGTTGGGCTTTGCAATAAACAGGATGTATGAATGGCCAGCGCGGAAGGGCAGGTTCACACGTCCGCCATCGTTGGCTTCCAGGCCGCACCCCAAGTAGGCAGTATATGTATATTTTAAGGGTTTTTGATCAAGAGAAGCACAAACTCGGGATTTAAAACATACCACAGTGGTGGTGGTTGGCTTCACTAATAAGAATGTATTTCTACCCAAATGATCCCCTTTTTAGCAACATTAGGATTACGAAAGACTGGGAAAAAACAAAACGTAACCTACATTCTGCTGTGTGCACGCATCTCTTTGATGACATTTAATAGGTCACCATGTTATATTAGGATTGTAACTCATGAACTGCATTAAAAAAAGCATCTCTGTAGCAAAAGTAGTAACCCACTGAGCTAACCACATAAAAACAGTTTTGTGATCTGCATGGTGCCCACTTTTTTGCCGCAAGAATCTTAACCCACTACCCTACTTTACGAGGAGCCAAAACTGCCAGTAGACAAGCTCCGATCTCTCTTCAGGAGGAACATTAATCCCCAGAGTGATGCAGACATTTTTATTGTTGCCTCAAAACTGCTGGGAACATATGGAGCTCTGTATCGGGTGCTTTTAACCCATAAGTTATTTGTAGACACAGTGCCCACCACCGTGAAGTCAGCACCATGTGCAGCTGCACCGGACACACCACCCTAAAGCTGTCCCTAAGTTTAGCCATAATGTTGGGCTTGGCACAGGCTACACACATAATACTGTGCACAATCTATCCCTATTTCGTTTTAATTATACACGTATTGTCTACAGGCATGGCTTTTGAGTTCACAGGGCATAGTGTTTGGAGGCCTTTGATACAACAGGAAGCATAAATAAACCATGCATGTGACAAGTGAGATTGTATGTGGAAACAGCATGGATAATTGACTATAACTCTAACATCAATGTGGAATTCTCTATATTTATTTAATGTGCACTATAAACTTTGAAATAGAGAAGACGTGTGTCTAATTTTGATTAAATTGTTCTCTTTTTCCCTTGTCACATTATAGATGATTGAAGACTTTATTCTTTAATGACCATTTTATAAAAATGTTTTTCTTTTAGTACTCCACCTGAGAGAGGATTTTTTACGACAGCCCGACTGGTAAGGGAGGTGCTATTCATAATTGTGCAATATTGCATGTTTTTTTCGATGTCTACAATGATTAATTCCTCAGCATTTTTAATAAAATACTATCCCCTGTGGCTTTCAAGTCCCAAGATTCATACCGAAATATGGCTTTGAATTGCAGGATAGGCATTTATTGCGTGCTACTTTAATTACCATGACCTTCAAAAGTGAACAACATTTTTGGAGATCCCAATGCAATCAAGAGCAAAACATTCTCCCAAGAATATTTTATCACAGCTTGCAATTGCCAGTTGAAAACGAAACATAATACTAAACAGCTCTTTTATTGTTCGTGCTATGGCACCAGTTTCTCGTGTATCAAGATAGTAATACTGACGATTTTACAACTATAAAAGAATTCTCTGCATGCGAGTTGGTTTTCTTTTTTTAAACTGCAACGTCGATTCAGTTCATGCTTCCAAGAACAGTAAACATATTTATATAAGCACAAAACATTATGCGACAGCTTTAAAACCCCCTGGCGCCACATTTGCGTCACTTTTCCCATGTTAAAAATGACGCAAACGTGGCGCAAGGGGCTTGTAAATAAGCCCCTAAATTTGTGCAGTCTTCTTGCAACTTGACACACAGCACCAAAGATAATGGCTGATAATGGCTCATTACGATGATGAGTGTCCGGCCACCAATGAAGTGGGATTGAGATCGGCCAACAAGGAGTCGGCTGTTGTACCTGCCATATTTTTTATCAGACCACGGCCATATTTTGATCAGGCTGCGGCACTGAAAATGCCCACAGCACAAGCTGCAGTAGAATTTTCTTTTTTCCCAACATCCATGCTCCGTGTGCCAGGAACCATGTGGTGCCTGGCACATGGTGCATGGATATTTGGGGGGCACCACATAGTCCCCCCTGGCCACGTAGCAGTGGCCCACGGGGGACAAGGGCCTCTACTTGGGGCTCCAAAATTCCCTTTCCGAGAGCCTTTTCATGGCGGTTGGATCACCATGAAAAAGCTGTAGGAAATGGACATTGTGATCCTGATGCAGGCATTGCCTCCATTTAGGATCGCAATTCTGAACGCCCCCCATTTGGGTTCAGTAGATCCTGGTGGAGGTGGCTGTCTGTCCCCGACAGACAAGGGTCTGACTACTTGCAACCTAATGTGGCTGTCGGCCAGAAGGGCTGTCTGTCAGTGGGACCGCCACAGTTGGCCTGTCAGTGGCAGTCCCACCGGCGTTATGATGTGCCCTCAAGTTTGGAATATGATATCTGACTTTTATGCAACTCACAGGAATACAATTAATGCATAGATTTACATAAGCATTTCCTGTGCGTCATATTGTCCACAAGATCCCAGATTAAAAGTGACAAAATTTCATGTGACGCAATAACTCACGGTTGAACTGTGGACCAGATAGCTGAGTTCCAGAATCCCCGCAACCTGTTACATGCTGCTGGGGTAAAGGCTGCAGGTAGGATCAACGGCCAACTCCTGCTCGACCTCTGCAGCCACACAAGGTAAGCAGACAATGTTCCACTGGGGCAGGGTGAAGCCTACCCTGATACCTCAATCCCCCAACCTTTACTGGCCCTCCTGTTGACACTTCTCCCCTGCTCAAGGTAGGCAGAAAAAGTTAATGGTTTCTACTCAATCTGAAGAGATACTGTGAAAGCATAGCACCACGTTTTCTTGCAGTAGTGCAAATAATACCAAATCCATCAGCCAAATTCCATCAATAGTAACATTGACAATAGGAAGTGCCCATCTGTGACGTGGGTTGCCGTATGCATTCGGCTTCCAGAGCATGAAAATCTAGAAGAGCTTGCTTAGACAAAACTGTATACATTTCCAGATCTATTTGAAGGCCTATGATCTCAGACACCTGCTAACATTGAGTGCAGGAAATAGACATGATACTATGCAAGAAATTGTAGCGTCTTCCCAGCCGGGGTACCCAAAAATGACTACACCACAAACAAAGTTAGGTATCACACATCTTTATTCAGCTGCGTGTAACTGCAAACTCTACATTCTAAAGCAACCTTCACTGCAATACACTCTATTTATTCCATCATAGCTCTATGGAGTTTATCAGGAGCCAGAAAGGTTCTGTCATTGTTAACTCGCAAGACGCTACATCTCCCCCTCTGTTAAACAAAAAGTTACCAATAAAAAAAAAATCTATACACATATATACATTTAAATCTCTTCAATGAATCTATTCATCACTTTAAGTGTTTGACATGAGTGTTTTTTGCGAGGTTCAGATCTGCCACCATCATGATCCAAGATCTGCTGGGATGGTGAAAAGGCGGCAGGAGTCACTGGTGCTTCAGAATCAGTCTCTCCTTCACCATGGAGATCTGGTGAACAATGAATCAAATGCTGAAAGTGAGAAGAGTCTCTGGTAATAGACTTCCCAGTGCGCTGGGCAGTCACCATATGTCCTTTGGTCGACACCACTTGGAAAGGTTCTGCATCAAAGTGAGCATCAGATTTTCTTTTCCGCATATTATGTGCGAGCCCTCTGTCTTCATTCTGGAAGAAAATGGTTTTTTGCTTGTCTTCTTTGGTCAGCATATCTTTTCATCTTTTGTTTCTGAACCAAGTCCCTCATATGAGTTACATTCTCATCTCTTTCTCTCTGATTGGTCCACTGGGGTGTCTTGGTTGTCATTGCTCTCCCAAACATCAATGTTGCCAGACTTTCACCGGTGGTCGAGCGAGGTGTTGAACGCTAAGGCTCTCAATGTAGAGTTTACCCCAGTTTGTAAGTTGAGCTTCTCAAGTGTAGCATACTGCACAGCTGTCTTTAGTGTACTTTTAAATCTCTCAACCAGTCTCAACCAGTCCGTTGGCCAGAGCAAACAGAGGAGACCTCTTTTGATGCTTTATACTCAGATGCTATAATAAGTCTTTGAATTCTCAACTATTAAAAGGCACCAATTGTCAGGTTTTAGCATGGCTGATGTTGGAAAGATGCCACCAAGTCTCTCGATTACTCATTCTTGATTGGTAGATGAGAGATCCTCAATTAATAGAAAATGCGAGTATTCGTTCACGAGTCGACTGAAATAGTCAATGGCTATTCTCTCCCAGCCATGCTTCGGGAGTTCTGACATGTTTAGGGTGTGTTGAGTAAGTTTTGTAGATAGGCAGTTGCATAGATGACAAGCCTTTACTTCCTTCTCAACTCGCTTGTCGAGATATGGAATCCAGACATGGTATCGGAGAGCTCGTTTTGTGGCAACGATTCCTCTATGTCCTTCATGGGACACTTCAATAATTTTCCACCTCAGACTCTCCAGAATCAAGATTCTTGACCCTCACAATAAAACTCCCTCTTGACTTATGGACAGTTCATATTTCACATTTCTGTGTTTTTGATATTCCCCTCGTTAGTTAGAGGTCGAGTGTGCTGGTTCCATGACTATGTAATTATATCTTTCAACTTCAGCATGTCACTATTAAGGCTTGTGGCAGTGACAATCTTGGCTAACAAAATGGCAGCTGGTGTGTCTGATTTTATGATAAAATTGAAATAAGCTTCAGCTGACTTGGATGGAGTGCCATGACCTAGAATGTGCACTCTGGAAAAGTAAACAGCAGGGTTCTGATCCTTTTCTTGCCAATACACAATCAGGGCTGGACTGGCCGTAGCGGGCACCGGGACATCCCCGGTGCGCTGCACGGGTAAGGCCGGTTTTTGGCCACTGGTGTCCGTTTTTGTTACAGGGCCGGTTTTGCAGCATAGCTGCAAAATCGGCCCTGTAACAAAATCAGCCGAAAACCGGCCCTGGCAAAGAGGTCGGTGGCACCCCCAAGCCCCGGTGGGCCGGCCGAGCACTTTGCCAAGGCCGGTTTTGGTTCCAGTCCGGCCCTGTACACAATGTTATAATTGTACTCTTGTAGCCGTAGTCCTGAACGTTAAATGGAAAGATGCATCTTAGCCTTTGTATTGCCAAATATTGCTAGTAAAGCTTGATACTTAGTTACCAGTTTAAAATGCTTTCCGCACAAAAATACATGGAAGTGTTCTAAAGCCAATACCACTGCTAAACCTTCTTTTTCAGGTTATGAGTAAGCACATTCTGGTTGGGATAAACTCCTATTTGCATACGCCACAATATGCTTTCAAGCATTTGGGTGTCCACTGTGCAAGGATAACACCTTGCCCAACTGGGCTAACATCAACAACCACCTCTCGATGAATTTTCAGACTGAAATAAGCCATTTCAGTGGCATTTTCAATAGCTTGTTTGATTTTCTTAAAACTGAGATCACATTCATGTGACCACTGAAATGAAACATTATTTTACGTCAACTCTCTCAATGGAGCAATTATAGTGACAAAGTGTCATATATATCTAGAACAGTTTCTGGCACTGCCAAGAAATGAATTCAGCAATGAAACATCTTGTGGGGGATTGGCATATGTCAGTACTTGCACTTTTGCAAGATCGGGTATTATACCCACATCAGACAAGATATGGGCAAAGGATATTAGCTTTGTCTTATGGAACTCACATTTATCTGCATTCAAAGCCAAACCTGCATCAGTCAGTAATCGACATACTTGTGTGAGAAACGTATCATGCTCTTCTGGGTAGCTTTGAAAACCAATATGTCATCAATATAATTGAACGCATTCATGACAGGCTGTATGATACATCGAATGACGTCTTGAAAAAGTTCTGCAGCTGATGACACACCAAAGCTTAGCCTTTTTTTTATCAAAACAGACCAACATGTATAGAAAAGGTTGTAATGTACCTGCAGTTTTCTTTAAATTCCAACTGATGATAACGTTTATTGAAGTCAAGGCGAGAGAAAACCTTTGCACCCTTTAATTGTGTTATCGTATCAGCAATGTGTGGACCCGGATGTCATTCTCATTCAATTGCTTTCTCTGCCTGACGCATGTCAACGCATATGCATACTGCTCCTTCACTGTTATTTTAGGGTACTATCACGATGGGAGAAACCCATGGGATTGGACCAGTAGAAAGCTCTGTGATATCATGCTTAAGTAATGAATCAAGTTCTTTTTCAAAAGCATCTTGTAAATGAAAAGCAATTTGCCTATGTGTCTGAGCAACGGGGCGGACGTCCTCATTAATATGCACCTTAACTTCATAGTCTTAAACTTTCCCAAACCATAAAACAATGAAGGGAACTGACTTCTAATTTTCGTACAATGTTTAAATGACTTTGGTGCTCTGGCATGTAGACTTTTCTTGGACTGACATTTTTCTTCACATGCGGCCAGTCCAAATACGCAAGCTTTCTGAATTAAACATCTCCATGGCACAACCATTTGGATATTTGGATATTTGGAGGAGTATTTATAGAGCGCGGCGTTCGCTCCGGAAGGAGCATCATGGCGCTGAAAATCCTTGAAAACAGGTCACAGAGAGAAAGGGGGAAGACTAGATGGATGCTTTGGTCCAGTCATCGGAGAGATTAAAAATCCAAGTTTTGAGAAATTTCCTAAAGGGTTTCTCAAGTGTCTGAAGTCTGAGGTGTCTCGGCATGCTGTTCCAGGCTCTAATAGCCAGGGTGCTAAGGGTTTTTCCGCCTTTGGATTTCAGGTTGAACTTGGTGGAGATCATGACGTTTTCATGAGAAGATCGGAGGGAACGGCTCGGATTGTAATGTGGAAAACGCTTGGTAAGATAGGAGGGACCTGTTTTGTTAAAGGCTCGGAAGGCAACAATGAGAATCTTAAAGAGTATTCTCTTGTGCAAAGGGAGCCAATGTAAGGTCTTCAGGGCTGAGGAGATTGAGGATTTGCGTGGAAGTTTTAGGACGAGGCGGGCAGCAGTGTGTAGAACGCTTTGAAGTTTAGAGAGAGTAGACTTCTTGGTCCCTGCCAGAAGGCTGTTGCAGTAGTCTACACGTGAGAGTATGAGGGCTACAGTTACTGTCTTTCTAGAATCGAGGGGGAGAAAATCAAAGAATTTTCTCAGGGATTTGATTATGCCGAAGCATTTTCCTGCTACGGACGTGACATGGTGATCGAAAGAAAGGTCAGAGTCAAAAAGGACTCCGAGATGCCGGGCAGAGGTGACGGTCTGGGGGGGAGCAACAGAGTTATCAGGCCACCACAGGGCAGGACAGAAAGAGGCATTCTTTCCAATGGGGAGGATCTCAGTTTTGTTTGAGTTGCACCGAAGGTGGTTAGTGTCCATCCATTGGAATACTGCGGTTAGGCAGTGTTTCAGATTGAGCTCTGCCTTGTTGGAATTGTCGTCAATGGGGATGATCAACTGAGTATCATCGGCATATGAAGTGACAGTTATGCCGAATGATTCAATCAGGGTGAGCAGAGGGATAAGATAGATGTTAAAGAGGAGGGGGCTTAAGATGGACCCTTGGGGGACTCCGGAGGACACCTTTTTCTCATTGGATTGAAAGGAACCCAAGGTGACAGTTTGGGACCTATCGCTGAGAAAAGATCTAATCCATGATAGGGCTGAGTTGGTGATGCCGATGTCCTTAAGTCTATTGATCAAGATGGAGTGGGATATGGTATCGAAAGCTGCCGTAAGGTCAAGAAGGATCAGAATGGCCTTCTTCCTTTGGTCTTGCAATGTTTTAATGGTGTCGGTCAGTTCGATTAGGGCAGTTTCGGTAGAATGTTTAGACCGGAACCCGGATTGCTGGGAATGGAGTATGTTGTGGGATTCCAGAAAGGTTTTAATTTCTTTATGGACTAGCTGTTCAGTTATTTTGCCCAGGGCGGGGAGGAGGGTGATAGGGCGGAGGTTGGTCAAGTCCGTTGAGGATTTGTTGGCTTTTTTCATCAGTGGCTTGACCACGCCTTTTTTCCATGAGAGGGGAACAGAACCAGAACTGAGGGACAGGTTGATGATGTCATTGACGATAGGGTTGATCTCATCAATGATGAGATGAAGAATCTTAGGGGGGCAGGGGTCAGAGGGGGATCCAGATTTGCAGGAGAGGATCGCTTCTCTGGTCTGGGCCAGAGTCACCGGAGTGAAGTTTTTGAGACTGTTAACAGTCAGGCAAGGTTGGTCGGGGTCGAGGGATTTGTGAGTTGAAGGGGGAGGGGGGAAGTTTTTTTGAATGGAGGTGATTTTATCGTCAAAGTAATCAGAAATGTTGTCACATAGCTCTTGGGATGGGGGGATTTCGGGTTGGAGAGCTTTGGGGTGGGTGAAAGTCTTCACAATTGAAAATAAGGTTTTTTGCTTTTGGCTGGCTTCTTTAATGGCATTTACGTAGTATGTTCTCTTGGCCGATTTGATGGTAGAGAGATAGCTTTTCCTCTGGAGAATATAGGTGTTTCGGTCATCATTGTCGTAGGATCTACGCCATTTACGTTCCGCTTTCCTGCAGAGTAGATGAGCGGTGGCTAATTCAGGAGTGTACCAGGGAGCTTTGATTTTGGTTTTCTTCAATATTCTATCCTGATGATTGGATGGGCATCGTTTAGCGATTTCTTGTGAGAGCCAATTGTGAAGGCGGTCTGCATCTCTGTTGATGTTACCGGGTAGGGAGGGGGCGTTGGTTAGGGAAAAGGGATTGAGAGTGAGAATTTTCTGGACAGTTTTCCAGTTTGTAGAGTGAGCAAGGTGAGGAATGCGTTTATTGCTGGTAGAAGGGTGGCAGCTAGGGATGTGGAAGGGGATCAGGTAATGATCCGTCCATATCTGGGGTCGGGGGGGCAGGGTAGTGATGGAAGGGAAATTGGAGCAAACACCGTCCAAGGTGTGGCCAAGAGAGTGAGTAGGCAACGTGACACTTTGTTGTAGGTTAAAGATTTCAAGTGTCTGAAAAAAGTTGCTGGTTTGAGAGTCGGCGAAGGTCTCAAGGTGTAGATTAAAGTCTCCTAGCAGGGTAAAGTGTGGGTAACGGAGTAAGAAGTGTCCTAGAGCGTCATTCAGGGAGTCGAGAAATTTAGCAGCGTTGCCGGGTGGGCGGTAGATCAGGCCACCGGAGAGGGAAAGGGATTGGCTGAGTTTTATGGAAAAGCCTAATCCCTCTGCGTCAATGAGAGGGTCGAGGCAGAAGGTGTGACAGTTAAAGGTGTTCTTCAGTATAATTGCAACACCTCCTCCTCTACCTTTCTGTCTGTCCTGTCTGTGGAAGGAGTAACCCTGTGGGAGGGCTACGGCTATGTCGGGGTTGCTGTCTTCAGTGAGCCAGGTTTCAGTGATCATGAGGCAGTCGAGGTCATAGTCAATGATGAGATCGTGAATGTCTTGACTATGTTTACACATCGACCGGGCATTTATCAGGCCACCTGTGAAGAAGGGGCGTTGGTGATTGGGGGGGGTTGGCTGGTCGTGGTCGAGAGTGAGTGACCAGCGGCATTTGATGCAGCTGGTAGGGCCGACTACTTTTGATATGTCAAACTTGCATGAGCAGCCGGAGCTGTCTCGGAGTCGGAGAAGGTCGTTGGGTGCATACCTGATACTAGGAGGTGTTTGGGCAGGGGTTCCTGCGCCTTGTGCGGTCTTGGCGCCGACGGGCGCAGACGGGCTTGCCTTAGGCGCGCCTTCGGCGCGCAAACGGCGCTCCCGCTGCGCTCGTCCGCTGCGCTCGTCCGCTGCGTGTCCTATGCATGCACATTTGTAGGGAGAGAAAGGGGGCGTGGCCTCCAAGGGGGCGGAGTCAGCGCACACGCCGCTGGTGATGGCGGCTGCAGGCAAGGAACTAAAAAGGCGCGAACAGCCTTTGAAATCAGCTGAGCGCTAAGGTGAGAGCGAGCGCTGAGTTGTGCTTCGTTTTAAAAGACAAGTAAATAGTGACACCACACAGGAGACAGAGTGCAGTGAAATGTACAGTTTTTTTTAAAAACAACAGAGTACCTCCAGCCCCGGCTTCCGCCTCAGGACTGGGTCAAGGTTCTTCATTTTCAATTGATACTGATATAGAGGAACTGTTTGACTATGATTTAGATGACAATTGACTTAGTTCAATGTTAATTTGTCGTACCTGACATCTCCTCTGGCGCTTTTGTGTGCGAACGTTGCTTCTGGAATGTTCCAGCAGCCATTTTGTCTTTACCCTGTGATGCACTTGTTTTTCCCTTTGCTTTGCAAACCTTCATGAAATATTTCCCCTTCCCACTGCCCTTACATTTGTCTTCGTGTGTAAACAAAAATCCACATCTAAAACATAACTTATATAGACATCACCTTGTGTCCTTCAGTCTTTTGCTTTGACATACTTTTCACACTTATGACTGATTTATTCTGGGCACCTCCGGTCTCCATCTCAGCAGCTTGTCGATCGGCACGCTCTTCAGCTCTAGCAGCCATTACCACTTGTTGCAGAATCAGAGTTTCTCTCAGCTTTCTCCAGCTGAATGAATCTGACACACATCCATCAATGACACTGAGACGTGTGGCTTCTTCGTCATTAAATTAATTGTACTTACAGTGTTTGATGAGTGTGTCAAGTCTACAAATTCATCAATAGTTTTACCAAATTTCTGTCATTCTTGACTAAAAATATATCTTTTGTAGTCAGCATTGGGCATTAGATTGAACTTGAGATTCAAGGTATCTTTAATCTGATAGGATGCGAATTTCTTTGTCAGTTCATGGTATTTTCTTTATAGCTTCCTTTATACCATCATCAGCAAGATTTTTGAGGTACTTGATAATCTTTTTGTTATCAATCTCTTCAAGTGCATCAAATAAATCTTCAAATGTCTCTATCCTATTTTGCTTTTTGGCAGTAATGAATGATGATGGTGGTTTCAAGAAAGTGGCAGCATTGTCACCATTTGTGAGAGTGATTGACACATGACAGTTCATCCATACCATCTCTGAGGCTATGTGATGTTCTGGTCTCTGAGTTATCATGGACAGTCGGTGGAATCTGACCCCTCTCTTGGTTCCATTGGTGCCTTTCCCTTTCTCTGAGATATTTGGCCTTGTTATGAATCGCCACCCTGCATCTTTGATGGCATTCCACTGCAGGTATTGGACAGCTCAGTAAGCCCAACCCCTGTGCTTCTTCTTGGGTCTCACCTGCCACTGAGGACATAAAGCGCTTCCCTTTTCAAGGCTCTGATAAGTAGTTTGACAGTACGTGATTGTTTGCTTCCAACCACAGCATTCTCTTGCACTTGTCTGTCGCTTCGTACTTTTTTGAACACCTGGTTCATCTCTAACCAGCAGCACTTGTAATAGCAGCACTATCTCTCTGTACTAGATGTGGCTCTATGTTGTGTAGTAGTGTGGTACCTTTATATATGGCCTGAACACCAGGTTCTCGACCAATGACATGTAGATTCTCTTTAAATTCTTTTGTGTTCAACTGCTTCACAGAGGCTGGAACTGCACTGTGACTCTACATGCATCAAACTTTGATTCTATATTTCGGCGACGGCACATGTGGCAGAGAGCGCTGTCAATCTTCGGGTTACTTAACCCCTACCTCGTCGCCACTCGTAGTGTCTTCTCAGCTGGGGTACCCGTAAATGACAATGCCACACATGTCTTTATTCGGCTGCGTGTAACTGCAAACTCTACATTATAAAGCAAACTTAACTTCAATATTCTCTATCCATTATATCTTAGTTCTACGGAGTTCCTCAGGAGCCTAAAGGGTTCCGTCATAGTTACCTCGCAAGACACTACATAATGGGTGCAAATTTGTGGGGAGCTTGCTACACTAGCCATTGCTGGGGTACTCTCTGACCAGCTGAATCTGTGATTGTCAGATTAAGCTTAATATATGATTTTTTCTGCAGTGCACGCAGATGTCTTTGATAGTACTGTCTGGATTTTTAAATGATGCCTCTCCAGCCAGTATCCCAGTATCAAAAATGGCAACCCTTTATCCAGGGCCTGCACTGGTAATTTGCCTTTGTAACGTAGCACATGTTAACACCTTTTTAAAAACAATCTCCATGGGAAGTATAATTTTCTTGTGAAGAGAGTGAACTCTTAATTCTGATGGAGCTGGTAACAGACGTAACAATCCCCATCGTAATCTTGAGATCATTGAATTTCAGCCGAAATCATGTGTGAAATCCAGGAAAAATGAGGCATTACCAGGGGAATCAGATCTAGCATTTCGAGTTCCTGCGGTTAACTCTCATATCCTTGGGACCTTCAGGGTCCCACTTGTAGTAGGCCAGATTTTTCTCACTCTTGAAGTCACTGATATCCCTTTTTACAGGACCTGTAATAGAAGCCGAAATACTGAGATGTACCCTATGTTTCAAACCCTGGTAGAATGTATTTTTCAGAAATTGCATTCCCTTGCATTCCACCAAGGGAAGTGATGTAGAAAACCTGTGAGAAAACCCACAATGTCTCTAAAATGTTTACACATTGTGGGAGAACGTAAGAGGTTGTAGGTTCCCTTCCTTGTGAAATTCAGATTTCAGGGCTATCCTGAAATGTTATTATAGGAGTATCTTACGAAGAGTGCACGGGATCTCATTCCAAAGTTTTTCATCCTTAACTGAGAATGATTTACAGCCAACGCAAGACTGCCTGATTCTTGGTATGGTAACGAGGCTTCTGAGGATCGAAGTTAATGTATAGGCACCTAATTGGTATTTTTTTCAACAAATAGTGTGGGCCTATATGGTGAGGAGCTTTGAAAACATGTCACAAGGATTTCATTTGAGAACAATTCCTTTTTCCACTGGTAGCAAGGGAAGAGTCTTTCAAGCTGCTGAAACAGAGGAAAACCAGAGAAGTCCAAGGGCCACTCACGCTGTTACATTTTGCCCATGCCCAAAAAGAGAGTGTTCCAGTATTCAAAGTGACTGAGGGCCTCATTTATGAAAAGTGGTGCATCTCTGCGATAAAACAGCAATGCAAGACTTTTCACTGTGCTCTCCTTGCGACACCATGGATGCGCTGTATTTACTGTATGGCACTCCATGGCGCAAGCATTGACAGGTGCAGCAGGTATCCTGACGTGTCTGTCGGCCCAAACCTCATGCATTGCTGAAGTTGTGTTGTAAGCATGACGCAACTCCAGCAATGCATGAGGGAGGCCTATACCTCTTGCACTGTGTCACCCTTACATCTGCTATGAGGCAGGCGTAAGGTTTTGACGCAGTGGCATCCTAGAAGTGGCGCAGTGAAATCTGATAGATTTCACTGCACCACTCCTACGAGGCTTTTTTGCAGGGGAACACCCACTCTGCATACATTATACCTGACGCAGGTATAATGCGGCGCAGGGTTTTACAAAGTGACACATCTGCCTAGATGCGACACTTTGTAAATATGGTGCAAGGTGGCACATTATTTAGTCTGCCGCTGCGTCACGAAAAGTGACGCAACTGCCGCATAAAAGTGTTGCAAGGTGCTCATAAATAAGCACCTAAATAGTTTCACCTGTATCACCACACAACAGATAACCTTCAGTAAAAAGAGGAGGATCTTCCTGAGGACCTTCAAGAGGAAGAAGCAAGTACAGGTGGCATGATTAACCTGCCTTTCAAATGAGAACTCTGGCTAAAGAATGACTCTGACGTCCACAAAACATTATTGTGAATTGGTCCCAAAAATCATAACACCACAGAGTTATTAACATGAAAATATAATATAATATAATTTGTGAACGCCCATTGTTCTTATTCGAACTACCGCTGTCATCATCTTCCTCTCAGGAATGTGATGAAGAAAGATGAAGAGTGGAGCATTCGCCATCTTGTAAGTGTGCTTTCATGTTCAATACATGAAAATATATAGACTGCTGACCAATATTGTAATGGGGTCTGATGTGAGTAATTCCAATGGAAAGTGTGGCCCTGCCCATGCAATTGACTATGAAGGATATTGTGCCAAACCATTAAAAAAAAACTTCACAGTGCAGGACCTCAAAATATTGCCCTCAGACAATTGCTAAACGGGTATGTGTTACATGATGATACCTACCATGAAGAGATGCATTGATGTACACATCTCTTGATAGGTATGTCAAATCCAGGTCATGTCTAGTCTTCTGATATGTTATAACCCAATACCTTGAATAAGAGACATATACTTCAGCATTTAATACTGATAAAAATGTGTAGAACACAGACATTGCATAATAAAATCCATTGTAATTGTGCAGAAATGTAATTGGCAGGTTATATCATGTAGTTCACATTTTTCACTAATGTGTCATCCTCAGTTTCAGGCTGGCTACCGACTGTGAGTTCATCATCACCATGTTGTTTTGTATCAGGTGTAAACTCCTAAAAATAGTAAAGCGGTATCATTAAAATGTGTAAAATACACGTCATATATGACAATATAAATATTCAATGCACCCACAACATAACAAGCTTTTCAAAAAATAGCACACATATTAAACATTCAAGAAAGAGAGCGCATGAAAACGGGTAGGTAGAGTCTTGCGAATAAAAGAAATAGAGTCTTGCGAATAAAAGAAATAGAAATACAACTACTTATTAAAACATTCCACGATTATCACAAATAAAAGACAACGTTTCTTTTCATGGTAAAGAAGGAAAAAGAACATTTTATTTGATCATTAGAACTCCAGCGTGTCTAGATATAAAATGTTCACGTTCCAAAACAAGATGGCAAACAGCAATGACCATTTTAAAATTCAGGCCTATATTAACTATAGTAAAACGAATGTAAATGAATATGATTTCTCTCTACAGTTAGCATTAGTATTAGTGTGGCTATGCGTTAATATCGAGTTAATGCAAAAGATTTAACATAAAAACTTCTCCATTATCAGTCGAGCATAAAAGATTAAAATAGACCGTCGAGTCGCATAGGTCAGCCAACCACTCCAAATGCATAATTTCAGCTGGGTACACAAAAAATCCTCCAAGCCACCTAAATATATTTTGTTACTGCAGTAAGAATCGCAGTTGATTTCCAGAGCTGTATCCCCACCTATCGACTGCACCGCTGCGAGTTAATCAAAATCATTTTTAACCAATGTCTTTAGTATATAAGATAAAAATGCAAGGAAATGCTTGCGAAACTAGCTGTGATTTCTCACAAGTTATGTCACATCACTAATACCCAAAGTCTAACACTGTGCAATGTTGATGCTACTGTTTGCATAGCATAGCATTCCACCCTTGGGCCCTCTGCATTATGATTGTACACAGAGTCTTAGAATGCTCCCAGTGCTTGCACATAAAAAACATGTTTTCAGCTTTGGGTAGTCAAGATGTGGGCAACTACATAATTCTATGAAGGCCCAGGTGCTTACCCAATGATGTCTGAGGCAAATATGTAGGACAACAATAACCCAGAATTTGTGCTAAGGAAAGAATGACTGTCCACGTGACAGCTCCTGGCCTTGCCAAAGAGTAGTCATGTGGACTACCTTAGAACATTTATAATAAGGCTATGGGGAAAGCCCTCTTCCGTCCCCAGTGTAGGTACTTGAAGTGAACTTTTATTTCTCATGAAGAAACAGTAGCGGCTCCTCGAGGGAGTGCTGCGTGGCGGTGGGGTGGGGTGGGGTGGGGGGGGGTAGTAATCTCCGGAATTGGGCCAAACGGAGATGAATAAAGAAATAAATAAATAAAGCGAGTTATATTGCGCGTGCTGCAACGCCAAATCGGCGATGCAGCGCGCAATGTAATTAGTTTTATTTATTTATTTCTTTACTCAACTCCGTTCGGCCCAAATCTGGAGTTTACTACCCCCCCACCCTGCCACTCCCCCACCCAGCCCCACCCCCTCGAGGAGCTGCTACTGTGAATAATACTGAAAAAACCTAACATTATATAGAAAGCAGGAACTTAGTAATAGACAACAATGAGTATGCATACGAAACTAACACCTCTACCTGGATATTAAAGCTATTTAGGGTAGAGAGTCCTATTTGTATTGGGTTCACACTCTTGCCCTTCTCAATTATATTATTTGGAAATGTATTTGTGCTTACTATGAATTGTTTTCGGGAACATATATTCTACATGCTAGCCAAAAGCTTATATTGTTGAGACCAGATGGAAACCATTAGTATTCTTAAATCGCATCCCGCTTTTTAGAGCATCCACAGAAAATATTGGCCGAACCCAATTCTATATAGGGCCAAAATTACAACACTGAAGAATGGCATGAATTTTTGCAAAAAAGTTGGAATACCAACATATAAAGGCAAATTCTGCAACCGACAGGGGAGAATACATAGACTTAAAAGTCTGGAAGTTAGAGAGCGGTAAGTACACATCATTGGGATGTGTCAAGCATCACAGAAACACAAGTCACCTTTAAACGATCACATATGCTGTATATTGCCTTTAGAAGAGGAATTGTCTGAGATTAAATTGAAGAGCTACAAAAGTGGATTTGCAGGTGTAAGTTTTATCAGAATAAACAATACTTTTGATTGTCTAGCTGTTTTTAGTTGGTAGTCCGTTCAGTAGACCTTTTTCTGAAAACTGATGCCATGCTAATAATAATCCTGCTTTATATATATTGTATCCCAATCATCATGTTCTCCTGCTGCAAACATTTTGAGATTAATTGTCATGAATTCTGTCTTCACCATATTGCAGTTCTAGACATTTAAAGCTAGCATAACAGGCAATGCCGTCTGACGAGGTCGGTGAACCCTGCTGAGGAAATCAATGTTAAATAGCATTGTTATACTGCAAACGAGGGCAAAACCAGATTCTTTGACTTTTCCAGAGATCGCTGCTGAATGGCTGGACAGCTGGAGGGACGCGAAGGAGCACAACTCCCATGGACACTGAGAGGTATTGTCCTGCCTGATTGCAACTGGAGCCGGAGTTGGTGATCTGGCAACCACCCACTCAACATTGTCTATTGCCTGCTTGATGCAGGAGCAGGTAGAGTGCCGTTGGGACAGACACAGACCTGAGGGCTCATGATTAGTAATCTGTAAAGATAATGGGCCGACCCTACCCGGTGAAGTTACTGGACCATGCAGCCAGGGAAGGGAGGGAAGGGCGGGACGTCATGTTCCCCCCCCAGTTTTCTTCTTTTAGTTTAATCGTGGGGCGACAGGCACTCTGCATTAAGAGAGTTATGGTCAGTTACGAGCCCAGAGTGCAGGGAAGAAGGGAGGGGAGTAGTTGGGTGGGGTTCTTGCATTGTTGTTTGTTTGTATTGCATCGACAAGGTATCATTGATCCATCGCAGAGAATGATTGGAAATACGTAGGTCCTGATGAGTACGCAATGGGATAAGAGTATTACATTGATGAGCTGGAACATTAATGGTCTGGGGGACAAAGTTAAAAGGTGTGTGGTACTACAGCATATCAGGTGACACGCCACGGACGTGGTATTGCTCCAAGAAACACATTTGGTGGGGAACACTTGCAAAGCCATGAATAGGTGGGGATACATGCTAATAGCGCACTCTGGCTTCATCACAGGCTTGAGGGGAGCTGGGATATTGCTCCTTCCCAATGACAGTAAATTCCACATGGGCTGATGCATGGAGAAGATACAAAGGAAGCACGGGACAATGGGAGGGGAACAAGTTGACCCTTATATCAGTGTATGTGCCACCCGGTCTCCAGCGAATCGCATTCAAAGAACTGGGTTTTATACTATTATCAGTCCCAGACGGTCTCCTGATAGTGGGAGAGGATCTCAATTTAGTAGTCTCCGGCACACTGGACAGACACCCTCCCCGAGAACGAAGCCCTTCAAATCACTGGCTGCCAGACTTCTTAGACACTCTGGGATTGGTCGATGCCTGGTGGGCTTTTCACCCTGACAATATCCAGCACACTTACCACTCAGGAGCTCACCATAGTCTGTCGTGAATCGATTATTTACTGATTCCAGCACCCCATGATACACACGTTCAGGAAATAAGACACTTGGCGCGGGGAATCTTGGATCACTCCCCGCTATGGGCCCAGTTTCTTATTGACCAGCACAGAGTAGGTAGAGTCACCCCCATTAATCCCTGCAACTCCGTAACCCGGAGGTCCGTAAAGCATTGCACAAAGCAATGGAGCTCTATTTCCAGGACAATGAGGGATCAGTATACTCCCACCAGACATTGTGGGAAGTGTTTAAAACTGTAGTAAGGGGACAAGCACTCTCCCGTATAGCCGGGGTGCGGAAAGAGAAGTTAAAAGAGGAAGTTGCCGCAGAAGATGACATCCTCCATCTGGAGGAAGAGCTTGAGGGGGAGTTAACACCTGACAGACTCCATATCCTACAACTGAACAGAGACAGTTAAAAGGCAATAGTGACTGAAAGAGCCAAAGCATTGGGAAGGGAGACGCCGGGCAGAGTATATGATCTTGGGGACAAGGCGGGGAAGTTAATTGCATGGCTAGATAAGAAAGAACTTGTGAGTAGACTGGTACCTGAGTTGACTGGCAGTGCTGACCAACTGATCACGGACCCCCAAGGGATAGCCAACGCATTGATGACTCATTATAGGGAAACGTATCTGTCGCAGACGGCGTGCACAATAAGTGATTCTCAAGGTCTACTCAAAGACATCGCCCTTCCAACCCTTTCGGCCGATGACTTAAAATTGTTAGAAGGGGATCTCACTAATGATGAGATCGCCCAAGCAATTAAAAGCCTCAGATCAGGAAAGGCCGTAGGCCCTAAAGTCCTACCGATCGAGCTCTACAAACTCAGACCAGATAAACTTGCTCCGTACATACGTTAAATGTTTGAGGAAAGTAAGCAACAGGGTGTGCTTCCTCGAGACTAGAGGATTGCGACGCTGGTCACAAGACATAAGAAAGGCAAACCGAGGATGGACTGTGCCTCATATAGGCCAATCTCTATACTGAACGGGGAACCCAAGATCTTAGCCAAACTCCTTGCTACTCCACTAGTTAAAGTGATAAGTGCATTGGTTCACCCAGACCAATCGGGCATCATGCCTCAGCGAAACACCACGTTAAACCTGCGCAGAGTACACAGAGTAATGGGAAGGGCGGCCTCTATTCCAGAGGTGGCGATAATCGTATCACTATATGCCACAATGGCATTTGACACGGTCGAATGGCCATACCTTTTCTCAGTGCTCGCAAAAATGGGATTCGGTCCGTATTTCATCCAATGGGTCAAGCTCCTCAACTCGGAGCCCTTAGCCCAAGTGGTCGTAAACAACAAAAAGTCAGAAGTATTCACACTGGGTAGAGGGACTCATCAGGACTGCCCACTCTCCCCCTTCCTGTTCGTACTAGCCTTGGAGCTCTTGGCATCCTGGATTCGTAGGGATCCAGTGATACATGGACTGCAAAGGGCAGAAACCTGGGAAGATCGGATCTTACTGTATGCGGACGACATGCTCCTATTATCCACAATCGTACCCCTTGCAAAGCCCATGGTGTCTTGTTTTTATTGATGTACGATTTTTGTAATTCGTAGCCTATGGTCCCCTTGCATTTCCAATGGCACAAGTTATTTTAATCCACCGGCTGAACTGGGTGTGGTTTGTTTTTATTTTCATCAGATTTATTATTGGATTTTACATTTATTGTGTGCTTTTATGGTTTTATATTTGAAACCTAATAAAGATTATTGATAGTGCATACTCGATTCATGGGTTCACACTCTGCGACTCTGGGCAATAGCTTGCTTAATCTCCACAATGGCCCCTCGCGGCGGGATGCCTGGCTTTCACCTTGTGGATGCCCTGCTGGGTTATCTCACAGGGGAATACCAGGACGGGTTCCCTAAGCAAGCGCCTAGAGACCGGTTGGTGATTTGCGCTATATAAATATCTGCACATTTACATTTACATTTACACACACATTTTAAGTTTATTGTGTAATGACCAGTGAGGTTATATATATATATATATTTTTTTTTTTTAAACATATTTTTATTTATTGAGGGTTCAAACCTTCCGGTTTCAGAAAATCAGTACAGATACATCAATCTTTCAGCTCAGATCAATCTCATAAAATAACAATAGAATGCATTGTAAACATTTTCGACATTTAGTTAAGATTGAAGTGGAAAAATATTCATGAAGAAATAATGCCTCTTGAACTAGGAGAGCATACTAACTGTAAACATCTGCACCTCAACTCTTTACAATGCAAGTAACAAATTTAGATTTCCCAATAAACAAATCACAAAAACAAAATTTTATAAACAGCCACACCCCCCTCCCACCCTGGTCACGTACAAAGAGAATCTCTGGCCATGCCATAAGTCACTTCACCCAATCGCTCTAAACGGCAGTGTGATTACTCTGTGCTCAACACAAGAGTGTCTGAACGATGCGCCTCCGTATCATCCACAGCATGCTCTACGTGTGTTTCCTCTGATCTCTGCGTGTCAGAGACCATCTCCAAGGGGACTTCCAATATAAAAGAGTACCAGATCCTGGCATCTTCTTCCAACTTGTCATCCCTCCTAACCCTCTTCATACGGAGCAATTCTGCTGTCCCAGTGAGGTTATATATTAATGAAAGACATGATATTGTAATAATTGTAATATTTTATTTATGAGCACTATTTCAAAAGGATTTTATTTTTTACTGATAAAATAAATAAGAATATCTGCCTAACAAATTGACAGTGGTGTTTTACGTGGTATACAGTATGGGCAGGTAAGATTCAGCATAGATATACTTTATCGAAGACCTTTAAAATTAGAAGAATTGCTCTACAGCAGATAGAAGTATTGCTTGATTTACCAATCAACTTCAACTTTACATTTCTTTATTCTGAGTAAATTTATCTTGCAATGTTGATCAAGGCAGTTTAATGATCACTGTGTGCTGGTGGAATGAGAACAAAGAGTTGCCTGCACAGTATAGACCAGTTATGTGTTCCAGACTTAAATTAGGCAGAACATTAAATTCAGTCACAAGTGCCTTGGATGTATGCAAGGCGAACAAACTAAGCAGAGTTTATACAAGAACACAGAAAGCATATTTGTTTATTTTGTTTAATGCTCTGGCTGGTACGGTAAACTACACAACAACACAGGACATTGATTCCTACCAGTTATTATGGCTAAAAATTACTCTTTCTGAAATTAGGTTTGAGATCATGGAATTCAAGCATTGACATCAGTCCAACACCAGAGACTTTATCCAAACTAGTTCACATTGTCAGTAGACTATAGATTACAAGGTTCTCTCCAGCACCATTTTCGTGAACAGTAATTTATATTCATGCTGTACATGGAACTGGAACCAGGTCAATATTCAACTTGCTTTTGGACATCTGCAAAAATAGAAGCATTCAAGAGGTAAGGACGGGAAAAAAATCTATGTAATATAATTTCACATCAGGTTAATGAAGTTCAGATTTTATGTAATTTTGTGAGCTAAATGACTGTATAAGCCACTGATGTGTTCAACTAACATATAAGATGACCAACTAATTCCAGGCCATTATGGACACTCTAGTTCTGATATTTTAACCTACAATATCATTGTTTTCAGATGTGTTAGTGTAATTAGTTCAATGGCACCAAAGCGTACTTCAACGCCCACAATGCATTAGGAGTCACACAAAGGATCTGAGAAGGAAAAGGTGTACATAATGACCTGTAAGGAGGTGGTCGCTCTACTAAAATATCATCAGAAATCATGTTCAAGCTACAGCACTTTGAAAACCTCTTCTTCACTGTGTGAGTGTTTTTTTACTACAGCGTTGTGGCCAATCTGGGAGAGGAGCTCAACTTCGTTGACCTGCCGTTCAGACACACAACTCATGCAGAAAATCAGGAGAAATAGGACTACATACATCTGAGTGTTAATGAGCAAAGACAACATCTAAAACCATAATAGCTTGGGCATGGCAAACACCCATGTCAGATGAGATGAAACTGCTATGTCCAATATTAAACTATGCAATTTATTCCTTCTAGAGAATTAAGGGGCATATCAACAAGGACTTTATCTCTGCTTTTTTGGCTTTAAAAGCCAAAAAAGCAGAGATATAACTAGCGCCCTATCAACAACAGGGTGCTAACACGCAAGTTTTGCATGTTAGCACCCTTTTACTCTACGCTTCCCCTTGCATCTCTAATGAGATGCAAAGGGGGCGTTCCAGAGTAAAATAATAGGAGAAATGTCGCTAAGCGACATTTCTCCTATTATCAAGAATATCGCTAACCCTGTTAGAGACAAAATAATCAGCGCTAACCGCGGTTAGCGCTGCTTTTTTACATCTGGTATTTTTCTGACTTAGCCATGATATCCTATGGAAGGTGGATATCATGGCTAAGTTTGTGAGTCCCTATCAACTAGCTAACGTGAGATTATCGCTGGGTTTCCAGCGATAATCTCACGTTAGCCAGTTAGCCCTAGGATTTTTATCGCTGATGAGATGAGCGTTGCTAATAGCACGCTATCTCAGCGATGAAAATCGGCGCTAGCCGGCGATAATGATCCTGGCGCTAAGTGCGCTCAGCGATAATTATCGCCGGTTGTTGTTGATATGCCCCAAATGGAGTAACAAGTGTCATATCATAATCCACCATCCCAAGTTATTTCTAGCAGATTATCAGGGTTTTAATAGCGACCTGCCAAAATATCATGGGCAAATATCGAATTGTCCAATATTGTTAAGTGCACTGATAAACACATAAATGGGTCTGTATAGATATGCTCTTCTCAACTACACCTACATGTAAACATCCATTTGCATATAAACACATTTTCACTACTTGCATGTAGGCAGAGCTGTTTGATTATTTGAGAAGAACAGGAGTGCAGCTCAGATTACCTCCATCTTCCTATCGGTCCTGCGTTTTGTCTAAAGGTCAGTGTACACCACCGCCTCGGCACTGATTTAGCCTGCCAGCATTGCTCACCTTTCCCTCCTAATAGCCACATAAAGTTTATATCTCTAGGCATCTCGCTTTACGTTTTATAAGGTCACAGCACCGGATCTGTCGTCCGCTTTTATCCCCTGGGGATATTGTGCTGAATAAAGATGGTACATATAACCATCATGACGCGAGCCCAGCCTTTTCACTCCCATCCCACTTCTGCTTGTTTTTAAGGGCGTGTTGTAGATAGATTATGTTTGTACAAAACTAATCGAATGATTAAACTGCCGACCTTCCAGTCTGGGAGGCTCTCCTTAAATAAAGTTTAAAATTATAATAATTCTGATTTCATAATTACTTGCAATACAAAACCATCTGAAAGTGCATCGCACACTAGACATGAGGAGGCCGTCTAAATCGGAACTTACTGTAGTGATTTTTTTTCATAACATGCAAAGGTTATTAATCATTAATACCTATGAAATTGGATTTAATTTCCAAAGAATTAGCACCTGCAAAATAACATACAGAGGTGAACGTTGGCAATCAAAATAGGTCGCTCAAAATAACAAATGCGAAAAATAACAAATGCGAAAAATAGCATTTGTTTCCCAGGCAATGTGTCATCAAGACATGAAAAAAAAAATGTTCCCTCTGATTTTCCTTGCCTCTCTGCTGTGCGCTACGGTCCAACCATTTACAAAAAAAGAGCCTCACGGTTTTGGCATTTCCTTTCCAACCGTTTGTTTTGCCTTGAAGTCTAATTATATTCAAATCTTGACATAAAATAAACAACTGTCAAGTTAATTGTTCTGCGTGTACAGTAATTTAATTGCATCACTCTGCAGCGCTATTGGTTTAGATGCTTTTTTAATGAAGTGGAAAAGTCTGGTAATCAGTTCCAAAAACATCAGCCTTTCCATGAACGAAAAAGAGCAGTAGCAGAATTCTCAACAAACACTTTAATAAAGCATTGAGCAGACTGGAATAACCGCATTGCACCCTGCATAATTACATTCCGGCCTTAAACATGTGTTGTGGTCCGACTTATAGATTTCTAGGAGGTGTGGTGATGTATGCCTTTTGTTCCAGCTTTTGCTCATCCTGCAGTGAATTCATAGGTGCAATAACTAGGCAAATTCTCTCAGCGAGAACAGACAAAGCCAACTTCCCTCCCTTGCTGCAGCCGATGGGGCATAGGCAACAGGTTTGGACCCTGTGATGGTCACATCTTACCTTTAGCCTTTCACCTACCAAAGTCAGTCCATTATTGCACAAATTACAGGTCACTCATTGGTGGTAATAATATACACTTCTATTGACAGGTGGTGTATACATATGCATACATGCATATAATAATAATATCACGCGAAGCTAGCAGAAAAGCGGTGGAGAGCTGAACAGGGCCCAAAGCAAAGACACTGAAAATGGGTGAATGTAGTGGTGTCTAGGCCCATATCATGGACACGATGCACTTTCCCTGTTTGCGTCACGGTGCACCTTAAAACAGGTGTGCAGTGCACTAACAATGAAAGTGTGCCCTTTCACATTGAATATGCAGGTGGGTGCAGTGAGTGGGGTGCAGTGAATGACTGCACTAGCCTGCAGGGGGATGTCTGGGGTTCCATAGGGGTCCATAGGACCACGATTACCCCCTCTACAGGGCTGCTATGAGGTCGCACTTACAGTGTATCACCTTTAAGGTGCTGCAGTCAGTGCGCTTCTTGATAGCTTCTTATGCTCTACTCCATGGGTACTCACAAACTTTCTCTCGGGGGCCAAATTTACAGTGTGGTTTCTGGCTGAGGGCCGCACCAGTGGGGGAGGGGGCGGGGCTAGAGCAAAAAAAAAACTATGACCATGAGGTTGAACACAGGCCCCTGCAGCGGACGCCTTCATCCACTGAGCCACCAGACCGGTATGCACACATATCTATCTATCTATCTATCTATCTATCTATCTATCTATCTATCTATCTATCTATCTATCTATCTATCTATCTATCTATCTATCTATCTATCTATCTATCTATCTATCTATCTATCTATCTATCTATCTATCTATCTATCTATCTATCTATCTATCTATCTATCTATCTATCTATCTATCTATCTATCTATCTATCTATCTATCTATCTCTCTCTCTCTCTGTTTCCCTCCCTCTCTCTATTACTCTCCCTCTCTCTTGCTCCGTCTCCCTCCCTCTCTCTATCTCTCTCTCCCTCCATCACTCTGTTTGTCTCCCTTTCTCTCTGTCTCCCTCCCTCTCTGTCTCACTCACTCTGTCTCACTCATTCTGTGTCTCCCTCTCGCTCCCTTTGTCTCACTCACTGTTCATCTCCTTTTCTCTCTGTCTCCCTCACTCTCTGTCTCCCTCTCACTCCGTCTCCCTCCCTCTCTCTCTACCTCTCGCTCCCTCTGTCTCACTCACTGTTTGTCTCCCTTTCGCTCTGTCCCCTCCCGCTCTGTCTCCCTCTCACTCCGTCTCCCTCCCTCTCTCTCTCCCTCTCGCTCCCTCTGTCTCACTCACTGTTTGTCTCCCTTTTGCTCTGTCCCCTCCCTCTCTCTCTCCGTCTCCCTCCCTCTCCCTCTCTCCCTCTGTCTCCCTCCCTATCCCTCCCTCTGTCTCCATCTCCCTCCCTCTCTCTATCTCTCTCGCCCTCCATCACTCTGTTTGTCTCCCTTTCTCTCTGTCTCCCTCCCTCTCTGTCTCACTCACTCTGTCTCACTCATTCTGTGTCTCCCTCTCGCTCCCTTTGTCTCACTCACTGTTCGTCTCCCTTTCTCTCTGTCTCCCTCCCTCTCTGTCTCCCTCTCACTCCGTCTCCCTACCTCTCTCTCTCCCTCTGTCTCACTCACTGTTTGTCTCCCTTTTGCTCTGTCCCCTCCCTCTCTCTCTCCGTCTCCCTCCCTCTCCCTCTCTCCCTCTGTCTCCCTCCCTCCCTCTGTCTCCGTCTCCCTCCCTCTGTCTCCGTCTCCCTCCCTCTGTCTCTGTCTCCCTCCCTCCGTCTCTGTCTCCCTCCCTCCCTCTGTCTCCCTCCCTCCCTTTGTCCTCCCTTCCTCCCTCTGTCTCCCTGCCTCTCTCTCCCTCCCTCTCTCTGTCTCCCTGTCTCCCTCCCTTCCTCTCCGTCTCCCTCCCTCTCTCTCCCTCCCTCTGTCTCACTCACTGTTTGTCTCCCTTTCTTTCTGTCCCCCTCCCTCTCTCTCTCCCTCTCTCCGTCTCCCTCCCTCTATTGCTCTCTGTCTCCCTCCCTCTGTCTCCCTCCCTCTGTCTCCCTCCCTCCTCCGTTCTCCCTCTGTCTCCCTCCCTCTCCCTCCCTCTGTCTCCCTCTCTCTCTCTCTCTCTCTCCCTCTCTCTGTCTTCCCCCCTTTCCCTGTCTTCCTCCTCTCCCTGTCTTCCTCCTTTCCCTCCCTCTTCCTCCCTCTGTCGCACTCTGTCTTCCTCCCGCTGTCACCTCACCCCCTGCTCTCACTCCCTGCTGCCCTCCATCACCTCACCCTGCTGTCCTCTGTCACCTCACTCCCTGCTGCCCTCCATCACCTCACCCTGCTGTCCCCTGTCACCTCACCCCGCGCTGAGACTGCTTCCAGGGAACGCACACGGCCGCCGCACCCAAGTACTTCACAGGTCTTTTAAAGACCATTCACTTGTTAATGAGACTTTGTTGTATTTCATCTCTTCTTAGCGCCCCTGCATCTCCACTCAATCAGAGGGGAGATGCAGGGGCGCTAAGAAGAGGTGACATACAACAAAGCCTCATTAACAAGTAAATGGCCTTTAAAAGAATCGCCCGGCCTCACAGCTCCGTGCTGCTGTAACCGGCGGTGTTCGCTGACAAGCACAGGGCACAGGCACTATGTCTGCAAGGTCCGCGGGCCGCCAGGTAAGGCTTGCCGGGCCGCTGGAGGCCCGCGGGCCGTACTATGAGTACCCGTGCTCTACTCCTATGTCTATGATATGGTGCGGGTGCAGAGGCAAAGGGGTTTCGTCATTTGCATAGGGCCCCTGCAAAAAACGGGAAGCCCTCTTGAGAAAGAGATGCCGCAGGATGTGTGCCACCAGTTTCAGTATTACATAAGAGGCCACACAAGCTGTGGACTGTTACTGCATCATGATAGAGTGTTCTTTAAAGAATTGTAGGGCAAATTTATCAAGGGCTTGTTTAAGTCATATTTAAGAAACGACGCATAAGCAAAGAATCATCGTTTTTTCACAATTGCGTCATGCAAAAAATATGCAGAATCCTGCTTTATCATGCAGGAATTAATCTATGCAACGTAGGCATACCGGCACACAAAATCTATCGCAACCGTAACACAGTGGTATTTATCATCACACCGTTGTATGACATAGTGTGGCGTTTTCGCTGTGCAACAATCACATGCATCAGAATTGCTGCGCATCGGCAACCCAGGCATAGAAAATGATGCTGTGACTGTGGTATAACATTTTCACCATCACAGAACACTGTGGAAAGCTCAACTGAGCACAGGACGTCATTATACTGCAACTGGGGGTAGCTCAGAGACAACCAGGTAGACAGCAAAGGAGAAAGGCGTGTATTTTCTGCCAACACATATCCCTCATTGACCGAAGGGAGGAGGAGGTCATTCACCAATACAGATTGAAGAAGAAGTCCATCAAGGAATTGATAGTACCAAGTCTCCAGACAGCAACTATATGGACCCATGCCCTTCCAACACACATCAAGCTGATATCTCTGCTTCACATGTTGGTCTCTGGATCATTCCAAACTACATCAGCAAGATTGGGAGGCATTTCACAGCGAACATAATCTGAGCTTCTGCTATATGTGTTGGATGCCATAATAGAACTGACCCCCCCAGTACCTTCCCTTCCCCAAAACTAACCAACAACAATTAAGTGCCAAGCAATGGTTCTATAAAATTGCAGGACTTCCCCTGGTGCTTGGGGCCATTGATTCTACACATGTTCACTTTGTGACCCCTGCAGCCACTGTACACCTCCACAGGAACCTCAAATATGATTATTTCATAAATGTCCACGCAATAGTGGACCAACAGGGACTCTTCATAAACCTTCATGCAAAATACCCTGGAAGTGCCCTTGATGCCTACATTTTCCACCACAGTATCATCAATGAGGGTTCAAGAATGGCATATGTGGAATTGGCCTACTAATTGGTAAGGAAAACAGAATTAAAAATACTTTGCTTTATTTTGAAATTGAACGACCGAATACCGATCTCTGTGCTTGTGTTTGGATCCTGTATGATGTGCACCTAGTGGTAGTATGTCACTCAAACATGTAGTCAATAATGTCCCATTTTGTGATTACCACACAGATTATGAAATGGAAGGATGAAAAAATACATAATGCTAGGTATTGTGTGCTGTCACACCGTGAGAGCTGTCAGAATCATAAGCAGTGCAATTTCTTAGCAGGAAATGACAAACAATATTCTCCATAATTATTTTGAAGCTAAGATCAAAGGTTCAGCCTCAAAACATTGTGTGCAGTGTGTGTGTGTGTGTGTGTGTGTGTATGTGTGTGTGTGTGCAATGGTGTATCAAGGTGGGAATATTTGTTCATTCCCTTGATTTAAAAATATTGCAGCCCAAATCTTGTCATCCCAAGTATATGCTTCACACATGGCAATATATCTGTTTGCTGATTAATTTCTTAGGACCACAAATGTGAAAAACCCATCAAATATCAATAACTGCAATGCACTGAAATGTTGGATCAAATAATATAACAAATATGCACTCTAGGTTCATCAGTTAAACTAAAAGAGCAAATGGCAGGTTTTCACCAATCATTAAAACATTTAAAATCAAGTAATCCACCTTCATAAAAAGGCACATTGATATTCTTTATCAATATAATAGATGATTAGATACATGCTGCAAGTTGCCTACATTTGCTGAATCTCACGTAATCAAAGTAGTTGTCACACAATGATTAAATTGGCCAATACAGAATTCATTCACTCGGATTAATACTAGGTCACATAGTGATGAAGCTTCCTCCTGTCCGTACTCTCTTAAACCGTTGGACAACAGCCAAGTGCTGGTCCATGGAGCGTAGCTGGCGAGTGGGTATGTAGGGCACCATGAGTCTGGCCAGAATATCGGGAGATTGGTGAAACATGATTCAGTGGGCGAAAACAGAGGGTCTTACATTGAATAAGTTTCTCCACCGGCAGCCAGTGCAGTTTGCGGATGGAGCCATTGTTGGGATAGATTTTTGGCAGGCCTAGGAGAGCCCGGCCGCCGCATTTTGTAACCTTTGTAGATGTAGTGTCTCTGCACTATTGGACCCAATATATAGGGAGTTAGCATAGTCCAGTCTGGTGAGTACTGTAGCCTGAATGATCACCTGACGGGTGGTGGAATCGATGGAACCTACCAGGGGTTGAGCCCTTGTAAGAACCCGAAGCATAACTTGGCTACTACCTTTGCCTGGGCCTGATAATTAAGGGCGCAGTCTATCCAGACACTCAGATTTTTGAATGTGGATTTAAAGGGCTGGCAGAAGACCCAGAGAGGACGGCCACCAATGCTTACTCCACAGATGGATGTCTTTGCCCACCAACAAGATCTCCGATTTGTTGGCATTAAGTTGTAGACAGTTGGCCATCATCCAATCTGCAATGGGTGTAAGATCTTCCTTAAAACTTGAATGCATCCTGCTCAGACTCATCACATACTGCTACCATCAGCTGCCGTCATCTGCGTAAGATACAGTAGCTAACCCTGTGCTCCTGGCTACTGCTGCAAGAGGTTAGATATAGATGTTAAAGAGGGTTGGGCTCAGAGCCGAACCCTGAGGGACCCCATGGTGGACAGCGTGTACCCGGGAGCAGAAGGGCGGTACAAACACCTGGAAAGTACGCTCTACTAGGAAGGAGGTGAGCCAACCCAGAGCAGAACCGCCAACACTGATGTCCTCCAAGCGCTGCAGTAGGATTTGATGGAACACAGTATCGAACACAGCACTCAGATCCAATAAAATTAAAGCTGAGGTGCGACCAACATTTAACGTGCCCCTCAGATGTTCTGTTACAGCCAGAAGGGCAGACTTAGTGCTATGACTGGGGTGGAAGTCGTTCTGGGATGGATCGAGCAGATTGTTATCTTCTAGAAACTTAGGGAGAGTGGCATTGAAGTAGGCTTCAGTGATCCTGGAGACCAAGGGGTGGAGGGAGACAGGGTGGAATCTCTCTGGTTTGGAGGCATACAGCGTGGGCTTCCTTAACAGAGGGACCACCTTAGCATGTTTCCATGCAATGAGAATCACCACAGAGGACAGGGATAGATTGATGAGTTTGCAGAAAGGGGGAAAGAAGTTAAAGTAAAACTTTGTTGAATTGGTCCGGTTTGAGAAGGTCTGCAAGGGATCCCTCAGTTTATTACAAATTGTGCGCATCACTTCTTGAGTGAGCGCCAGAAAGACAGAGAGTGCTGGTGGTGCAGATTAGGGCATATAAATTCTCCCTACTTCCACGGATAGAGTAATTTCACAGATACACGCACATACACTCACCATACTCTTGGGCCCATTTCACTAACATACACTCAGATTACTCTATAAGTACCAACCATGAGAGAGAAAACTCCTAAACACCCTGCATCTACAACCAGGTCGATAAGACCTAATTGACACTGTCTTGAGTCATGATTTAAACAACAATAATCACAATAGAGTACTCAATAATTGACAAGAAATAATCACCAACACTGTATTTAAAATTATGATTCTTTCATCGCCGCCACTAATAACACACGACGTGGCCATAACATCTCCTACCTCTTTGGTATCCCCCCCTTCTGATCTGCCTCGTTCTCCGTTGCCCCTACCTAATTCGGGTCCGATGCCACCATATCTTGAGGGCATCGAGCAATTGATAAGATCATTTACTCTACCCATTATTGAACGACTAAAAAATATAGAGCTACGATTGGGGGACCTAGAATCTTTAATCATAAAACATCCGGGGTCACGGAAAGATCCTGCTCACCCAGTCCCACCCCCCCCTATGGTATCAGTTTTATCTCCTACTTACACCAGGATTAACGAGATAGGTAGCTCTAATTGCCAGCATAGGGCCAAGCCTTCTCACACCACAACCCACCAATGCCATGGACAAAATGATGTGGGTGAATTGAGAAAGGAAATAACAAACCCCATCTTAGTAACTACTTCAAATGAGAGGGGTGGGAATCAACACTTAGCTAGGGCAAGAGACCAACATAGTCACCAAGTCAACCTACCCCCAGAGGCGGTTCCATATGTAGTAGTGCTAACAGAAGTTCCGCCTTTGGAAAAGGGCAAAACTGAAGGCTATTACGAACTCAAAAACAAAACCATGCACTGGCTTAGGTCAAACAGACCCCTCCCTCTCAACATCAATGGGGAGATTTTGCATGTCCGGAGACTTCCTTGGCTAGGGCGTAGAACCAAAGACCTCGAAGGGGATGTAATCATTATCAACTTTAGAGACCCCAGAGCAGTCAATTACATCTTAGACTACCCCTTGGGTTATACCTGGGGGTCCATAAATCCCCGTGTACTGTCATACTTCTACCCAAGACCTGCAGTCTCTTACAATGTATATCCCAGGGTTCCAGAACAAACGTTGACGCATCCCCACACATTTTTAGCAACCTCTGTTCCCCCTGTTAAATATTGTAATATGTATGCACCTACCTCTGCGGCCCACGGAAATGCAGCAGAATGGGCTACGGTACTTCCTGGGAATCACAGACACGGCCCATGGAGGGTGAACCATAGGCCACCATTCACTCCCCTTGAAGTCGCAAACAGATTCGGGGCCTTATCAGGAGTCGATGATTGCGACTGACATAGTACTTCTCTTGACCATGGGCTCAGTACCTTGGTAGACCAGGCTGAGGACACGGATCCGATTCCCAAACTCCAGATTTCTTGCCCACAATATTCTATCACTGCTGGGTTACCCCTGCCCTTATCCGAGACTCATATAGCGCCCCAGGAATATGCTCCGGTGGCCGCTGATGAAACAGCTATAAATCCTTACCGCTCTGCACACAGGGAGGAGAGGGTAGAGGCGGAGGGCGGTTGCTTGTCAAGAAAGACCAATGTGACACAGGGTTCCTCATTTAAAGTACGGAATGATGCGGGGGTCTGTGCCCCTCCAAGGCCGGTAGAAAGCACTTTGCATGAGATTGCTATGTCCTCACGTAGGGCTATGAGGTCATTAGAAATACTGTCATGGAACGTGGCTGGGCTGCCTAACAAGTTGGATAACACTGACTGGGAAACCTTTATCAAAGAATATGATATATGTATGTTCCAAGAGACGTGGGCCAGAGAAAACCATTGTTACCCTGGGTTCGCAACTTTCAATGTCCCAGCTAGATGGGGTGGGAAGGGACGCCCGTCTGGAGGTCTATCAATATGGATCGCTTGTCATCTAGGCTGTATGGCTGAGGTGGTAGAAACGAATTCATCTGACATCCTGTGTGTGGTCTTGCGTTGGCCCACTGGGATGGGTCTGACCCTGGTAAATATATATTCTAGACCGGTCGGAGTTGCGGCCACCTCAAGGACAATGGAGGATTTGGTGACTTTCCTTGACTCTCTTACCGGTTCAGATACACTCTTGGTTGGAGGGGATCTTAACATTCAGTTTGAACCACTCCCGACTTACCTAGATGGGATCAGTAGTGAGGAGGATGATCTCTGGGGAATCCCAAGCATTGTAGGTCCGCCAGTTAGGTCATCATCACCCCTCCTACTGCAAGTTTTAACATTAACTCTGGCAAATTCACTCAGAGCATGCAATGGCAGGTTCCAAGGGGACAACCCGCCCCAACCAACTTTTAACAGACCAGGCCAGGAGTCCCGGATTGATTACATAATGATCAAACTCCAGGATTGGAAACTGGCTTTAGATTTTAAAATAGTCCCAAGGTTAGATAGCGATCACAACCCCCTAATCCTTTCACTAGCCACAGATGGATTTTTTAAGGGCGAAGTTCCAGGAAATAGACTATCTGCCCCCAGTCTCACCTTATCCAGTAATAGGCGAAGAATAAGGTGGGACAAATTGCTAGAGAAACCGACCCGCATAAGGACCATATACGAGCAAGTGGCATTAACCCTTGAAAGAGTGGAAATTCTCCTCCCTCAATTGTCCTCGCCAGAAGGTTGTTCTCCCCTCGAGGATATCCATCAGACCCTCTGCGATAACCTTGCCGAGGTATTGAACCCTGTGGTTCGGGGCAGGAAACTGAGGAGAGAAAGAGCCTCATGGTTCAATGCCAGTTGCAGGGGAGCTAAGAAAGATCTTCTCCAAGCGCTTAAAAACAAGGAAGCCTCCTCGGTGATTAGGCAAAAAAGGGTTGCTTACAAGCTCCTCCTTGAATCTGCCAAAATAGACTGGGATTGGGAGAACTGGACAGAAATAACAACTACTCTCAAAATCAGAGATTCAAGGAAATTCTGGCATATAGTCAAACATGGCTCAGCCGAGCCTGTTATGGCTATAGAGGGCAATATTGCACCTGAAGTTTGGGAAGAACACTTCTCATCGCTCTATAGTAGGGCTGGGCTAGACCAAATTGGAATTCAGGCCGGGAGCCCAGTGGCCTTCACCACTGATATCCACTCTGAGATGGAAGATTTTAACTTGGAGGAACTGGAAACGGCAATTACTTGCCTTTCCTCAGGAAAAGCGCCAGGCCTAGATAAGCTCCCAGGTGACCTCTTAAAACATGAGGTGAGAATTTGGGCACCATACTTCCTGGTTCTGTTTAATGCCATCATCCATGGGATGGCGGTCCCTCCAACTTGGCTCGGGGCGGAGATTGTGCCCATTTTCAAAAGGGGCTCACCTCTGCTAATTACAGACCGATCAGTCTGATAGACGTCCCTCAGAAGCTTTTTGCGAGGCTTCTGTTGGATCGACTCTTGGACTGGATCGAAGAGAGGGACATCCTGAGCCCCTTTCAGGCCGGGTTTCGTCAGAAGACCTCCACCATAGACCAGGTCTTTAGGCTGTCCCTTCTACACTGGAAAACAATACAGTTGGAGGGTGGCAGTCTCTATACTGTATTTGTGGACTTAAGGGCAGCCTTTGACCTGGTTCCACACGGCAAGCTCTGGGAAGTCCTGGCGAATGTTGGGGTGCCAGCTGATCTTCTGACCATGATCATCCGCCTCCACACAAACACCTATGCTCGTGTGAGGTGTGGTAGACAGGGTGCACTCTCAAACAAGTTTCCCGTTGAGAGAGGGGTAAGACAGGGGTGCGTACTTGCACCAACCCTGTTTTGCCTCTTTGTCAACGGTGTTATTGACCACCTCAACGGGGTCCCCAATTCGGATGTCCCGAAGTTGGCGGGAAGGAGGGTTCCGGCAATTATGTTCGCGGATGATACCCTCCTTCTCTCCAAGTCACCGATGGGAATCCAGCGTGTGTTGGATGGATTTGGGGACTTCTGCAGAGAGCATGGATTGGAGATAAACACTTTAAAGACTAAATTCATGGCCTTCAATCCGCCACCCAGGCTCCACCGTATCCCTCGCATAGGGAATAACATACTCGAACGAGTAAACACCTTTGAATATCTCGGTGTTACACTCAACGAGGAATTGGGGTGGGGTCCACACCAGGAGAAAGCTAGGATGAAACTGGTCCAACATATCGGTGGAATACTAGGGATGCTGGGGAAGAACAGGTCGACCCTCAAACCCATAGGCCCACCTCTTCATATTTATAGGGTACAAGCCAGAGGAGCAGTCACATATGGGAGTGAACTATGGGGTCACAAAGTACTGGACAGTTTGACAAAGGAGGAGAACAGATTCCTCAGGTGCCTAGTAGCTCTTCCTCCGAGTACACCTCTAGTGCCTCTAAGACTCGACCTAGGCATTAGACCCCTGGAGGAAGAAATGGCACTTCGTCCCGTGATCTATTGGCGTAGATTGTGGACGGTGCCTGAATTGATTCATTACAGACAGGGTTTTCAGGAAGTTCTTAGCTTCCCAAACTCGGGGAACTTTGCCTGGCTTAAATTCGTAAGGAATAGTTTGGTGAGCCTAGGTCTAGATGCACTATGGAACGATCCTTGCAACGCCTGTTCCAAGCTTTCTAAAAAAGCTCTAACTAAATTGTATTACGATTCCAAGGCTCCCTCACTTCGACCTTCTAAATCTCTAGGGTCCTTAACAAATCAATTCCTTTACATGAAGAGCATTTACACCTTTGAACTAGCCCTTGACAATGTTTACCCTGCAATAATCAGGAAGCTTTATTTGCAATGGAGGCACGGGTCTTTGCCAATTCGTGCTTTCACTAGCTCCTGGTCTGTGTCGACACCCAGTATTTGCCCGGCATGCAGAGAAAGCGACGAAACTGAGCTGCATCTTATATTTTTCTGTCCGGGCTATACTGAGGCGCGCAGAAAATGGATCATTCCCGTCTGTAGGAATCTGGGCTTCACCAGGTGCCACGAAGCCTTCAGAATTCTTAAGAGCGAAATGGCTGTACACATAGTGTTTGCTGTGGCAAAATTTCTTGGGGCTCTTTGGCACAAACGGAAAAGGTATCTAAAAATGTCAATATGATTCATTTGTATGTAACTAGCACGTATTAGCTGTCTGGCTGCACCATTTTTAATCATTTTATCTATTGTTCTTAAATGTTTTTATATTCATTTTATGTACTTTTATGGAGATACACCGAAATAAAGTTTTCCTTGACTTGATTCTTTATCTAAAATTAGTTCAATTAGAAATGCAATCAAAATAATCATTATTCTCATAGTTACCTATTCTAGCTAAATGTCATAAGTAAGTCAGGACAGGTCTCTTAGTAGAAGTCTCCCAAGTCGCCGTCCTCACAGCATCGATCCTCACCAACGCAAGTTCGGGAAGAAGTGGCCTCAGAAATCCAAATGCAATGACCACGAACCCTCTCTAGTCTAGTATATTTATAATCAAAATTACAAAATAATAGCAACATAAAATGTTCTTGATTTCCGTTGAGCCGCTGAGCAGAGCGAGCAGGAAAGGATGTAGCATTGCTACATTTGGAAAATCTCCGCTCAGAAAAAATCACAAAAATAAAAACGGAAGAAGGAACTCAAATTTACAAATGTTTCTTTCGAAAGCCGCTCTTCCTTGATATCTCTAGCAGAGTCACCACAAACTTGACAATGTTCATTGTACTTTATCCTTGCCCAAGAACTTGGACTAACGCCCGGAACTGCTGTCCTCACGGAAAACTTTAAACCAGGCGAAGACTGTGGTCAGGTGACTCAAGACGATGTTCAGCAAGGCCTTCTCATCAAAATTTCATCACTCGAATGTAGGCTTTAAACGACAGCCATTTTACGATAGGCCAAAACAGACCATCTTAATTAAAAGAGACAAAAACAACGTTACCACAGCATAGTGATTAAACAGTGTTAACCCCACTAATACCCTTATGTGTATGTAATTATCTAGCCTTTGCAACACATTTAAGCATTAGTACACGTTATTTCAAAAGCGTTTTATGCTTTAAAACAAACAACACTTAGCAACATTCATTTAATAAAACCTGCACATTATTAATAAGCAACACGAATGCATCCCCACGTGTAGTTTTCTCTTGTTAGTTCGTATTGGTTAATTAGAATTTTCACACAAAACAAATAATTAACGTTACAAATTAATATTTTTAGTCAACACATATAGACAAACCGGAGCTTAAAAACCCAATAGATTTTCAACAGAAAACTCTGCTCCAGCAATCCCCCCTTTGGTGATATTATCACCAAATAAACAACCCAAAAAAAAAAGATTTTTTGTCAAATTTAGTCCCATTTTAGGAGAAATTGGAAATGTCTTTTCCTTTTTCACAACACTACACACCAGACTCCCTTTCATCATCCCTCTTCGTCTCCAAGTAAACACTCTCCCTCAATTCTTCTAATTCTATTTCTTGTGGATCTCTTTTTGAACTCCTATTTCTCTTTTCAATATTTCTTTTAATTAATTTCTTTTTCCCTCCCCTGTTTTTACAACACAAACACCCCAATCTTAATATCAATAGAGCAACAATTACACAAGTCAAAGGAAACAATATTTTACCTATAATAATACTACCTATTTTTGCAATAAAACTCTTAACAGCAACTATTTTATTAGCTATTTTGGTCCAGATACTTTCAGCTTCCAGTGGTACTAATTCTTCATGCAAATCAGTAATATTTTTGATATAGACCTTCAGGTCTTTACTTTCGTCAGGAATGTAAGTGCAACAATGTTTAACTTTCAGCATTCCACAAACCCCACCCTCCTTGGCCAATAAAATATCAAGGGCAAGTCGATTTTGCATAGACATGGCACGTACGGCAATCATCTCCGTATTTACCAAAAGAAACCCTCCAGCGGTACTTGTCGATAAGCGATCCACCACTGTTGACAATTTCCGAATTCCATATGCATTTAAAGAAATTCCCACTGCTGGAATTAAAGCACCAAAAATATCACCCACTATTTCGGACCAAGTTTCTCTCTTAAATCGTGTTAGTAAATTAATATGTTCTACATCTTCTATTCTATCTATATGAAAAATCTTTGGAAAGACCAGGCCCACATAACACGTGCCATACCAATGGTCAGGCAACCTATAATAAGCCTTGTTCCCACAAACATAATACACTCCTGGGAAAACTGGATCCTCTCCTCCTTTAAAACCCCATCCTGTCGCAATGAAGTATGTATCATGACACTCACTGGTCCCAACAAAATATGTATCATATTGGGATTTCTTCCTTGTAATGCATAGTTTACCCTTCTGTGGTGCATCTAGAGCTAACGTTGGACTAGCCCCATTCCTCAATTCTTTCCCCATCTCAATGTCCCAAATTGTCTCACTCACTTTGTATTTTCCTGCCTTTTCATGCATGCTCATTCTCCTTTCCTCTACCATGTTTAAGAAAGCCTTCTCCTCTTCTTTCAAACTACAAGTCAAATTATTCTTAAAAATGTAATCTAATGTTAATTCTTCTTTCTCAATAAAAATCTCACCAAAAATGTTAGCTTCTTTAGCTGGATTCAGCCTTTTGTTCATAGACAATTGCCCAAAAATATTATCCTTGTTAGACATCACATAATCTATTTTCCCCAACAAATAGAAAACACTACTCAACACACTACATGAAATTCCATACGTAGCTGGTAAATGGTGATAAGTAACACCCTCTGAAACGGATGCAGGTAACTGCATACATACGTAGCAATCCCTCACTTCCATTGTCTTTACATATTCATACAATAATTTTGAAAAAACATTACTAGAAAAATCATTAATTGACCTATCTTTATGCATGTAAATATTACTAATTCTAGTTGGGACTACTTTTTGTGAATTCTTCTCTACATTAGTCTCATTCTCAGTATGTATCTCAAATGTACCTATTGTAACTCTAAATGTAACTAATAAAGCTAAAACACCCCGTAGTAGCATTATTAATCCAGTACAGCAACAGCACATTCTACACCATCTTTTCAAAAAGGCACATCTACTTTGATTATTCTCTATGTTAGCCATTTTACTACTTTGACCGTGTCTTTTGACTTAGCCTCTACTACTCCACTACTGCAATTCTTTATTTCTGGATTACTTCAGACAGCTAAATTTCAGACTTTCTCCTTTTCACTTTTCACCAAGTGATTTCTTCAGTTCACTCAGTTTGGATATTCATCACTCTTCACTCCTTCTTCAGCAATATCAAATTGTATCAGATCATCAACAACATCCTGTGCATCCGACTCTTCTCCAATGTCAGTCAGGATAACTTTTAAGATTCCAACAGACTTTTCTTTTTCCTCAACCACTTTTCTCAAGATCCCCTCCGGATTGTCTCGATTCACTGTTTCTTCTTCTTCTCCTCCTTCAGACAGTGCCACATAAGACCATTCCGGTGATCTGTACTTTTGGTTGGGTCTTCTAATTCTCTTTATCTCCTCTGGTTCTTTTGACTCCTTTTGCTCCTTTCTCTTCACTTCGTTTTGACTCGATACCTCATTCACTTGTTCAGCTTTCGATGTATTTGCTCTTATCAGTCTGTATCTCAGTTTCTTTACTCTGTTGTTAGGCCAAAGATCTCCTCTTACAAGCTTTTTTGGTCTTGTTTCTTTATTATTTCTTTCTCCAATCCAAGTTCTCTTTCTCAGAACTCGACCTTCTGATTTCTCATTTTCACTCTCATCCGATTCTGTTTCAAATGCCTCTTGTTCTTCAGCAGTTTTCTTTCGCTCCACACTCTTTATCACCACTGTTTGAGACTTCCCTATTTCTTTCCCTCCTCGGGTCTCCAACACGCAATCTTCTTGCTGTCTACTTGTCCCTTCACCTAGCTCATCAGGAATATTCCCTACACCTCCTCGGGGGTCTTCCGCAATCTGTCCCTCTCTATCTTCTTCTGACCCTACTTCTTCAAGTGTAATCTCAAGTGGATTTTCAACCTCCTCATCTGATTCAGGAGTAGTCTCTGTGGAACTGCTCTTATCTTTTCTTTCTTTTCCACTGCTTGTTCGAACTTCAGGCTCTCTTACAGAATCTGATCTCCCTTTTGAAACTCTCAATGTTTCTCTTGAAGTCTCTCCTGGAAAGAAAGAATCACTTGACTCTCTTTCTCCTTCAGCTCTTCCAAAATTTTGATTTCTCCTTACTGGTTCAGCTTCTTCATCATCACTCGAATCTGACTCTTCAAAATACTCTTTACCAGTCCCGTCTTTTGGGTTTGGAACTCTCAGAGTATGACTTGCATGCACCCAGTTCTTCACACAAGCACACTTCACTGCAGTTGTCGTAGTCAGAATGACTTGTCTTGGTCTTCCCCACCTTGGAACCAAGCAATTTCTTCTTCTGTGCACTTTAATCCTCACCCAGTCCCCTGGACTCAGATCATGAGCTTGCTTCTTCTCAAGGGTAGTAGCGTCTTCTCCAACCTGGTGAAACACAGAATGAACTGCATCAGCCAGGCCTTTACAGTAATCCAGAATCATGTCATCAGTTATTGTCATCAACTTATTGACAGGTACAAATGCATGACGCATTGCACGTCCCATCAAAATTTCATGTGGACTCAAACCAGTAGTTCTATCTGGAGTAGATCTAATAGTCATTAGCACTAGAGGCAAGACATCAGGCCATTTCATTCCAGTGGCTAAACACATCTTACCAATCCTGTTCTTAATTGTGCCATTTATCTGCTCAACAACACCAGAAGCCTCTGGTCTGTAAGCACAATGTAGCTTCTGCTGTATGCCCAATGCTTCACAAATCAAACTCATGAGCTCATTATAGAAGTGTCCACCTCTATCAGACTCAATCGTTACTGGAAATCCGTACCTAGGAATCAACTCTCTTAACAGTAACTTTGCAACTGTTATTCCATCATTTCTCCTAGTCGGATAGGCCTCCACCCATCTTGAGAACAAACAGACTACCACTAGAACATACCTCAATCTGTTCACTTGTGGCATTTCAATGAAATCAATCTGCATTCTGGTAAAAGGACCACCTTCTCTGCCTATTGTTCCTAGACTCACCACTGTCTTTTTCCCAGTGTTAAATTGCTGACAAATCAAACATCTTTGACAAATGCTTTCTGCAATCGTCCTGAACTTTGCATTGTACCAAGTCTGTTTAAAAGACCTGATCATCGCATCCCTTCCCAAATGTCCTTGGCCATGATACATCCTTGCCATTGCTGACAACATAGAGTTAGGCATGACTGGTCTACCATCTCTATAGATCCAGACATGATCTATTTCTCTTGGGGCACAACCTGCCTTGATCCAGTCTTTCTTTTCTTCCTTTCCTGCCTCATCCTGCAACTGTTTCACCTCATCCCACGTTTCTAGGACATTAGTAAACATCACAGAACAAAAAGACATTTCCCCTTCTCGTTCCCTATTAATCGAGTGATTATTTTTAGGACAATACTGTGCAATGTCATTTGCAAATCTGTTTCCAATTGTCACAAAATCATCTCCTTGTCCATGAGCGGCACATTTTACAACCGCTAATTCCTTAGGCAGCTGTATCGCCTCAAGCAATTTTCCAATCACCTCAGCATTCTTTATTGGAGTCCCACTCGACGTCAAGAAACCTCTCTGTAGCCAAAGCTGGCCAAAATCATGCACAACTCCAAATCCATACTGACTATCAGTCATCACAGTCACTCTCAGATCTTTCCCAATTTCGCAAGCTTTCGTCAATGCCACCAATTCGGCAACTTGTGCAGATTTCAAACCTTCAATGGTGATGCTTCCATAACTTCTGAAACTTTGCACACTGCATATGCTGCACTCAGCACACCATCATCATTCCTCAGACATGATCCATCCACAAACAGCACATGATCACTCTCAGGCAACGGAAGATCTCTTATGTCTGGTCTCGGTTTTGTACAGTAATCCAGCACATCCAAACAATTGTGATCATCTTCTGTCTTTATTCCCACACCTTCATTATCTGGCAATAATGTTGCTGGATTCACATTCACACATCTCTCAAGAGTCACATTTGATGCTCCCAGAATGACTTTCTCATATTTAGTCAGCCGACTATGTGACATATACTGAGTTCTGCTTCTTGTCAAAAGAATTGCCACATTGTGAGGTACGAATACCCTTACAGGATATCCCATTATGATTCCTTCACTCTGTTCCAGACTTTTACATGTTGCAGCTACAGATTTCAGACAACCTGGTAAACCCACAGCTACAGGGTCAAGTGTCGATGAGAAGTACGCAATAGGCCTTCTCAGTAATCCATGTTTCTGAATTAACACTGAAAGTGCACATCCATTTCTCTCACTGCAGTACAACTCAAACTCGTTTTCATAGTCTGGCATACCTAAAGCAGGGGCTTCACACATTCTGCTCTTCAACTCCTCAAATGCTGCCATTTGTTCTCCATCTAGTTCCAATGGGCCTTTCATCTCACTTTTTGTCAGCTTAATCAGTGGCTTTGCTATCAGCGAAAAATTAATTATCCACTGACGACAATAACCCACCATCCCCAGAAACATCCTCACTTCTCTCTGGGTCTTTGGGGCTTTCATTTCTCTGATAATTCTGATCCTGTCATCAGTCACTTTTCTCAGACCCTTTTCAATATTGTGTCCAAGATAATGAACCTCGTTCTTGCAAAATTGCAATTTGGCTGGAGATACCTTTAACCCTCCATCTGCCAGATGATTCAGTAAAGCTATGGTATCTACTTCACAAGCTTCACGTGTCTTTGATGCCACGAGTAGGTCATCAATATACTGCACTAGTACTGAGCTTTCAGGCATGATCAAACTCTCCAATGACTTTTTCAATAACTGATTGAATATCGATGGACTCTCTGTGTACCCCTGTGGGATTCGACACCATGCTAAAATACGCTGGCCAAACCTAAATGCAAAAATCGGCTGGCTGTCATGATGCAATGGAATTGAAAAGAAAGCATGACACAAATCAATCACTGTGTACCACTCAGCATCATGTGGAATCTGATACAAAATCACTGACGGATTTGGCACAATAGGACAACATGCCACCACAATTTGATTAACTTTTCTCAAATCCTGTACAATCCTGAACTTCCCATTAGGTTTCTTTAGCCCCATTATCGGTGAATTACACAGACTACTCAGTAGTTCTCTCAAAACTCCTTGCTGAATCATTTTCTCAATTATAGGAGTTATTCCTTCAATTATTTCTGGTGTCATTTTATACTGAGGAATGTTAGGATAAGTAATTCCCTCTTTCACTGAAATTTTCACAGGATCTACATTATTCATCAATCCCACATCCTCTCCAGTAAAATCCCAAACTGTCTTTTTCACTGTGTTTCTCAGCTCTTGAGGCAAATCCTCTGGATTAAACACAGCATATGCACCGACCATTTCACTCTCTCTATTATCTAGAGTCATTCGGTACAAAACATCCTCATCTGGTGTTTCAAAAGCTATTCCATCTGGCGTACAAAAAATTGTACAGTTCATCTTACATAGCAGATCCCTGCCTAACAGGTTCACTGGACTAGTGTCACAGACAATAAATCTGTGCATGTCCGAAAATTTCCCTATTTGTACCCTTACTGGTTCAGTAAGACGTGTCTTGATTTGTGTATTGGCTACACCAACTACTTGGATTGCTTCATCCGAGAGAGGAAGATTTCTAATATCTGCTGACCTGACAGTTGATCTTGTCGCACCTGTGTCTACTAAAAAAGTAACACTTTCTTCATTTATTTTCCCATCTACAAATGGTCCTGCCTGGTCTATTTCTAGAGTTGCACCAAGTATGCACTCTTCCTCCTCTCCTCGGCACCGTCAATAATCACCTTCAGACTCACTCCCTTCATTCTTCAACAAATACTGTTGTACCTGGTTAGAACGCCTTGGTTTGTTTACCTGCTCCTCATTGTAGAATCCCGAATCCTGATTGTACTTTTGTGACCCTCTATTCTGCGGCAAGGGCGGTTTTGGCTCTTGGCTCTGCTGTCTCACAACCTTCTGTTGTTGCTGCTGTTGATTATTCCCCTCGTTCTGCACCTGTTGATTTAAGGGTTTACTCTCATTATTCGCTAATGGTGGATTAGTACATTCAGATCTCCAATGTCCCAGTTGGCCACAGTTGTGACAAGGGAACTTCCTCTTCGCTTCGTCAAGATTCCCCTTTCCTTTCCCTGCATATCTGGGCCTATTCCCTGAATTATTTGTCTGTTCCACCAACTGTGCTTCTTGTCTCTCCGCAACTTTCACTTGTGCCCACATTGCTTTCTCTTTCAGCTTTCTCTGTTTTGCTTCAATTTCATCACTGAAGTATTTTGCATGTCTCAGAATCTCATCTATTTTCTTACTCTGCCAATCCACTGTATGCTCACGAATTCTTTCACTAATCTCAGGTCTCAGGCCATATACAAATCTGTATACAAAATGACTCAAATCTTTGTCACCCAGGTGCTCATCCCCACTGAATTGTTTGAATGCCAGTATCAGCCTTTCATAAAAAGCATGAACTGATTCTTTTGCTTCCTGATGTGTTCGATCTATCTTAACCCAGTCTGTCTCTTTTGGAGGTACTTTACTTTTCAGGTATACAATCACCTGATCATACTTCCTCATTACCTCTGGATCTGGTGCTCCTGTTCTCGGATCTCTTGGATATTCCTCAGTAGGCCAACTTACAACTATTTTACACTCAGTCCACAAATCTGCTGGAACAATTATATCAAACAGACTATTCAGGTCAATCCACAGCACTTTTGACAATTTCACAAACCTGTCTACCTGCCTATACCACTCGACGGGCTTTTCTCTCAGTCGAGGGAAATCATTCGTAAATGATAAAATATCCTGTCTGGTCCATGGAACATGTACATATCCTCCTCCAGGTATTTCTCTCATAGGATAAGCATCCACTGTTTTCTCTTTTTCTCTCACAGGAAATGCTGAATAAGTCCTGTCCACTGATTCTTCCCTTATCTTATACCACCTATCCTTCCATTTTTCTACGTCACCCCATTTTCGCAATAAGGCGATCATCTCTTTAATCTGTCCTGTTCTACCATTACTATTCAAATTTTCAATATCCTTGTCTGTAAAATCCATCCTGTAAGACCTCTGCAATGCTTTCACCTTATCAATGTCAACTCCTTGCTCATTCGCTATTGCTCTTAACCTGTCATGTGTATTTTTAGCTCTCCAGGTAATGTTTTTACACATGAATAACAATTCTCCATCATGTGTAATTCTATGCGTAACTTGGCCACATCAATTGCCTGGGAATCTTTATCCCTCTTTTGAAGGACTTTCATCCATTCATTCAAATGTTCAGTTGTTATTTCAGTAGTTCTTTTCACTGGAACCACCTTTCCTGACACCCTCTGTGGTTCTAACATTGGCATCCCTGAACAACTAGCATCACTAGTATCCAATCTCGAATTAGACTGTACCTCTAATCCTCCACTGCATGTGTCATGTCTGGATTGTCTCAAATCATCATTACTTTCCATCCTTTTTCCTGAATCTCCTGAAGGACCAGCCAAACTTGTCATCTTATTCCCAACATATGGAACCACCAGACCATTTTCACCCATCCTCTGTTTATCAAAAACCGGCATAACCGGACCTATAGTTACAGGCACCGTAACAGCTTCTAGATTCTTCGTTAGTTCCCTAATCTTTTCAGTCAGTTCTGATGTAGTTCTGGCTAACTCTCTCGTATTCTCATCACCACATCTTTTCTCTCCCTCTTTTTCTCAAAAAGGGTTATCACTTCTTAATTCAGGTGTCACAACTTCTGTCTCAATGATACGCAATGTATCTCTTATCGGAGAAACAACTGGTGTGCTCTCTTCTGGTTCTGGTCTATATGGAGGTGGTCTCTTGTAAATCATGTCATTCAAGACCTCATCCTCATAATCGCTAACTCCATATCTTCTCACTTCTGCCTCAGGAACTCTCTCCGTACCCTTCCTTTCTTCCTTCTCGTCAACTGTTCTCATAGGATATAATCCCTCGGACATACTAGCATCTCACCATCTCCTCACTCGATCATGATGAGTTTCACGATCATGTTTCCTCCCAAACATGTACCTATAATTTCCTCCAGACCTCTGTTTTTCTCGCTCATGTACTTCCTCATCCCATTCCACTAAAGCCTCAAACTGTGTCGGCCTTGGTCTAGGCTCTAGACCCATCATTTTCTCTCGCAAATTTCTCAACACGGCCAGATTAAATGAACCATGTTCTGGGAAAGCTAAGACACCATCTTCTTTAGTATATCTAGCCCAATTCTCCAACCATATACAGGTATGATACCCATATCTCGCAACCATAAAGGATGCTGGCGTTTTCGTTGGAGGTAACAATTCACCTTCTCTTGTTTTAACATCTTTATCCTTGTCAAACCATCTCTTTATTTTCCCGAACAAGGATTTCTTCTTTTTCTCTTCTTGGCAATACATTTCTGCGTTTACCAAAACTTTGTAATCCCTTTCGTAATACTACTGTACAGTACGATATTTAATCCAATAACAGCGCGACTCACACCAAAGCACCAATCCTGGAGCGTCTACGTCACAAGAGTATAAGGTGACTCTTTCCAATCCTTGCGCGGCTCACACCAACACACCAATCCCAGCGCGAGCACTGTTCTGATCCACTACCCAATCAGAGCGCAGTCTGTTTGACGTCAGCAGTCGCTGCAGTCGCTCCTGCTCCTGTCTCCTGTCACTCGTCTACCCCTCCTTTACAAAATCTTCTCAGTAGACTTCGTGTCAATATTTTACAAAATCTATTAGTTACAACATATAAACATCTCCATTGTCTGCTTCGCTAACCATAGAATAGTAAAGAAAATCTTTTTCACAAGAATCCCGTCTCTTCCCTGAAACAGCACTCACTTCTGTTCCACTACGGAATTAATACTCTCGTTGACACAGTAGCATATTCTTCTACTCTGCCCTTCTAACATGCATCCATTAACTGCTTCCTCTAGGACTGCTCCAAAGAGTCTTACAATCAACTAAATGCTCATACATTCACGCACTTTCATACAAGAAAATGTAGTACATGCACACAGAATCCTGCTTTTCCCGAGAACAGCAAACAATCTGTCCCACTACAGAATTATAACACACATTAACCAAGCAGCATTTATTTACCTCTGCTCAGTCCTTCAGACAAGCTCAGAGAATACCTATTACTTCTCCCGTGATAAGCTTTAACGGCAAACCTTACGGATCCCTGGGACTTAAGACCAGAGTTTCACAGATAACCTTCGCTACCATTCACACTCCTTTTATACTAGAAATATATCCCTAATAGTAACACACGACGATGTCACTGATTCCGAACCCAGACAATGTGACGCGCAACTTCAATTGTCACACGTTTTTCCTGCATACGTACAGGTAATTCCAACAATCCCGTCTTTCCCGAGAGCAGCATATACTTCCCTCTGCCCTACTACGGAACTGCTACCAGCTCCCAAATTCCAGAAGCACTACATAAAACTCAACACGACGACTCCAACATATAGTATTAGTACATATCCCAACAACAATCAATAATCAATAAATCAAAAAGCCAATATACAAGCAATCTAATCAGATCAAGACAATCATCAATAACCATCAAATTCTGCTACCAGGAAATTGGTGCAGATTAGGGCATATAAATTCTCCCTACTTCCACGGATAGAGTAATTTCACAGATACACGCACATACACTCACCATACTCTTGGGCCTATTTCACTAACATACACTCAGATTACTCTATAAGTACCAACCATGAGAGAGAAAACTCCTAAACACCCTGCATCTACAACCAGGTCGATAAGACCTAATTAACACTGTCTTGAGTCATGATTTAAACAACAATAATCACAATAGAGTACTCAATAATTGACAAGAAATAATCACCAACACTGTATTTAAAATTATGATTCTTTATCTAAAATTAGTTCAATTAGAAATGCAATCAAAATAATCATTATTCTCATAGTTACCTATTCTAGCTAAATGTCATAAGTAAGTCAGGACAGGTCTCTTAGTAGAAGTCTCCCAAGTCGCCGTCCTCACAGCATCGATCCTCACCAACGCAAGTTCGGGAAGAAGTGGCCTCAGAAATCCAAATGCAATGACCACGAACCCTCTCTAGTCTAGTATATTTATAATCAAAATTACAAAATAATAGCAACATAAAATGTTCTTGATTTCCGTTGAGCCGCTGAGCAGAGCGAGCAGGAAAGGATGTAGCATTGCTACATTTGGAAAATCTCCGCTCAGAAAAAATCACAAAAATAAAAACGGAAGAAGGAACTCAAATTTACAAATGTTTCTTTCGAAAGCCGCTCTTCCTTGATATCTCTAGCAGAGTCACCACAAACTTGACAATGTTCATTGTACTTTATCCTTGCCCAAGAACTTGGACTAACGCCCGGAACTGCTGTCCTCACGGAAAACTTTAAACCAGGCGAAGACTGTGGTCAGGTGACTCTCGACCATGTTCAGCAAGGCCTTCGCATCAAAATTTCATCACTCGAATGTAGGCTTTAAACGACAGCCATTTTACGATAGGCCAAAACAGACCATCTTAATTAAAAGAGACAAAAACAACGTTACCACAGCATAGTGATTAAACAGTGTTAACCCCACTAATACCCTTATGTGTATGTAATTATCTAGCCTTTGCAACACATTTAAGCATTAGTACACGTTATTTCAAAAGCGTTTTATGCTTTAAAACAAACAACACTTAGCAACATTCATTTAATAAAACCTGCACATTATTAATATGCAACACGAATGCATCCCCACGTGTAGTTTTCTCTTGTTAGTTCGCATTGGTTAATTAGAATTTTCACACAAAACAAATAATTAACGTTACAAATTAATATTTTTAGTCAACACATATAGACAAACCGGAGCTTAAAAACCCAATAGATTTTCAACAGAAAACTCTGCTCCAGCACTGGTGCATTGCAGGACTGCAGGGGGGAGCCCTGGTCTCAGTGTGGGGGAAAGTTTTGTAAATGTTCTCGATCTTCTTGACAAAGAAGGCAGCAAGGCTCTCACATTGCTGATTAGAGGAAGGAGGGGTGACCTGAGGTTGCCCTGAGGATTTAAGCCCCTTGAGGAGAGAGAAGACACGTTTAGCAGGATTACTGCTGATTCTAATCTCCTCAGCATAGTAGGCAGCTTCCTTTTGGATGGGTCTATGATAGTTCTTGATGGCTGCACGGTATTGTATCTTCAGAGCAGGGTCATAGTCCCGCCTCCATTCCCGTTACAGCCTTTTACAGCTTTTGCGTATTGAGGCTAGGTTATCATTATACCATGGGGTGGACTGGATATTACCGCTCTGAGACCACCTGGCGGGAATGAGAGAGTCGAGGGAATGGGTCAGCCACTCCGAGAGGATACTCTCCGCTGCATCTGGATTGTCGGAAAGGCTGGGCATATGACTCAGGAGGAGAGTGCAGAACTGCTCGGAGTCGAGTCTATGCCAGACGCACCTTAAGACTGTTGTACCTTGAGGAGAGCCAACTCCCAATAGTGACATGGTTACCAAATAGTGGTCGGACCAACTCATAGGAATAGGTGGTTAACCATGAGAGCGGGCAGGTTAGAGAGAACACGGTCCAGTAAGTGTCCCGCAGAATGGGTACATCCAGGGACGCACTGCATCAGTTGCAAGGCAGCAAGATCAGCTAAAAAGGTTGCTGATTTCACAGACATAACTGGCCTCCAGATGTAGATTGAGGTCACCATAATACTAAAATTAGCTGATCTGATGGCGAGTCTACCAGAGGTGGTGATAAGCGCATCCTTGAACTCCTTAGATGGCCTCAGGGGCGAGAGATTAGGAGCCCAGATAGCATGAAATTGGCATTGAGGAGAATCCTGAACCGGACACACTCCCTGCCCACCAGGCCTTCTTTAATTAGGGTGGAAGTGTATCCAGTTTTAAAAATGATTGCGATACCACCACCCCTGGCTCCTCTGTTGAGTGCCACAATGTTGTAACCTCATTGTGAAGTAGATCAAATACTTCAGCAAAGTGCTTTACTAGGGCGTGGCAATTCAAACTGAAAAGTTTGATAGAGTGCAGGGTGGTGGAAGGAGGGACAGCGTTTGCTAGAGAGCAAAAGCCGCACTGCATGCAGCAGAAGGGCCCTTCTAGTGAGGCGCACAGGTGGGGGGCACAAGGGCTTACCTCCTTACTAATAGAAAGTAGGTCGTCTCGGGAGTATATATTTTTTACAGAAACCAGAATGGCAGCACGTCTGGTGTCATCCAGGTGTGGACGGGCGCAGACGGGCTTGCCAGTGGCACGGCTTTGGTGTGCCAGTGGCGCACCCGCTGCACGCGCAGTGTCACACCCGCTGCGCGGCCGCGCTATGGCAGACAATATATGGCCCTGGGGCACAACTGGCTCCTCCTGGTCGAACTTCTAATTGGTTTAAATGAGCCAATCAGAGCTCTACCTGTCCATGAAGTGTAGAAAAGAAAGAAATGTGGCAGAACACAGGAAAGTACAGCACAATTAAAACCAGTGAGGTGAGTTTAAAAATATGCAGGCAAAGCAGCATCAGCGTCAGCGCGCATTAAGTAGCATGCTCAGAGCAGTTAAAAAAATGAAAAATTAAATAAAAGCATACACCTCATTTTCTGTGCAAACCAGACCCCCACAGGTATCTAACGAGAATTATTTACAAAAGGTGTGCACCTGCTGAATAAAGGTTTTTGAGAAACCGAGTAACGTGAAACGGCTAAAAATTAAAAAAATTAAAACATTAGGCAACTTTATTTCAGTGATTTTGTCATGCTGAGATTTCCAGTGGGAAGTGCAGCACCAACTGCAGGACTCCCCAACCACATCTTCATGTCTTGCCTTGCTGCAGATTTTCTCCTTCAGAAATGTTGCTAAGCCAGGAAGTAAAATTTTAGACACATTTCAGACAAAGACAGCCCACCAACAATATCTCAACCACGGTCAATTGCAAGCTATCTGTAAAGGGTATTGAGCCATGGTCAAAAGGGCAGCTGAGAGGTAGCAAAGGATGCTTTATTTCCTATTGTTTGTAATGCAACAGTTTTTGCTTTTTTTCCAACTTTTGATCCCTAGATGTGATTTGCTTAATTTTCTGGAATTGTGATCTTTTAAGCTATCATGGTATGTACATTTTAAGTGATTTATTTATTTGATATATTGTTGTCTTGGTTAGTTGGTGTTTATGTTGCACATGTAATTTGTCCGAAGTAGCTCATGTTACCTTTGCCAAACTATCAAAACTGAAGAGGAACAGATTAATCACAGAAAAAACGATGGGTCTGATACGGAGATGGGGGCCGGCTGACATAGTGTCAGGGATCCCAAAGGCCAAATTACAATGTGACTGCACCGTGGCAGTCGCATTGTCCACCTTCTTCATTGCAGTGGGCATTGCTGACTGCAGCACCCACCGCAATGGAAAAAAGGCATGTGTAACACTTCTCTGTACTATGTGACAGGCACCATACAGTGCCTGTCACTTAGTACAGGGATCTGTTGGTGCCCCTACACCCCAAGAAAAGAGCCCAGGGGGAAAGGGGGCCCGCTACAGGCCACCAATGTCCACCCCCACCAGCCACCTTCGGTCCACCGGCCTCGCCCTCGCCATAGTTCCCCGCATCCGGAAAACAACTGCCGGTGGCAGATCTTTCTCCCACCTCGCCACCAAGACCTGGAAAACCATCCCCACCAACCTATGGCAGACCCAAGACCTACTGGCCTTCAGAAGACTCCTCAAGACCTGGCTCTTCGATTAGTAGCAGCACCCCCCAGCGCCTTGGGACCCTCACGGGTATGTAGTGCGCTCTACAAATGACTTGATTGATTGATTGATTGATTGATTGATCCCTGCCATCATGTCCATGGCTGGTGAACAGCCATTGAAAGGCTGGCAGGGAGGGATCATCCTAATCCCTACTGCAGTGCCTGGTAGGCACTGCCACCATTTCAGGGATAGGGAGGGCTCTGCAGCACCCGCGGGCTCAACTAGATCGATGGATGCATGGTGATTGGAGTTTCCAACCACCACGGAACCGCCTGCCATCATTATATGGAGGGCGGAAAATGGACTTACGATGGCGGTGAGACTGCCAACGATAGCCTGTTGGTGGCAGTCTCACCATGATTGTAATGACCCCCTACAACTTTAGATTGTTGGGACTTATGGAAGGCTCATACAGAACAGTGAAAACTACAACCTCTGACAGTTCAATTTCCTGCACTATAAAGCCAGTTTCTGTCGGGCACCACAATTTATTCTACGATGGCACTGGGTATGTACTAAACCTGAGGTACAACTGGGTAGATCAGTAATAGAGGATTGCATCTCTCTTGACCAGGTAAGTGATATCAGGTGGATTCAAAATATTAAGAATTTATGTAATAAAATTGAAAGAATGTATTATTTTGATGACCCCGAGTAATTGTCACAGGTGGGCAGGGCTGAACGTTAACATATGTGTCTTAAATAATTTGAGGAGGGAGATTTAGCCATTGGTTTCATATATTGAGTACTCAGAACTCTCAGCTGGGATTGGTCTACAGCTCTATTTGGCAGAAATTACAAAAAGCAAGCAAAGATACATTCTGACTTGATTTAGACTCAATATTGTATATTTTATGGCCAGCTCCTCACGCAGCAATGATTGGTATTGAACATTAGGTAAATGTTCTTGTCAAAATTGATCACTTCAAATTATGTTGCACATCATGTTTTCTTGAGGCTTTTAAACTGTTCCTGTAAAGTGTTTTAGTGAACCCCTTTTATGGGAATATAACTTTAGACTCTAAACTGGCAATGCAATGAGGTTTTTACTACAATTAGAATCATTAGTAATTTGTGCCTGTGTTGGCATGTGCTACAAATAAGAAAACCTATGGAGGGCTCATGAATTTGGTGGTGCTGATAAAATGTGAAGTGATTGTGTTTTAAAGGTTTTAATCAATATTGCACACAAGTATATTTGATTGAGTATTTGTTCCTAAGATCTGCGATTGTGAAGTGATCATTTTTTAAATGTTTTATTGTATATTTGACTGATTCTTTGATGTGTCTATGATTTGTGCATAAATGGTCCATTATTTATTTAATATTAGGCATTTACGGCTTTGAAATATAAAGTGTAATAAAGTATCTGGAAATGAATGGACTACAACTCAAGTTTGCATTATTTTTCAAAGTGCATTAAGTGGACTCTTGTGTTTTAAACAGAGATAGCAGGATTTGGCATTAAAGATATCTCGCAAATCATTAGAAATAGTAATCAAAAGTGCCAATCTTTGACCTTTCATGGAACACATTCATTAGCACTTGAGTGTGTGAGGCATAAATGGTTAATGTTTCAAAAATAAAGGGACCATCACCAGAACATGTGTAGAAAGCTTTGTAAATGGTTAAGTGTTTGATGCATGTTACTGCAGTCTAAAAAAATAAGAATACAACACAGTGAAGCAGGACAAGCAAGGACACTGAGTGAAACAGGATAAGCAGCATGAGGGACACTGGGAGGAGGGCAGGAGGGGGCAAGTTGATAAGTTAACAAAATCTCTGACAAGAAACAGTGCAGACACTGTCTCAGAACCCTGAAAAAAGATTATAGAAAGGTGTATTGATGATATGCTATGCACAACTGTCTTGAACTTTGTCAAGGCATGTCTGGGTGGGAATATTTTACCATCCAGGGTTTCTGCCAGAAAAGCTGTGTTCTCCAACGTTGCACTCAATTAATGTCTCTTTCAGTATGCAGTTGCTTCCCTTGTTTGAGTTCCCATTTAGGAGCTTGAACTGGGAACCTGAACTCATATGTCTATTGTCCACAATCCAATGTCTACCATGAGGCACAATATTTCTACAAACAGGTTTCCAAACACACATTTAGGACACTAACAGGCATAAGTAAAAGAATGTGGTGGAGCGCAAGTTAGTTTCAGAATTTCTAACACTGTGCTCTGTCATTCTAGAAATGCAGTGATACACTGTGTTTACAATAATACGATGCACCCCTGCATTTCTCCCTGCGCTGGCACTAAATTCAGCTGCCTAGCGCCAATGCAGGCACCCTTACACCACAGTGCAAGGGTGCCTGCATTGAGGGAATGATTGTTTATGCACAGGAAGGTGTCCCTTCCTGCACATAAACAGTCCAGAATGGTGATTTGTAACTTATATGTGTGCTGCATTGTGCAGCACACATAGAAGTTGCAAATCGTCATTTTTTTAATGACTGTGGTGAGGAAGGGGCATCTTACTGCACATAAATTATCTTTCATGGAAAATTGCTGTTTCTATGTGTGCTTTACAATGCAGCACACATAAAAACAGCAAAAACAAGGAGAAATAAAGCATTTCTCCAAGTCTTGCCATGCGAAGGCCAGGTTTTCCCTGGTCTTACTTGTGACGTGGCCTCCTATTTGTGCCACCCTTGTGAAGAGGTGTCTCCATCACAATCAAAGTGTGCTGCGGCGATACGCCCACCACACCACCCATTGCACACCCATTCCATGGGAAGTGTAGTGTGAAAGCTAGCCTTATTTACAAGACTTGGTTAATCCATGTTAAGTGGCTTAACGCTGCCTTGTAAATAAGGTGAAGGGTCTATCGCCACAGGAACGTCACTAAAAGTGATGTTCCTGTGGCAAAGGGGCTTGTAAATATGCCCCTAAGTACTCTCTGGAATCTATCACCACAAGATCAAATGGGAGCCCTGTAACATACAGATTCATGTGATAGCAGTAACCATCCACTAAAGGTGAAATAAGATAGGAGTCTCATTTTACCTATGTAATTGCTGTGTCTTATCAAACTATGCAGCTAAGAATAAAAACACATAAATGCAACCTTAACTAAACCTGTTAGATATATGGGTTTGCTCCTTTCTATTTCTGTGACATTATAATTTGACTCTTGAGAGCAGTTACTGTTGTCAGTATAGATTACTGTACCAATTGCTATAACACAGTCCTTAGGATGCTAATTCCTTGAGCCAGATACTCGAAAATATAGTGTCCATGACAGTGACAAGCACAAACAGATGAACCTTGATTTACCCTTTTTTTAACCAAAAACACTGGCTTCTCATCCAGTCAAAAATTGAATTCAAAGTACACTCCATGCCCACAACTTAAGTACTGCCTAGCAAGGAAAGTGTTTTTAAATAGGCCTTCAAATTGAAAGTCTGCACATTAAGTCTCTTCTCCAACACTGGTGGGGAAATTTGACATGTTTGGAAACTATCTTTGACAATTAGTTCTTTATACTATGTCCTCTGTTGTGTACAGTTTTAGCCTTGGGTTTTGTTGAAATACAAAGAAAGCTAACATAGCTGAAGAACAATGTTCTCAATGCTTGGATCAATTTGATTTGAACTCTGGATTGCTTTTGAGGCACCGATCTGTCGCTATTCGAGATATATTGTTCTGCAACTGCCCTTGATCATTTAACTAATATTTTGAACATCAAAACTCTTTTAAATGTAAATCGGGGATTAAACCACCTGTCACATATCACTACTTTCTTTACTTTATGGTGCCTTTGGTATGGAAGGGAAAGGGAAACATTGAATCTTGTAAGCAGACAGGATGTCCAACTTATAGTTGTGTCTTCATTTTATATAGACATTCTTTTTTAAAGATTGACACATAGGGTTTTGGTGGGAGAGAACATGGTGGCAGCCAGCTGAGCAGCCGCATGTCTCCGGAGGCACTTATGTCCTGCGCCTAATGCATAAGCGAGACCAAGACCCGCAATTCTGGATTCTGTTCGCTCGAGGGTGTGCCCAGGGAAACAACTCACATTTTCTGAATGGTGGATGTGGTTTCCTTATCCCCATGGATGATGTGCTTTGGAGCACTCGCTGACCTCCAGTACAACAAAAGGTGTAAGGAGAGGCAAGAAACATGGTGGGGCGGCACAGGGGCCAGAAGGGTGAATTCAGATGGGTAAAATACCAAGCAGCGCCTGGATGGAAATTCTGACACAAATAACAACTTAAGGTACTACTAGCTGCTCAACCTTCCAGGGCTGTGAGGTCAAGGGCAGGAGCATAAAAGTAGGTATAGCTAAAAGCAATCCTTTGGACTTGAAAATAAGGATCATCCCTTCTCTGCAGTCATATTTTAAAGTTCAACCACTGGTGCTGGATGTGATCAAACAGAGGCCCTCAGAAAGAGCTCTGTTGGGCAGTTGGAGTTGAGGCCCTTTTTGGAGAGGATGGAAGGATGGAAGTGGCTGGCAGCCCTCTCCTTACTACATTAACTTTACCTGCAACTTTAACTGTAATGTCTGGACCTGTTCCTAGCTTGTCAAAGTTTGGCGGCCAGTGGTAGCACTGAGGCAGATAAAGTCTCCGAGGACCATGAAATTGGGGGGTCCTCAGTGGCATCTCTCGAGGCTCTGTTTTCCACCCTCTCAGTAGATATCAGGAAGGGTTTTTCAGTCTCTGGGGCAAATCAGGGGCAGATCAGGCTCTTCTGCGAGTCGCCGGCGAAGAAAATTGACCTCCTAAATTCCAGGACAGTGGTTTTGGAGAATTCAGTGGGAGAACTGAGGGATGACTTGGGAGCGGCTAAAGCCGATATAACATCACTCAAGAGGGAAGAGGTGGTGTTTTGAGACAGGCTTGAGATGCCAGAAAATAACTCCCGGAGAAACAACTTGCGTTTTCTGAATGTTCCAGAGGGGAGGGAGGGCGAAGATCTCAACTCCTTTATCGTTACACTGATAGAAGAATCAGTACAAATTGAGGAGTCCAAGGAGGACTTGAAGAAAGATATACAGAGGGTTCATAGGGACCCCTTCAGGAAGCATCCCAACCGGACAAAACCCAGGAAGATTCTTATAAGTTTCCTTACTTTCTCCTTGAAGGAAAAGATCCTCAACATGGCCTTAAAACAGAAATCTTTGAAAGCCAGAGACTTCTTTTATGAAATACACTCTGATCTGGCCCGAGTCACCTTGGACAGGCAATGGAAGATGGGCAGGAAGTTGGATGACTTCAAGAAGCTTGGCGCGGTTGCCCAGCTTAAATTCCCTGCAACTTTGAAAATCATGCACAATAACAAGATGCACAACATCAAATCAGTGCAAGAGGCAGATGAGCTTTTGGATAGTCTCGGCAAAGTTAAGAAATGATTAACTATTTAGTATTCACACATGACACTTGCTCCAGGGTCCCCTGGGGTGCATCTAATCATAGGGTTTGAGTGGCATGAGCTATTAAACATTAGAGAGATAAGAAGAAAACACAGGCATATATATTCACACAGGATTACACCTGGAGAATGGGAGGCAGGGTTCTAATTTTCGCCTTGTCTAGTATTCGTTTATAAAGGGTAAGGGACAGGGTATGTCGCCCAGGGAGACAGAAACTGGACTACATCAGTCCAGGTAAATGGGGGAAGGGTTCTCCAGGGAGGGGTTGCGGGGGGTGTTGGGAAGGGGGGAAGCACGGGTGGGGAGCATTTGGTTAAAAAATAAAAAAATTACTCATTCACCTCTTAGTTTGGCCTTGTCACGTTTTGGTCTGGAATTGTTTTTCTCGGAAACTCAGTCGACCTATGGTTCAGGTGCTTAAAGCTACATGAGTAAGATCCAGTTTTTCAACTATGCACAGGTATGTCATGGGCTTTGACATGTTCATGACCCACATTGTGTATCTCATAGAGATTGTCAGCCACATGATCATGTGAAGTGTTCCAAAAAATTGATGTAGAGGTGGCACAGTATGTCATGACAAGCAAGCAATGTTCCCAAATGGCAATTTCCATGCTGTGTGCGTATATCTTGCTCAACATATTTGGAGTCCTGTGCATTCATCTGCTGATGTGATACAATGTTGGCCATGTACTTAACACCTTGCATACCAACGATGATTGCAAGGTGATCCATTAGATCTCGCTCACGGCCAACACAGTCCTGCCACCGGTGCTTCCACTGCTGGACAGTCCTGTCCACACCAAACATGTTGAGCATCTTTTCCGAGATGTGCTCCCACCTCACTTTGTGTACTTTGATATCGTACCCCTGTATGATGATGACGAGTCCCCCAGCCTCTACCATCCTGGGCACGTAAAATTTAACTAGCCAGAGGAAGGCCCCAAAGGCCCCCTTCGACATCCTGCCCTCCCTACCCTGACCCAACATCCCCAAATACAAAATGTCCTCCAGGCAAACAACAAAAAACCCACAGTCAACCCATATTAACTACTTAAATACAAAGATACCCAAGAGACGTACACCGACAATACAATCAACCAGTCACAATCTACATGTAGGGACAGTGACACAGGACTTAACAAGGATAGTATGGACAGTACACTACACACAGAACTCTCTCAAACACACCAAGACCAGCAAACAGCTTCCAAAACCTCCACAACTCACAAAAGAGAGTAACAGTAAACAGTGTGCCTTAAAGAGAAAGTGATAGTGTACTGTACTCCTCCTTGTGCCAGGATGCAGACTGACATCATTTCCTGTCAGTTTGCGGCCCATTTTCTTATTTTACGTCAAAAATTCACATGCCTAGGGCTGAGCGGGAAGATTTCATGTGTATATATGTATTTCTAGCTGGTTCGAGGGAACGTCGCTGTTTACTCTGCATTTTTGAGAAACCTCATAAGGGGCATATCATAGCCCAAAATTGGGACCCATTTAATTTGGATATCCCCATCACAACTATTTTGAGTAAGTCAAATTCAGGGCTTAATGCAATTGACTCAAAAACCTATAAATCCATTTTACATATAAAAATACGCTTACTGGGCTTATGTTTCAGAATCAGGACCCTTTGACAAGTAGGCTCATTCAGACGCCAAGTTCCTTGGGGATGATGTTCGTTTTCGAAAGGACTACGACATAGCCAGGAGAATGATTAATAACAGTTTCCCCGTACATATTCAGATCCTTATAAGAACACGCTTTCAGGATCGCTTTTCAGAAGGTTGTGCTACTTTCAAGGTCTCGTTAATAGCAATCTCTGCTTTCATAAATTAGAAGACCTCGGGTCATATTGTCATGGATCCGAATATCCAATTATAGAGAATCTTGTGATGACCAATTGCATTCAAGATCTGAATTTCGTACTTAAAAAGCCTTGAAAAAGTCACTGTCGTGACCAAACACTTGTCGGCTGTAGCGCGCTTGAGACCAAGATCACGAAACCAAGGTCACCAACTACAAAGGAATTTCAACATATCAATGTACTAGATATGTAAAGGTGTCTCATTGGGTTTCTGTCCTTTGAATACTGTGCTATCAAAACGTCTTGTTCAGTATTATACATATTTTTTGATAAAATTAAAAACACGTATATTTTCTTGTATAAAACCTTCTCTGTGTTGAATCAGTATGAGATGATAATGAAGTCTTTTGCCTAATAGGGCATATCTTACTATATAAGAATATTACACGTGAGTGCTGGGGTACGTGCATTGTTCATGGTATCACAGGGCCACGTTTTACGAGACCCAGGTGTGTATGCACCCAAGGTAGTAGGGTGCATTTGTAACCCTTAGTGGCACCATTCCTACATTTTTTCTGTTACAAAAATGAGAAAGTTTGTTACATTACCTTGTCTGATGATGTACTGATTACTGAAGTGCGACCCAATTCAACATTGCTACCGCTTTTACAATTGTATATATGTATTTAGCAACTATTTTCGGCCAAGGAATGGAAAATGTTGCTGCAAGCATGGATTTTCGTAAATCTTTTTATTGCTTATTGATATATGTACAATGTATGTACCATTTCATGTGATTTATCTGGACTAAAAGCACAATATATATTTGTGATGTGATCTATGTGTTGTACTTTTGTGTGGTGTATCTGTACTATACATGTATGAGTGGTCATGAGCTACTATGAGGCACTACTTACTCACAATGGTGTCTGCTCATTACTGGAGATGTGTATACATAGACCCATGCCAGAGTGTCGCACCTTGCGGTTGGTATTTTTGGTATGTGTCACTACATATGAGCCTCTAACATCACACATTGCTGTGATGTTTGTGCAAATATGATGGTCTTGCTACACAAATGTACTTGACCAACAGGCAGTCACTACTTGACTACAATATTTGCAAACCAGCATGCAATGCCCAGCTATGACTGCATATTCACATTTGACTGTACGAATAGCTGGAGACACAGAGGGGGACAGGCACTCATGGCTTCATTTTTTACAATATATGTCTATGCATTTTACTGCAGTGCTTTTCATTACATGATCTCTGGTCAGTGTGTAATGACCCTCTCTATTGTAAACATCACCTAAAATGCTAGGCAAGGCGTTACATGGTGTGAGTATGTTCTTGTGCATGCAACATCACAAGAAAAGTCCTGCATGTCAGCAATGAGCTAATATTATCTTGTATGTTGGCATATGTTTTGCACGGACAAATACCATTGAAAGTTAATCTTGGTGTTGTGTCTATTAGTACACTATGGACTACAATATCCTGTAGACATAGCTCAGATAATGCATACTTAAATGTGTGTAACAGATAGCATAATGGATCTGAAACCTCAGATTAATGCATAGCTCTACATGCCACACTGAGCCATGTACAAGCATGTTGAAGACACAGCTTCACATGTGAACATGTCATTATTACTTTTGAATGGCAAGGCTGCACTTTGCATGCCACAGTCGTTGCAAAAGTAACAATGCCTGTTGGCACAAGCAGTCCACATGGCCTGAGAAACAATCTGTGCCTTTGTATGAGACCCTTGTCTCTACACACAGATACTGCTGAGTTACAGCAGAGTGAGAGGGATGCCAATGCCTATGTTGTGTGTGATATGATGGTCCCATTTTCTTGAACTTCTTGCATGAACAATGAACATTACCTGATGGCAAGTCTTTTCATGTTATTGTTTTAACATCAATGACATGCGAAGGATTCATGTTACAACTTGTTGTGCTCATAATTGAAGGCTGCCACTGGTAATGTACAAATGTTAGTGTGCATTGCAGGACACACACCATGAGTACACTGATGTTACAGGGTAGGCGTCCTATCTCTTTGAATGTCCTATCAACCTATTTAATCAAGAGTATGTTGCGCAGCCCATCACTGTCAAGGATGAGGTACATCTGCTTTAAAAGACTTGTGATGCAGGGCACATGTGATTAGGCAAATTAGAGTGTCCCCCTGCATCCTCTGCATCAGTATTTTGAATTGCATAGTTTGCATTCCATGCTGTACCCTGTATTTCATTCGCTGTGCTCCCCAAGGATTATGCTTGCTGAGTCAGTGAGTCAGAGAGAGTGTTATATATTGCCACCTGTTGTAGCATGGAGTTGTTACTAATGGTTGTGAGGGAAGGAGAGGCGGATCTGGGGTTGTATTTGCAGACTATCTTGGGAAAAAAACTGCTTGTACTTAACAGTTCTACATGGACGATATGGGATATGTGATCTGCTTGCAAATGTTGCCATTCAGGAGGCAAACATGTGTTGCTTTCAATCATCCACACATGTTAGTGAGCACTTTTTGTATGTTGTATTTACATGGATGATTGATGTTCTGTCCACTGCTACAAGTGACAGCTGTTAGGCACATTTTATTTTTGTCGGTACCTTTCAATTGACAGATATATGAATTTGTGACATAATAAAACAAGCACACAGGACATTTGTGTAGTTATATTTTCTTTGACAAACAAAGTGGAAATTGTTTTATTTTGGTAATAATATACATATGATGCGATTTATGTTTCATGTGATTATGTAAAAAATAATTACAGATTATTTGATCTCTTCTTGATGTTCCAGCAGCAGAAGATGTGGTGTGTCTAGCATCTGCCTCTTCATCCTGGCCATCATATGGGTTGTCCTGCTCCTCATGGTCTTCATCCAATGGCATGTTTGTTCGTACACAAATATTGTGCAGAATACAACAGGCCATTATGATCTTGCAAACAAGTTCAGGACTGAACAGGAGTCTGCACCCCCATACATCGAGGCACCGGAAACCAAGATTTGAGGACTCCAAATGTCCATTCAACTCTGGCCCTTGTGCGTCCTAGTGCAACATTGTATTCTCTTTGGACGTGTGTGTGTCACTCTGAGTGGCGTCATCAGCCATGGCATGAGTGTATATCCTTGATCACCTGAAACAGATTAAAGAGATATGTGTACATTACTATAAGTGTCTGCTGTGTTTGCAGTGTACCTTTTTAGGTGTGTGTGCATTGTACTACTTTGTAATTTTGGGTTTGTCATGTTGAGTTGAATTTTCTTTTCCAGCATCAGTGAAATTAACTTGCCTTTACTTGACAGACTACACATCACCATGTTATCATTGTCCAGGTCCTGTGTATTGGCTCCATGTGTTGACTGCCAGGAAATGTGGGTCAATAAAAAAGTACATAATAGTTTTTTAAAGGCCTGTTGCACAAACAGAACATCTCCTGTGCACATATTGTAGAGGGTAAGCAAAGCAATGGGGTAACCCAGTATCCCTCAGAACCTGGGCCTATGTACTACAAACAACAATTGGTTCTGTCCGGTCAAACAATTTCTTTGTGGTATTAAACATTTACAAAAGTGATTAAAGTACACATAGCGCTTGAGCACAACCACAGGGACAAAATTGTGTTATTCACAGATAAGATAATATTTTACTTTATATTTCAAAATGATTCAAGAAAGGTCCACGACAAACAAGGAAAGGCTGTCTGATAATTCAATTAATAAAACGGCGCATGTGAGCATGATTATTGTGACATAGTGAGTGAAGTGAAAAGGTGGCGAGATCTGTGTATTATACAACAAGGTGACATGATACTGTACATATATTTACAAATGAAACTATTAAAAACAAGGTCCAATTTCAAATTCAAGCAGCATTTCTTTATCAGGTATGCTTGACCCGTTAATCCAACCTTTTGGGATGTTTCCATCCAATTGAATTGAGGGATGTTTGTACATATTTGTGAAAATATTGTGGAGGGTGCACCATTGGCACATGTGCCTGATTGGGCATCAACCTTAACGTTTTGATGAATACTATGTTGAGACATCATCTGTGGACCTCATTGGTTGTCATTGTGCTGAGGGTAACTGAGAGTGAAAATCCTTGTCTGCTACACGTTGGACTCATTGTGGGCTCTTTACATCCACCTTGCCACATAGGTGGGTCATTGTCTAGGTGACAGTGGCAATGCTACCTGGTGCACTTGACTTACTGGGACATGTGAAGATAACATACATATGCATTGATGTCCTTGTGCATGAGTTGACTACGACTCTGCATGTATTTATGTTGGGGTAATACACATCAATTGTCTGTTCACAATCAACACACATTATAATTTCAGAATTTGTGCATCAGATTGCAAGACCTCACCAGGGGAGACATGTGGATGCATGACATGTGGTGATAATGTGATTTGGATTGTTTGTATGTTGTTCCTATGCATGCTCCATTCTGCGACAACACAGACTGATGTTTAAACAAATTTGGTGATTATTTGTGTGCAGTTGGTGCTCCCTTCATACAGCACTACTTGCAGGCCCATGATGCAGGTACACCCACTGCATGGTGCATGGCTGACTGTGTTTTTGCATGTTAGCTAATTGTGCACCATCCAAGTGAGAGCAGAGTGATCTGTCATTTTGATGTACATATGGCACATGTGCAGATTCCAAGATGTATGTAGCACAGCAGAAGCATATATTCTGTGTCATGTACTGCATTGATTATTAACATTTATGTCTGAGGAGTTTTGCAGAATCTATATTCCAAGGGTGCCATAGTGGTTTGTGTGAAATTTCCATGGCTCTTCCCTTGTTGGGCTGTCTTTCAAATGTCTTGACTTATTTGCATTGTGTGGTTGTGTATATTGTTTGGGCCTGTTCCAAGGTATGTCGTATTACATTGGCTACCTGTGCATTGTCTCATATTTGAGCCACATGCTTGTGTACTTGAGATGTGTGGAGTGTTCAGTTTGTACTAACCAACGAGCAGCCCATTTCCATATGTGCCATTCTCAAACTGCTGGTTGATGATCGATTGGTGAAATATGTATGAGTCATGCACACTTACAGGGAACTTAGCAACAACATTAATGAACAGGCCCAGGTGGTCCACAATTGCCTGAACGTTCATTGAGTGTGTGTGCTTCCTGTTTCTGTATATATGTGGAGTGTCTGCAGAAGGCACAAGTAGAACATGGGTGAAGTCAATTGCACCCAACACATGTGGAAACCCAGCAATGTCATAGAAGCCTTGTTTGTTGTCAAGTTGTTCCTGTGCAGTGTTGAAAAAGTGTAGGTGCTGTGGCGTCAGGCTGATAATGGCATCCAAGACTTTGGGGAGGAACCAGGGGAAGGATGACTGTGAGACTCCACCCACTCTGCCAGTGGTAGGTTGAAAGGTACCAGAGGCCAACATGTCCAGCACTGCAAGTAGCTTTGTTTGCAGAGGGATGTTTGTGCTGCGCTGTGATGGTGCCTGCAGCCTTGGTGCTATCTGTGTGAGTATGCATAAGATGGAGGTCCTTTTTTTAGCCTGTAGTGGGCTATCAAATATTCTGGTCGGAGGTCTATCAGGGTGATGCGTTGACGGTACACCCGCTCTCTCCTTTGGAGCTGCCTCTGTGGTGGTATTGGTGGCGGTGGCAGTAGTGGTGGTTGTTGTAGTCTTCTTGGAGCTTCAAGATGCAAGAGTAGTACCTCCATGACATCATTAGGTGAGCAAATGAGGGTCTGCGATTGTCTCCGTTATGTACAGGTGTGTTTGCACCATTTTTAGACCAGCTTTTTTCTGGTCTTAAAATCCAGCCGCTAACTGGGCTTAGTGTAAGTTTTTTTTTGAAGTATCGCTAGACTGATAAATCATTGTAAATATCGGGAAGTGGGTTTCGTGGAAATTTTTACATGGGAATGCCCTCCTTGCATCTCATTTTTGTTAAGTCTCGCTAACAAAAGTGGCAGACCAAAAAATAAACTTTTACGAAAGAAAACTGCCGCCAACTGCGGTTAGCGGCAACTTGTAACTACGGCGATAAACAAAAAGGCCTTGTAATGTCAAAAAATGATGGTACAGTGGCGTTAACTCCTTGTACATATGCCTCATTGTTTTCTTTTTGGCTTGTTTAACAGAGATGGTATTGTCTGTCTGAGTGGCAGAGGACAAGAGCACTGAGCGACCTCTGAAGGCCTACTTGAGTACAATCTAGTAAGACCATCTTGTCCGCATATTGTGACATTTGTATTTCCATCTTGACTATAAGCGGTGGACAAATTCTGGGGATAGTCAGATTGCTTTCCATGTCTGACATGCATAAATTATGAAGAAGGGGGACGAGAATTCAGCCTTGGTTTAATCCTTTGCTTGTGGTGATCTTTTCTGGGGTGGCCCAATTTGATGCTACCTTAACTTTTGCCCACATCTTTCTGTACAATGACTCAATAGCTTTCAGAAGTGGAGGTGGGATTTCCCACCTGCTTAGCTTTTCCCAGAGTCGGCCTCTTGGTAAGTTGTCAAATACATTCGTAAAATCAATAAAAGCTGCATTAAGGTGTAGGGAGTGAAACGTCATCAATTAGGCAGGTCAAGGTGAGCCAGTTGTCTTCAATGTTACATCACCTTTGGAAACCGGTTTGAAACCATGGGTTCAGCTGCTTATCTTCCGCCCACAATTTCAACTCGTCATTCAATAATTGGCATAACCTTTACCCTCCAAGTCTATCAATGCAATCATTCAATAATTTGCAGGAGACTTTCAGCTTCCCTTCAAATAAATTGGGACCAACATGGACCTTCTCCAGCTATCCAGTACTATACATGTTATGAAACACTCTGAAAATAATGAGGTAAAGATAAGTCCAGAAGTGGGGGTCAGGTATTAATAATGCTGTTTTCAGGCAACTTGAGCTTGGGGCCCCTGCTATTCTCATCTTCCTCAGAGCTGTACCTACCTGTGTTTCGGGCCATGTGTTGTCTGCAAATTGTTCATTTGGTTTCAGTTTTACAACGGTCCCTTCTAATGTGTCAGATGGGGATCACAAAAAGGAGGTCCATCATTCTTTTTTATTGGCTTTTGATCAGACAGCTCGCTCTGCAGCTCTGCTAGTACTTTCTGGGGCATTTTTAGGCTCCTGCTTGAAGGTGTTATTAATGTTGACATTGGCTTCGCCTGATATATGTGTGCAATGTATTTGGACTACTGCTTTGGAAAGATGTTGCAAACCATAGAGTTTGTATTTTGTGTTAGCTTATTTGCCAAACCCCAGAATTGTCTTGGATCTATTGAATAGAGTGCATTAGGGAGTTTGGTCCAATTAATCTACATGGTCCGTTTATCGGCCCATTTCTGTTTTCAATGCACTTGCCTTAGAAGCTTGACTTTTTCTTTCAAATTCTTTGGGCCCGATTCACAGAACTAACTTAAGACATAATCCTAAACTTACTACCATTTTGGTATTCACAGAAGGCACTTACTCATTTTGGTATTCACAGAAGGCACTTACTCATTTCGGTATTCACAGAAGTTAGGAGTCCTAACTTTAGGACTCCTAAATGCCTTCTGTGAATACCGAAAGTCTTAAAATTAGGATTTTTCTCAGTTTAGTAGTAGTATAGTTAGGACTCCTAAATTTAGGACTCCTAAATGCCTTCTGTGAATACCGAAAGTCTTAAAATTAGGATTTTTCTCAATTTAGTAGTCCTAAATTTAGGACTCCTAACTTTAGGACTCCTAAATGCCTTCTGTGAATACCGAAAGCCTTAAAATTAGGATTTTTCTCAGTTTAGGAGTCCTAAGGTTAGGACTCCTAACTTTACAACTACTAAACTGAGAAAAATCCTAATTTTAAGGCTTGCGGTATTCACAGAAGGCATTTAGGAGTCCTAAATTTAGGACTACTAAATTGAGAAAAATCCTAATTTTAAGTCTTTCGGTATTCACAGAAGGCATTTAGGAGTCCTAAAGTTAGGAGTCCTAACTATACTACTACTAAACTGAGAAAAATCCTAATTTTAAGACTTTCGGTATTCACAGAAGGCATTTAGGAGTCCTAAAGTTAGGAGTCCTAAATTTAGGACTACTAAATTGAGAAAAATCCTAATTTTAAGACTTTCGGTATTCACAGAAGGCATTTAGGAGTCCTAAAGTTAGGAGTCCTAACTATACTACTACTAAACTGAGACAAAACCTAATTTTAAGACTTTCGGTATTCACAGAAGGCATTTAGGAGTCCTAAAGTTAGGAGTCCTAAATTTAGGACTACTAAATTGAGAAAAATCCTAATTTTAAGACTTTCGGTATTCACAGAAGGCATTTAGGAGTCCTAAAGTTAGGACTCCTAACTTCTGTGAATACCAAAATGAGTAAGTGCCTTCTGTGAATACCAAAATGAGTAAGTGCCTTCTGTGAATACCAAAATGGTAGTAAGTTTAGGATTTTGTCTTAAGTTAGTTCTGTGAATCGGGCCCAGTGTGTATGAATTCTTGCTACTGCAGTTGAGCAAGACTTTGTTTAGTTCATTTCTTAATCTCTGTGCTTCCTGTCCCCACTGGGTTGAGTGCTCTGTTCTGTGAGTATGTTTGTGGTTTCCTCTCTGATGACCCCCCTCGTGATCCTACTAAATTGTGAAAGTCCTCCTTTAAGTCGTTGTTACATCTGAATTACTTATCTAATCAGTTCATATTCTTGCTTAAGTTTACTTGTCAGGAACTCTTCCAACTTCCAGCCATCTGTTTAGTAGGGGCTATTTAACTTTGATGGCTCATGCCCATGCGCTTGGAGCACCTCCCTGGGTTTATGTTGATCTTGCATGACAACGCTGCGGGGCCACTAGAAATATTTGGACATATAAGAAAATCTTTTATACTATGGAAATTGTTAGACCTGGCTTTTTCAGTGGGTTTATCCCAAGACTTTTTGCTTTTTGGCCTCCTGGGTTTGACCCTGTTTTTGTTGGTTTTATGACTCTGGGCACTTTACCACTGCTAAAGTGCATATGCTCTCTGTGTAAATTGTTATGGATTAGTGTTTCCACGATTGGCTTCTTTGATTTACCAATTCCCTAGTAAAATATACTGTGTGTGCCAAGGGCCTGTATGTCAAATGCAGCTAGTGGGCCTGCAGCACTGATTGTGCCACCCACACAAGCAACTTTTCAAAGGGGTCGCAGACCTGCCACTGCAGTGTATGTGCGCAGTCTCTACTGCCATATTCACCTGACAAGTGCTCTACTTGCCAGGCCCTAACCTTCCTTTTTATGACTTGTGAGTCACCCCTAAGGTAGGCCAAGGTACCCCTGTGGGCAGGCTGCAGTGTCTGTGAAAGGTAGGACATGTACTGATGTTTGTAACATGTCCTGATTGTGAAATACAGTGTAATTTGTTTTTCACTATTGAAAGACTATCTGTCCCATAGGATAGAATGGGAGTTTATTTATAACATCTTATAAGTGTAATTTCCCATTGGGACGAGATAGAAAGATGGAGTTTGGTATGCCTGAACTCAGAATCTACAAATGCATCTTTTAGTAAAGATAAATTTAGTTTTGTCTGTTTGAAAATACAACCTTTAGAAAGTGGGTATTTTCCTTGTAACCCATCCTCTGTGCCTCTGCTGGGTTGTGGATTGACAGACTGGCTTTGGAGTGACAGGGGTTGGAGATGTGCATTCACTTTAGACAGCCACTGGGGAGGTTGAGGTATGTCCTGCCTTTCCTGGATGAGTCAGGCTGGGCTGAATAGACCTTGGCTGCATTTAGAGAAGGGGGAGGAAATTTTACTGCAACTGAATGGGCCTGGTCTGCCTTACACAATGCTGTCTCCATCTCTTGCCGGGAAGCTGGCCCAGAGAGGACAGAACTGGTTTTGACTGAGCACAGGGCCTCTCTGGCACACAAGAACAAAGAGAAATGCTGTATAAATATTGAGGCCCAGACCCAAGAACTTTAGAATACTTCTGGACTCAAGAGGAACCTCTGTCAAGGAGAAGAGTTGGGAAAAGCTGAAGGAGAAGTACTACCACTTTTCTGTGTGCTGTCTGGGTTTCTGCCAAGAAGAGGACAAATACTTTGCTTTGTGCTGTGTATCCTGCTGGAAGAAGATCTCCAAGGGCTTGAAGTAGAGCTTGCCTCCTGTTCTGAAGTCTCAGGGAAACAAATACTTTCCCATCAGCTCCCCTGATCTTCCTTGCTGGGAGTTCTGACCTGCCAAGAGGTGCCTGTTCCTGAGTTGGGCCTCTGGAGGTTGCCCTGCTGCTGGGAGCTGGGAAAAGAGAAGCAACTTAAGATGCGTGACTCATCTGCACCCGTTTCCGATGCATCGCCACCGTCCTGGGAGAATTTCCACTCTTCGCCGTCGTGCTGCTGAAGAAACCGCTGCAGCTCTTGCACCCGCCGGAGAAATTGCAGCATGCCAAATCACGTGCTTCGATCTCTGAAGTCCGAGATCACTGCACCGATTCTGATGCAGGCCCTGCTGTGTGGCTGCAAGACCAGACGCATCATGGGACCACATCTGGAGAGACCAACGCAGCACCTTTGCATCGTGAACCGACGCATTCCCAATCCCCACATATTGCACCGGGGTGCAAAGTCTAGATCAATGCCGGGGTCGCAGTAAACAAATGACGCATCACCTCCCCACACAGTAAGAAACCAACTCATCACATTCCCTTCAGTAAGGAACCGATGCATTACCTTCCCTGCGTGGCAGTAAGGAACCGACGCATCACCTCCTCTGAAGTAAGGAACCAATGTATTACCTTACCTGGGCGTAAGGAACTGACTCATCACCTTCCCTGTGGCTGTTTTTGTTTATGATTTTGACACATCCAAGGTACTTTGTGTTGAACGTGTCGCATCTATAGTTTGCTATGGACAGAACTGTTTTTACCTTCTAAAAGTCATATATTGATTACTGTATTTTGGATTTTTGTCTTTTTGGTCTTGTTTGATTTAGATACATAATTCCTTTTTCTAAACTGGTGCGGTGTCCATTTGTACTTTTTTCACTGTATTGCTGTATGTGTGCTCACATGCTTTACACACTGCCTCTGAGATAAGCCTGCCTGCTCATGCCAAGCTGCCAAGGGGGTGAGCAGATGTTATTTTAGAAGTGTATCCCCCTTACCCTTACTAGGAGGAAGGGTCCCTACTTGAACAAAGGTGCAAACGATTGCCAACTAGAGAACCCCATTTCTAACAGAAATGCTCTTTCAAGATCCATATAAAGTCCAGCGTGGCTTATCTGAATGGGGATATATGTGCATAAGCCATTGGGCTGTCACTCTTTATTCTGACATTCAGGCATTTCATACCTAGAGCCACTACTGAGTTTGCCAGTTGCTCTCCAAACATCTTCTTTTTCTGGGCCTGGGACATCACTGTGGGAATGGTCCAGTATGTGTTCGCTGTGTCTTTCCACTCCTCCAGATTACTAGCCAACAATAAATTTGTGTTAAAGTCATCTCAGATCAGCAGCAGGGAATTTGGATTGTCTAACTCTAGACCTTCTAGGAACTTCACCAAAAACCCTGCGGACTCACGTTTCCGCATTGTGGATGGATGCAAACAAATATCACTAATAATTAGGGTATGAACCATTCCCTTAGGCTGAAGACAGCAGATTCTGTAAACACATTCTTTCCCTCTAGCAATCTAGCCCACATTATCTTTGCCATGAGGAGCTTGCTTGACCATACCTTGAGGATTATATTACAATGGGACTCAATTTTTTGAGGGTCGCGTTAAGGAATAATCCATGAGCAATTTTTAATCAGGCCATATTTACTAATTGCCTAAGTTGTGAGTGTTGTCTGAACATTCCTTGAGTTAAATATGTCAAGCAGAATTTTGATGACTTAGATGGACCCTCCTTATTTGACAACCCAACAACATATGTAAAGATGATACATTGATTGTCAAACAAGTGTTTTTGAAATGGTGGCATACTAAGAGGGAAAGTCAGGAACTAAGTATGCCACGTATTTGGCAACACGCTGTTTTAAAAACGAATGTTGGTATGAGACCTTATTTGACCTTTGTGTATAATTGTTGGTAGATGGCTCACCTATAGAGATTTAGAGCAGATACTATATGTTATTTATTATGTTTACCACTGGGGCATTTTTTACTTTGAAATTAAAAAAGTGTACTTGCGACGACAATATTTTTGGCACTATACATTCCTTTGTAAATTTTATAGAGTTTTTATATACCATTTTTTTCCCCACTTTCAAGGATGCACACATTTAGGCAATGTACAATTACTTTATGGTTTTTACAAATGTTGCCTAATGAGGATGTATGTTTTAGAATGGGGTGTTTTCTAGAGGTGGACGATATATTCTGCTTGGCCGTCAGAGTTCACAGAGTTTCTGCCACTATAAGTTTGTACTGCGGGGTTCCAGGCTAACTCAGCCAACTGCCACATTGCAAAGTTTTTCTCATGTGCAACTTGTCACTGGTAAATTGGTGAGCACGACTGAGAACTGGCATCCCCTAGCACCATTTCCTGGTGGTAGGATGACACCTGGTGAGATTTTCTCAACAAGGGCGGTTGGCGGCGGTTGCGACTGTTCGTGGTCTGAAACTGCTGCCCGAGTAGAAAATCCAGATGTAGCACCCTCTGGCATGCTGCGTGATGCCATTTGCATTGATTTTGCAGCATAGAACAAGCCCCCAGTACTAAAATTCTGCGGGAGCTGTGCAATGTGCCAATTTCCAGCTGTGGAGTCTCTCAGAATTTTTATGTAACACCGCAGAGTGAAACTCCACACATTCCACCCACCCCTAGTGTTTTCCTAAATGTACTGAATTTTATGTGAAATGCATGAGCATATAGCTATTTGCACATTGATTTTTGTTTTTATATGTATGCTTCCATGATTGTCTCAGATTTTTTGATAAAGATGACAATGATGGAAGAAAATCATAATACTGGAAATGAGAAAATAAAATGTGGCATCCTGATTTTTTGGGGGATTACTTGGAGGTCAGACACAACTGATCTTGGTATGATCCTAAACAGGAATTTAACCTGCAAACCTTTTAGGTGTCTAGTTTATAGGGGTTCGGTTTTGTTTAGCTTTTTCAGTTGATCTGAATGTTTATTGAGGTGAATTTCAGTACATGCTCCTGTTAGCTATAGATTGCTTAGTGATTATCTGTGTTTTCAAACTTTATAATCATAGGAATGCTTATTGGTGCAGGGATAATAGAACCCTCCAGTACACATATGAAATTCAGTTCCATTTTTGGGTGCCAGTTCTGTAATACATCTTGCACATGGCTTGCTGTCTCAGCACCAGCGAGGACTACATGGCCCAACACCAGATACATTAAACCACCAAAACTGTATATTACTTATGGAGAAGCATTTTATTGAAAGAATTGCTTTTTCAAATTACTTCTTAGCTTGTGCCTTATGATGAGTCATTTGACTTTCAAATAGGTTCCAGCCTTTATGCTAAAGCACAAGTACAACTCACTTTGAATATCTTGTGACAAAGAGATGCATTGTGCCAGAAGTTTATAGTATAGCAATACATATGATAGAATGATTAGGTTTGCAAGGGGAAAAAAGATCTATTTAAAAACCCTTATGACAATTCATCAACATTACTATTCATCTCTTCAATAATTTTATTACAGATTCCATTTAGATTACATTGTTGACCTCCAGGTCTTCTGTATTATACATTTTTTGCACCATCAATGCTGTTTTTCACCTTTTTGTGTCACTGTGCTATTTACTGCCACACACACGATATGTGCACATCCACCATTGGGTTACATATGCATACCCTGATATAACTATTTGCAAATAAGAATCTACCTTCTCCTGACAATTTCTTGTGGTCTCCCCTTTTTCCTCACCTATTGATTGTATCTTTTTTATTCAATAGCCCTCTAAATGACCACCGGTTGAGACATAGTTCGTTGTTTATATACATTACCAGGGTCTCGACTGGGTTAACAGGTTTACTCCTGTTTATCGATTCTATGTCATTAGTTTTGGCCAGCCTATCCCTTTGTTGGTAAGAGTGGCCATCTCAGTGTGAATAGGGTGTCACGGCGGAGGACAATTTTAACTGGTGGTTCCCTACAATGCTCAGAGCCAAGATGTTAATGGTCATCACCTTTTTACAGTTTGGGTGGTAGCCCTGCTAAAGGCCCCACTTCCTTACTGCTGATCCCTGCAGGTTGGATTTCAGGGAGGGTAGAACACTTGAACTCTTCTTCCGCTAGTGCCTTGTTGGGCTCAGAGCTATCAGTGGGCATGACCTTGCCTCGGGTGGCGGTCATTCATTTGAGGTCTTCGATTGCTTATAAGCCTGACTAGACTTCAGCATGTCCTGTTGGCCAGGTTGAGGAAGTGGCTGCTGTGTTAACAACTGAGTTGGCACAGTTACTCGTTTCAGAATTTCATCAAGGGTTTAAGGTAACCTAGCAAGGGAGTCAATTGCGTTGGTGCAAGAGAAAGCATGATATGCAACAACCGGATCAGATTGCACTCTTGTAACAAGGTTATTTAAAGCCAACAACTTAGCATTTCACACTACATGAGCAGCCAAGGCACTTAACATGTTAGCCTGTGTGTCAAGCTTGTCAGAGTTGCACATCAGTGATGCAGAGACTGAGTCCAGATTGTTAAGCAAGACATTCCATCGGTTGATGCTCGCATGGTTTGTAGAGCTTTCGACAGACTATATATTGCAGGATTTATTTGGGGAGTTGCATTCTGCCCATGAGGACATTTGATCAGCATGACCTAAAGAGCAGGTTTCCTAAGGGCTAGAGTTCTCATCCAAAGGAGTCTTCATGGTCGCACCGCATTATTGACCAAAGGGTATGGGTGCAATAGGCAACAAATGTATCTTAATCAGGCTAAATTATGTAGAAAGTGCTATTGGCAAGCAAAATGTCCTGTGGAATTGTTGCCATCTACTAACTGGTCAAATAGGCGCTGGACTGTTGATCTAGTCCCTTGGTGGTCCATGGGACAATAAGAGATGTTATTGACAAAGCTGGCTGTAGGGCTTGATAGTTCACTCCAGTTTCAGTTTAAGGCACTTACATGGGATAGGTGGAGGCCTCCCATGCCTAGACCCTCTGCCTTTAACATGGGCCAGTGAGGGTGTTCCAATGCAGTATCTAGAATGCAAAGGTCACCATCTAATGACTCAGTGGCTGGGAAATGAATCTAGGTGGAGATAGTTGGATTTTTGTGGTGAGTGTCACGGGGAGTATGTCCTTCTTGGTGGTTGGTACTTCAGTAGGTTTGCAACTCTGGAACCACCAATCAGGCCATTATAATGGGATCAGAACCTCTTTAGATAGACTCAGCTTTAAGAAATCAGTAATCAAAGATAACGGTAAGATGTGGAACACAAAATGTACACTAAGAGATAATGAGATTACAACACATCTCCTTCTTATACAATTTCTTTTCTCCACATGTATACTTATACCAGGTAACCAGCAAAGAAAAAAACACAGAACTAGGGAAAAATAAACTGAATTAATTAATAAGGCACTCATTGAAACACATAATTCTTGTGCCAGACTTGAGTTTGAGAGACCCTAGAAGTGCGAAAACAGCTTGTAAACTCCCGGGGATTAGATATTGGTGCATCAGATCCAGATCCCAATTCTGGCACAGGAACAAGGAACTTTGCAATCCTGTCCATGCTTCACACTTTGCCATCCTCAAGAGTAACCACATTATTATCAACCTTGGTAACCTTGGAGAATTTACTCATGCTTCCTTTCCTAGGGACAAGACATTTAACCACCACCAAGTCTCCCACCTTGCAGCTCCTGTGTTTCACCCCATGTTTGTCATCGTACGTTTTTTTGAAATCCTCTTGGTAATTCTTGATGCGATGCACTCACTTACCACTCCATGATAGACCCATCTGGCTTCACCCCCACCCATCCAGCTGGGGAACAACTTGGTGCCCGGCAATCTCCCCTTAAACATGAGAAAGGGTGAAACACCTGTGACCACGTTGGGGCAGTGTGATAAGCCCATAACACTGTTTTGACTGCAACATCTACCGCCACCCCAGAAATTTGAGCAGACTGGATTCACTCATTTAGCATACGGTTCACTCTTTCCACCAGACCATTTGGCTTAGGAAAATTTAGGGCAGTTTTAAGGTGGGCAATTGATAAGTCATTTAGGTATGCATTCATTTCCACTGAGTTGAAATAAACTCCATTGTCTGTAATGATGGAATTGGGTATCCCTTCAATCATAAAAGTGTCTGACAAGAAATCAATAACATCTCAGGTAGTTATGTGGTTGACCGCCTTAACAACAATCCAATGGGAATACAAGTCCACCAAAACAATTATGAACTTGTCAGATCACTTCGAACAATTCAGGGGACCCATAATGTGAAGGCCGACTTTGGCCCATAGTTTAGAAGGAACCTCCACCGGGGAAAGGGGGGCTTTCCTGACATGACTACTTTTGTCACTCATAGAACGGGTAAGGAAATCCTTAACTTTTCCTCCACAAGACTGTCCATACCAGGAAACCAGTATGTGTTGGCTGACTTTAGACTTGGTGATACTACGTGCCAAATGTCCTTCGTGTGCCAGATCAATACACCTCTCATGGAGAAGCCTAGGAGGAACTATTTTCTCACCTCTCATGACCATGTTCCCTTGAATATACAGTTCATGTCTCACCTCCCAAACGTTGCGAATATCCTCTTCCAACCCATTAGGTTTAGGTGGGCACCCATGGACAATCTTATTCTTTAAGGCTGAAATAACAACATAATTTTCCGAGGACTCCAACCACTCCACCTTAGAGATGCCAGGGTTAGATACAACCATAACTGGTTCAATATCTTTACCCTGCCTACATCACATTCACATTCCAAAGCACTTCCTTTACTAGGTAGACGGGAGAGGCAGTCTGCAACAGCATTCTGATTTCCTGGAACAAAATCAATCTTGAAATTGTAACCCTCTAATCCAAGGAACGACTTAGCTATGTGTGGGGTAGACTGTTCTCTCCCCATGCAAGTAAAGATGTATGTAAGGGGTTTGTGATCAGTTCTCAAAATGAACGGAAGTCCCCACAAAAAGAACCTAAAGTGCGTGATAGCCCAGAAGCACGCTAACACTTCCCTTTCGATGGTGGAGTAATTGACTTCTGCACTTCAGAACCCTTGAGGCGAAAGCCACAATACTCGTCTTTTCCTCCACCACGTGTACGAGAGAAGCACCTAAACCTTTGGCACTGGCATCTGTGTAAAGTACAATTGTACGTGTAGTGTTGTCAACATTGCCTAAGGGTGGTGCAGCAACAATGGCTTGCTTTATACATTCAAATGTATGATTTCAAGTCTCATCCCATACAAAATGAGAACATTTCTTCAAAAGATATGTTAAAGGTACAGTGTAGCTGGCAAAGTTTTGCACAAATCTGGCCATATATTCTACAAGGCCCATAAAAGACTTCAATTCATCTTTAGACTCGGTGGTGGTGCATCCTTTATAGCCTTAATCAGGTCAAACTTGGGTTTAATACCATCATTGGAGATGTGGTGACCCAGATAGTCCACAGAGTCCACACTAAACTTGCACTTATCCACCTTGATGGTTAGACCCGCATCCCTAAGAGTCCCCAATACATTCCTCGAGGTGGTATCATGGTCAAGGTCACCATAAATCAGTAGATCATCCTGAAAATAAAGTACATTGTTAGTGTCCTTCAATAATTGGTGCATCACTCTCTGGAAGACCACTGCCACAGAGGCGAGGCCAAATGGTATCCTACAAAACCTAAAAGCACCAAATGGGATAATGACAGAGGTCAAGCTTTTAGACTTGGGATGGAGTCCAATTTGATGATAGGTTGACGAGAGATCTATCACACTGAAAACACTCGCCTTCCCAATCATGATAATGATGTCATTAATCTTGGGTAAAGGAAGCCTGTCCACCCAGATATAACTATTTAAATCCCCCAAATCAATGCAGAGGCGAATCCCTCCACCCCCACCCTTTTGAGCTACCACAGTGGGGGCCAACCAGAGAGAACACTCAATGGGTTCAGTAACTTTCTGCTCCATTAATTTGTCCAGTTCTAACTTTAGGGGTTCCCTCATGAAGATGGGAATAGAACGAACCTTGTGAACCACAGATGTTGCATTGTCTTTCAATATTATCTTGTGCGGGAAGCCCTTTAGGTGACCCAGCTGATCATTGAACGCCTCTGGAAATTCTTTGACTACGCCATTGCCGCATTGATCCAACTCGATGGCTAAAACAGGATCTCTACTATTGGGATCCAACTTGATACCCAAGTCACTCCAGTGTCTCCAACCCAGTAAATTGGAACCCCTTTCAGCAATGTAATCTGGACCTTGGGTGGTGTGTCCTTTAAAAGCAATGTGCATATGCCACAGTCCCTTAAGAGGGATGAGATCTTGATTGTACCCTCCAGGTTTGATGTTAGTACCAACAAGTGTGTAACCCATTTTACCCCATTTGTCAGCAAAGGTGCTCTGATTGATAATAGTATAGGGTGAACAAGAGTCCGCAAACACTGTTACCCCACCCCATCAAAAAATAAGTAGGATAGTTGTTGCACTCCTCCACTCCTCTAGCCTTGACCTGTAAAATAAATGTATTGTCCTCCGAACTGACATCCTCAACTCCATGGGTTTATTTGTTACTTGACTCCACATTCTTGCAAGTACTTGCATAATGGCCCCTCTTGTTGCATTTTCTACACACAATAGACCTTGCAGGACAAAAAGAGCTATTGGCTAAATTATTGTAACTACCACACCTGTAGCACCTGCATCTCTCTCTTTCCCTACTAACTTCCACCCCATGTCTAGCCTGCACACTTGAAGCTTTCCTTGAAGTATCCAATTCCTTGTGTTTGTCCCCTCCCCCAGACTGATTCTTTACTACATGAATGGTTTCGGAAACATTACCCTTCTTCATTTCCTTGATACACTCTGCCGTATGCCCGATACTCCTAACTAAATTGATAGCCTCCTTTAAATCTGGGTTAAGAGCAAGTAGTTTCTCTTGAATGCGAGAATTGTTGCTACAGCTAACCAATGGATCCCTAATGAGGGAGTCGCATAAAGTTCCAAACTTGCAAAGACTGTCAAGACCTCTTAAGCAAGCTAAATAACTAGTAATTTTTCTAATCCTGGCCCTTTACTCTACAAAATAACTTTTGTCTCTCTACCACAATATTCACTTTTCTTCCAAAATGTTCTTCAAGTTTGGGAAACGTTGACAGAAATACATCACTCTGGTCCTCCTCATCCTTATCACTACCAGAGGCAGGTGTGACCAAGTTCTCATAGACCCTCCTGCCATATACTCCTAAATTGTGGAGCAAATTGTGTTGTTTCCTGAATGCAGAAAACTTCTCCCCTCCGATGGCAATCGAATATGACTAGAACTATTTCTCCCATTCCTTCCATGGTAGAAGGGGCTCCCTCTCCTCGTCAACGATCGGAGGAGGTTGAGATATATTTGTAATAGCCATAATAACCAGGGAAGAAATGCAATAAGATACAACAGTTACATTGTTAAATAGGAAGACTTCACACAAAGTAATACTATCAGTTACCAGACGAAAGCAAGAAAATCAGAAACAAAATAATAAATTGAAACAACGCACAGAGAAACATGCAGTATCACAAGCTATACAGGAGCAAAATAGTTCATGTCTGCTGGAGCTATGAACCTCCCAGCTGGACGTGACTAAAACCTAAAACAACCTCCAAGGCAGCAATAGGAAGTTCAGTCACCAGAATGAGGAAGAAAATCCCAGCATACTTCACCGTCCTCTGTACGGATCACTTCCAGACTATGAGCAAGTGCCAGTAGCACTCACTATTGAGATAGGAATGTTGAGTGGACTCAAATAATGTGCAAACATTGAAGGAAATCTCTCACTGCTTCCCACACGCTTCGGTGCTCCTTGTTTACACAGCAGGAGGTAGAAGCAGACTGCGCAGAATTGAAGATAAGAGTCGTGCCGCTCACTGCATCATAAATCCCGCCTGCAGAGCTGAAAGGCATGCCACAACCACAGGAGCACGGGCAGAACAGTACATCAAAGCTCGTGTCCAACACTGTTTCACTTCATGCGGTACGTTAAAAAGACATGCCGCGACATCAGTAGTACGACTTCGCTCCACAGCTGATTTTGATGGCAACTCCCTGCACACTGAGCGGAAAGGCAGAGAGTAAGCCACACCCCAAGAGCACAGGCTTAATATCCTACAGAGCCCATGTCCAAACTGCCTCTTGAGTATAGTGTAAAAACAACGTGACGCTACCTCAGTAGAACTTCTCAGACAAAATTGGAAGAGACACACAAAAACCTGCCTGTATGAGTGCACCAGGAAGTGCTAGCAGGAAAATGAGCTCCCAGTACACCGGAGCTGAAGAACACATTTCAATTTCAAAAGAAATCTCAACAGCAGTAAATCAGGCATCACACCGTCGGCAACAGCAAAAATCTAATGGGATAGTAAACATCCACAGGGGTGGGATTGTACAGCTGCCACCTGCACAGCTAGGTCTGATTTCCAAGCATGGACAGTGATATAATGAAGAAACAAAGGCAATGATAAGCAGAGTAATGAGTCAAATGTTCCTTATACAGTCCATGATCGCAGTGACAGTTAGACTGTCAAAACAACAGAGCGCCAGGGAAAACAAAGGAAGATTCCAAAGATGGAATGGGGGAAGAGGGTGATATAAAAGGAAGCAAAGATAACAGGTAAGACGTGGATCGCAAATTTTACACAAAAAGATAACAAGATTACAACAACGGAGATAGTTGGACTTGTGCGGTGTGTGTCGTGGGGGCCTATGTCCTTCTTAGTGGTTGGTACTTCAGTAGGTTTGCAACTCTGGAATCACCGATCTGGCCATTGTGATGGGGTCAAAACCCCCTTAGATACACTCGGCTTTAGGAAATCAGTAATCTTCAACTGTCTAGAGGAAGGAGGGGACAGAAGAGAAATAGATACTAACGTAGGTACTTCATGAATAATGGCAGGCATGTTTGTTTTATCGGGCTCTCTGCCCCACCTTTCTTATTATTATTAAGGCCAGACACTCGGGTTTCCCAGAATGCATCGTGACCATGATAATGACATCCTAGCTGATGCTTTTGATGACTGGGAGGTAGAGGAACTCCACTCAAAGTTTTACATAGTCAGCAGCTGGTGATGACTTAATGTCATACGTGATGGACCTCACAATGAAGGCATTGGCAATGATGCAGAGCGGGGAATCCACTGGGTGCCACAAGCCACACCTGCACCTAGGCAAGCTGCCTCTGTGGCGCTCGGGCTCCACCCAATGCAGGGACACCTAAAGCCTCCGCTCTCTCCCACTCTCTTCTCTCCTGGCAAAAGCCCACAGTGAAATGACAGCAGAACGCTGCTCTCACCTGGTCACCCGCACTAAGCTGCCAGGCTCTGGCCTCCAACAGGTGCCTACCCTGCTGGCACACCTCTGTGCCCTCTAGTACTGGTACACCAATGAAGCTGCTCCACAGAAGCAAAGCTAGGGCACTGAACCACTAATGGAAAAACAGGGCAAGGAGGAGCAGATGAAGCTGTGACATGTCAGAGGACGTTACACCTTCAAACCCCGACTTCAAACACTGGTAATCCAGCATCTGGTAGGAGGGTTTGGGAGCTTCAAATCAATCTTAGGCTTTTCGGCTTCAGGTCCCAGGCCAGCCTCGTAGCTTGAAAGCAGCAGTAATGGCAACAAGGCGGGATGGTGATGTCTGAAATCAGTGCAGGGAAAAACTCTGTCAAAAAATGTGGTTTATGCGTTCAGCACATGATAAACCAAATAAAGAGCAGAACAAATTCTGTGAGTCACGTCTGACTCTAAGTCAATACTGGGGCAACATCTGCAATTCTTATTGACTCCTAGAATCATTCCTAAAGCCTAGCCAATATTTATTTCAACATGTTTGAAAGTTTCACTCTGTCCGGTCTGCATGCCACCTATAATACAAATGAATGGATGTCATCATGTAAGAGTTGCACATAAGAGTATGAGGATTTTGGGCATGAATCACCCAGGTAACTTACACTTTTGAGTAACTTTACGCTGTTGAGTGAGTGTATTACTTTTCAGTATTCACAAACTCCAAGTAGAATTAACTGCTTAAAAAACAATAGTATGTCCAGCACTACACATGGCCAACCACTGATATGGCAACACTGTCCCATAGAAAAAAATAGAGGTAGGTACGTAAAATAAACCCCCATAAGAAATAATGTTAAATTAAATTACATGATTTTAAGTTGTTAATAATACATAAATAACTATAAATTAATGCACCAAAATATAAAACAACGATAGTATACATTTATTATTTAATTGTAAAATATTTAAATTACCTATTTTGAATTTAAAATTTTTTTAATTAAAAGGTTTTTTCAAACTTTTCCTTTACTATGGGGAGACTCCATAGTTGGGAAGAGAGCTCCGCAATGTAAAGTATGGGAAAAAATAAGAAGGTTTATATAACACGAAAATAAATGTAAAAATTGAAAACAAGTTATGCAGATATGTTCTGATTAAATATTAAATATGTACTATTTTTATATATGTTTTTAACATAGACAGGGCGCAGAGTCAGCGTCGCACCACTGCCTGGCTCAGAGCCAGCAAAAGGAAAATAAAACTATGTTCTATCATCGTTTTGTTTTTCATTTGTCAGCTCCGAGCCAGCGCGTGCAGGGAGTGGTGGGGCCGAGGCATGTGTGGGGGGAGAAGGAGTGCTATTTGCATGCCTTAAGTGTGCATATGTTTTTGGCCAGCAGTCTCAGGCTGGCCAAAGCACACATGCGCACTTAGGTTTCTCCAACCTAGCTGCATTGCACAGCTGGGCTCAAGAAACCCCACAGACTCCCTGGTCTGAGCAGAGCGTTTTAACAGCCTTATCAGGTCAATCCCAGTGATCTACTGCACAGGGATTGGATGGGAGTATGGAGGGGCTGCTGGGACAAGGAAGAGGACAGGAGGCGTGACAGGATGTGGGAGGTGACTGGCGGCTTCAGGTAAGTTCTTTTGTTTTTAAAATATATTATTACTAACACCTCCTCTGCGTGAGCCCCCCTGTGGTCCCTCCACCCGCCCAATTACCCTTTGTTTGTGGCAGACGCCACTGTAGACAGGACCTGTACAAGTTGGGCACTGTTACTTCCATACCCACTCTGCTGTTTACAACTCTTTCGAATGTTTCTTATTCATGGATATTAAATGCAGTTAATAAGTTAAGGAGAAGGAGTCAGAAATTTCTACTGACAAAGATAGGGAAAGTGTTGTTCACCATTTTTAGCGGGAAGGCTTTGGTGTTAGGGTCAGAACCAAAAAACAATTGGCAGTCTCCAAGGAACATATTAATTATGTTGTAGCCAGAGAGCATTGGATTGGGTATGAGAACAATTCTATAGTTTTGAATTAGGGATTACTTCCTTCAGTGTGTGTCCGTAGTAATGGTGGTGAAGACAAATTAGTCTCAGAATGCATCCAGCTGATTTCAAGCATCCAATAAATCATATCTGCAACATAATAAAATATTTATTTACATGTGAGTGTTGGGATGTAATTGTAGGCCGAAGCAGGAGACCGAAACTCCATGTGCAACTTTTATCACTTTCAAGTGATTATATGCGTAGTTTTAGAATATATATCTACATTACCTACTGGCAGTCGCCAGTAGGTAGTTATAGTTAGGACCTAGTTTCCATAGGAAATCCGAAACATTCTATTTGGAATAACGTTGGCGTCGATTGATGAATCTTCGCGAAAGCTTCAAAACTTTTGGCCAGCTCTGGTCTGCTCCTATCCTGAAAATTTCACGGTGATTCGTCAAGCTGGAGTCGAGAAAATAGGGGGGTCCCAAAACGCGTTTTCCCCATGCATTTTCCCATAGGACCTGTTGATGCAGCTACAGCCCGAAGTGCTGAACGGAATGACACCAAATTTGGCAAAGAGGCAGTCCTCAGTTCAGACTCGTGCCTTTTGCTTAAATGGTGTAAATCCGTTCAGTAGTTTCTGAGAAAATCAAAAGTAAAATCACATATATATCTGGGCGGAGCCTAACCACACATCTCATCGTGAGATCTGATTGGCTGTCAGCACTTCATCCAAGAAGTGTTGGCAGCCATCTTGGGACCAATATACATGATAGCACCTCATTAAAAAGCATTGCAGTTAATAGAAGGTTTTAAGACTTTAGTTACATTACAAATCATTTGTTGATGGTACCATACTCATTGTAGGAATTGTGGTGTGTTCTAAGGTGATTTTACCATGTGAAAAAGCCTTTTGCTGTGATATCATGAATTATGTTTGAGAGAAAACAAATTTTCTCATGCTTTTCCCACAGAGGTTTGGAAGGTGATCTATAAGTTAAACTGAGAGCATATTTTCTGTAAATTCACATTATCTTTCTCAGTCATGTGAGAATGAAGTCTGACATTCGCAGTAAAACATGTACATCCAACAAGGGCAGAGACTGTCAGTTGATTCCTTTGTGTTCTACTGCAGCTTCCCAGAGTGTTCTAAAGAACAACTAGAGCGCTACCAGTCCTACTTATGACAAACGTATGGCACACCTGAAGCCATCTTGATTGGAATAAAGTGGTAACAATTAAAACATTTAATTTACAAAGGAACAAAATGAGGGGGTTCATTTTGCCATAGAAAGTATGATTAGTGCTGCAGAAAGAAAAATTAGGGCACATTTTGACTTCTCAAATCCTCTTCTATTTCATAAAACAATTCTGACATGCAGACTGAAACATGCACTTTGAATACCAGCAGCACACTTCCCTGGTGAGCAGTAGCTTTACTACAGTGATCTAATGAGCAACTAGAGTGCTAACATTCAGAATTTATGGCAAATGTGTGACACATCTGAATGCCTTCTCGATGGAACCAAAGTAAACAGCTGAAAGTATTTCCTACTGAGGAGACTGCAGTAAATGAGGAAATTAGGAAACTTCATAACAAATAAATCTCCCAAGATGGCCACCAGAGACAAAAGAGCCCAAATGTAGCCCAAATTTCACCCAGATGTAGCCCAAGTAAAGCCCAATGACAGAATGTCCCAGAGTGTTCTAACGAACAACTAGAGCGCTAACAGTCTTACTTATGACAAAAGTATGGCACACCTGAAGCCATCTTGATTGGAATAAAGTGGTAACACTTAAAACATATAATTTACAAAGGAACAAAATGAGGGGGTTCATTTTGCCATAGAAATTATGATTAGTTCTGCAGAAAGAAAAATTAGGGCACATTTTGAGTGACTTCTCAAATCCTCTTCTATTTCATTAAAAAATTCTGATATGCAGACTGAAACATGCACTTTTAATACCTGCAGCAGACTTCCGTGGTGAGCAGTAGCTTTACTACAGTGATCTAATGAGCAGCTAGAGTGCTAACATTCAGAATTTATGGCAAATGTGTGACATATCTGAATACCTTCTTGATGGAATCAAAGTAAAAAACTGAAAGCATTTCCTACTGAGGAGACTGCAGTAAATGAGGAAATTAGGAAACTTCATAACAAACAAATCTCCCAAGATGGCCACCAGAGACAAAAGAGCCTAAATGCAGCACAAATATCACCCAGATGTAGCCCACATGTAGCTCAATGACAGAATTGTGCAAAACACTTATTTTTTGTGTATTTGCAGTTTTATATAGTGCAGACTTGTCAGGTATTGGAGTGCTTTACATGAGCATTGGTTACATCACACAAGATCAAATTCATTTTGGTTGTAGACAAGGGGAGATTAAGTGATTTGACCAGAATCACAAAATGTTGAGCTGAAGCAGAAACTCCAACCTGGTTCCCCAGTTGCAAAGTCTGCAGCTCTGGAAGTAACACCACATCCTCTCCCCTAGTTGCAACATTTAATCAAGTGGTCAACTGGATAAAAAAACATAAAGATTACAAATAATTTAAAAGTTCTTTGTCGCTATTTGAAAACTCAGAAAATATGTCCTCATTTTAGTTTTTTAGAGCACTAACCATAATTTTGATGCAAATAAGACCCTCTCATATATGTAATTTCTAAAGGAAATACTCTAGATATTACAGTTTTGATTACATCAAGATGACGTCAGGCGTTCCACACTTCTGTAATAAATAGAGAATGTTAGCAATCTAGTTGTTCATTGGGATACTGTTGAGAGGCAGAGGCCAGGGGCATGGACTCTGAAAATTGAAGGCAGGTAGGAGAGTGTAGAGGCAACAATTTGACCACACTGGGCAGGCAGGAAGGGCAGTGGAAAGGGGGGCAGGTGCAACAAACCAACAATACAGGACTGGCAAGAGAGGCTGTGGCAATATAATAGACCATTGTGGGCAGAGGGAAGAGGCAGTGGTAGTACAACCATACATGCCAGCAGACCCGTTTCAGCCAGGAAACGTCCAAAGTTTTTAAGCTCAAATGGGCTTTATTTGATCTGTGTCCTGTCTACAATCTCCTCTTTTTCAGTGTAACTCAAAGGGGAAAATCAATACCCCAGTTTTTTTCAAAATCTCTCTCTTACCAAGTTCAAAATGTTCGCAAGTATGGTACATTGGATCATGGTAGGCAGGAGGAATTGGGGTAGGGACATGGACTCAGATAACAGAGGACAGGAGGGACATGGAAAGGTGCACCAAACTGACCCTACAGGGCAGGCATCAGGGTTTGCAGCAGCACAATACACCACACAGCACATGCGGGACGGGAGTGCAGCACAGCAATCCATAGAAAGCAATAGGGAGGGGACAGGACCATGCACATGGACAACAGAGAACAGAGGGGAAAGAGGCAATGGTAGCTAGCTGACCATAATGGACAGACAGGAGAGAAAGCTGCAGCATAACAGACCATAAAGGGCAGGAGGGGCGGATCAGGGGCATTATAATGGAGCAGACAAGCCAGGAGGGAGGGAATAGGGGTCTGCACATGGAAACAGAGGGCTGGGGGTAAGGGGGCTGGGCAGGAGCAGCAAGATGACCATGGAGGTCAGGCAGGATGGGCACTAGAAACAAGACACACCATGGAGAGCAACAATGAGACTATGATGGCATACACACAGACCATGGAGGGAAGGTGGGAGGGGGTCAGGGGCAGCTAGCTGACCACACAGGGAAGGTGGGAGGGGCCATGGCAGCACAGAAGACCATGCATGGCAAGCGGGAGGGTTAGTGGCAGCACAATGGCTATAATGGGGAAGAAGGAGGGTGCAGGGGCATGCATAAAGGACCTTGGAGGATAGAAGGGAGGGTCAGGACCTGGGCACAGACAAGAGAGTTCAGGGGAAGGGGCCTCACAACAGACCGCACGGGGCAGGCAGGAGGAGCAGTTGCAGCACAACAGACCAGGGAGGGCAGAAGGGCGTGGCAGTAAAATGGACCATGGAGGACAGGAGGAAGGGGATAGGGGCATGGCATGTGGACAGGCAGGGTGGAGGTGGCAGGGACAGGTTACAGTCATCTGACAATGCTAGGCAGGTGGGAGGGGAGTGGCAGCTCAACAGAACACTCAGAGTAGATAGGAGTGACAGGTACATGGGACAAGGTGGGCAAAAAGGATGGAGCAGGGGCATGCACAAAGACATCGGAGGGCAGGGGGAAGGAGAATAGGGGCAGCAAGCTAAGCACAGAGGCTAAGCAGGAGGTCAATGATGGGCCATAGAATTGGGCAATGGAGGGCAGGAGGAGGGGACTGGTACATAATGCTAAATGGAGGGCAGTGGCAGCACATCAGACCATGCATGGCAGGAGGTAGGAGGCTAGTCCATGGATTCAGACAACAGAGGATAGGGAGGAGGTGGATGGGGCAGCAAGCTAACTGTTCAGAGAAGGTGGGTATTAGGAACTTTATTGTTTTTAAAATGTGTGTCTGTGCGAACTACTTAAAATATGAACAAGTATGCAGCATAATCTCACTTTTATTCAGGAAGAAGAGGACGTTTGTGACTGTGACTCCGGGCTCACTTGGCAGAAACACCCCCTGACACTCCACCCCCATCGCAAAATGTAATGCCCGTGAAAAGGGTAGGTGGATGCAGTGTTATATAGAACATAGTCCTGAGAGCACGATTGAAAATGAAAACTAGATGTAGTATATGGTATAAACTATGCACCAAAAAGTGTGATATAAGATGAACCGGGGCGTGAAATATAATATGCAATACATTGTGCGCAATGACAGATTCATTGGAGAGCGCGAGATAGCACAGGCACTAGCGCGTGCTATGTGATATGCCCCTTGGAGTGTAATATGCACAGGGCAGTGTTGTGTAACCTAACTAGTCTCTAAAGTTGTAATATAAAATATGTGCTGGGGAGTGTAACATTGCATATGCACTGTGACAAAGATATGGATCCCAGATTGTAATATGTATGGCTTAGCGCTGTGCGTTATAACATAGGCATCGAGGAAGGCACGTTAGATGGGGCAATTTAACCAGTGTGAAGGCAAGTGTGGCATGACATATTCACGGGGTGGTGTTACAGTGCACATGGGCTAGAGAGTGTCATAGCATACGCACTAGCTGGTGGAATACAACACAGAGGTGTGAGGCACTCGGCGGGCACTGGTGGGTGTAACAGCATTGGGCTCAGCCAGGAGCACGCTGTGACTCTCAAGTGAGGTTCGTCTCCTTTCCAAAGAGTAAAATAAAAAGTATTACACATCCGGCTGTGGATGTGTATTTTATTAATCGTGAGGGGGGTTTCTTGCATAGTTTGGTCGAATTTTTGTCGAATCCCCTTTGAATGGCTTGGTGTGCGTGTATATTAAATGTGCCCGTCAATAGCTACCCATGATTGTATAAATAAACGACAAGGGTGTCTACTTGGAGAGTACCCACCGGTGGGGGCGCCGGGATTAGGCACGGTAGGGCGTCAGACACGTCAGAGCTTCACTAGCGGTGTAAATACATTCCATGTGGATTCATTCTATGCATAGTCGCCTTTTAATGAATATCACACAAATCGTCATGGTGATAGGTACGTACGGTTTGTCCAGCATGTGCTAGGTGTTTCTATAAATATATATTTAAAAAAAAAAAAAACAAAGGCCAGCCCCGGGGGATGGGCTCCCCGGGACCATAAGTGTCCTGAGGAGGGGGGCAACGCAGCCCCCTCCTAAAGGATTAAAAAAATAAAAGGGCATGACCCGGGGGTTGGGGTCCCAGGGGCCGATAAAGGCCTTGGGAGGGTCAAATTAATTTTTTTCAACAAAAAAAATTAGGGTGCAGGCCCTGGGGGATGGGGTCCCCAGGGCCAGTAAATTAGAAAAAGAAAGGGGGCCACACAGCCCTCCTTCTTAAAAAAATTAAATAAATAAAAGACCGGCATCGCGCCGGAGGCCACGCCCCATCCTTGCAGCACTCTGCAAACGCGCCACCTGGCCAGTTGTAAGTTGGGGAATTAATTCCCCTTCAATACTGAGGGTCCCTGAGGGCCAACTAGCCCAAGAGGTATCTCCAGTATGCGCCAGGGAGCTGCGTTGCAGACAGGTGTTCTGAGGCCATGCCCCTTTTTACACCTTTATGCAACGCAGCTCTGTGGCACTTACTGGAGGTACCTAGTGGGTTAGTTTGACCCTAGGGACCCTTAGGATTCAAGGGGACTTAATCTCTCAACTTAGAACAGCCACAGGCCACGTTTACACAGTGGTGAAGGGAGGGGACGGGGCCTGAGGTGACGTGTGCAAACACGCCCTGTGGCGCGTTTTAAGTTGGGGAAATAATTCCCTTTCAACCCTGAGGGACCCTGGAGGCCAACTAGCCCACCAGGTGCTTCCAGTAAGCGCCACTCGCTCTGCGTTGCAGAGAGGTGGTGCAGGCCATGCCCCTTTTTACACCTCTCTGCAATGGCGCTTACTGGACGTACCTAGTGGGCTATTTTGCCCCTAGGGATCCTCAGGATTTAAGGGGACTTAATCTCCCAACTTAAAAAACGGCCACAGGGCGTGTTTACACAGTGGGGAAGGGAGGGGACGGGGCCTGAGGTGACGTGTTCAAACACGCCCTATGGCACATTTTAAGTTGGGGAAATAATTTCCCTTCAATCCTGAGGGCCCCTGGGGGCTAACTAGCCCACCAGGTGCTTCCAGTAAGCGCCACTAAGCTGCGTTGCAGAGAGGTGGTCCAGGCCGTGCCACTTTTTACACCTCTCTGCAACGCAGCTCTGTGTCACTTACTGGAGGTACCTAGTGGGCTAGTTGGACCCTAGGGACCCTCATGATTCAAATGAACTTAATCTCCCAACTAATAACAGCCACAGGGCATGTTTACACAGTGGTGAAGGGAGGGGACGGGGCCTGAGTTAACGTGTACAAACAAGCCCTGCGGCGCGTTTTAAGTTGGGGAAATAATTCCCCTTCAATCTTGCGGGACCCTGGGGCCCAACTAGCCCACCAGGTGCTTCCAGTAAGCGCCACTGTGCTGCGTTGCAGAGAGATGTAAAAAGGGGCACGGCCTAAACCACCTCTCTGCAACGCAGCTCTGTGGCGCTTACTGGAAGTACCTAGTGGTCTAGTTGGACCCTAGGGACCCTCAGGATTCAAGGGGACTTAATCTCCCAACCTAAAACGGCCACAGGGCGTGTTTACACAGTGGGGAAGTGAGGGGACGGGGCCTGAGGTGACGTGTGCAAACACACCCTGTGGCGCGTTTTTAGAGGTAGTTTTAATCCCCTGCCCTATTATGTACTAGGGGCTTACAGAGGAGGTCATGCTGATCACAGGGGGACCCCAATGCATAGTGTTCCCTAGTGTATGTAGGTGTTTTCACTGTATTTTGAGTGTCTTTAAACATAGCACTGGCTCTAGGACTGGTTAGTCAGACTCAGTTACCACCAGTATCCGTCTGAAAAAGTTGAGGGTACAGGATGATTTTGCAACAAGGCTTCTTTGTGCTCTTCTGTTTGTTTTTTCTGCAGGTTATCCTTCTTCCTGCACTTTTCTTCGTCTTAGAGGACTTCTGTTGGTTCTGTCTGCATTTCTTTTTTTTCTTTCTGTGCGTCTTTTCTTCTTTCTTCACATGTCCTATCTCTGTAGGCATAGATAGAAATTAGCACTTTAAAAACCTTTGAAATTCACTGAAAAAACCATAGGTTTCAGGCACGTTATAGTTAGGAATTAGCATTTAAAAAACCTTAGCAATTCACTGAAAAAACCATAGGTTTCAGGGGCGTTATAGTGAGCTGGACTTTTCACTCATACAAAACCATTGAAATTCCCCCGTTATAGTTAGTTCAGATAACTATAACTCGCGTGCCCGCAATGCACTGCTGATGACATCACATATTACATCACTCACGACATGGTCAGTGACATCACTCATGACATCACTGATGACATCTCAAATTACATAATTGATGACATCATCCTTGTGATAGAGTGGCAGACCTCCTCTCCCCCTAATATAACCTTTAATACACACATTCAAAAATAGAAACTAAAATTTTCAAAACAATGGACATACCAATATCAGTTACAACAACCTATTCAGCAATTCTAAGATCCACATACCCATCCACTCCTTCAACAACAGTCCTATACAGTCACTCATACATGTACTCACTCATCATATGTACTCATACACCTATACATCCTGTTACACAACGCCACTCATCCATAGAGTTACTCACACACATAGTCACTCATGCTAATAAAGAATCAAACATCCATTTACTTGCATATACAGTTAAACACACACCACCACACTTACTTCTACAGAAACTTACACATACTTAGTCTTTTAAACAATCACTTATAGAAACACATACTCATTCATACAGGAACTCTTTCAATCTCTCACTCTCACATATACTCACTTATACACACCAATAGTCACATATACTAGTTTAAAACATATGTAGTTACTCATAAAGACACTATTGAGACAGTCATTCACTCACTAACACACCCATGCACACACTCATCCACCCATACAATCCTGCACACATGCTGTCTTCAACACATACAAACAGTGAGTCACTCATTCATGTACCTATTCACTACATAATACACCCCACCGAACCATACAGACACTCATACTGATACTCAAAAATCTAACTAATAACCTATATAGACACTCATGTAGCTACTCACCAACCCATGCAGCCACTTATACACAAAGTGAGAGACTGATACAGATATTTACATATTTAAACATTACTCACTAAGCCATGTATTCACTAAGATACACTTAATCAGTCAGTTATACAATCAATTTTTCAAAAACAAATCATCCATTTAAACACTTAAATACCCATTTATTCTTCCATCGACCTTGAGATGTACATATATAAAACATATGCAATTTTCAGAAAAACACACATTCACTGGATGATGTCATCAGTGATGTCATTTGAGATGTCATCAGTGATGTCATGAGTGATGTCACTGACCATGAAATGAGTGATGTAATATGTGACGTCATCAGCAGTGCATTGCGGGCGCGCGAGTTATAGTTAGCTGAACTAACTATAACGGGGGAAATTCAATGGTTTTGTATGAGTGAAAAGTCCAGCTAACTATAACGCCCCTGAAACCTATGGTTTTTTCAGTGAATTGCTAAGGTTTTTTAAATGCTAATTCCTAACTATAACGTGCCTGAAACCTATGGTTTTTTCAGTGAATATATATATATATTAGACTGCCAAAAAAGTGTGCACCTGCAGATAAACACTTCAATGAAAATTTGCAGTTAAGTGCGTGTGTGGTTGCTCTGACAGTGCTTTTCCGCCCAGGCCCTGTAGTTAATCATATTAATGGAAAGCTAATTAAGAGCTTAAAAAAAGAGAGACAAAGAAGCTGTGCTAAATTACAAGACTGCCCATAGTAAGTTTAATTTGCTCTCATGCCTTTTAGCATTTTTTTAAATACCTATTTGTGTACTTCATTTGGACAGCATGTCGCGCTGGGGCATGGTAAAAACCTTGATCGTGATATTTTCTCCTGGTTTCTAAATTGTGTAGTTGCTCAGTTATCTAATTTGCAGCCAGACTTTTTATTTTTTTAGAACTTTTTCATTTTTGATAGGGCCCTAAGTGGGCCTTCTAGCTTAATGATATCATTACCCATCATTACAAGTTCCCAGCTCTGCTTAGCTCTAATAATATAGGGGCTGTGCCATACATCTGGACAGAGAAGACACAAACAAAATGTTCAGCTCTTGACTAAGCAACGCAAATAATTTTACTTTATTATACTTATGGAATGCTTCCTGTGCTTTGAGGTCAAAGGACCTTTACTGACATCACAGCAATCTAGAGAACATATTTTGAAAGACTGAAATACACATCAACATAAGGCAGTTTAAGAAAACGACTCAACTCAAGTTATCCCAGTATCAGAGCTCAGGAGGAAGCTTCACACTTTAGTGTGATTTTCTGAAAATATGAATGAATACACGTAGACGTGAAAGTGGTAATAAAAATATATGTATTTATTAGTAAACAAATATATTTTTAAGTAATTTCCGGTGTTTCATTAAAAGATCAATTCTTTAACATATATGTTCAATTATTTGTATTTTTTTAATGTATTTTCCAGTGTTTCATATGCCTCTGGTTATCAACAAGCAACTTGTTCACAGATCTTCAGGCCGTAGGCAATTGGGGTATAACCCGCTTTAACATTGTGCAGCATTCAATATTTGTGGTGTAGACTGCAGTGATCCATCATTAGACAGAACCTATGGAAAGGACAGGACTTGTGTTCTTTTTTTAATTGGCGGTATAACCCCTCAGTTTTTTCTAGTAATTGAAGTTTATTTTTATGAGTTTTCTTCTCTCAATGAAGATGCAAAATGTGCTTTGAGCCGGGTTGTTTCTATACTCTACTTCAAGGGTGAAAGGTTGTGTCGCTCTTACATGAATCGGCTATACATATATTAGCTACTGGCGGTCGCCAGTAGGTAGATATAATTAGGACCTATTTTCCATAGGAAATCCGCAACATTCTATTTGGAATAACGTTGGCGGTGATTGACGAATCTTCGCAAAATCTTCCAAACTTTTGGCCAGCTCCGGTCCGCACTTATCCTGAAAATTTCACGGTGATTCGTCAAGCGGGGGCAGAGAAAAAAGGGGGGTCCCAAAACGCGTTTTCCCCATGCATTTTCCCATAGGACCTGTTGACGCAGATACAGCCCGAACTGCTGAACGGAATGACACCAAATTTGGCAAAGAGGTAGTCCTCAGTTCAGACTCATGCCTTTTGGTGTAAATCCGTTCAGTAGTTCCTGAGAAAATTAGAGTTAAAAAGATAGATATATCTATGGCCTCGGAGGATCTGCGCACCCTCCCCGCACCCTCCCGAGCACAAGCTGAATGCTAATTGGCTGCCAACACTCTGAATCAGGAAGTGTTGGCAGCCATCTTGTGCCTCGGTAGAACCGAGGCACAAGAAAAACGAAAAAAAGGTGCAAAACGCGACAAGGGGGCAGGGTAGAAACACCCTGACCCCCTAGGCCTGCCCAGGGGCTCCCACAAGGACCCCCAAGGCCCAAAAAAAGTTTTTTGTTTTTTATTAAATCGCGGGATGCATCCCGCTGACAGAAATAAAACCGCGCTGAGTTTTTATTTAGCCCCCAGGGGGCCAAGTCCCGGGGGCAATATGTCAAGGATAATGGGGGGCCCAGAGGGGTCCCCCAGCCCCAGGGACTGCCACCCCCAGGGGCTTATGTGAATTATGGGGGGGGCTCTCAGCCCCCCCAGTCCCGGGGACCGCCATCCCCCAGGGCTTCATTACTGATGGGTGGGGGGGCTCAAAGGCCCCCCCAAGCCCCGGGGACCGCCACCCCCCGGGGCTTTAAGTCAGTCTATGCGGGGGGGCTCATGGCCCCCCGCAGCCCCGAGGACCGCCACCCGCCCGGGGCTTGTTTGTTTTAAATTTAAAAAAAAAACATTATGGGGGAGCTCGAGCCCCCCCACATGCCCCGGGGACCGCCACCTCCCCGGGGCACTAATTATTTATCCTAGGGGGTCCGTTACGGACCCCCAAGCCCCGGGGACCACCACCCCCGGGGCTTTAAATTAAGTGGGAGGGGGGCTGCACGGCCCCCCCAGGAGCCAATGATGGCCCTGGGGACCGCCACCCCCCAGGGCCGGCTCCTGCAGTTTCCTGGGGTGACCACCCCCGGGACACTTCTGTTTGCAATGTTTGCAATGGCTCACGGCTCCCACCCTGCCATTGCAAACTGATTTGCTTCATTGAAGCGAGAGCAGGGAAACCTGCTCTCGCTTCAATGAAGCAAAGCAGATTGCTTTTCCACATGGGGAGCAGCATGTTATCTGCTCCCCATGTGGAAAAGCAATGCCGGCTCCTGCAGGAGGCGGGGAGCCGGCTGGGACCGTGAGGGGATTGGGGACCCCCCCAAGGTCTCCATCGAGAGGCCAGGCCCCGGGGGATAAGCCCCCCTCCTAAATAAAATAAAAATAAAAATAAAAAAACGGCCCGGGGGATGGGGTCCCTGGGGCCAAAAGGGGCCACATGAGGGGGGCAAGGCATCCCCCCTCCAAAAAAGAAAAAAGGCCATGCCCCGGGGGATGGGGTCCCCTGGGCAAATTATGGCCTCAGGAGGGGGGCCACGCGGCCCCCTTCCCGATTTTTTTTTTTTTTTTTTTAATAAAAAAAAAAAATGGTGGCAGGCCCTGGGGGATGGGGTCCCCTCCTTGCACAACTCTGCAAACGCGCCCCCTGGCGCGTTTGCAGAGGGAGATCTAATTCCCCTTGAATACTGGGGGTCCCTGGGGGCCAACTAGCCCACAAGGAACCTCCATTATGCACCAGGGGGCTGCATTGCAGAGAGGTGTAATGAGGCCACGCCCCTTTTTACACCTCTCTGCAACGCAGCTCTGTGGCGCTTACTGGAGGTACCTGGTGGGCTAGTTGGCCGCCAGGGGACCTCAGGATTCAAGGGGACTTAATCTCCCAACTTAAAATGCACCATGGGGCACGTTTGCAGTGGTGAAGGTAGGGGGCAGGGCCTGAGGTGATGCTGTGCAAACACGCCCTGTGGCGCTTTTTAAGTTGGGGAATTCATTCCTCTTCAATCCAGAGGTCCCCTAGGGGACAACTAGCCCACCAGGTACCTCCACTAAGCGCTACGGAGCTGCGTTGCAGAGTGTTGTAAAAAGGGGCGTGGCCTCTGAACACCTCTCTGCAACGCAGCTCCCTGGCACATACTGGAGGTACCTGGTGGGCTAGTTGGCCGCCAGGGGACCTCAGTATTCAAGGGGACTTAATCCCCCAACTTAAAACACCCCACGGGGCGCGTTTGCACAGTGGTGAAGGTAGGGGGTGGGGCCTGAGGTGATATGTGTGCAAACACGCCCTGTGGCGCGTTTTAAGTTGGGGAATTAATTCCTCTTCAATCCTAAGGGTTCCTGGGGACAAACTAGCCCACCAGGTACCTCCAGTAAGCGCCACGGAGCTGCGCTGCAGAGTGTTGTAAAAAGGGGCGTGGCCTCCGAACACCTCTCTGCAATGCAGCTCCCTGGCGCATACTGGAGGTACCTGGTGGGCTAGTTGGCCCTTAGGGGACCTCAGGATTGAAGAGGATTTAATTCCTCAACTTAAAACGCGCCACAGGGCGTGTTTGAACACGTCACCTCATGCCCCGCCCTCTTCCTTCACCACTGTACACATATTCCTCTAAAATCAGCCGAACTACGAATCCCGATTTACTCACCTGTAATCAGGAGAGAACCCAGTGCTGCATCTTTTAGCCCAGCACTGACCCTGAAAAGTAATTCTTAGTGTACTTACCAGTAACTTGTATTTCCTTCCATAGGAATCCATTGTGTGGTTTTCAGCAGAAAATGTTCTTAGTGTCCATTTTTGAAACGTACAAATATTCCTATAAAATCAGCCAAACTACGAATTCCGATTTACTCACCTGTAATCGGGAGAGAACCCAGTGCTGCATCTTTTAGCCCAGCACTGACCCTGAAAAGTAATTTTAAGCGTACTTACCAGTAACTTGTATTTCCTTCCATAGGAATCCATTGTGTGGTTTTCAGCAGAAAATGTTCTGTGTCCATTTTTGAAACGTACAAATATTCCTCTAAAATCAGCCAAACTACGAGTTCCGATTTACTCACCTGTAATCAGGAGAGAACCCAGTGCTGCATCTTTTAGCCCAGCACTGACCCAGAAAAGTAATTCTCAGCGTACTTACCAGTAACTTGTATTTCCTTCCATAGGAATCCATTGTGTGGTGTTCAGCAGAAAATTTTCTTAGTGTCCATTTTTGAAGCGTACAAATATTCCTCTAAAATCAGCCGAACTACGAATTCCGATTTACTCACCTGTAATCAGGAGAGAACCCAGTGTTGTATCTTTTAGCCCAGCACTGACCCTGAAAAGTAATTCTAAGCGTACTTACCAGTAACTTGTATTTCCTTCCAGAGGAATCCATTGTGTGGTTTTCAGCAGAAAATTTTCTGTGTCCATTTTTGAAACGTACAAATATTCCTCTAAAATCAGCCGAACTACGAATTCCGATTTACTCACCTGTTATCAGGAGAGAACCCAGGGCTGCATCTTTTAGCCCAGCACTGACTCTGAAAAGTAATTCTAAGCGTACTCACCAGTAACTTGTATTTCCTTCCATAGGAATCCATTGTGTGGTTTTCACCAGCAAAGTTTCTAAGTGTCTATTTTCACAAACTAAAAATATTCCTAAAAAATCATCTGTATGACTTAAACACATTCTTTCAACAGGATCCACCACTGATTAAGTAAAAGTAACGATAACACTACTTACCTGCTAAGTGAATTTTATGCCATAGGATTACATTGGTGATTCTATGTGAAAATTTTTCTAAGTGTCAACTTTTAAAATACAATATTATTCCTTAAAAATAACTACTGTAACCAAAACGCTTTTACTCAACTGTTTACAGGAGATGTCCAAGGACTGAATCTAGGATCCAGTCCTGTGGTTAGAAAAGTAATCCATAAAGTAACTAATTGCATTTAACTAGAATTTCACATTGAGCTCAATGTTGCTTTGTGTTTGAAATTGGGTTGCCCATTGCAACAACTGTAATTACTGTACTTAAAAGTCTGTTGCCTATTTGCCAAGTATTTAAACTAAAGTAATTCATTCTGAGAAAGTATATTTTGTATTGTAATGTATAATGTATTTATATTGTAATTAAAAAAATATATCTAAAAATAAATAGTGTAAAAAATTTAGTAAATCAGTATAAAAAAATCAGTATAACAATTAATACATTAAAAATGTTCATTTACAAAACCTTTGAAATTCGCAGAAAAAACCATAGGTTTCAGGCCTGATATAGTTAGGAATTAGCATTTAAAAAACCTTTGAAATTCACTGAAAAAAACATAGGTTTCAGGCCTGATATAGTTAGGAATTAGCATTTAAAAAACCTTTGAAATTCACAGAAAAAAACATAGGTTTCAGGCCTGATATAGTTAGGAATTAGCATTTAAAAAACCTTAGAAATTCACTGAAAAAACAATAGGTTTTAGGGCTGTTATAGTTAGCTGGACGTTTCACTCGAACAAAACCATTGAAATTCCTCCGATATAGTTAGTTGTACTAACTACATCTCGGAGGAATTTCAATGGTTTTGTTCGAGTGAAATGTCCAGCTAACTATAACACCCCTAAAACCTACTGTTTTTTCAGTGAATTTCTAAGGTTTTTTACATGCTAATTCCTAACTATATCAGGCCTGAAACCTATGTTTTTTTCTGAGAATACATATATATATACATACGTACATATATATGGGCACTTGGCCATGAATGCCTCTAGTATTTGAGCAGCTTTTTGGTTGTTATTAAAAAAATGCTATTGTTTTATTTATATGATACAGACGTCTCAGTGTTTTGGTGGTATGCCCAGTGTTTGTTATGAAGGAAATTTAGTCCTACCCACAGGATCATAAGCAGAAAGTTCCTGTTCATAACTATGGTGTATCTGTGGGCAAAGGAGAGATCTGAGTCTAACAAGGCCAACACAAAATTCAGCTAATGTTACTGGGCTGGGGCTGTTGGGGTGCTTCACATATTGAATGGCATGGAGATATATGCCAAATAGGCTGTCAAATTATCAGCTGCTCCATTTGAATGGCACATTTTGATTTAGTTTTGCTTCTGCTTCATAATTTATGAAAAGGAAATTCTATGAGATCGCTACTTCTTCCTACAGAGAGCAAGAATAATGATTTTTGGAGCAAAAACTAGCCTGGGCTGCAGGAAATCATTGTTTTAGACAGAAACCTGATTGAGTCAATGGATAGTGAATGTATTGGATGGTGCATCAGGACCATCATACCTGAACCACCGCCTCTCATTCCCCATACCCACCAGACACATCCTTCCAGCCAAACTTGCCCTTGCCATCGTCCCTCAGATCCGCAAGACCAGGACCGGAGGAAGATTCTTTTTATACCTTGCTGCCAAAACCTGGAACACCCTGCCTCTCCACCTCAGGCCAGCTACGTCGCTGACCCAATTCAGGAAGGATGTCAAGACCTGGCTCTTCGACTAAACCTCAAAGCCTCGTTGGACCTGGAGCACCCCCTCGCCCCCTCAGCTCCTTGAGCCCCTCACAGATGAGTAGTCGCACTTAACAAGTACTGATTGATTTGTTGAATGAGGAAACAAAATCTTCTTTGTGGTTTAAATTTAAAATGTGTCTGTGCCTTATTGGCTTGGAGCTCAGATCACAAACAAATGGCCAATGCTAAATTAGGCAAATAATGAGTGCTGGTGCCCAAAACGTTGCTCAGAAGCCCGTATCCAGTGTATTTAAGTTTGAGTGCACCAAATACCAAGGCTTCCTAGTCTTCAAGCCACCTCGTGTCTTTTTAATCCACTGCCAGACACTCCCTGCTCCTTTTTCTCACTCTTGCAGGTTTCTGCTTTCTCTCTTGATAAAGTTTGTCAATCTTTCTCTTCTCCCTTCTTTCATATGTGTGTGTTTTCTTCTCTTGCTGTCTGGAAATATCTGACAAGGATAAATAAGTGCCGGTCCCTCAAAATAAATGCTGGTGTCACTCACTGGCAACCACTGGCTCAAATTAGGCACTGCATATGGTATTGTCCTAAAGAGCCTTAAACTAACTGCATATGACATACTGCTCCTCATAAATGACACATGAAGTTGGCATCCCCCTACAGCTGACCATATAGCAAATTAGAGAGAAGAGGGGCGTAGAAAGTGGCAAGCAGTTCTTCTGGCTTTGGTAGGTCAGAAACTGAGGTGACAAACAAGGACACTCAGGCCCCTATAAAGCGAGATCTCACCACAATCGTGTTACTCCCAGAAAGGCTTGAGGGTGTATGTAAGTTTGTATGCATGTATTTATGTTTGAATGTTTCTAAAGTGCAAACCTAGATAGCTAGCAGTGGAATACTGTGCAGGGGACAGGACACAGTGGGGTGCCTTGGTGAGAGGGGACGGATAGTGGAAGGGGTGAAGAGTCAGCTAGTCAGAGGTAGTGTTCTATAAAGAGGTGAGATGTCAGTTTCTTTCTGAATTGCAATAGGGTTGGTGCTGGTATGGCATTAAAATAATGTTGTTTCAGATCCTGGGGGTAGGCTGAGAACGCTTATTTAGCCTCTAATCTGCTGATGTTAGATCTCTTCATCAGGGATAATGTAGCAGGATGTGCTTGTCGGCGAAGGGCAGATGTGCAGCTATCAGATTACAAACTTGCTAAGGGAAGGTGCTTATTCATCCCTTCCATCCCCTAATCAAAGTCAAAGAGATGTGACACTGCTGCTGTAAGAGCCAGTCCCGGGAAGAGTGTGCACAGGAGCAGACATTGACTCATATGTCTGCTGTTATTAAAGAAATTGGAGTCTACATAGAATGCTGAGCATGCACTAACGCATCAATTCCTGAAGGAGGGTATGAGCTCTTTACCTCAAAGCTCAGAAATACAAAGAGGCAAACACAACTTCATGTTTCCAAGTTCTGTGCCTGCAGCTTTTTGCACCTGCTTGGAAAGTTTGAGTTAGTGTATACATAATAGACAGTAACATTTAATTGACAACGTCTGCCATCTCTATTCTTCCCACTCACAAAGTGTTCATAAAATCCCATCATATCTTATTCAAAAGGGTGAGACACTGAGGATCTGAAGATGATCTAGGCTGCAGCTGTGGAGAAAAGACAACTTTACGTGGACAAAGAGAAGACAAGGAAGTCAGGCAGATAACACCAGAAACCTTACATCAAGTGGTGGGTGCAGTGGGGGAATCACACTATTAGTCATGTATCTACATTTGCAGCTGGGCCTAACTGCTCACTCAAACGTCAGACAAAAAAAAGGAAGCTATACAATCAAGAGATGCAGTGCGAGGTAGTCACTCATGTAAGGACACAGGTGTATCAAGTGTATCACGAATGGCCCTAATCACTTCTGGTAGAGTACAAACAGAAGAAAACAACACAACATCATAGCACAAAACCAGAAAAACAAAAGAACCACAAAACACAGCAAAATTAGAATGAAACAGCAACAAGCACCATCCATCCATCCACCCGTCACCCTTTAACTTCTACGAAGAGCCCTTTATTATTCTGAAGTCAATTTTAAAACTTGTAGGCGTACATTTTGTATTTTCCCATGTGAAATAGATGTAGTACTTTTGAGCTGCATATAGCAACTTGCAGGGGTGCTGACCCACAAGAGGACATTTTAATAAATATTCAAGTATAGCAGAGGCAGTAATAGTGATCTGTTAATCTATAGTCGAAGCCTTTTTCTGCTACTAAAATCCACTTGTGTTCAGTCCTCGATAGATCGCTGGACCTTCATGTGGGGATACAATTATATAGTGGATTCCTGAAACATAATCCTCGATGATAACTCCCATAAAGTGTATTTGGATCAGCTTTAGAAAAAAATGTCTTTGGAATCCCACAATATTTGGCTTGTTCACAGAGTCCAATAACTGTAGGGATCTCCAAATTCGTGTATATCAGTTCATATGTTTTTGACGAATTTTAAAATTTTAACAATGTTTCATGAAGATTTCAAAGGTTCATTTAATGTGTACCAGCCCATAAGAATTGCAAACTGTTCAATACCCAGTGTAAAGGAGTTTATGAATAGTCTGCAATTCCTATGTCACAGGTAAAAAAAACATGGACTCTGGGTATCTGGGTAATGAGTGCGAGGCTTGATGAAAGGTCCAGCCCTATGCCATAAAAATGTTAGTATTGGGTCCACTAAACACTTAGACAAGTCCTATAACTGCGGGACCTAGCTACTGGTAAAGGCTTTTGCGGAGTGCTTTTTGGGAAAAGCTAAAATCCATGCCCAGGGAGGGAGTAGGGGCACCCAGACTGGCCAAGGGGAAGTAACAGCACCCAAAGTCTTTTCATGACCGAAAACCCACCACATTAAAATGTTTTTATGAAGACGCTGGCAGAAAAGAATAAGCAAAATACACGTCTCTGCCTAGCAGCTTTGTAAAGTCCAGAATATGAGAAAATGATCTTGCGTGGAGAAAAAAAATCATCATTTGTTCTGAGATGTTTGACTAAAAATATAAAGTAGTTCAACAAATAATGCCTTTCCTTTCAGGACATTTTCAATTACTCTTTGTATGTGTACATTTGGCACTTAATGATATTACCAACACATTCGAAAAAATTTAGAAAAATAGTTATTATAAGAGCAATCTATTATGGCAGAAAAAGAAAATATAAATATATTGCCATTGTGTCTTTGTATTTCTGTGCTTACTTTAAAAGTCATACGCTACCTTGTCCACAAACTTATGTTTTTAAGACATCCTATTATTGAATACGGTATGTAACAGGTGAGGAAAGTTGGACACATTTCACTGTCAAGGGCAGGTTCCCCGATTACACCCTACTGCCACTGTGCACAACCTTTGGGCATGGCCACATGGGCAGTTGAGGGCAGAGCTTGTGGGCAGGCTCTGCATCCAAACCATGCCACTCACAGTGATCAGGGTCTGTATCCTGAGCACGTTGCACAGAAGTTGAATTGACTTGTATGTCTGATATCAACTTAATTTCAATCTATATAGCATCTTGCATACGGACTATATCATTAATTCTGGGAGAAGTGCATTACCTCTTTATCTTAAAGGATGGCAGCACAGAGAAGAATCCACCATTCCATCTTTGCAGGTTGTGCTGTTTCCAGCTCATGGCATTGTTTGGAGATTTTCTAAGGTATTGCATGCTCTGTCGACATCGACATCGACATCGAAGTCTAATCGAAAACTGCTGCTAGCTTCCTTCTTTGCACATTCATATAGCTCATATTATAGCCACTAATCTTATCCAACAGATCTTGGCACTGAAGAGACTGGAGAGGATGGCTCTGGCTCTGAAATAACTGCAAAAAGAACAATTGATGAATTTAATGCTGGCCAATGTCAATCATTCACCCCAGTACAGAGATCTGGGCCCAAATTCATAGGGGCAGATTTACAAGCCCCTTGCGCCTCTTTTACGCCGCCGGTGCGTCACCTATGTGTCGCAGCGGCGGCGCAAAACCAGCGTCATGCTGCGGGGTATTTACAACGTGAAGCATCGGGGAGGTGCGTCACGTTGTAAAGCCCTGTGCCAGAAGTAGGCGCAGGGGGGGGTGTTCCATCGCAGGAACGCCTCCCAAAAGTGGCTGAGTGAAATCTACAAGATTTCACTCAGTCAATTTTGAGCCCATGCTGCGTCAAAACCCTGCGCCTGCTTGAAGCAGAAGTAAGGATTGACGCAGCATTGTAAAGATAGGGCACCCCAGAGCCTTGCTGGAGCTGCGTCGCGCTTGCGACACAACTCCAGCAATGCGCTGCCTTTACGGCACAGATGCGTCACGCATCTGTCCGATTTTTCCCCATGGTGCGCCACATTGTAAATGCGGCACATCCATGGTGGCGGAGCCGTGACGCACAATAACTGGCGCATCCCTGCTGATATGCAGGGATGCGCCAGTTATTGTAAATCTGCCCCATAGTTTTTTTGCTCACCATTACATTCTAGTTTGGACCCACACATATGCATAGTTTTGACCCCGCTCCCCATGGGAACAGTCCAGCCCGAACCAGGTTGGCCCTGGACCGGAAACAAGCATCCTGGGACTGGTTTCGGGGTATCACTCCTCATCAGCTATGCTAGCTTCACTCCAGTGGCATGGCGAGCAAGGGAACCACCTCTGGGCATATCCGTCTTGCTTGGGGTGACGAATGCAATTAGAACAATTGATGGACGGAATGCTGAACAATGTCAAACATTCACCCCTGTACTGAGATCTAGGCCTAAATCCATCGGTATTTTGCTCACCCTGCCATTCCAGTCTAGACACAGGCATATGCAAATCCATCTTGACCCTGCTCCTCATGAGAACAGGTCAACCTGAACTGCCAGATCAGGTCCTTTGTGGACTGGAAACAAGCTTTTTTGTACCACTTTTTGGATATCGCCGTTGATCCTCCAACAGCTCGAAAGCATGCAAAGGACCACGCCACACATGAAGCTCTTGTTTGCATGTCTTTATTCAACTGCATGCAACCATTAACTGAATGTACTATGCCATGAAATTTATTGACCATACTCAGACAAAACCAGATACCTTCCAATCAACACATAATGCATGTAAGGAGTCCGCTGAGGTCCACCAGAGTCCTTGTGCACATAAATAAACAACAAAATATTTCCCCCATGTAAAAAAAGTACATAAAACATAGTCGCTCAATGAGTCGCCCAGGTGCTCGCATCAGTCTTCCAGATTGAGTTAGAAGAGGGGCACCCTCATCGGACATTTCAGATGGCGAACCAGATGCTTGACTTGGGCTGTCAGGTGGAATGGCCTCACTCATCTGGAGCCGGCAAACATCGAGGCAGAAGCTTAAAGTGCGACGAGTCTCTGGTTATGGTCTTTTCAGTTCACTGAGTAGTCCCCATGTGTCCTTTACAGGTCTCCATTTTCAGTGGCTCGGCGTCAAACACAGAATCAGTATTACGGGTCAATTTTTGCTTGACAAGGACCTGGTTTCCTTTTTCAAAAACCATGTCCCAAGCATATCGGTGTTTCCGGCATGAGCCTTCTTCTTGTCATGTTAAAAGTATCATTGATACAAACCTCATCTGGCTTGATTGACCTACTAATGGTCCATTGTAGAAGCTTTTTTCCAAGGGCTCGGCCAAACAATAAGGTGGCAGGATTTTCTCCGGTTGTAGAATGTGAAGTAAATCTGTAAGCACAAAGGGCTGGACACAGCGCAGACTTGAGACCAATCCGTTCTAGCGCAGTACTCTGAATCACTTTCTTTAAGGTACCAATACATTGTTCGGCCCCCACCAATTTCTTGGGCCAAAGAGGAGTGCTTTCTGATGCTTAATGTTTAAACAACCAAGAAACTTTATAAACTCTCTGCTATTGAAGGGTGAGCCAGTGTCAGATTTAAGAATGGAAGGAACACACCACGCTGTGAAATTATTATCCAGCTTCACAATAAATCCCTCATGGGTTATTAACGATAAAAATTCCTGTCATTGAAAATGTGAGTACTCAACTATAACTACCCTGAGAAGATGTCCATTACTAAGGGGCCCAAAGAAGTCAATCCCAAGTCTATTCCATGCTGTTAAGGAAGGTCAGATATATTTAGCTAGATGCTGTATCATCTTAGGCGTAAGGCAGTTACACAGATAGCATGCTTTCAGTTCCCTTTCAACTCGTTCATCAAGGCGTCAAAACCACACTCGATTCATGAAAGCTCTCTGGGTGGTAGCAATACCACATTGTCCTTCATGTGCTAGTTTAATTACTTGTTACCTATGGTATGACCATTCTCAGCCCTCTCAGTATGATACTGTATTGCATGATAGAAAGTTCTTCCTGAACATTCTTAGGGCTTGATTACGAGTTTGTCGATGTGTGGCAGTGGGCCCCAATGCCAGTGCCCCGCTGCCATACCTGTAATCAGACCGCCTGAAGGATTATGTGTTTAATCCTGGCAGGCAGTTCTGTGGGGGTGGCCCCACGGTGGTGCCTTGCAAAGGCTCTTATCTGGGCATAATAAAGGCACCAGAATGGGAGCGCCACAGCACGTCCCTGCACAGTATGGGCTCTTAAGTCCATGCTGTGCAGGAACTGGGGTTGAATGCATACAGGGGAGAATAACATGTGCCCCCTGCATGCATCCCCCGGCCCTGAGGCAACAGGGGGCCCTGTAGGGCCCCCTTAGTTTCCTCAAGTCACACTTTTCATGGCGGGCTCACTGCTATGGAAACTGTGGTGTGGGGAAACTCATTATATGCTTGGTGGTACAGCAGCGGAACCACCAGCATATTGGAGACTTCAGACCACTTCAAGACCGCCAGGGGTTAAGGATCCCTGGCCGTAGCAGGGGTCCAACAGAGAACCAACTGCCCAACTTGTAATACAGTGGTCAGACCACTGATGCTGCGACCGAGGTTTGGTGTTTCATCAGATGGCCAAACTCATAATCGGCCCCTTATACTTTTGACATTCAACATCATCTGTGAGAGATCGAGTATGCTTTCTCAATGACTGCATTGCAATAATGTCTTTGAGCATGAACATGTTTCGATCAGCATTTGTGGCAGTGGTGATTTATTCAATAGATAAAGTTGTAGGTGTGCTAGCCCTTACCACGAAGTTAACATATGCTTCTGCTGTCTTAGATGTTGTGCTGTGACATCGTACCAGCACTCGTGAAAAGTAGTCTGCAGCATTTTGATCCTTCTTCGGCTTATGCACAATGGTGTGGTCATACTCCTGCAGTCGCAATCTCCACCTCTTAATGCGTGGTGGCATCCTGCCCTTTGGATTCCCAAAAACAGTGACCAACACCTGCTGATCCATGATAACGGTAACGTTTTTCCATACAGAAACACTTGGAAGGGATCACAAGCCCATACTACTGCTAAGCTCTACTTTTCAGGTTGAGATTAAGCACATTCAGTCTGAGATAGACTCCCACACATTTTAATGTATATGTGACACCCTTGGCTGCGCTAATCAGATCTTTTGGATTCCAGCTGACTTCCTACGCAGACAATTCGCAAATAGTGATGTCACTACAACCTGGAAAAGAGGCAGAGAAAGGGAAAAAGTTCCACGACTGCATGAGAGCAGTCAGGCTGTGGATGACCATGAATTGTTTGAAGTTGAAGCCAAGCAAAACGGAGGTCCTCATATTTGGCAGCAATGCCAATTTTTGAACAACAGATTGGTGGCCAGAAGAACTAGGGACGCTCCTGGAGCCAACTAGGAAAGCGAAAAACCTAGGAGTCTTAATTGACAACAAACTGACATCTGAAGACCTGGTGAATGCGGTTACCTCCACAAGTTTCCATCTTCTTAGGATGATAAGGAAAATGATGTCCTTCTTGCCGGCAGACAGCCACAACATACCTAATCTTATCATGTGTGGACTACTGGAATAGTTTATACCTAAACATCCAGAAGAAACATCTAAACAGGCTTCAACTTGTGCAAAACGCAGCAGCAAGACTTTTGAATGGAAAACCAAAATTTGTCTCAATTAAAAAAGGAATGAAACAGCTGCATTGGCTCCCTGTCAAACAGTGGTTTCAATTCAAATCCTTGTGCCCAGTTTTCAAAGCCCTCCATGGAAGAGGTCCAGAACCTCTAAAACAGTGTTTTAAATGGTATTCTCCAAAGAGAGCACTCCTATCGGCCGGAGCAGACGTGTGGTTGTACCCACATTTAAAAAAGCCAATTGGGGGGGGAGAAGTTTCACTACATGTGCTGCCAGGGCCTGGAATGAGCTTCCTTTCCACCTCAGGAACACCACAGAGGTGTTGACATTCAGGAAATGACTTAAAACCTGGCTTTTTACCTCCTAGGTTAACACACACCCTGTCAACCAGAAAGCAGCACTCAGCACCAGGACACCTCCTGCTAGCATAGTCCACAATGTGTTTCTGTGCATCTGGCTGTTCATTGTGTTGCGCAAGGAGTGCACTCACCCACACAGCGCTTGCCTCTACTACAATCTCATAGTGTAGTTTAGGAACAAAATAGGCCATTTCAGTTGCATTTATAATTGCATGTTTGTTTTTCTTAAAACTTTGGTCAAACTCAGACGACCATTTAAATGGAACATTTTGTCTTGTGAAGTCTCTCAGCAGGGCACTCACAGTGACACAATCACAAATGTATCTGGAACACTAACTGGCCATGCCTAAAAAGGATCGCTCAAGACAAAACAGGGGAACCAGGGTAATAGTTATATAGGAAAAACAATGGTTCCTGTGGAATAATATACTATGAGGTTATGATACATAAGCACAATCGCGATATAGAGGGTTAGATAATGGCAGAGCGCAAAAGAACCCGATCGAGCTGACTGACGTGGCATTTTCTGAATCTACACACGGAGCACTGTCCTGCTTTTCCATTCTTCTACTGAGAAATACTCTCAGTGCATTGTCACTGTTTATCCACAAAGGGATTCTACAATGCTACGGCGTATAATTAATTGAGCCCCTCTGGCCCACCTACATACCCCATTGGATTGACAGCCTGTCCTCACATTGAGTACCCGGACGGGTCCTCATGTGAGTAAACCTTTTTGCTCTTTTCTTCATGTGTGGCACATCATTTTCACAAGGCTGCGCAACTATATATTCAGATGTCCCTTCATCAATAGTCCTGAAGAGACCCCACATTGTTTTGAGGGTCGAAACGCCGTCGACATACATAAGAAGCGAACCATTTCCCCAGCACATATCACTGTATATAGCTGCTGTTCACATGGAATTATTATGATAATGGTCGACTTGTACAAACTGTGGAAACCTTGTATTTAATATTCACAGTCACTTAGGTTTAGGTTCCCTTTGTCACTTGGGACACTATGCACAAATGTTGTTTTGATGCATAATGTTTACTCCTAACTTTATTGCTTAAAAAATCTATAAAATACACTAACACGCTGTAATCAGTGTGTTAGTGGTTCCTTCGCGCTCTGCCATTATCTAACCCTCTATATTGCGATTGTGCTTATGTATCATAACCTCATAGTATATTGTTCCACAGGAACCATTGTTTTTCCTATATAACTAAAAAGGATCGCAGCATGTAGGACAAGTGGATGACAATGCTCGTACTTTTACAGGGTCAGGAGTCATTCCATTCTTAGAAATGATGTGGCCAAAGAATTTTAGTCTGCTTTTGTGGGGCTCACTCTTCTCTGCATTCAGAGTGAGACCTGCATCAGCAAGCAGATTACACACATGTGTGAGTGTTTTATCATGCTCCTTTCATGTAGGTCCAAACACCATGATATCATCACTGTCATTAAAAGCCTGTGTGACAGGTTGAATCACTTAACAAATGGCATCCTGAAAGTTTTCTTAAGCTGACAACACACTAAGGCTCTTATATCTACAAGCTAAGATGAGTCGAAAAAGTAGTAATGACTCTACAGTTTTCTACCAGCTCAAGTTGATGGTGGCCTTTGTTCAAATCAAGATGGGGAAATACTTTGGCGCGATTTGTTCGATCATTTCCACGATGTGTAGACCTGGATGTCTCTCTCTCTCTTGATTGCTTAGCCTGTCCTTTTATGGCACCACCACAATGGGTGAAACCTGTGGCTTAGGACCAGTTGAGCGTTAGATGATGGCATGCTTTAACAGTGCTTCTAGTTCCTTCTCAACGGTTTTTTGTAGGTGGAAAGCAATTTGACTGTGTTGCTGGGCAACAGGACGAAAGTCTTCATCGATGTGAAGCTGCACCTTAATTATTTTAAGTTTCCCGAGTCCATGATACAGTGATGAGAATTGAGTCATTATATTAGGGTGTGCATTTAGGCTGAAGTAAATAGAGACTAGTCCTATAGTCAGTAGCATGCACTCGATGGAGTACTTGACTCTGGAGTGCTGTATAAACTGCCCGTGTGTACACCCTTGTTTTCGACGGTGTAAGACGTGGTGTCAGGGACAGTTCATTGTATATTTCTGCCGGCATAAAGTTCATCAATGCACCACAGTTTAAAATAAATGTTGTAGGACACCCAGTTACCTTGAGAGTGATCTTAGAGCAATATTCAAATTAACTTGATTGCTTCACATGGTGATTACTTTTAGATTTGTGGTTTTCTCAGCAAGCGGCTAACGCTACATGTGCACGCTGCTTGGTGACTGATGTCATCATCGCATATCCATCTTCATCGCTGTCACTCACTGATGATGTTGAGAAGTCTTTGGACGAAGACTTTGATGACAATCTACTTCATTTTGTTTTCACCAGCTTCTGTTGATATTGTCGTTTGGCCTTGGGGGAGTGGCTAGAATATTTCTGGAAGTTTCTGACATCCATCTTCTCATCTCATCGTGACGCACTTAGCTTCTCTTTTGCTTAGTAGACGGTTGCTAAATGTTTTTCTTTCCCACAGCCTTTGCACTTTTGTCCAATGGTGGGACATTTACCTTCATGTGGACAGGAGCATACACAGTGGAAGCATAACTTCTTCTGGGATATCACCTGAAGGAGTTTTGCCTTGTATTGGTGCCTACTTTTCATTCTCAATGCTGTTTCACTCTGGGTCACTCCAGCCTCCATATCATCAGCTTGTCTATCTGCATGCAAACTGAGTGTTTCGTGTAGCATGCGTTTTCTGAATGAATCGGACAGGCAGCCATCATTGGCTCTAGGGTGCATGCTTCTTCATAATTGAATTCATCAAACGTGCAATGCCAACTGAGTGTATCAAGTCATTCTACAAACCAGTGGTGGCTGGCACAGGTAAGAGTGGTGAGTGATGGGGTGATGCAGCGAACACAAGGTAAGTGGTTTTACTTTTTAAAATTTAATTTTACCTATCACGTTGTGTGTCAACTTCCCTCTCCACCCCGCCTCAACTTCGCCTCACCTCACCGTCACACCACTCTTACCTGTGCTGGCCACCACTTCTACAAACACATCCATCAACTTACCAGGTTGCTGTCTTGCTTGGTTGAAAATGTACCTTTACTGTTCCTACTCCAATTTAAACCAATTTGGGAAAGGTGTTGGACACTAATGGGGTCACAGATACCATTCCTACTCCAATCTATACCAACTTGGAGTAGTTATTGTGCACTAAAGGGATGACATAATTGACATTCGGCATAGGATTAAATTTGACTTCTAATGTCTTCTTGATATGACGGTATGATACTTCACCAGCTTTTGATGCTTTCTTTCTCACTTCTCTTACTCTTTCACCTGCTAGGTTCTTTAAGTACTTGATGATCTTTTTGTCATCTGCTTCTTCTAGCGCATCTATAAAGTCATCGAACATTTCAATCCGGGCAGGCAATTTGGAGGCAATATTCAGCTTTTTGGCCATGTCGAACGGAGGCGGAGGTTTCAGGAATGAAGCAATTACATATTTGGTGCTCTCCACAGCAGTCATTTGAAAAACTTTGATTTATTGAAAACCTTTTAAGTTGTACTGATCATCACAAGTGCCCCCTGTGGTTGTTTCTGCAGGGACCAATGGCTTCGTGAGCACAACCGCCAAGTTGGTGCTCGAATTATTGTGGATGCTAATCGCTACTTTAAGCACTCTGGTCCCCGGGCAAGGCCCAATTCAGGGTTGGACGGCCCTTTCTTAATTTGTTCCTGTAAGTGGAATTGTACTCTGTGTACCTGTATTGATGATGGCTCTGTATTACTCTATAGCACAGTATCTCTTCTTTCAGCCTTGCTATAGAGATTTTGGCTGGCCTTCCAACAGTAAGGCCCACGCAGCTGGATTTCTCAGAGGTGGTCAGAGGCCACGCCCCCTTTCTCCGCCACTCTGCAAACGTGCCTCTGGGTACACTGCTGCTTGTGGGAAGAAGTCCACTTTAGTCCTGAGGCCGTCAGGAGGCACGGGGACCTCATCCCCACCAGCAGTGTGCTGAGAGGCACGTTTGCAGAGTGGTGGGGAAAGAGGCGTGGCCTATGACCACCTATCAGCAATCCAGCTGTGTGGGGCCTACTGGAGGTAACAGGAGGTCCTCTTGGCCCTTAAGGACCCTCAACAGTCAAGGGGACTTCATCCCCCAACCAGGAGTGCACCAGGAGTCACATTTGCAGAGCAGTGGAGAAAGGGAATGGGGCCTCTCACAAGTTGCATCAGTTTTTTTTATGTTTTAGGAAGGGAAGACCAATTGGTTTCTATCCCTGGACCATTTTGGGCCCCGGGTATCCCATACCCAGGGCCTGATCCTTTTTAAAAAAAAAAAATTACACAAGGAGGGCTGCGCGGCCCTGCGGACCCCATCTCCCAGGGCCAGGCCTTTACAATATTTTTTAAAAAGGGAATGGGGGCCTCCCTGGGCTGATATTGCCCTGGCGACCCCATCCCCCGGGCAAGGCCAGGCTGTTGGGGACCGGGGGGGCCCTGAGGCTCCTGCGGGATCCGGCATTGCTTTTAGACAGCCTTTCTCCAAAAGCAATTCTGCTCTCCTTCCTGGAAGTAAGAATATTTTTAAAACTCTTGCTTCCATGAAGTGGACCAGAGTTTACTATGGCAGGATGTTCCTGCCATGCCATAGCAACTGCAACGTCCCATAGGTGTGCACCCAGGACATTGCTGGAGCTGTCCCTGGGGGGTGGCAGTCCCCAAGGATATGCATGGCTCCTGGAGGGGGGCCACGCAGCCCCCTCCTATATTGTAAATAGCCCCAGGGAGGTGGAGGACCCCGGGGCAGCAGAGGGGTGGGCAGTCCCCCAGCATTTGTCATTAAAAGTGCCCCAGTGAGGTGGTGATCTCCCGGGCTTTGGGGGGCTGAGCAGATCCCCTGCAGGGAGTTGGTGATCCTTGGGGCTTCTGATAAGCCCAAATGGGGAGCCACATGAGCCCCCTCCTTCATGCCCCCATGATTTGGCCCACCCGGGGGCTTTAAAAAAGATGCGCAGGAGACTGCATGTCTTTTTTTAAAATTTTGCGTCAAATTCACGGATCCACTGGGAATCCGCAGCAAAATAAATAAAATGCTTTTAAAATGTTGCGGGGTCCCCATGGGACACCCCCAACATATCTGGGGGATCAGGCTATTCCTACCCTGCTCCTTTTCTTTATTTTTTACTTTCTTTCTGGGACTCGGCTTCAAGCCTTGTCCGAAGATGGCTGCCAACACTTCCTGGTTGAAGTTTCTGCAGCCAATCAGAGCAGTGCATTTCCCTGCACAAGCTCATCTTTGTTCACGAAGGCTTCATGGCCAGCGATATCACTATAATTTTAAACTTTAATTTCTCAAAAACTACTGAACAGATTGACACCAAGTAAGCAAAAGGCACTTCCTTGAACATACATCTACCTCTCTGCCAAATTTGGTGTAAGTACATTCAGCGGTTTGGGCTGACGAGGTGGATAGAGGTTCCTAAGGGAATTAACATTACAAACACAACCTTATTTCGTGCCCCAAATTCTTGGTCCCTATGGCAAGGATCACACCCAAACTTTCCCAATCAATTTTTTGGGCAAATTTCATGCAGATTGGTCAAACTACACCGAAGTTATAGCCTAGTCAAAAAAAAAATTACTATGGAAACTAGATCCTAACTATAACTACCTAATGGCCACCACCAGCAGGTAATGAATATTTCTACCACAACTGCTTCACGCTGCTGATACAGCTGGAGTCTTTTATTAAGCATTTTATTATTTTGATGCTTTTGACGCATTTCAGCAGTTACTGCTGCCTTGTTCACATAACGGTGATGCCATTTTTTTTTATTATACATAAAGACTGCTGCATGCTACGTACACAGTGGCATAGACATGGTAAACATACAAGAAATTCTTAATTACATTTGTCTTTTTCTCTCCATCAGTGGATAGTGAAATACAGTGCTTTGCATGCATATATTTAATTGAAGAGAAAAAATTAGAAATGCAAGATAAAAGTGAAAATATATAGAACATAGATTTCTTTGTTCATCTACATAATTCATGCTCATACTGGTTAGTATATTGTTATTGCCTTACTCTGGATTGATGTTCACCATATCACTGTCCCATGTGGGTTATGGATACATATATACACATATATTTGTGTATAAATAGGTATAACACAATTTACATAATTGATGATCAAATAAGGAATTAATTACAATTAATAATTATTTGTTCATTTATTATTATGTTATTAAGGTCCTACCCCATACTCTTTCAACCCTAGCAACCCTCATCTAAAATATAACTTAAATCAGTCAGCATTACATAATGTTCCCAATAGGTAAATATTACTTAACTTCCCATCCTATGTCACTATAAACCCAGTGTTAGCGGTCCAACCGCCATATTAGGATGCAACTACTGTGCTGGCAGTACTCGTTAACATGACAGCTTGTGATGCACCCTGGAAAAGAGCTGCAGCACACGCTGCAGTGTAAAAGAACGCTTTTTGCACATCCATGCAACATGTGGTCTCAGGGCTACTTTCCAGTGGACCATGAGGGACAGAAGCCCTGTTTGGTTCCCCCAAAGTCCATTTCCGACAACCTTTTCATGGAGATCAGATCGCCATAAAAAGGTTGTCAGAAAGGGACTTTATAATCCCGAAGTCGGTACCTGCTTCGGCACCACCGCCATTCAAGGGATACGATTCCAACCACCGACCCAACGGGGCAGTAGATCCTGTCTGAGGCAGTGGTCTTTTCCCTGATGGTTTCGGTCCGACCGTCTGCATCATAATGCAGAGGATGGACTGAAGGGCTGTCTGTCTGAGGGACCAGTCCCACCAACATCAAAATCAGCCCCAAAATGTCATTCATCAATATATACTCCATATCTACCAGAGTTAGAAATGTGGTTACGACCAGTTTTGTGTCAACCATCTGGTAAAAGTGTAGCCCTAAATGGTTCTTTTTAAGAAAGACTGAATATAAGAATTTGTTAACCCAAATACAATAAAAAGACTAGTTTTAAATGTTAGAACCCTTAGTGCTATTGAGTAGCGTGTGAGACCCAAATTTGTACATAATGAATGTATCCAAATTTTCCTTGCAGATAATTATGCAGGGCAGAAAACTAAAAGGTGCCCATCATTTTCCACTGCATTTTTACATGTTTTACGAAACATATCACTATTTCCCTGGTGGGTTAATATTTCATCCATGTAGGTTTCAACTAGGCCTGGGCTAAAATTCCGTTCCGCACGTGGAAAATGCGATAATTTGACATTGTCGCGTTCCGCGGAGAGCGCCAAAATGTCAACCTTTCCGCAATTCGCATCTTACCGGAATTTTTTTTCTTGCTCGCGCTGTAAAAAAATACATTCTCGCGTGCGCGCGATCGCCTTACCTGAATCCCCGAGTTCGCCGACAAGTTTTCCCGATCCAGTCGCATTCTCCACGAGATGTTGGATTGTTGGTAGCCATTTGCGCTGTCTCGCGACAGTTCGCGCACTCATTAACGTCATTTGTCACGTGATCACGTCATTCGTTGCTCGATCATGTCTTTCTTCTCGCGATCATGCACCGCGAGAGTATGAGATAATTGAGATCTCGCGCCCGTGAGCAACCGCATGGGTAAGTTGGCGAGCCGCGATCACGCAGAAAATACCGCAAACGGGCGGGAAAAAAACTTCCACGTCTTCGCGATATTTCCATGTGTTTGCGGAGATTATTAACATTTTCGCAATAGTTTGCAAAAGTGAATTTCGCAAATTCCGCCCACCCCTAGTTTCAACGTGTGGGACAGGTTTGATAACAAATAATATATCAGAAAGGCTACCAGTTCTTGTATTTGATAATATTTTCTCCAAACATTGGAAAAAAGTATATTGGAAAGTACCCCACATGGAGGCCAGGTCAGACCATTTACATAACCCCAAAACTAAAAACTCTGGGGTTGATTATGATGTCGATGGGCCTGCCACTGACAGGCCATCAGTGGCTGTACAACTGGCAGACAGACCTTCCATCTGACTGTCCCATTATGATGCAGGCAGTCAGACCAAACCATTGGAGGGAAGACCGCCACCCCTGACAGGATCTACGATTCCATTGGGGCAGCAGTCGGACTCGTGTCCATAGAATGGCAGCAGTGACAAGGCAGGCACCACCATTAGGATTACAATGTCCATTTCTCACAGCCTTTTCATGGCAATCCATCCGCCATGAAAAGGCTGATGGAAAGGGGCCCCAAACAGTGCCCGTTGCCCTCATGGACCACTGCAAAGTAGCCCAGTGGGTATATGTGGTGCCCCCACACACATCCATGAACCTTGTGCCATGCACCACACAAAGTGCTCTCTAGCAGTGTGTCATGTGTTGCAGCTTTTTTCCTGGCCTGCAGCACAAGCCACAGTGTTAGAGAGCACTTTTCTGACTGCCACCACAGCAGTCAAATCAAAATTGGGTGGTTGGAGCACCATCTGCCTGTCGGGCGGTCCCAGACCACTCTATTGGCATGCGGCGGTCTGACCATCTGGCATTGTAATGATGCCCTTTGTCTTGATTTGACATAGCCATGGCAAAATTAAAGTCTTCTGTAAGTTATGTATGTCTGGTGTGTGAATCCAGCTAGGGTTTTACCATAACCTTTCCCAGTGCTTAAGCGGTGTCAAGGATGCAAAATTACCACTACGTTTAAGTCCAATCTCAAAGAAAAGTGGTAGAAAAGGAGTGCTTTGGGGTAAATTAAAGAGAGTTCTTCCAAATTATTCCTCTCTATTAGTGAGCAGGTTAACATTGACCATTCCCCAGAATTCTGTGCCATATAGGGCTGTTGCCTTTACTCTTTATATCTGGAATGCTGTGGATACAAATATGGATAGTGTTGCCCTGTCTAATTTCAAAACAGCTGCTGATCTGTGGAGCACTATTACTGAGTTATTTTCACTATGAGAAGATCAGGTCAAAGAGGTATCAACATTATTTCCCAAATAATCAAATTTATTGACATTTATCAATGCCATTTTTGCCCATTGTCAGACCACCTGTTGAGAAATGAGGAATGGCACACAGAGATGGATTGAGAAGTGATCTTCACTTTATTTACAATCCATGAAAGCCCACGAGTTGTAGAAAAATAACCAACACAACTTTGCTCCCCTTCTTCCAGCTCCAACTGGACATTTACCCTTCAACCACATTCCATTCCCCAGCATTCTTAAATCTAAAAGAACTATTTACTTAACTTATCTTGCATAAATACTGAACAACACCCTCCCACAAAAAATACTTTTGAGCATTGGTTTCAAGGCACCACAGGTCACAAAAAACTTTCAACTTGTTCAGTAAGTTTTGCTGACCTGCTGGGCGTGGTGAGATGAGCAGGGTGTCATCGATGAAGAAGAGTGCTGGGACTGGTATGTTGTTGAGTATAGGTGAGTCATGGTTGCATGCACCAAGGAAGTATATTACATCTTTGATGAATAAAGAAAATAGAGGAGGAGCAAGCATGAGCCCCTGGTGTACACCTCTGTGGAGATCGATACGCTCAGTAAGCTCTTCCTGTTTACCCCACAAGACTTGGCACAGTTATGTCCATGTATACTTATCGCAACATTTAGTAGCCCCGTGGGGACACCCAGAAACTTCAGGGTGTCCCACAACCTTTTGTCTAGGGACAAGATGGAATGCTGTTCATAATTCCATAAAGGTGCTATTAAAGGTGCTCTTTGTTTATCTTGATGTATTTCCACATAATAAGTGATTATCTAAATGCTTTGTCTCTAGTGCCCACTTTTGATCTTAAGCCTGCCTGGAAGGGAGAGAGGATATCAGTCTCCCTCACCCGTAATTGAAGCTTCTCTAGGTAACTGTCTGCAGGAAACCTTCTGTTTAGAAGCCTGATAGGCTGTAGTTACTGGGACCAATCTTGTATCTCTTTTTATTAATGGTGACAATTTAAACCCCCTTTTCCAGATGCCCCAACAACAACAGCCCCCATTCTATCAACACAATATTGCTCAACCACCTTTTCTAGGAAGGGGGGACAGGGGCAGAGGTACAAGAAAAGGAGGGAACAAAAGAGTACGGTAGCAAGAACCACCGGAACCCCAGGCACTACCACAGATGCAACTCAGGAGCAAGGCAAAATAATTAAACTAATGGTAAATATTTCCTCTAAAATACTCACACCCTTGGAACACAAGATGTTGGAAATGGGGTTAGGCTTTGTGCCAACCCCACATGAGGTTACCTTCTGCTCAACAAAGGAACTACACAACTTCTTCAGAAAACTTAGACTCCGAGTCTGCTTTCAGGATAAGACTCTGTCAGAGAAAGAAGACTCTGGCTTAAGACCACCCTCAAGATTTACTCCCCATGAGGGGATGACACCATGTGAAATCCTCACCTCTGAACAGGCAATCATCAAGGATATACACCAACTGGAGAATAATAGACCTTACCAAAATATGACATTTCAGGAGAAAAACACAGTCAAAGAACCTGTCAAGTTTTGACTTGATTACGATAAAACCAGCTGGTAAAGGGAGAGCCATTGTGATCCTTTAAACCACTGTCTATAACCACGAATGTCTTCGCCAACTGTTTGATGAAAGATACTATCATCGTCTAACAACACAATTAAAACTAGAATAAAAACACTTGTGAATTCAGCTAAATCACAAGGTTGGATCTCTCACAATGAAGCAGAATTCCTGGTGAATACTAACCCCAGAATACCATACTGCTACACCCTACCGAAAATACACAAGGGTCTTCTACTCCCTCCAGGAAGGCCCATTGTTTCAGGAATAGAATCAATTTTAAAACCATTAAACACATTCTGCTATAACTTTCGACAGCCATTACTGAAGCAGATCCCTTCTTACTTAGAAGACACTAGAGATGTCCTGAATCTGATTGCTGAGATGGATCCTCTTTATGATATCACCCCTCTGATGACCTTGGACTTGGAGGCCTTATACATAAATATCACACAGAGGTCACTCTCTATGTTATTGAGGCATGTTTATTGGCTGAATCCTGAACATGCCTGACCCCAGGGAGCTTCATAATGAAGTGTGTCTCAATTGCCATGAGAGAAAACTTCTTTCAATTCCAAGACCTATTATTCCATCAGGTTCAGGGGACTTTGATGGGCAGCACATTTGCCCCCAGTTTAGCCTGTCTATACATGGCGGAATTTGAATGCCTCCACATCCACAACCACAATCCTTCTCTTACAAACATCAAAATATGGAGAAGCTATATAGACGACATCACAATCTTCTGAAGTGGTGACCACAATACATGTGAAACATTCCATGAGTGGATACATTCCCTAAATCCCTTCCTGAAATTCACAAAAACAGTTTCCGACAAAGGAGGCACTCTTTAGACCTTTTGATTACAATGAACGAAGGGCATCTAACCACCACTACCTTCAAGATATCAACAGACTGAAACATCCTCCGATGCTATGACAGTCATCATCCAAAGGCACTTCGGGACAAACTTCCATTTGGCCAGTTTTGAAGACTTTGTTGGAATTGTAGTTCAACACAAGACTGTGAGGATGAAGCAAGAACACTTAGCAAGAATTTGGAAGCACACAACTATCATACGCCTGCTGTTAAGAAGGCATGAAAGAGAGCTAAAAAGAATCATAGAGAGGCACGTCTTGAACCCAGAATCAGACCTGTGTAACAACTGTTGCTCCGAACTCAAATTGTATCAGGAGAATAATAAGTAAACACTGGCGTATGTTACAGTCTGGATCTTGGAACATCCCAAGACCACAATTTGCATTGGAGCACACCAACAACCTTCAAGACCTCCTGGTACACACTAGACCGTGTGAAAAAAGTAAACCGGGTCAAAGAACCTTGTGGGACCTACCACCTGCGATGGAACACTTCCCTAGTGGCCAATGAACCATCTGCCAGCTAACCAAACACTCAAAAGAAGTTACCTTGGACACCAACCACTCATGGACCCAAAGAATCCACACCAATTGCACAACCAGGAACTATGTTTATGTTATATGCCCGTGCAAACTTCGATACATAGGCATGACCACCAGGCCGGTGTAAACACATTTAAGTGAACACCGCAGCAACATTCGCTGCAAAAAGGCTCCACAAAAATAAGTTCACACTTTGTTGAAAAACGCCATACCCCTGATGATATAAAATGGACTATCTTGGAGACAAATAATCAGTGGAACAAAAAGACTCTGTTCGAAAAGGAAAAACGTTGGATTTTCCATCTATCCACCAATGTGGTTGGATTAAAAGATGAAATCCCATGGAATAACCTTGATTAGTAAAACAGTCAGTCTCATACCCCCTTTGATATATGTTGAGACCATGTACTAGTAAGGGTGACTAAAAACCAGAATGGACATACCCATACTCAGATATGGGCAACCACAGACAAAGACTAGCAAATTGGAAAGATCAACCATATTTCTTCTCAATATCTGATTAGTACTACCAGTTTCTCCCTGTCCTCCCTCATTAGGACAACTTATTTGTACATGTTAGAACATAACACAAACCAAATGCTATAGCAACATATTCACTAAATGACCATTGTAAGATGGCCACCACGGTCGATTGACGGGGTTCTAGCCTTCATGATCCTGAATTAAGTATCCTCTGTTGAGGATCCATATTAATAGTGAATCACTCCTAACAAGCACAATCCTGTTAGAGTCCCTACAGATGCCCCACCCAGGGATAGAAAGGAGCTGATGCAAACTTTTAGAACACCTTCTCTCAAATTTTGAATCAGAAAATATACTTTCAAGATGGCCGCCACCTGTGCCACTTTGCCGAACTACACTCTCAAAACGACGCAACTCGATGCCACGCCAACTAGGAGAATCAGGCCTGCGTAGTTTAGCCGTACAACACAGTCACGGACAGTGTGGAGTATTGCCTCCCTAAATAGTGATTATATCAATGTTAACAATAACTAAGAAGGGCCACCCGATCTCCGTGGGTTTTCGTGAATTTCCTTTTCAATGCCTGGCACCACCAGGGCTGGGATTCACTATTGTCTATGCTTGCAATCTCTGTACATCGACGGAGTACCGACGGAGAGAGCGGGGCTCCCTTCCCTGAGTTGTAACCAGGTTGAGGTTGAGGTGGGCCCACTTGTCCCACAGATTGGACAAGTTCCAGCGAGATTGTATCCGCTAAAGCAATTACTGGTTTGGTCTTCTTTTCAAACTTTATTTTGCACGTGTGTTACACTTCCTAGCAGCAGCTTTGTTTTTTGGTCCTGATGAAAGCCACACATACTTTCGAGATGGTCATTGGCTGAAACATGCTGACCCTTGTCACCGAGCAGTTTTCAATAGCAACTGCTTTGCACTGTTTTTTATCTCTGGCAGGGCTAATGAGCTAATAAAATTCATTTTTTCAATAGCGTTAGCCAGTTTTAACTCACATTCCACACATTTTTGTATTTCTTTGCGCTGCGCCCTCACCTCACATTAGTGCTCATCTTTGGGATCTGAGTATCCTGAAACCTTTAAAACAAAAACATCCCTGAGCTCCCACTTCTCGTGGTTGTAGCCCTCGGTGGGACTAGGTTTTCCCACTGAGAGGAGAAAGCCCAAATGATGAAGCATGTCACCTTCGGGTGAGTGAGGGCATTCATCCTAAAAGGGATACTTTTCCTTTTTGATTAGTTCACTGTCATTCTAGACACAGCTTGACTATAGTATCTCTCCTTTTATGTTCTAGTTCTTAAGTTGCTCAGACCCGAGAGTTTTTGTTTGTGTGTTGGTTATGCTTGGGGAACCACATAATCTTTCGCTCAATGCTACTTAATCCACACCACCTCCAGCACTCTTCACTTACAGGCAGACAAAGGAGGGTAGGTCCAGGGAAACTGCCCCATACATATCGCATGAGTGTTAATGCAAACTTTAAGCTGTATGCCGCGTCCAGCTAGTCTGGGGCAACCTGCTTTTATCACTCCCTCAAACCTATATGTTATTACTGTATAATAACTTGCAACTAATTTACTTTGTCTGGTTCTTACCAGCTTCTTCCGTAATTGTGCCAGGAAACCTCTGCCTCACCTAAGGGAATATTCTCTCTAGAGTTTTGGGTAAGGTCTTGAGGCATATTCTTCCTATATTTATAAGAAATATTGGTTTCACTAGGTAGCTCCTCTCACATGGATGGTGCTAATATAAACAGGCACTTTTACTTTTACCCACCATTGTCCTCAACACTACATTTCTTTCACATGAGATGTGTCACTAGAGATGTGTGGTGTCTGATGTTTTTATCACTTTATAAATTCCCATTTTGAGACTGTGCTCCACTGGCGAGGGAGCGCGGCACTTTAATGACCATTATTGTGAATGTGTCAATGTGAACGGAACTCTCAAGGCAATTTCCTCCCGATGGGGATATTTTCGAATGTTCTGTTTATTTTTTCTTCCCTTACAGGTGGATTCAACCCCACTGCATCGATTCAGGTCCAGAATCTTAAGCTCTAGTGGGCACACTTGACCATGAGGGAGACCTATATATTGATGTAGCGTGAGGAATAACTTGATTTCCGTCCTGATGAAATGCCAACTGACCTTCCTGGCAAGATAGGCATGAAACATGTTGACCCAACCTTATTCCTCACATTTTTAGTTATCAGGGTACATTGTGACCGCAGGATAGCACCATTATTTTATTGAGTCAAGGGACCATTATCCCATAAACAATTCCATGGTCTCCGTAGACTATTTTTAATCTCACTTATTTCACCACCTATTTGTTGAAGAAAACCCTACATACACTCATCTAATGGCATCAACGGATCAAAAGATCTCCGATAAAGAGCCCCCAGACCGGTCAGGCATTGCAGTGCTGGCCTGACGAGGAGATCCCTATGATGAAGCAGGACGCCCTACCAGGTGTGTGAGGGCACTATGCTCTGACCAATTGGATCCCCTGTGATCCCATGGGTTGGTCATTTGATTCCACCAGACCTAGTATCATTTTTATCTCTGTAGAGAGAAACTACTCCAGCTGAAGTGTTTAGTGAATATTTAAGTCCCTCTGCCAGGTCTCTGGGATATCTGACTTATTCTTGTAGGGTTAGATACTGTATTGACATCAGGAACCCACACCGTAATCTCAGAGTACTAGAGATCCACTGCAATGTTATCTGGGCCAAAGGCTTTCCGAGCTTGCAAAGAATCTACAGCTTTCTCTGTACCTAACAGAGAAAAGTACTGGCAGTCATAAATACAAGTAGATAGGTTGGTCACCGGGCTCAAGTTAACAACCATCTGCAATTTTTTAATTGAACTGAATTTACTGGCTAGATTCTATTAACATGCTTTTTAATATCTGTCTTTTTTTTAACAATACAGTATCAAAATCATGGTAAGGATCAATTGTCCACCCAATTCATAAGAAAAGCTGGAAACCCAATCCTTCAAACCATAGGTTACTCATCCTTTTGGAAGTTGATTCCATGTACCACACCAGTTTCCAGCTAGAAAAACTGCACACCTTGGCAGTTGCATAGAATTTCACAGCACTGTTCCAAAATGGATTCATGTCTGAAAGCAGTGCACTAACAGATGCCACACTTCGCTTCACTCTGGACTATCCCCCATGCTTCTCTGGACGATCCCCTTCGTTATCTCGGCATTACTCTACATCGCACAGCATCAGAAGTCATCCATCTGAATTATGGCCCCACTGTGGACTGGCTATCAACTCAAATAGATCGGTGGATCAGGCTTCCACTATCAATTGCTGGCAGGATTGCCATTATAAAAATTGATGTCCCCTCGCTTTTAATATCTTCTTTTAAGCATTCCCATTCCACTTACGTCTAAGTTCTTTGAGACATTGCAGGGCATGCTAGCGAGATTGGTTTGGGCAGGCAGACAGGCCCGTATTAGCTGGCAAGCACTCGTGATGCCTTTCGCGTATGGTGGATTTGGAGTCCCGGATTTGTATCTATATTATTTAATGGCGCAAGCACACTATGCAGACTTTTGGTACCATCCAGACGCGAGCCTGCAATACTTGAAGCCTTGATTCTGAACTTGAATAATGTTAATTGTCTTTTTTATTTTTGGGGGTAAGTTTAGGTGCGGGTTGTGTGGTTTAAAGGGGTAAAGGGTGGGAAGTAATTTATTTGTCATTAATTATAAACTAATTGTTAATATTAATTAATCATTTTTCGACAATTAATTATGGTAAATGGGTAATTAATTTTAGGTGCAGGTTGTGGGGTTTAAAGGTTGAGAAGTAATATATTTGTAACTAATTAATACTTAGCTGTTAATTAATATTGATGAATTATTTGACAGTTAAATACGGAAATTGTGTAATACATTTTAGTTATGGGTTGGGGCTTTTTAGGAGTAAAGGGTGGGAAGTATTTTTTTAAATAAATTAATAATTCGATGATAATTCATATTAATTATTAATACTTTATAAGGGTAGTTTATTTTTTGTGTGTGGGTTTTTGGGATTATAGGGGTGAAGGGTGGGGTGCAAATTATTGTTTTCCTACTTTATAATTAGTTGTTAAACAATATTACTTATTTAATTGAAAACAAGTTTTAATTGTGTCATACATTTTTTTACAGTTTAATTTTAGGTGTGGGTTGTGGGGATTATAGGTGTAGAGGGTGCGAAATGAATTACTTGTTTTGTGTTTTAGTTTGTTTTTTAATTAATAATATTTGTTTCATTGATAATTATAGAAATAATTTTTTTTTCAATGTGGTTTGTGAGTTGTGTGGTGAGGTGAGGCGCCGCAGCCAGGGCAACTGACTCCGGATCACGGTTCGATCCCCGGTGCAGGCGGCAGATTAGCCCAGCACCATGTGACTCTGGGCAATAGCTTGCTTAATCTTCCCGACGGCCCCCAGCGCCTAGAGACCCCTACCGGTGATTGTTCGCGCTTTACAAATGTGGATTATTATTATTATTATAGGATTGGAAGTAAATAGACTAAATTAGTGTCATAATTAATGTTTTTGTTAGTAAATAATTTCTAAATAAAAATATTTATTTGTTTGAAAATTATTTTTTTAATTTCATTTAATATAATATTTGAAGGTATTTATGACATGATTTTAAGATTATAATGTTTTTATTTTTTTATTTTTAATATTAAAAATATTTTTATTTTTATTTTTTACATATTTATTTTGTTGATGATATTTGGTTTGTTTTTCATCTTGAACTGACTGGAGTGAGAATAGTTTATTTTACCCCTCCACAATCCAACACTTTCCATATTGGTGCAATGGCTGAAGCGGGAATCGTAATTTTTACCCCTTCGCTATCCCACACTTTCACTACTGTTGCACTGACTGGAGTGGGAAGTTTAAATAGTTTAATGTTTTAATTTGTAATAGAATGTTTTTTAATAGATTTTATGGTATATATATATATATATATATATATATTTCACCAATGGTCCGAAGCATTACAGGAGGGCACTCGACAGAATTCCCACCATTCAGTTAGTAGCGTAAGCCTTGCCTTCATTTTCACGCTTCATTAGTTATCTGCCCAACGCGTTTCAAGGAATTGCTCCTCTTCATCAGGGGCTCACTTGTTTGAACAAAGGAAAAGCCAGTCCGACTTTTATCTTCATGGCATTGCATGTGTTTAATTAGTTACAGCCATCAGTTGGCCCGCCTTGTGTACCGCGGCATGCTGGGACTTGAAGTCCCTGTTATTCCCTTAGTGGGTAAAGTTCCTTGTGTCCATATTAAAAGCATGTACATATTTTCCTGAGTAGGACTCGTGGCATTTCAGGCAAGTCTGTAGAAGCTTGGAACTCTGTGCTGCATCGCGCTTGAAATCGTTTTCAGCAGCAGCCTCTCATGATGTGTGTGGATGGTGCTCCTCCCCAGGACAGGGCTGCCCTGTAAATTTATTTCACCAATGGCCCGAAGCATTACAGGAGGGCACTCGACAGAATTTCCACCATTCAGTTAGTAGCGTAAGCCTTGCCTTCATTTTCACGCTTCATTAGTTATCTGCCCAACGCGTTTCAAGGAATTGCTCCTCTTCGTCAGGGGCTCACTTGTTTGAACAAAGGAAAAGCCAGTTCGACTTTTATCTTCATGGCATTGCATGTGTTTAATTAGTTACAGCCATCAGTTCGCCCGCCTTGTGTACCGCGGCATGCTGGGACTTGAAGTCCCTGTTATTCCCTTAGTGGGTAAAGTTCCCTGTGTCCATAATAAAAGCATGTACATATTTTCCTGAGTAGGACTCGTGGCATTTCAGGCAAGTCTGTAGAAGCTTGGAACTCTGTGCTGCATCGTGCTTGAAATCGTTTTCAGCAGCAGCCTCTCATGATGTGTGCGTATGGTGCTCCTCCCCAGGACAGGGCTGCCCTGTAAGTTTATTTCACCAATGGCCCGAAGCATTACAGGAGGGCACTCGACAGAATTCCCACCATTCAGTTAGAAGCGTAAGCCTTGCCTTCATTTTCACGCTTCATTAGTTATCTGCCCAACGCGTTTCAAGGAATTGCTCCTCTTCGTCAGGGGCTCACTTGTTTGAACAAAGGAAAAGCCAGTCCGACTTTTATCTTCATGGCATTGCATGTGTTTAATTAGTTACAGCCATCAGTTCGCCCGCCTTGTGTACCGCGGCATGCTGGGACTTGAAGTCCCTGTTATTCCCTTAGTGGGTAAAGTTCCCTGTGTCCATAATAAAAGCATGTACATATTTTCCTGAGTAGGACTCGTGGCATTTCAGGCAAGTCTGTAGAAGCTTGGAACTCTGTGCTGCATCGTGCTTGAAATCGTTTTCAGCAGCAGCCTCTCATGATGTGTGCGGATGGTGCTCCTCCCCAGGACAGGGCTGCCCTGTAAGTTTATTTCACCAATGGCCCGAAGCATTACAGGAGGGCACTCGACAGAATTCCCACCATTCAGTTAAAACGATATTTTGTACAACTATATTTATTAAATCAATATTTTTTTCAACATTTTGTACTTACCATTATAAATATAGGAAGTTGATATTTTTTACATCAATATTTATAACTCAATATTGTGGTATGGGGATATTTTAGTTGTCGATATTCTGTCAGTGAACCCTTGTTGTGTATTTATGAAACCTTGACAATATGTCACGTACATTGGAGAACTTCCCTTGCTTTCTTTAAAAAGACATTCGTGATATTAAGATGCCTCCAACGTTTGAATTAACTATACATTTGCATAGATTCTATACATTTGTATCCATTGAAATACATAAATACTATCATAGTTTCACGTAACAAAAATAATTGAATCTGATCATGAACCTCAACGTTGGGATGCTGACTGTGTTCAACACATTTAAGGTAATCGAAGGGATAATTCTATGGAAAACATTATGTGCAAATGTGTGAATGTTTAATGTGTGAATGGATTGAAAGTTGCCTTTATAAAATGAGAACTGTACCCTGAAGAGAGTATATTTTATTTCTGTTTATTATAGGTGCATAGCATAAGAATGTGTTCTCAAGCACATGTTGGACATCAGTTTCAGCTGCATTTTTGATAAAGGTGACAGCGTTTAGTTAAATGATTGATAAGTATGAGTTTCTTACAGGAGATGTCACGTGATATGTGGACTATCTAGGGGAAATTATAGGATGTAAAGAAATAAAAGTTAATCTGATGAAAGATAGTGAAAGAGCTAAAACACTTAAAAAAGAGATATTAGACTGCATACATCTATATCCAAACTGTAAAAAGAAAATTATGTGAGTTATATGAAAGAATAATAATGCTAGATATTTTAGACTATGGATGCATGAATGGATGGTGAACTAAATCTTCTGCCCATGTTAAGATAATAAGGGTACGTTACCACTATGGTGTATTGCCAAGTGGCAGGTATAGATAGAAGTGTACTCAGCATTCTGGGTGACCACTACTTGCCTTTCTTGTCAGCAGAGGGCACAGATGAACAGTTCACTATAGAAAGGAGAACAGACAGGGTTGGATACTTGAAACCTAGACATATAGGGGCTGACTATGATGGCGGTAAACCAGCCACCAACAGGCTGTCAGTGGCAGGTTTACTGCCATTGTGAGGCCATTTCCAACCCGCCAGATGTTTCAAAATCTGGTGGGCGGTATACTGGTGGGAGGAAAGATCGACCGCCACTAATCCGATGGGCTCCTTGAGCCCGCCAGTGTGACGGAGGGCCTCCCAGTCCCGACAATGGTGGCAATGCCTGCTTGGAACCGCCGTAGGTATTAGGATGGTCTCTCCCCTCCAGCCTTTCCGTGGCGGTTCACCCGCCATTGAAAGGCTTGCGGGGATGGGCATTGGGGGCCCGTAGCGAGCCCCCCTTAACCCTTGGCAATTTAGTTTGGGTGTTGGGCGGCACCTATGGTGCCCCCTACATATTCCTGTACCATGTGACAGGCACTGCATGGTGCCTGTCAGGTAGTACAGGGTTCTGTAAAACACCCCTTTTTAACATTGCGGCGGGTGCTGCTCCCAGCAGCACCCACCACAATGTAAAAGATGGGCAATGCAACCGCCATGGTGGCGGTTGCATCCATATTTTCTCTGTGAGACCACCAACACTATGTCGGGCGGTCCCCATCCCCGTTAGGATGGCGGGTGGACTCACGTCGGCCCGCCATCCTAATCAGCCCCATAATTTTATATCTTCAAAACAAAAAAAGTCCTACACATGACTGACATAGTAAACAAACAAAAACAATCTGAATTGTTGATACTGTTAGGTTCTGAAATGAAATCTAGCAGGTAATCAAGCTGGAACCCAGCTGAAGTTTTTTACAAGAAGTTTGGCCCATGATTCCATGCATTGGTATTGGTGGGTTACTCAATGTAAGGTAATGATAGGAATTTCCCCGCATGTATATTCGAGTAGGGTACGAGACAGGGACCAAGTGGTCAGAAACATTTTCCTCACCTCACTGTCAACCCTTTTCATGTTTATTCTTTGTATTCCAAAGTTTCCCCAGGAATGAGTAGAACAACATTTTAATTTTGGTAGAGGGCACATTGCAAAAGGGATTTGTTCAAGCAGAGCACAACAATTTACTCAAAGTAATATGAGAGTATGCATCTCAGGAATCATAATGTAATATACAGGTGAGCCATAGAGTCCCAGTGCTGCATAAAAGCAGCTTCTTCACGACCCTTAACTCCAATTGAGGAAATCATTAAGGAAGCTTCAAATTAAAGGAATCTTATCTCCATAATCTATAAATTGCTCCAGGAAGTGGCAACAATAGGAAAACATAGATTGCAGACTGATTGGGAGGAGGAACTGGTTGTGAGCTTTATAGATGATTAATGAGATAAATAATGAGCGGGTAAAGAAAAGGTATATCACAGGTGAAGGGACTAGAGTCTTGCTGGAATGTAATTTATAAATGACTGCTATAGATAATGGTTTTGTCCAGAGCAAATCTTTTGGATGACACGTTGAGAGTCCTCTTTGTGCATAGGAATAGGATACTATCTCCAGAAACAACCATAGATGCCAAATTGAAACTAGGAGTCCAGTAGTGCTCCAGAAATAAAATCTAACAGTATGGAAAAAAAATATGGAGACCAGAAAATCCTATTGACTGTCTGGGCAGTAGGTGCATGAAGAGCAAGGAGTATAACAAGGTTGGAACTGGAGAAGGCAGAGATTCCACGAGTCCAGCAAACAAGCAATCAAGCAAATACAATTGTGACACAGCCGGAATCAAAATCAATCAATCAATCAATCAGGCATTTGTAGAGCACACTACTCACTTGTGAGGGTCTCAAGGCACTAAGGGGGAGTGGGGGGGAGGTAGCTACTGGTCGAACAGCCACGTTTCGAGGAGTCTCCTGAAGGCCAGTAGGTCCTGGGTTCGGCACAGGTGGGCGGGTAGGGTGTTCCATGTTTTGCGGCGAGGTGGGAGAATGATCTTCCACTGGTGGTTGCTCGGCGGATGCTTGGGACGGTGGTGAGGGCGAGGTTGGCAGAGCAAAGCTGGTGGTTCGGGGTGTAGGACAGTCATTCGTTGAGGTATGCTGGTCCGGCGTTGTGGAGTGCTTTGTGGGCGTGGGTGAGGAGTTTGAAGGTGATTCTCTTGTTGATCGGGAGCCAGTACAGATCTCTTAGGTGGGTGGTGATGTGGCTGTGGCGAGGGAGTCCGAGGATGAGGGGTGCGAAGGTGTTTTGTATGCGTTGGAGTGTCATCTGGAGTGTAGCCGTGGTTCCTGCGTAGAGGGCGTTGCCGTAGTCCAGCCTGCTGCTGACGAGTGCCTGGGTGACAGTTCTCCTGGTTTCGGTGGGGATCCATCTGTAGATCTTGCGGAGCATGCGGAGGGTGTTGAAGCAGGAGGAGGAAACAGAGTTGACTTGCTGGGTCATAGAGAGCGTTGAGTCTAGGATGAAACCCAGATTGCGTGCGTGGTTAGTGGGTTTCGGGGCAGCTCCCAGCATAGTTGGCCCATGCGGAGGGGGTGGAGCCAAGGATGAGGACCTCTGTCTTGTCAGAGTTCAGTTTCAGATGGTCTTCATCCAATCTGTGACGGCCTTCATTCCCTCGTGGAGGTTGGATTTGGTGGTGGCTGGGTCTTTGGTGAGGGAAAGGATCCGCTGGGTGTCGTCGGCGTACGAGATGATGTTGAGGTAGTGTGCTCGGACGATGTTGGCGAGCGATGCCATGTAGATGTTAAAAAGTGTAGGGGCTGAGGGATGATCCTTGGGATATGCCGCAGGTGATCATGTTGGCTTCGGATCGGAACGGGGGAGGCGGACTCTCTGGGCTCTGCCGGTGAGGAAGGAGGTGATCCAGAGTAGTGAAGAACAGGAAGTTACAAAATTCAAAAGTGATTCGGCCATCTTTGATTGCAAATAAATTAAATAGTTGAACATAATAGAACTACAATTATATACAATAAATATTTCCTAGATATCACAGAAGAATACTTGAAATGGTACCAATACAAATGTTTAATCGTGTAATGGACCGCTGATGTATTTTCTGAGGTGTCCCTTCGTGTAGCCTTTTAGAGACGGGAGCATGCTGGGAGGAAGTTGCTCCATAGTGCTTGGCACTTCTCAATTGAGGCACCGCTCGCCCACGTCGCACGACGGCACGACCTCAACATCATCTCATATGCCGACGACACCCAGCTGATCTTCTCCCTCACCAAAGACCCCCACATCGCCAAAACCAACCTCCACAAAGGAATGAAGGCCGTCGCCTACTGGATGACAAACAGCCGACTGAAGCTGAACTCGAACAAGACAGAGGTCCTCATCCTCGGACCCACCCACTCAGCATGGGACGACTCCTGGTGGCCGACTGCATTAGGAGCACCCCCTACACCCACCGACCATGCACGCAACCTAGGGATCATCCTCGACTCCACCCTCTCCATGAAGAAGCAGATCAACGCCGTCTCCTCCTCTTGCTTCAACACCCTCCGCATGCTTCGCAGGATCTTCAAGTGGATCCCCACCGAAACCAGAAGGACTGTCACCCAGGCCCTCATCAGCAGTAGACTGGACTACGGCAACGCACTCTATGCAGGAGCCCCGGCCAAACTCCTGAAATGGCTTCAACGCATCCAGAACGCCTCCGCACGCCTGATCCTCGTCATCCCTCACCGCAGCCACATCACACCCCACCTGAGAGACCTGCACTGGCTCCCCATCAACAAGAGGATAACCTTCAAGCTCCTCACCCACGCACACAAGGCACTCCACGACACCAGATCAGCGTATCTCAACAGCCGACTCAGCCTCTACACCCCCACCCGCCAGCTCTGATCCGCAGACCGCACCCTCGCCACCATCCCCCGCATCCGAAGAGTGACCGCCGGCGGCAGATCATTCTCTCACCTCGCCGCCAAGACATGAAACACCCTCCCCATCCACCAGCGGCAGACCGCAGACCTCCTAACCTTCAGGAGACTCCTCAAAACCTGGCTCCTCGAACAGTAGCAGCGTCCCTCCCCCAGCGCCTTGAGATCCTCACCGGTGTGTAGTGCGCTTTATAAATGCTATGATAGATTGATTGATTAATACAAAGGCAAGTAATGGGGCTGGGAATGCTATCTGTCCAACTGACCTGATCAAAGGAGACACAAGCAGGAGCTGCTGAGCCCTGGAGTGCCCACAGAGAGGAGGCACGACAGTGAGCAAAAGGGCCTCAGAGTTGTCATGTCTGCACCCAAGTGCAGTGCCTAGAAGGTAAGAGAAAAGATCTTATAGGTTTATTCTAGGAATGGAAGAAATAAAGATACAGGAATTTTGTTTTTCTGAATAACTGCACATTATTACAATCTTACTATGAGAGAGAGTGGACAGAAATCATATACCATAGATAAATTTGTTCTGATCAACCCACCAACATCAAGTACAGCTATATATAACAGGAAATGGAAGAAAGGCTGCGTACAATGACTTTACACCAACTGAAAGGACTTTAGTACTTGTGATCAGTCAGGGAAGTAGGATGAAGGTTTCTAGAAGGGGTAGGGGTCGGGGTAGGGGTGAGTTTTGTGTTGATCTTGACTGTTTCTACCTATCATGCTAATAAATGTGATGTTTAGCATCCAATAAAAATCTATTTCACCATACATTTTATCTATGTGATGCATGGCAAGAATTATCTGATGGATGTTTCAATGCACCCAAACATGGCAGTACCACTTGACAATTATCAACTATACTCCTGATATTGTTCTACTTAATATCATTCTAAAAGGACTTCAGTGAGGTTTAAGAAGACTACAAAGCACACTGATTTTAACTCCCTTATATTAAGCCTTAATAAAACACAAGTCCTTTAGGAAAGATTGTTACAGAGGCAAATCGGACCTTGAAGAGAAATTCTTTTAAAGCTATTTGGCATTACAATGACCTCATATGCATGATCATCAATAAGCTGATTTGGCAACACCTTTAAGTCTCAAGTGAATATTTCCATATGATAGAGTGGAATCCACAAAGTTTTTTGAGTAGAACGTCTGGAAACATGGAATTGTAACTGGTTTACAACCCTAACTAGGAAAATATTGTGGATTACAAATTTCCAGACAACTGTGTCACACCAAGATCAAAATACTCCGGGTGCAAAATTTCCATGTACCAAGTTATATGCTCTATGTTTTTAAAGGGCTGCTATACAAGACATGCCAGCAAAGTTTTTAAATGGCAGCCCTTCTGCCTTATGTGGAGCTCATTAAACACAATATAGATTTCTGCACTCTGACAACCCAGGTAAATGGTACTGAAATGTACCAAATACTTACAGGTGGACAACGGTATCTTCCCCACAGACAGCAGTGCTAGCATGTTGCCACTAACTAATAAGGTATGTGTTTAAGTTGTATCCTCCCTAAAATAACTCAACCATGGCTGACATCATGAAATTGAGGCACTGCACCAAAAAATGCAACATGTGATAGCTTAACAGAATAGGAGCTTGATTTAGACCATGGCAACAGTGCACCCCTCTGCCAAAGCAAAGTTCTGCCCACCTCATTTAGAGATAGAGGTGGAACTTAAGTATATAGACTGTGGAGTCTGTCTCCACCGCCATCAAACACCTCCTACAGCCTGACAGAGTAAGGGAAGTCAGATGTTTGGCCATGTGTTCACCACTATATATTAAGTGGTAAATACATGGCCTGTTTTTACTGTGTGTCACGTAAAACTTGGCGGTAATTAGTAATGAAAACTGCAAAATTATAAAACTTGGCGGTAATTAGTAGTGAAAACTGTAAAATTATTCTCATGCCATTGGAAAAAGCACCCCAAGTGCAGGGGTCATTGTTTTTTTTATTTTTAAAGACAAACTCCAGCTTTAAGATTTTTTATTTGAAAATAGAAAAAAAATTGAAAGTTTCACATACAACTCTGTAATGTTGATATAGCTATCTGTCAAACTTTCAAAGCAGTTTCAACAACCTCCGTCACACTGTTCCTGTGAATGCAAGAGATGTCTGCTGGCCCTGACGGAATAAATTGCTGTCCACCAAAGTCAAAATCAGACCTTTAATCTTTCGTTGATGATTTCAGGTGATGAGTTTTTGTGTGCACACATATAGAGGGCCTAATTCACAAAGGTAAACTTACATTTTTGTGCTAGTTTACGATTGATTCGTATTCAAAAAGTTATCTTACTAGTGTTGTCTTTATGACTGACGAGTATCCAAACATAAAAAGATAGTACATTCCCGTCTTTTTAATGTGTGGAGACTTCGCAGTCATACTACTAGTAATATACCGTTATGAATAGCAAACAAGTGTAAACTTTCACAAAAGTGTAAATTTGCTTTTGTGAATTAGGCCCACAGTTCCACATGGGGATACTGCACCGAAACACACATTTTCGATTTCAGTTTACATTTATGATTTATGAGAGACATCAGCTATTACTTGTTTTTCAGCTCACTGTGATTTCACATTTGTATGATGTGCTGGAGCCTTAATTAAAGAATGAACGTTCTTTTTGTAGACCATTTTTGCTCTTCCATTGAGAGTGACTAGGGCTATAACAATCTGTCAATGCAAGGGTGGAGAGACACCGAAAATGCAATTTGCGTGACATTCTCTATTCACCTTTACTGCCTGTTTGATTCATGCTGGGTAACCCAAGCTACACTTAAGGATTGATCTGTAAAACATGGGTCTAATAATTAGTTGCCATAGATGTGTGAATATTCTCTTTATTGCACTTGAGGAAGAAAAGAAAGGGAGGTCATGACAGCTGTAAGTAACCCTAATCTAGAGGGGATCCTCACCAACTTTTCTACCAAGTGTACTGTTCCAGGGAAAAATATACCTCAGCCCATAATAAATTAATGTGGCACTTAGAGTGGGAATGTTGAGTGATTGAACTATAGCCCGGACATCATGGCATATGAGTGTTATCTTAAAATAACCCTGCAACAGATAGTGTTCTATTGAATTCTATTTGAACTTAGAAGGGGAAGAAAGGAGTTATACACCAATTTCAGGCTCTGTGTATTGAACCCACCATCCTACTGACTTTTGGGCTTATAGGTATCTGGAGTATTCAGACTGCCAGTAGGGCATTTGGATTAGAATTATACAGGTTTGGCTTGTCATCAAAGGGCTTAGAAGGAGGTGTTTGAGAGAGGAGCACCCTGTATGTTGTGGGGAGACTCCAGCATCTGTGTATCAAATAAGTATGAGTGCTCTGAACACTCTGAAGCACCTAAGCGGCTCGGTCAGTGGGGGCTTGTGAGGGGGATCAGCATCTCTTGGGCCATCCTCTAACCCCTACCCTCCATCATTAACGTCTTTCAGCGTCTTTCAGCAATGAGATCAGGAAAAACCAGGAAAGCCCCACCCAATCCCTCAAAAAAAGGCCTCAAGAAGAGGGTTTTTGACGATGCAGCAGCGGACCTATCCCTAATTGTAAAACCGGCAAAATCGTCGAATCCACAGTTAGAACCGTGTTTTGCCTCGGACACAGTTCCTGAGTCATATTCTCATGAGTCTTCACCTCAAGTTCAGCTTCATCTCGACCAACAAATAAACAGTAGTGCCGGTGGAGCCAGCGCGCTCCAAGTAAACCCAAACTGCAAAGACATGAAATCGAGACTTTCAGCTAACGCAGTTTCTTCATCGAAAAACATTTAATTGAGGGACTATTTCTGAAGTTCTGCATCCGCTTTGACGACCAGATCAAGCCCACTCGACATACCCTTGAATCCCGCTGCAACTGTCCTATCACCAGCTGTAGCCCCAGTCTCGCACCAAAAACTGGTCCAGCCCATAATCCATGTGTCTGCTGGCGAGACAGGCCCCAGTTCATCGCGCCTGGGCTTTCCAATAAAGGGCCGAGTCCCAAATAAAAGAAGCTCCCGAAGCCTCTCCAAAGCCTCGGATTCTCGACCAGGTTCTCGACCAGTTCTCCTTTGACCCGCAAGACGATAACTCTCACGCATTGGCTTCTGCTTCCCCTTTACCTTCCATTGGATGCAAGATGACCTCGCCAAACCATCACCCTATTTGGATCCATAGCCAGTTTTCTCCTTTAGCAAACAAGTCCCCAACCCTCAAGGCCCTTTCAATAGCAACCATTAAAGTTCTTACCGCGCAAGTTGCAACCTAGGCAAACAAACATCTAAGCAACCCCACAACGTCATCCCCATCCTTTTCATCATCAACCACCAACAGCTGCCAACAAAAGATCAATACAGGCTGGGGCCACAACATCATGCCTAACACCCAGCTCTACTTATCTTTTTCACCAAAGAATCCAACAGGTCGACCGCCAGCCCCTCATCTCCAGACCTAAATGAGCTCTGGTCACAACTACTCCAAACCCTTCAATCCACAGTGTCAGCATTGAACTACCACTCAGACAAAATAGACCAACAGATGGACCTATTAAACACCCTTGCTGTGTACACCGTTGGGATTGATCAAAAACTGGAGGCGCTCAATTCACTGATCTTAAAAGCTCACTCTCAAGTGCAACTACTCCAATCAGTATGTTGCTGCTCTCCCATCATTGACTCCCTATCATCACTGCCCTTATTTCTGTCATCAGTACTAACAGAAATCCAGAAGATCCCAGCATCCAGGCTCCCTGACCCCACGCCACTGGCTCCTGCACAGGGTGAACACCCGGAGCCTTACAAATTAACAACCATTTTTAACCATCAATCAAAGCGACAGCAGTTTCTAAAGCATCCCCGAACACAATTACCAATGCCAAATCACCCCAGCAATCCACCCATCGGCTATCAAAACGGGAAAGAAAAAGACTTCAGAAATCCCGCAATAGCCTCACAGAAGAGCCCTAATAAAAATCTACAACTATTTTACAAACAATAAATCAGTGACAGAACAGGGTTAAAGCACAGCCTCACAGTCCCAACCAGTCAGTTGCAAGCATCCCAGTCCCCAACACCTCAAAAAGGACACCTAAAAGTAAAATGTTGAACTGAAATGGAGTCTCCTCCAGCCATAAGACATTCTCCACATCTAATATCTCAGGAAAAAATTGGAAACACTGGAAAAAGGCAATTACAAACCAATGAAGAGGTAACAATTGTCAACATGTCAGCCACAACAATGCCTCTGCAAAAGTGTTTACCAGCTACCAAAGCCTCTTCCCCACCTCAACTGATGACTAACAGTCTAGGCTTACATCGCGCAGCTAACCCCAGCAAAGGATTGGACCACCAGTATTCGGCAACTCCACCCAGTCAACCTCCTTTGGCGCTTATGTGAAAAACAGTTCTTACCTCAGCATCAACCAATTAAGTCAGTGAGCAAGTCCCCCTCCTGCACAGTATATCGACCTAACAACGAACATCAGAAGTAAAGTTCAAGCCATCGCCCACTGTAATCCTCAATCTAGCCACAGATGGCAATGAGACCAAATTACTGCTAACACCTGAGTATGTCTCCCAAGGCCCGCACAACATATTAAATCGCAGAAACATAATCCAGCTTTTCAAATCGAACCCGGACCTGTGTAAGTTGGAATCAAAAGATATACTCGCTATCGAATTCAAACCTAGTAATGCCCCCCAAGCAGGAGAATCAGCCCTAATTACATTAGCAACTTAAGCCATAAGGGAACTGATTCAATCGAAAGCTGACCAATTCAAAAACTGGGGAATAATCAGAGCAACGCCCTGAGCACCTCGATACCCCTCAATACTTGCACCCAGTCAGATTCCAGCTTCAAGTATAAGTCCTGCCCCTTTTTCCGTATTAAAGTCAGCCAGAAGCCGCTCTCCAGTTGGCAATGACCAGTGCAGTGAAGTACAGCAAGCTACCAGAAGTGCAGATTGGTCATGGCTGCTAGCAGCCCTATCCCAAAAAATTATCAAATGAAATTACCTCGTAGATGGTTTAACAATTTGCTCCTGGATTATCAATGGTCTCTAGTCAAAATTTAAATCTCCAGACACACTTGGATTCTTAAAAATATACTTCTCCAGGAAACCTGGTTATCAACCAGCAGCCCAATCGAAGGGTAATTAGAATTCACGTCACCTGCCACAAGACAGAGCAAGTTTGGCAGACTGTGCGGCAGACTTTCAATCTATGCATCAACTAGATTGTCCGCATGCATCAAACAGTTAATATTTTAAGTTGACTGGGTCGCTGGCATTTTGGTTGAAAATTTCACATCAGAGAGCAAGCTATTACTGCTAAATGTTTACATTTCACCATGCACTACTGAGAAAATATCCGAACTGGACCTCCTGACCGAAATATTATGCAACATCTTAAGCACATACAGCAGTACACCCTGTTTAATCTCTGGAGATTTTAATACAAACCTCTTCTACAACCAGTTCGAGGACCTAGGGATCATCCTTCCAGCGGTCACCTCACATCTTGCCACACAAACATTACCATCAGAACTCAGACCCTCTAAATTAAGTGAATATGCAGTCCTCCAACTTAGCAGAATAGGTTATATAGTAATAAATGGTCACTCACCCACAGATACTCCCCCAGCTTGGACAAGAACTAACGGCCAAACCCATTCATTCCTGGACTTTACATTGGGAAACAGTGAAATGCTTGCCATAATTGAGTGCTATTACATTGCAGCACAAGGAGAGAGTGACCATCGATCCCAAATAATAACGTTATCTCTCAATATGCCTCATCATCAGGCTCTCGCTCACATCCTATCGGACTGTCAAACAGAGAACCTAAGGAGAATGAAACGGACGTCCAGAGATGTTCCCACTGTCACGGGGAAATGCAGTGCTTTTCTACGTTTACAAAGCAAAAAAGACGCGCCTATCATCGATGACTGGGAAGCGCTTGTAAATAGCTTAGTAAACAAATTCCTGTCCAAATTTTACTCCTGGCAAAACACACCACCACACCACAACTTTGCATCTAACATGCAGCAAAAAAGCTAAAATCCCAAAGAAAATCGGCCCTATGCCGGGCCAGAAAAAGCCCGGGAAATGCAATCCTATTTAACCTCTCTCAGCAAGCTCAAAAAGCTTTCAATAGCAAAATTGAAAAAATGGCCAGGAGGAAGGAATATAGAAAAAATGAATTCTCCATAGAAGGCGAAATATTCCTCTATTGGTAGTACGTAGTCCTATTATTCATAAACATACATTTCAACAGAAGAAACAATCACATACCAAAGATCCAAGGATTACATAATTTAATTAACGTGATCCAAAATTACTTCATCCAATTTTAGAAATAATTTTTTTCATACAAAACATATTTTTGCACATATATACAAAGCTTATATACAAATAGCACACAAATGGCAAAGAAGTGTAGTAAATAATAAAGACAGTAATATCCAGTTCCTTACACCCAAATCGTTTAGAAAAAGAGTGTTCACCTATAACCTATAGGTAATACACTTGGAGGAAGTCTTATTTGCACAATTGGCTCTATAAAGTTTACAGAACCCTAATCAAAAAATTGTGCATGAATTCTTCATAGAACAAATCAAATAATTTTCTCATCAGACTCCTCTTAGCAAAATCTGTCGACGCGGGCGCGTTTCGGCCAAATGAAACATCTCGGCCTCCTCAGGACAAGGGTGAGGAAAGCGACCTAAACAAAAAATACCAAGGAAATAAAAAATATATAATAGACATTTACAACAGAAATTATCTCTATCTCTGTGCTTAACAACGAAAGTCCCAACGTGACACCAATGCGTAGAGTTCAAAACGAAAAAAGAATGAATCCAGACAACCAAATAAAGGGGAAAGGTCCACCGTCTCCAGAGTAACAAGTGTCACACTCAATGGTATAATAAATACCAAATCCAGAAAAGAAGTGTATATTGTTAAAAAAAGAAGCATCTTACTCATCTATTATGAAGACCCAAACGAACCACCGAACTTAGATCCAAAACTGTGTTCCAAGATACAGCCCAAGTTTGCACTCACATACCAAAAATCCATATGTCTTCAACAATCCAAACGGAATAAATCTAAATACGACGGGGGGATGGTGCAGCTCTATTTCATAACTGGATGCGCACCTCCAAGCCCTCTTGGTAGCAATGTAGTGTCAACTCGTTCTGATGTTCTAAATCTAAAAATACAATAACACAGAAGGAGTACTCAAAAATCAATAATAACATCCCTCAGAGATACCTATTGGTAAAAAGATCATTCTCTAAAGGTCTATAGAGCGAGTACGGACTAAAAATCGTCATACCGTTCCCTAAGGTAAAGGAACAAAGACCCAACTCTACTTCTTACCTTAAAACAAACGGGGACCTACACGATTTTGGTAACCTTCGTACGGGCACAGGGCAAAGAAACCTCCTCGCAGTCTCAGCAATAACTGCTACTCGGCGTCCCACGTCATCGGGACCAGAAAAACAACAAAACAGTGAAAGCGGACTAATCGCATTACTGTCGGAATAGTGACAACATAAATGAAGGACAATATAATCCCACTCATCGTAGAGAGGATAGAGAAATCTGTAAATGTTTAAAGATTATTTCAAGGCAGGGTCTCCAAAGGGTTGCCTATCCAAACGTAAACAGTTAAAGGGCTAGGAATAATAAATAAAGAGAACATCTAAAATGTAACTAATACGCCAAAAAAGGAAAGGGAAAACAGACTAATCACGTCACTACTAGTGTTCCGAAAAACATAAACAACGGGCTAAAGGGTCCAACTCATTATAAAAACAACACCAATAACCCCACAAAAAAAGCAAAACTCCAATTAAGCCCAAGAAAAAATTAAATAAAGTGGGGAAACCACATCGTGACAGGCAGGACAGTCCGGTCAAGCACAGAGAAGAGCATACAATATGAAATTCACATCAGTACAAAAAAAGGGGTTTGTGATATGTACAAAAGTGTCTACCATAAACATATTATGGCTCTACAATTAATCGCCAAAATCAAAAATAATAATAATGATAGAAGGTATACACAATTTAGTCTGAAACGGAATAAAATAGGAACATAAAAAGGCAAAACAACTCATACAGAATATATACAAAAACTCAGACGGGTTGTGTCATTAGACTGTACAGTATATACATATATACTAATCATTACATTATACAAACGTTTTGTTGAACAGGAAGGTACAAGGCATCAAAAAGGACTAATGTATAGAAAGACTAAATCAATGCTCAAATTTCATCATGATCGTTAAGACCAATATTGGCAGTCTGGTATTTTTCGATCATGCGTGCCTCAAGTTTATTCAGAGAGGCCGAAGAGTCAGTTTGTTAGGAGATTTAACAACCAAAAGCACAGACCACCTAATGTCATTCTCATTATGATTACACTCCACAAAGTGTTGAACAAGTGGAGCCCCCTGGATCTTGCAGCTTATCCTAGACTGATGCTGTATCACTCTCATTTTAACAGTTTGTGTGGTCTGCCCTATGTATACCTTGTCACACGGGCACATGAGGGAATACACGACATTTTTTGTGTTACAGTTTGAAAAGTCATTTTGAATATGTTTTTTTCCATTCAACATCACAAATTTAGAGTTTATCGTGTATGGACATACTACACAGCCATTACATTTAAAATGACTCACCACAGGCGGCAAACCTAGCATATTTCTTAGGCCTCCTATAGGCGACTTAGTACGAGCTGCTGTCACCAAATGTTGACGTATATTTTTACCCTTGCAAAATGCAAACAAAGGTTTGGGAATGTTCAGATGTTCAATTAGTCTCCAATTATGTAAAATGATTTGTTTGATTTTATTGGCCTTGGGGTTATAGGTAAGTACACACGTCATACGATTAGACTCCTGTTTTTCCTTATGGGTTAGTAAACTTTCACGTGGTGTGAACCATGCACGTTTCAGAGCAGTTCTTACCAATTTTTTTGGATAGCCTCTATCGCATAGTTTTTTTTGCAATCCCTCAGCGTTCTCAAAGTAATAATTTTTATTCGTGCAATTGCGTTGAATTCTTAGAAACTGACCGTAGGGTAAATTTTCCTTCAAATTCCTCGGGTGGCCACTTGAAAAATGTAATAAGGTGTTCCGATCAGTTGGCTTGGTGTAAAGACTTACTTCAAGCTTTCCAATGTAATTATATACCCGTACGTCTAAAAAATTTATACTGGAATCACTGTATGTAATAGAGAAATTGAGGTCTATTGAACGAGCATTTAACCATCTGTGAAATTCTAGCAATTGTATGTCATTCCCGGTCCATATCATGAAAATATCATCTATAAAACGGGTCCACCGGATGATATTTGGTCTAAATGGAGTCATGTCATTAAAAATATGCTGTGTCTCAAACGCGTCCATAACTAGATTAGTAATTTCTGGAGCGAAACAACACCCCATCGCCACGCCTTTAACTTGTACATATAAGTCATCTTTGAATGCAAAGAAATTGTTTTTTAGACAAATCTTGGCTAGGGCTGTAATAAACTCAGTGGGTACAATATGTGGTCTAGGTCTCCCTTCTAAGACCAACTCAAGGACAAGCAGTGCTTCTTCCTGTGGAATGTTAGTGTAGAGACTTTCGACATCGAAAGTGACCAACAACTGTCGGTCACTGTCGAATGTCGAATTCTCTATCTTAGAGATAAAGTCCATGGTATCTCTAATGTAAGCCTGTGTGGAGGGTACAAAAGGTTTCAAAAACACATTAATGTATTTTGCTAAAGGTTCTAATATAGACCCACAAGCTGCAATAATTGGTCGTCCTGGAGGTTGATCAATGTTTTTGTGGACTTTAGGTAATACATAGATATTAGGGATTTTCTGTGTGGTGATGTTCAAATAGTCAAATTCTTTTCTACAAATATATCCGTCATTTAAAGCTTGTGTAGTTAAATGTAAAATTTGTGCTTTTAAACGTGTAGTTGGATTATCATTAATCGGGCGATAGTGTTCCAAATTATTAAGTTGGTTAACCATCACATTGTCATAATCATTACTGTCCCATAATACGATACCACCTCCCTTATCAGCCTGGTTTAATGACTGTAAGGGGATTATGGGTAAGCTCTTTCAATGCAATCCACTCTTCCTGAGTAAAGTTGGGTTTGAAGTAACAAGGCATCCGTTCACAGAGACAGACTATCAGTGTCAGACCAGTTTGGGTTAAAGTTAGTTTATGCCAGCAAAAAGTCCAACACAAAGTTATTCTGGTCCCTTGTGAATAGAGGCCCATTAGGAGGCAGAGGACACGGCAGCGCAAACATAAGTGCTGACGACTGGACCAAGTTTTTATCTGACCACTTCAGTGAACATTTAAGCAAGACAGAGCATCCCATCCCCAATTCAACATCCAGACCTTGGCCAGCACTCACTGAAGCCCGCTATACAGGCAACACTGGGTCCATTACCTCAGTCGAAGTCACCCTGGATGAAATAACAATCGAGAGAATGGAGGCACAAAATGATTCAACACCAGAGCCCCTGACAACACTAGGAGTTTTAACAAACACCATCGCCCGGATAATTAGGAAAGGCAGGTCAGATGGAGCCCCTGGCATCAATGGACTACCCAGGCCTTGTTCAAGTCAGATGTAACATCGTAGTCAGGTCTCCTTGCACCCCTGTTTTTACATGCAGGCTCAACAACCACATCCCGGACTCCTGGAAAGGTGCTATCATTTGTCTCATCTACAAGAGCGGTAAAAGAAACAACCCAAAAAATTACAGAATGATCGTCCTTCTTGATATCAAATCCAAATACTATGCCAGCATTCTACTGGAAGAGCTGTCAACCTGGGCTGAATCAACACAGCGCCTCCCCTTTAATCAGACTCGTGGCTAATTCAGGCACAACCAGCAACCTATTGACACTAACCGTCTTGATGGAGAAGGCAGACGTTCGTCATATCCAACTATACTGCTGCTTTGTCGACTTCAAGGCGGCTTTTGACCGGGTGCCACGTGGCCCCTATGGCAAAAACTAGAGAGCTGGGGCATATCCCCCGCCCTCTTAAACGCCATAATCCAACTCCACACATGAACCTGGATAAGAATTAAGTTGGGAGATGGGTCTCCTGTCTCTAAAATATCCAAACAGGAAGCGGTGTTAAACAAGGCTGCGTGTTGGCGCCCCTTCTTTTTAATCTGTTCATCTCTGACCTATCCTCCACACTTGACAAGGTCAACTCCCACCCGCCTCAAATGGATGGAATCCGCATCAGCAACCTTTTATACACCGACGACCTAGTGTTACTGAGCCACACAAAGGTAGGCCTGCAGAGGCTACTCAACAAACTACTCCCCTATACAATTGATAATGCTCTCGAACTGAATCTGTCAAAAACAAAAATAATTCATTTCTGCAAATGGAAGCAGCAGAGAAGTGGATGGTTTTTCAACAATAAAAGCATCGACACAGTGCCACACCACAAATATCTGGGAATCCTCCTTGACTCCAGGGATTCCTTCACCAAGCAAAAAGATGCCGTCAAGGCTAAAGCACTGTCGCTTAAGGTCGCCTTCGCAAAACTTTCAAAACATCTACTTGGGCCAATCAGAACTCCATTGCTCAAGGTGATGAAGGCTAAGATCACCAACTCCTTATCATACGGACACGAGATTATGACGGGCGCAACAAACATCCTATTAAACAAATCAACCACCAGAATCGTTAAACGAGCATGGCGCCTGCCTAGGTCTTCATCTCCAGCACAAGTCAGACTAGAACTGAACCTGCTAGATCATAGTGGTGTTGAGGCTGGCACATTTATCAAGTTCTGAAACAGACTGCGCAACTTTAGGGATGGCAATCTTGAGGCCAAACTTTGGAACGAAATATCGACCAGCACATCTAGTCAAAAATATCGGCACCACTTGGCCAACTCCCTACAGCTACTCGGAGTCACGGAATACTGGGAACAAACCCATCACAACAGGCATTGTAGACTGTAATCAAGCGAAGAGTCCGGCTCTGGTCTTTTCCCTCCGACAGGGCAAAACTATCTAGGAGGAAACACGCCTGGTCTGTTATTTCCGACTTCAAACCGGGGGTTGAGTCATCCTACCTATCAGGTAAATACTCTCTCTATTGGAAGGTTAAGTTTATGGCCCTAAGGTTGGGCGAGTGGCCTTTTTTAAAGCACCTGCCACAATGGTGGTGCCCTAGTGTCAGTATCGAATGCAGGGAGTGCGGCTACCAATCCAAAAGCATGGAGCATATATCCTGCACATGCCCCGCTCTGCTCAACGAAAGAAGGACTCTATTACGGGAGTAGTGGAACAAACTAGGCGTCCGCACATTTTGTCAGGCCATAATAGCCGCCATGAACCCAGAAAATATAAAGCTGAACATTCGGTTCACCAAATTCATCATCAGAGCTGCTAAATTGCTGGGGAAAGATAAGGCAGCAAATCTTCCACCGGTTGGTCTCGCCACCTCCTTGTAGCAAAATTTCAGTGGCCGCCGGCGTTCTACCCGATTATTGTCTTCAGTTTTTAAAACTAACTGTCATATTCATTCGTCTTTTTTTTTAGAATTTTTAAAAAACCCATGACCTCGACCTTTATAGGCAAACAACCTCAATATTCGGACATCTTTTACCCACAACTCTTTTTTACAGCAAGATTACTGCACAGTCTTTGCATTAACCAGGACCCTCTTTTTCTTTTTCCCTTTTTTAAACCTTTGTCTGTGTATACATGAGCTACATGGTTTTAACATTTTGTTATGGTTTTTAGTAATCAAGCAATAAAATTTGAATTGAATTGAATTGAATTGAATTGAGATACTGATTTGACTCAAATCCTTGCATCAGCTGCTAACCGTGTTCTTACTACCAAATATTTGATCCTCCGTCATAAAGTTCGTCATGCAGAACTCGTGCCCCAAATACCGGTTCTATAATGATGTGTGGTAATTGTTTTTTTTCATTCAATTATATTTCCAGCAGTTTGAAGTACAACTAACAAGCCAAGCCCTCTCTTGTCTTTTGGCAATTTTTATGATTAGTATATATTGATCCACTGATTCATTTTTAATGAATCTGATGCTTAACAACCATTAAACATTTTTTTTTTAACCCCTTCGATGCTCATGACGGAATGGTTCCGTCATGAGCATCGGTGCCCCTGTGCTCCTGACGGAACCATTCCGTCATGAGGCCAGGGGCACGAAATCCCTCTGCTGCAGACAGCAGAGGAATTTCTTTTTAATCCCTTTGACCTTGTGAGCTGGGGAAGAGCATCCCCAGCTCCCGAGGCCCCCTCCCTGGTTTCTGTGCAATGAAGATCAGCGCGCACAACACGCTGTCTTCATTGCACAGAAACCGAAACTGAAATGAGCCATTAAGCTCATTTCAGTTTCACTTTGTATGTGCTCAGGGGGCTATCTCAGCCCCCCGGGCACGTAGAAAGACGGGAGAGGTATCATTGAAAAGGGGAGAATTAGCCCCCAGTCTGCCCCGCCGGCGGGCAGAAAGCCCACAAGACACCAGGGATTTTTGGGGGGCAAATTTGAATTAGGGTGGGGGCTCCCAAAACGGGCATGCCCATGCCCCTACCCGCAAAAATACCAGGCTTCCTGCCCCCCTTGGGGGGCGGATGGGGCAGTAGCCCCCAATCTGCCCCCCCGGATGGGCAAAAAGCCCACTAGACGCCAGGGATTTTTTGGCAAATTTTAATTAGGGTGGGGGCATTGGCATGCCCGTTTTGGGCAGCCCTCACCCTAATTAAAATTTGTCTAAAAAACTCCCTGGCGTCTAGTGGACTTTCTGCCCCCCTGGGGGGCAGATGGGGCCAATAGCCGCCAATCTGCCCTGCCGGGGGGGAACAAAAAGGCCACTAGATGCCAGGTTTTTTTGGGGGGCAAATTTGAATTGTGGTGGGGGCTCCCAAAACAGGCATACCCATGCCCCCACCCCCTCCCCCCCAAAAATAACAGCCTTCTTACCCCCTGGGGGGCAGATGGGGCAGTAGCCCCCAATCTGCCCCCCGGGGGGGGGCAAAAAGCCCACTAGAGGCCATGGATTTTTTTGGAAAATTTTAATTAGGGTGGGGGCATTGGCATGCCTGTTTTGGGCAGCCCCCAACCTAATTAAAATTTGCCCAAAAACTCCTTGGCGTCTGGTAGACTTTCTGCCCCCCCTGGGGGCAGATGGGGGCATCGGCCCCCAATCTGCCATGCCAGGGGGGCAAAAAGCCCAATAGACGCCAGGGAGTTTTTTTGGGCCAAATTTGAATTAGGGTGGGGGGTCCCAAAAAGGGCATGTCCATGCCCCCACCCCCACAAAAATTACAGCCTTCCTGCCCCCGGGGGTCAGATGGGACAGTAGCCCCCAGTCTGCCACCCCGGGGGGCAAAATGCCCACTAGACGCCAGGGATATTTTGGGGCAAATTTTTATTAGGGTGGGGGCATTGGCATACCCGTTTTGGGCAGCCCCCACCCTAATTAAAATTTGCCCCCAAAACTCCCTGGCGTCTAGTGGACTTTCTGCCTCCTCTGGGGGGCAGATGAGGGCATCAGCCCCCATTCTGCCCTGTTGGAGGGGTAAAAAGCCCACTAGACGCCAGGGATTATTTTGGGCCAATTTTTAATTAAGTTGGGGGTTGGCCAAAACTGACATGCCCATGCCCCCACCCCCTCCCTGCAAAAGTTACAGCCTTCCTGCCCCCCATGGGGGACAGATGGGTCAGTTGCCCCCAATCTGCCCCCCCCGGGGGGCAAAAAGCCTACTAGACGCCAGAGATTTTCGGGGCAAATTTTAATTAGGGTGTGGGCATTGGCATGCCCGTTTTGGGCAACCCCCACCCTAATTAAAATGTACCCAAAAAACTCTCTGGCACCTAGTGGAGATTCTTCCTCCCCTGGAGGCAGATGTGGGCATTAGCCCCCAATCTGCCCCACCGGGGGGCCAAAAAGCCCACTAGACGCCAGGGAGTTTTTTGAGGAAACTTTTAATTAGGGTGGGGGTTGCCCAAAACGGCAATGCCCATGCCCCCACCCCTTCCCCGCAAAAATTACACCCTTCCTGCCCCCCCGGGGAACAGATGGGGCAGTAGTCCCCAATCTGCCCCTCCGGGGGGCAAAAAGCCCACTAGACGCCAGGGATTTTTTTAGGCAAATTTTAATTAGGGTGGGGGCATTGGCATGCCCGTTTTGAACAGCCCCCACCCTAATTAAAATTTGCCCAAAAAAATCCCTGGCATCTAGTGGACTCTCTGCCCCCCCGGAGGGGGGCAGATAGGGGCAGTAGCCCTCAAAAAGCCCACTGGACGCCAACGATTACGCAGGCTTTTTTTATGTGTGGGGGTGGGGGCTGCCCAGAATGGGCATACCAATGCCCACACCCCCCCAAAAAATAGCCACAGTTTTTCTGCCCCCCTTGGGGGCATATCGGGGCAACCCCCTCCCCCCCGATGCCCCCCCCCCGGGTGGCAGAAAGTCAACTAGGCACAGAGTTGTTTTTAGCAATATGCCTACCTGTGTATTTAGGGCACTAGCGCAGCCGTCACATAGGGAAACCTACCGCACCCACACATTTCTGGAAACTAGACACCCGGGGGCTTCCAGGGAGGTATGGCTTGCGTGGATCCCCCAACGTTTCCTCACCCAGAATCCCCTGCAAACCTCAATTTTAGCTGAAAAAACACTTTTTTCACATATTTTTGTGTTGGAAAGTTGTGGCATCACCGGGCTCACACAAATTTCCCACCACCCAGCGTTCCCTTAGGTCTAGCGGTAAAAATTGTGCCTCACTTGTGTGGGAGGCCCTAGTAACCGCGACAGGCAAGGGCCCAAAACTTAGTGAGGCGACATCAAAATTGCCTCTCTCAAAACCACCTGGTTTTGCACGGGGGTCACCTGGGTTTTTGGCCTGTGCTTGGCGGCTATCTAGGGAAACCTACCAAACCAACACATTTCTGAACACTAGACACCCGGGGGCTTCCAGGGAGGTATGGCTTGCGTGGATCCCCCAATGTTTCCTTACCCAGAATCCCCTGCAAACCTCAATTTTAGCTGAAAAAAACACTTTTTTCACACATTTTTGTGTGGGAAAGTTGTGGCATCACCGGGCTCACACAAATTTTACGTTTGAAGAGGCCGTATTTAAAAGGAGAAGAAAAGTCACGCAGGGTGCTTTTCCTGTCCTTGTAAATAAGGAGGAGCCCCCTGTGCCACCAGTACTCACGAAAAGTGAAGTACTGGTGGCGCAGGGGCTTGTAAATCTACCCCCGTGTGTTTAAGATTAAAATGTAAATGTACATTTGTAACACAAATATTAGAAACACGGTAGAGTCGATGTTAACTTCCTTGCCAGCTTGTCCTTATGATTCTATTTCACAATGACCCTGATATCTTTTAATCTCTTTTAATTCAATAATTTCCCTACAATCATATTGTAAATTTAAGCTTAAATATGCTTCGTGTGCTCCTTTAGAATTTCTAAAACAGTTCACAAAAAACATTTCTTTTCAAAACATTTGTTGTTAAAGAGATGAGACGTTTTCTTTCCACAACAAAACATTCGAAATCAATCTAGCCTTTCTTTTAACAACTGTCTGATCTATTCATCTCCTTCGGTGTCTCAGCAATATTATCCTCAATTATGTCTAACACTCTTCTCCTCTTCCTGACATTTCACATTAGCTCCTAAATAGTTGATGCTGGATATTTCTTGTCGGTAATTGGTAGATAAATGTTGTTTCACAGCAGAACATTCCAGAAGATGTTTGACTTGGTGATAAAGGAGAAACTGAAAGACTCCTTTGTGCGTAAATACGAATAAATGGCGATTTATAAGCCCGAACAGTCATTCTAATCCTTCCGCCAAGACTGCTCTGGCAGAATTTGCTGACAGTTCTCGCCCTTTCCTGATAATGCTAGTCTCCTAGGAGTAATACATTTGTGGCTTTGTTAAGTATTTGCTATGGTTCACTGTTTGGCTAATTTACTCCTCAGCTCACTGACCATGAAATGCTTCCACTCAGCCCTGGCGTAGATATTTGCAAGAGCACGGGTTAATAATGCGCATTGATCTAAAGATGAACATAATTACATTATTAACAAGTCCCGCTTTGGGCTCTTTATTGTTTTTAACCTTGAGGCCTGCCTGAGAAGACAAACTGTGCCATGTGCCATGTTCCAGGTCATGTTGGCCGAAATATCTGTAAAAACTGCTTTAGCGCTTTTATTCTTTATAAGTAGTTAATGTGAGGTTTCTTATAAGTGATGCAGAAGTGTTCAGTTATGGACCAATGCGGCATGACTATTGTTGCACAAAGAACGAGATGTTCGCAGGCTCTTAAAGTTAAGTTAATGAAAAATACCTTGTTAAGCGGCCGAATGACAATAGTGTTCTTGTGTGTATGCACGCTTTTCAAAATGCAGCTAAGTACCTTGAGTGTGTGCAACAATGAGATCTGGTCAAGGTTTTCGATGCGTCCATTTGTAATTGCATTTTCTCCAGGAGTGGAGAGGGCCCTGTGAAGAGGGGTGACATCGAATATGCTGGTTCCCATCCCGTTTGTGGAGTGCTCATTGACACAATGTCAGCTTTCTGCTGTTGCTAGGCGGCTCAAATCTATTCTTTTCGACCTTGGTGAGTCTGCCAGTGGTGAGCTCAAGCACAAACATCCTTGATATTGTGTCCATGAAACACACCAAGCCACTTACAGACCATCATTTCTGCCTACACAATGCACCTTTAGCTGCGGCTGAAGCTGCTGGTTATTGAAATGCTCTAGTCTGAAGGATTGTGGATCCAGACATAAATATTCCAAGCAAACCTATTGCTGACTTGATACATAGGTGTCTGAAAAATAATTGTATATGTTGTATGCAGGAAATTACCACTGTGTCCCTCAACCTCATGGCAGTCCTTGAGGGTGAATCATGTTAAGGGAAGACGCAGCAATACAATTCCTGTAAATGTAACAATATTTTCACAGCCTCATTCTTCCTTGATATAAGGAAAGAAATGCCAGACTTTTCTCCGGAAGTCCTATTTCTTTCCATGAGTAAGGTAGCAGTGGAAGCTGGATTTTTGCTTTGCATGTAGCTAAGTATCTTGTGTTACGTGCTTGCTTTCTTTGGGATATACTTTGGAGAGGTTCTACTTATGCAGTGCAGTGATTTCTCCCATTTAGAAACACATTTGCTTTCCCTAGTACTCGTTTTCCAGGATGGGACTCGCCATACAGGCCGACATCGTAGAAGCCTGCCATTCCTTTTGACCAGGGCCGGACTGGTCATAGCGGCACCAGGCGTTTCCCGGTAGGCCGCCAGGGTGGGGCTGGTTTTGGGCCCCTGGGGGCCGTTTTTGTTACAAGGGGTCGATAATATCGGCCCCCTGTAACAATATCGGCCGGAACCGGCCCTGGCAAACTGGTCTGCAGCACTCCCCCTCACCCCAGGGGGGCCGGCTGAGCAGTTTGCCAGGGCCGGTTTCTGTTCCCTGCTTTTGACTGCCTCCTGTGACTCACCCAGCCCAGGAGTAACTTTACCATTGCTGTGCTGGTTGAGGGTGGCAAACCAGAGCAAGGTGTTTTGGGGTACAACAGGGTATATTTCTTTAGACCTCAGAGGTTTAAAGTTAGCCATTCCTTTCCAGGGGAACGGAAAATGAACAGGTGTTCCAAACCCTTCCATTTGGGTTGAAAACATTTGCAGGAGAGATGTTTGGAAGAAAATATGACCGTCCAGAGAATTTGCAAGCTCTGTGAGGGCCATTGTCAAACCCTTCTCAAAAGATCATAGGGGTGGGGTTTTATTACACTGTAACTTATTGTATAATGTATGGGTCAGTACTCACACAATCTCCAATCATCATGGTAAGATTGCCTCATTTTATTTTACACTCATTCTTATAACCGCTGACACCTGAACATATTTCTGCACACACCTCAACACAGCCCAAATGACAGGGCCATTGTTTGATAAGCAGGAAAAAAATCCTTGGGACAAGTACTGCTCCAGGCATGCAGGGACAGTCTCCCTTCCTCATGCTTGCGACAAGGTTATAGGACATTGTCCCTGGTTACTGCCATTGATGTCTTAGAGACCTGTTTTTAACCAGGGTGACATTATAAACACCTATTGCTGAGTCGCTTGTTCAGAAGCATAGTGTGCAGGCTCTAGGGAATCATATGGTAACAATGGTCATTGTTTATGGTAATGCACAATTTGTGCATGCATTTCTCTCTCAGAGTTCACTAGATAGGTCATATCATTATGCCAATTGCACACAAAAAATGGTTTGGCCCTAGAGGTTTATACATAAAACTGACCATTTAAAAGGTAGTTAGTGAGACACTATGCCCAGTTACATTAAATAGAAGACTAAAAAGTGTAGTTAGTGAGGCACTTAATCATATGGATTAAGAGAATATACCCAAGTTTATAGATCGTCACATAAAGTAGCATAACTAAATCCATAAAACTCTTCCCTAAAGGCTGAAATCCCACGACAAAATCTTTGATTAATGAGTTTACTTTATTTCCAATCTGTGTCCGGCTAAGCAAGTGTCTTCCTGTGCAGGATCTGCCAATGCCCCCCTCAAGCCCTCCAGTCTCAGTTGTTAAGATTATTCGTTTCTTGAGGTCATGGTTTTATCAATGTTATGGTCTCCTCAATGTGCAGGAGTCAATGTGGGGGTTCCTCAATTTATTGCCCTCGTTGTTTTTGAGCTGCACCACTTTCATATGATGCAAGGCCACATGTTTGTGTCTTTGTGTTAAACAAAATGGGTGTTTCCTGCACTAACGCTTTTCATCTTATGTTTCGGGGTGATAAGCCATTTTCATGGTTTGTAGTGGTTTGGGTTGTTGTGGTTCATGGTTTGTCTGTCCTCATGTTTTCAGTACTATTCAGAGTGTGGGAATTACTCTGACCCTATTTAAGAGGTGTTCTCTAGGATTTTAATCAGTTGGCCATACAATCTGCTACATGTCTATTGCTCTCAGGATGCAGTGGCTTTATGCTGCTATGCTGCTGTGAATACTGGTTACTGCACTGCTGATGATGGATTTTCTCAAGACTCGGGTCCCTTAGATACATTTTGTTCAATATTTAATAGTATAAAAAGCGTTCAACAGTGACATACCCTCTAATCAATTATTTTCGCACTTATATTTAGGTTACCTAATTAATAGTGATCAGGGCTTTGCTGTACAATTGTGAGTGTACATGAGGCTAGTCATCACGAGACAGGCCCTTGCTGTACCATGCGGAAGGAGTTTGACTGTGGGCGAAAGGCTGGAGGTTCATTAACTTTTGTTGTTCTATTATGTTTGTTCACTTAAAGATATCTACATTCTAAATATCAGAATGCTGTAATAACCCTCCTAATTACTGAAAGTGTCAGTTTAATATACATTATTAAGCTGTGGTTCACCCTTGTCAGGAGGCCTTGTTAATCTTGGAGATGTGGTTTATTTCCTCTATCCCCATAGATAATAGGACAGCCTTTATCATATGCCCACTTGGAGCAAAACTCGCAAGGGAGAATTATCCGTTTACACGCGGTGAACTGCACATTCGTTAAGGACTCAATCCAGCTACTGAGCTTTCAACAGTGGTGCTGCTGCTTAAATTTGTCACTTTCATACTGCTTAATTTGAGCCGGTGGTTTCCGGTGCTCGGTACCGGCACTTAATTGTCAACACCGGCACTTATGACAGTCTGGCATATGGTGGCGCTGTCTGTATAATTCAGAAATGATTTCAATGCCAGTCATTTATTAATTCAATACACATTAAAAGGACCAATACCTTCTGCCAGTCATTCTAATATTTTTGGGGGCTTCGAATAATCTGAATTGTCCCACCTCTTGGAGTGTGGTAGTTAGTTGCATTAGTACTGTCATTGGAAGCCCTTACAGAGGCAATGGGTAGTGCAAGCTGCAGTAGCCTCCTGATGAAAACCCTGCCACTTATGATTTTTACAAATTGAGCACTGCCAGTACTGGTAACTAAAAGGTTGTAAGGAAATGTCTCTTTCTGCATGTTCACCTCCACATTTTGCAGACTGATGCTGCTGGTTTATCGACTCTGGGAGAGCACTGAGGCCTGCTAATCAGACCTCAGTGCCAGTGTTCTAACCCACAATAAAGTATTTGATGAATTGGCAATACCCAATTGGCAAGGGCATACTTACTTATAAGTCCCTAGTATACCTAGGGTATGTAAGGTAGAGTGTCCACACAGGGCTCCAGCACTCTTTTTGCTTACTCTGTGTGTGACGATTTACAAAATGGCTCCCAGTCTACCACTGCAGATTGAAAGGGCAGTGGTAACACTGCTAGTTCGACTTTGCCATTTAAATAAATAGCAAAGCTCCAACTTCCCTTCGCTATATATGTAAGTCTCACCTTAGGTGGGCCTATTGAGCCCTAAGGCAGGACGCTGTATATTATTAAGTAAGACATGTAGTTTTATATCTGTCTTAACAGCAACTCTCCTAAATTGTTGTTTTGCTGTGGAAGGGCTAGTAGTCCTATTGGCTAACACATGGTTACCGATTGGCCCTTCAGTCCGGCTAACTTATGAATGGGACTAACTATCTGGGTTCTATAAGGTGCTAAACTAATCATAACATTGAACCTTGCTTGATGCCCAGGCTGAAATTAATGTCACTAATAAAGAAATGCGACTTTTAGAAAGTTGCCACTCGGAGACCCATCTTTTCCACTGGCCTCACTCGGTTACTGGCCAACAGACAGCATTCTGCCAACCTGGGGAGTCATGTGAAAGACTCCCAGGCTTAGGAACGATAGCAGCCTGGTACAGGGTGAGGAGTTACCTACACTTCACAGGAAGCCACTAAGGGTGTTACTCCAAAAGATGAGTTTCAAAGGCAAAACCACCTTTGGTGGGCAAATGGTGTTCACACTCCTGAGGGACTGCCCTTTGTTCAGGTAGACACACTGGAGACAGGGACAGGGAGGAAAGACCAGTGCCCAAACTAGTTTTTCTGTGGGAGTGTAGCCTATGGGTATCCATATCTTTAGGGTGAACTACCAAGCTCCTGACATCCGAGTAGGGGGCCCGACATCTCGAGAGGGGACAGAATAGTGCACTCTGGGATTGGTAGATGCCACACATAGCCGGAACGTTGTCACCAAGAGGGAGGAGACCTGTTATCCCATTGGTTACTGATCACATAATCCCCCAGGGCACCTTGGGCCTGGAAATAAATATGGCATCCCTGCCACCCTGAACCTCAGATTGGAACTTGAACAAAGACTGAAGATGGACTTCCCTGTTGCCCCCTGGACTGCACAAAGTGAGGATGCATAATCTCCTGGATTGCACCTGCTCCACCTTGGGCTAGCAAAAAGAGGACTGTCACTGTAGCTCTTGGCTGAGGTAAATGTGGTGCCCCAGACCAAAACAGTGCCTCAAAGGAACAGTAGACTGACCCCCTGGAACCTGCACTGGGGTTAGTACAACTGAAGTAGCCATTATCAGCAAGTTAGTAGCCACTTCAGGAATATCACAGCTGACTGCTGTTGGGCACCCTAAGAGACTGATCTTCGATGGCCAAAACATTGTACCTGCGTCAACTGGAACCGAAAGTGTCATATGAGTCCAGATTGATCACCCAGGAGGGACACCAGCCCCAACAAACCATAACACTAGGACTGCTGTCCATGGAGACTGATAGTCCAGCTGCAGCTGGCCTTTTATGGTCTCAAAGAGGACTTCGAGTAATCCCGACCTCTGTGCTCAGAGACGCCCCACCTGACCTGTGGACCGATGAATAACCGCAAAGGCACCCCATCAATTTCTCAATACACAGAGCATCCTTAGTATCTTCATCTCATGCATCCACAGCATCAGCACCACTCTATCAATGTATATGGGGATTGTGCAGTAAGGTTTGGAATTGGACTGGAAAACATTCTGGTTGCCAGTTCCAGCTAACTGTCCTATTCGGTACCATTGGCCCCCCAGACCTACTCTCTGTTGGATTTGGTTGCCCAGGCGGGCCAGAAGAGCCACACTAACGTTTGCAAACTTTTGAAAAGTTTAGAAATGTTACGGTTGCTAATGCTTGTTTACAGTTGTATTAATCTGTATCTCCAGAATCCTCCAGGGGACTTTGCTCCCCTTGGACTCAAAAACTGCATAAAAATATACTCAATCTTTATTAATTGATGTTGTGTTTCTTTCGTGGTGAGTGGCTTTTTTATTTTGTTTATTTCATTGGACTGAATATGCAACCACTTTGTGCTTACAATAATGAGGAAGCAAGGAGACATGAATAAATGGACAGTTAACTTTTCCATAGTTTACGGGTATTTGCACTAATGTATGAGTGAAGGTGGCTTGTCTTTATATGTTGTAAATAGTTTTGTTGCCGTATTTCTTGTAACAGAGACCCATATGTGTTATAGAATGTTAACAGACGCACAGACAGACTCATGGAATTAAGAACCAGCATCATCCCCCACCTCAGAGCCCTCCACTGGTTGCCCATACAGGAAAAATGCCTCTTCAAACTTCTCACACATGCCTACAAAGCCTTCCAAAAACCGCCTGACATTCCACAAACCGACCAGAGAGCTCCGATCCTCCACACTCGCATTGACCCATGTCACTCGCATCTGCCGGAGCCGCTTTGGGAATTGTTCCTTCTCCTACCTTGCCACCAAGTCCTGGAACAGCCTCCCCCCACCTACGCACCTTCCCATCTTTGAAGGACTTCAGGAAAGAGCTCAAGACCTGGCTCTTCGACCGCCATCACCTTCTGACCGTGGCTTTCAGAACCCCAGCAACTGGAGACCCCCCGGCTCTATGTGACCCTCTGATTGATTGATTGATTTATTGATAAAGGAAAAGATAACTGATTGAATGTAAAATTCAGTGGAAATTAACTATTTAATTGTGACATGAAGGCTTTTCTAATATTTATCCCTATTTGCATATAATTTGTTTTGGGTACCCATAGGTAATAGGGCTAGTTACTGGTTGGTTCTCCTGAAATATGTGATTTTCTCAATGAATTCTTTTATCTGTGATAGTTTGCCCTGATGCTACTTTTTGGTTAGCTCAGTCAGTTGAATGCTTGCTCTAGAGGTCTAGTATGACCAGCAGGTATTCGCTCTAGTGCATGCAGCAGCCACTCTATCGGTCATAATTGCTTGGTTGAGGACAGCTGACATTGATGCCACTTCAATTTACATTGTGTTTTAAGCAGCTAAAAGTTACCAGTAAGCACTTCACAAACACTACCACGTTGAGCATGCATGCTCTCAGGGCCGGACTGGCAGTAGCGGACACCGGGCATTTCCACGGTGGGGTGCCAGGGTGGGAGTCAGTTTTGGGCCTCTGGAGGGCCGTTTTTGTTACCGGGGCTGGCAATATCGGCCACTGTAACAAAATCGGCCGAAACCAGCCCTGGAAAACAGCTCAGCCGCACCTCCCCTGCCCCACAGGGCAGCCGACCAAGCAGTTTGCCAGGGCTGGATTCGGTTCCAAGTCCGGCCCTGCATATTCTTGTTTATCAACCTCAAACCATTAATGAATTATGGTAGTTATAGTATTTTTGTGGTTTATGTAAAACAATGGCCATCACAATTTCTGATGCATTTGTATGGCAAGCACATGCAAATGTCAATATGAAAAATAATAATATTTGAAAATGAAGAACCTGTGGCACACATGCAAATAGGAAAAAACTAAAACATTCATCCTCATTACGACTGCCTCCGGGAGGCACAGGAATTTGACACAAATCCCTACCTACAAATCTTTGTAAACAGGGATTTGAATCAAAACCGATGGGTAGTTGCATGTGAACTCACATGACCCCCGTAGAAGGCCCCCTTGATGCAAAGTAAAGCAAGACAGCACATAGCACTGCCTTGCGTTACTTGACATTTTTGATAATACCAATGAATATGGGTGCTGGTGTGTTCCTCTCTCAGATTGGCTACTAATAGTGTACATTTCCCAGAATGCCTCTACCTCTGGTTCACAGACTTAGACTACCGCAAACTGGTCTTTCCACTAAAAGCAGGGGGTCGATCCTCATACATGCAACACTTAGACAGCTAGCAGGAGCTTTAGGAGCACAAGCAGGGTCAACTTAAAGACTCATGACATCCAGTGTGACAATTTGTGTTGTTGGCCCCTCCATGACCTCCTCTTCATGAATTCTCTCACTACTACCGTCTCCCTAATGCTGCCCGTCATCTCTCTATAGTTCCTCGTCATTTACATGTATTTCATTTGTTTTATAGCGCTAATCTTATCAAGGTAAGTGGCAGAACACTTTACATCACACATAACATTAAACAGATACAATGAATCATAAGTGTGATAATTTGTGTGCAGGAAATATTACATAAGACAAAGTGTAAGAGGCTGTATTTTTTAAGAGTGCTTGGTCTGGAGAATCACAAACTCAGGATTTAAAAAGAAACACTTTGGTTGGAGCTCGCTTTACTAATAAGGATTCATATCTACCCAAATGAACCCTTTATAGCAACATTAAGATAATAATGACAGACCGGGGGAAAAGAAATAACGGGGCATATTTATGAGCCTGTTTGCATAGATCTTCCACCAAGCAACATGGTGCATGAGTGGTGCAAAGGAAAAACTAGATTTATGAAGCCACAAATGGCCACCTTGCGTGGCCCTGAATGGCTACATATACCTTGAGTAATGTAATGCAGAGCACATTCCTGTGTTGCATTACTCTGCGCCAGGCAGGTGTTTCCATAGTTATTGCTTTGATGTTCCCAATCAACACATTCCCAGATTTACAAGAACAGGTAAACCAGGGGATGCACCAAAAAGTTCTGCCTCCGCAGGAGGGGTGTATCCAGTAACGACTGCCATAAACAAAGGGTGGTGCGGTGAGCGGGGTGGGGCGGGAGTACTTGAGGGGGGGCGGGAGCGATTACAATATAAAAAAAAAAACGTATCTTTTGCTGCTGCAGCCGGCCATCTCGAGCCTTGCGTTGCGTTCGCAGCCTCTCCACTTCCTGGGTCGCAGCAGCCCCTGGGACCCAGACTCCCATCCAATCCCTGTTCTGAAGAGCAGCGCGGGGATTGGTCTGAGATGGCAGGAAAGACACCCTGCTCAGACGAGGGAGTCTGTGGAGTTTCTCTAGCCTGGCTGCTCAATGCAGCTGGGCTGGAGAAAACCTAAGCGCACATGTGTGATTTGGTCGGCCTGAGCCGGCTGGCCAAATCACATATGCCTACTTAGCGAGTGGAGTGCACGTAGTAATCCTCCTTCCCCTCTCATGCCTAAGCCTCATCCCTCTGAACACCGCTGGCTAAGAGCCAGAAAATATACAATAAAACAATGCAAGAACATCGTTTTATTTTACATTTGCTGGCTCTGTGGCAGGCAGTGGAGCGACGTTCCTCCACCATTAGGCGTAACAAGAAGAAATATCTTTATTCACCCTTTCACCCTTTCTATGTGTGCTGCATTCTGCAGCACACATAGAAAGAGTAAAAAGCCTCTCAGGATTGTTTTTGTTCACTAAGGTGCCTTTTCCCACACAAAAACAATCCTGCATGCAGTGAGAGCACCCTTGCACCACATGGCGTAAGGGTGCTGGCATTGGTGCTAGGCAACCCAGTGTGCGTCAGCGCAGAGGAAAGGACATGAATGCGCTGTGTTGCCCTCTATACAATGCATGCCCACCCTTTCCCAGTTTCCCAGTGACGCAGTGCAGCAAGGTGACATTGCTGCGCCACTTTTTCATGAATACATAAAGACCCACAATTGATGGACGGAAAGGAGAACAATTCAAAACATTCTAGCCCAGTCAAGAGATCTGGGTTAAATCCATCATTCTTTTGCTCACCATGCCACCTTTCTATCCCATACCTTGGAGTTTGCATACCTCTCTTTCATGAAAGCTCATACTTGCTATATTACGATTGTAACTTAAGAACTGCAAGTAACAGAAAGGATATCTGTGAGAAAAATAGTAACCCACTGAGCAATCTACATAAAATATAATTATGTTAACTGCATGTACACTTTCTTTGCAGCAGACATATTAACCATCTCTGCTACTTTATAAATCAAAACTGCCACTAGACACTCTCACTCTCAAGCAAGTACATTAATCACCAGAGTTATCTTGACGTTTTTATTGTCTGGAAATTACTGGACAAGTAGAGAACTCAGCAAACACCAAAGGAAATGATGGATGGAGTGTTGAACATTGCAAGCACTCACCCCCAGTCAACTGATCTGGGTTTAATCCATCACCGTTCTTTAGCCCACTCTGCCACCCCAGTTCAGACATGGCCATATGCAAATCAGTCTGACCCTGTGCCTCATGGGAACAGTCCACCCGAACTGTCAAGCCATGTCTTCCGTGGACCGAAAACAAGCTTCCTAGGACCGGTTTCTGGCATTTCAGCCGTCTTCAGCCAGGCTTGCTTGAATCCAGTGGCAAAGTGAGCAAGGGACTCACGTCTGAGCATACCCTGCCAACTTATGGCGAACAAAGCAAAAACCAAAGGAAATGATGGACGGAGTGTTGAACATTGCAAGCACTCACCCCCAGTCAACTGATCTGGGTTTCATCCATCACCGTTCTTTAGCCCACTCTGCCACCCCAGTTCAGACATGGCCATATGCAAATCAGTCTGACCCTGTGCCTCATGGGAACAGTCCACCCGAACTGCCAAGCCATGTCTTCCGTGGACCGGAAACAAGCTTCCTAGGACCGGTTTCTGGTATTTCAGCCGGCTTCAGCCAGGCTTGCTTGAATCCAGTGGCAAAGTGAACAAGGGACTCACGTCTGAGCATACCCTGCCAACTTATGGCGAACAAAGCAAAATCCAAAGGAAATGATGGACGGAGTGTTGAACATTGCAAGCACTCACCCCCAATCAACTGATCTGGGTTTAATCCATCACCGTTCTTTAGCCCACTCTGCCACCCCAGTTCAGACATGGCCATGTGCAAATCAGTCTGACCCTGTGCCTCATGGGAACAGTCCAGCCCGAACTGCCAAGCCATGTCTTCCGTGGACCGGAAACAAGATTCCTAGGACCGGTTTCTGGCATTTCAGCCGTCTTCAGCCAGGCTTGCTTGAATCCAGTGGCAAAGTGAGCAAGGGACTCACGTCTGAGCATACCCTGCCAACTTATAGTGAACAAAGCAAAAACCAAAGGAAATGATGGACGGAGTGTTGAACATTGCAAGCACTCACCCCCAGTCAACTGATCTGGGTTTAATCCATCACCGTTCTTTAGCCCACTCTGCCACCCCAGTTCAGACATGGCCATATGCAAATCAGTCTGACCCTGTGCCTGAAGGGAACAGTCCAGCCCGAACTGCCAAGCCATGTCTTCCATGGACCGGAAACAAGCTTCCTAGGACCGGTTTCTGGCATTTCAGCCGTCTTCAGCCAGGCTTGCTTGAATCCAGTGGCAAAGTGAGCAAGGGACTCACGTCTGAGCATACCCTGCCAACTTATGGCGAACAAAGCAAAAACCAAAGGAAATGATGGACGGAGTGTTGAACATTGCAAGCACTCACCCCCAGTCAACTGATCTGGGTTTAATCAATCACCGTTCTTTAGCCCACTCTGCCACCCCAGTTCAGACATGGCCATATGCAAATCAGTCTGACCTTGTGCCTCATGGGAACAGTCCAGCCTGAACTGCCAAGCCATGTCTTCCGTGGACCGGAAACAAGCTTCCTAGGACCGGTTTCTGGCATTTCAGCCGTCTTCAGCCAGGCTTGCTTGAATCCAGTGGCAAAGTGAGCAAGGGACTCACGTCTGAGCATACCCTGCCAACTTATGGCGAACAAAGCAAAAACCAAAGGAAATGATGGACGGAGTGTTGAACTTTGCAAGCACTCCCCCCCAATCAACTGATCTGGGTTTAATCCATCACCGTTCTTTAGCCCACTCTGCTACCCCAGTTCAGACATGGCCATGAGCAAATCAGTCTGACCCTGTGCCTCATGGGAACAGTCCAGCCCGAACTGCCAAGCCATGTCTTCCATGGACCGTAAACAAGATTCCTATGACCGGTTTCTGGCATTTCAGACGTCTTAAGCCAGGCTTGCTTGAATCCAGTGGCAAAGTGAGCAAGGGACTCACGTCTGAGCATACCCTGCCATCTTATGGCGAACAAAGCAAAAACCAAAGGAAATGATGGACGGAGTGTTGAACATTGCAAGCACTCACCCCCAGTCAACTGATCTGGGTTTAATCCATCACTGTTGTTAGCCCACTCTGCCACCCCAGTTCAGACATGGCCATATGCAAATCAGTCTGACCCTGTGCCTCATGGGAACAGTCCAGCCCGAACTGCCAAGCCATGTCTTCAGTGGACCGGAAACAAGCTTCCTAGGACCGGTTTCTGGCATTTCAGCCGTTTCCAGCCAGGCTTGCTTGAATCCAGTGGCAAAGTGAGCAAGGGACTCACGTCTGAGCATACCCTGCCAACTTATGGCAAACAAAGCAAAAACCAAAGGAAATGATGGACGGAGTGTTGAACATTGCAAGCACTCAACCCCAGTCAACTGATCTGGGTTTAATCCATCACCGTTCTTTAGCCCATTCTGCCACTCCAGTTCAGACATGGCCATATGCAAATCAGTCTGACCCTGTGCCTCATGGGAACAGTCCAGCTCGAACTGCCAAGCCATGTTTTCCGTGGACCGGAAACAAGCTTCCTAGGACCGGTTTCTGGCATTTCAGCCGTCTTCAGCCAGGCTTGCTTGAATCCAGTGGCAAAGTGAGCAAGGGACTCACGTCTGATCATACCCTGCCAACTTATGGCGAACAAAGCAAAAATCAAAGGAAATGATGGACGGAGTGTTGAACATTGCAAGCACTCACCCCCAGTCAACTGATCTGGGTTTAATCCATCACCGTTCTTTAGCCCACTCTGCCACCCCAGTTCAGACATGGCCATATGCAAATCAGTCTGACCCTGTGCCTCATGGGAACAGTCCAGCCCGAACTGCCAAGCCATGTCTTCGCTGGACAGGAAACAAGCATCCTGGGACCGGTTTCGGGTACCTTGAACCCAGTGGCAAAGTGAGCAAGGGACCTGAAGAACCAGAAACCTTATGGGCCTGGCGGCGCAGGGTACGCCTTAATCTCGTGGCTTCTCCTGCTTTAGCTAACAGAGACACGGGGACACTCTGTCGGCGTAAAAGATCAGATTTTATTAGCTGCAGCTAGTACAGTTGTCCTAGAAGTACACACGGTATGTTCTCAGGAGACTGCCACTTCACTCCGGGGCGCACAATCTTTTATAGTACATAGGTGACATGTACATTAATGAAGGACACACCTAAAACATACATGAAAAAACAATAAGAATGGTCTGAAAGTAAGTCAGAGCCAATAGAAAGAATTGGACAACAAAAGTATCGAGTAACCCGAAGAAGCCTCTCCTCCAACTGTGTTTGCCACCCCTCCCACAGGTTAAGGAATTAACGTGTCCGCAACTGACTTGCAGGTGGCGAGATACGTTTGTGTGTTTTGGAGGACAGTTGTGAAACGAGAGAATACGAGCAGAGAACAGTGAAGGCCAGAAGATAAGATAAAGTCAGAAGAGAATAGTGTGAACCAACAGATAGTTGAGACAGGGATTAGAAAAACCAGACAGGGATTAGTGTACTTGGCCAGTCTCTAACACCAGCTTTGTAAACAGAGGCACAAGGCTGTTTTGACACGATATTGCAGGAAAAGCAGAAAAGACTTCGTTCGTCGTGCTGCCTGAGTGAGGGCAACACAAAATGGCGGCGGAGCACAAAATGGAGGCTCAATACGATCGTGATCGAAAATCGAATTTCCTCAGACCCTCCTTTTGCCAGAACTCAGGCAAGATGCACAGACTCACGTTAATCTGAGTCGATGTCGAAAGCCATGAGGTCATCGAGCTGTTGCTGTAACATCATTTTAATATTCTTTGTTCTTTGTGTCTTAGTTTTTGAGATGCACACAGTGACACAAAGGGCGCAGATGGCGGGACCACAGTGCATACAAAGACACCAAGAGAAAACAATGGCTAAAACCATACCAAGGAATGTTAGCACTTTCCAACCCCATTTGGACAGTAGTCCCCAAAACCATCCCAATAACGACCAATCTCCTTCGTCCTGCTGAATCGACTCAGAGATTATATGTAATTTAGAGATGGCCTGGTATACTGTCGGAGCATCATCAGGTATATAAATACAGCAACTTGATTTGATCAATTTACAGACTCCACCACGATCTGCAAGTATAACATCTAAGGCAACTCGGTTTTGCAAAGTCATAAGACGATCCGCCTGTATTTCCGCTGTAATATTACTCAAAGCTCCTACAGTGATGTCTATGGTAGTCTCTACAACACAAACCAGTTGTCTCATATTCCTGCTGTGTGCCATAGGACCCCAAAAAGGAAGAAATCCTTTTAGGAAGTCTCCTCCCTCTTGTCCTGCTGTGTCTTTGGAATCAATAATTCCTCTGCCATATCTGTTTCTATGAAAATTTGAAGAAGCAGTGTATGTAGGGGGAAGAAGAAAAGCTATATAGGAAGTTCCAGAAAAATCAGTTGGCAACCACGTATAGGCTCTATCGTGACAGATAAAATACGTGCCCTGAGATGGCACTAACGGCGGCGAATTCTGAGATGAGTGGATGTATGTATGGAAACAAAAACTTTTTCTCTGTTCGATGTCAGTAGTCTGGCCATTTATTTGCAAACAGAAATTGCCTTGATGAGGTACAGTCCAAATTGGTGGAGATTTTCCCTGTTTGACCTTATCACTAAGGCTAGTGATATAATGAGTGACGTTCCAATTAGTATATGCTTTTCTCTCATCAGCAGAAATTTTACTGTTTTCCATGATTTTAGCCATAGCTACCATTCCCTTTATCAATGAACTATGACTAAAATCTGGTCCACTAATATAGGAACTGACAGGTCGTTTAAATCGGCTTTGATAAGCGTTAGCGAAAATAACAAAATAAGCCCAAGCAGAACCTTCATAAGAGAACGGAAGGACTAAATATGGCATCCCTTTTTCTGTGGTATGAGGCATTAGTCCACACACCCAACAATCGATTGTATTAATTACTAATTGGTGTTGGTGTAATAACTGGATAAATGAATTATTGTAATATTCAATTCTTCTAACGAGTTCATGTTGAGAAAGTGTATGAAATAGATGCGGAGAGATAGTAGAATAAGAAGGCACAGTAATAGAAGAAGGGACAACTTTTTGCTGCATAGCATGAACAATCCAACCTTTACACGCCAACAAAATACACAATAATATAAAAACACATAAAGTTATACCACAACGACTGTATATTATTTTACAATAATTGTCTTTCATTTTGTTCTTTCTCTCTCTTTCGCCTAATGTAGTTTCCATCTTCTAAATGGATGCTCACGGCAATCTTCCTTAATCACTTGGTCACGATTGTCTGCCGTCCTATGACACTGCAAGTCCTGCAGGCCTATTGCCACTACTCAGGTCACAACCAAGACTCCTACCATGACCCTGCAACCGGGATAGAAATTACATAGAAGAGAGAATCTCAAGTTTTCTTCTTCAATCTAGATCTTAAATCGTAATGAGCCTTATCAGGTACAGTCTGATCCTGAAACAATGTTCGTGGATTTGTGGTATTCAGACGAAAATGTGGTGGTACAGATTCTTGGAGAATGTCGTCGTTTTCTTTTTCTGACAGTGTTCCATTCAAACGTGCATCACTTAAAGGTATAAATCGTGGAACCTTCTCACTTTCAGAGTCACTTATACCCTTACGGACCCACTGATCAAAGGGCAAAGGCAAAGGAACCTTCTTGCAGTGCACGCCATGGATCCAGTTTTTCTTTCCTTCAACCTTTACTGCTGTACGAGTGGTCAAGAGAACCTGACGGGGTTCTTTCCAGCGAGGCTCCAAATTCTTCGTCCTTTGGAAATTCTTCACACAAACCCAGTCACCTGGTTGGATGGAATGACCTGAGTCTGTGGAGTCCTCTGGCAAAGCGCTCTGAACCTGTTGATGGAGAGCACACAATTAAGTTGTGAGGTCGTGCAAATAATCTATCAACATCAGGTATGGTATATCAGAGTACTTTTTAGGGCGAGGGACTCCCCATACATTAGCTGGACGTCTGAAAACTATCTCATAAGGGCTAAGTCCCAAACGAGAATGCACAGCCGTTCTGGTGGATAGAAGAGACAAATTTAGGGCATCGGGCCAACTAAGGCCTGTACTAGCCTGCACTTTCGCAAGCTTAAGTTTTAAAGTACCATTGTAGCATTCCACTAGACCCGCTGACTGTGGATGGTTTGCCGCATGGAACTTCTGTTCTATACCAAGATCTGCACAAATTTTTTGCATGACTTGGCCCACAAATTCACTCCCATTGTCACTCCAGACAATGCGTGGCAAACCAAATCTAGGAAAAAACTCCTTTAGAAGTACTTTGGCTGTAGATAAAGCAGTATTGTCTTTCAGGGGGTAAGCCTCTATCCATCTGGAAAAGGCACATACCACCACTAGAACATATTTGAGATTGTTGCATTGTTCCATGTGAATGTAATCGATTTGCAACACCTCAAATGGATAGGTCGGAGGAGCAAAATGTCCTGCTGGAGTTGGGGTTCCCTTTCCCGGATTGTACATTAAGCAAATAATGCAATGTTTCACTACATTTTCTGCACACTTTGGGATTCCTTCGTTTTGCCACACTGGAGCCAGAAGCTTGCATATTCTTTTCGCACTTAGGTGGGCTGGACCATACGCCATAGTAACTACAGGTAGTACATAAGCGTCTGGTAATAGCCAACGTTGGTGCTCGGACAATTCCACCCAACATCCCATCTCGTCTAACATTCCTGTACTTTCTTTCCACTTTCTCAATTCTTTCTCTGTAGCCTCTTCTTGAATTAATTTCACACTTTCTACTGTGTCCTCATACATTCCTTTTTCTCTGACCCAATTTGCAGGGCCCGCAACATACATGCGACTTGTAGCATCCCTGGCTGTCTTTTTCGCTACCTCATCCGCAAATGCATTCCCGTGACCAACATCGTCAGTAATCTTCTTATGTGCGCTACACTTCACAATTGCTATCTGGGTAGGCAAGGCAAGTGACTCAAGAAGGTCAGTCACCAACTGACCATGTTGTATCTTAGTGCCGTGGGAAGTAAGGAATCCCCTTTCTTTCCACAAACGTCCAAAATTGAATGCCACACCAAAAGCGTACTGGCTATCGGTATACACGTTCACTCTTTTTCCTTTGGATAACACACACGCTCTGGTTAAGGCTATCAGTTCAGCTGCCTGAGCTGAATTATGTCTGATGCGTGCTATTTCCACGACTGTATGCAAGGTAGTAACAGCATAGGCTGAAGTTGTCTCTCCATTGGGAAGCTTAAAACAAGAACCATCTACCCATAGCGTTCCATCCGGATTCACTAATGGCGTATCTGTTAAGTCAATTCTACCTTTTGTCTCTTCCTCAGTACGGAAGAAACAATCATGTTGTTCTTGAACACCTTTCTCTTCTGGAAGAGGCAACAAAGTAGCTGGATTTAAAGTATTACATAGTTTGATATGCAGGTGACTAGCCAAGAGCGTCAGCTCATATCCAGACAAACGAGCACTCGTAAGATGCTGTGTTTTTGTTCTGTTTAGTAAAGTATCCACTGCATGTGGCCCCATAACAATAAGAGTATTATCTAGCACCATTCCAACAGACTGTCGAATAGAAATTTCTGCTGCTGCTGTCGCTTTAAGACAATTAGGCAATGCTTTAGCAACTGGATCTAACGTAGCCGAGAAATAGGCACATGGTCGTTGTTTAACTCCAAATCGCTGTGTTAAAACTGACAACGCACAACCTTCTCTTTCATGAACACAGAGCATAAAAGGCTTACTGTAATCAGGAGTACCTAGTACGGGAGCGGAACACACAGCAGCACGTAAGTCAGTAAAACTCCTCTGACATTCGACAGTCCATGGAAGGGGCTGAGGCGTATCTTTCAAAGTGAGTGCCAACAAAGGTTTGGCCAACAGAGAGAAGTTAGGGATCCACTGCCTACAATAAGAAGTAATGCCCAGAAAGGCACGTACCTCACTTTGTGTGGCTGGCGCAGACATTTGCGCAATTGCTTGGATACGTTCTGGGGTTAATCGTCTTCCCTCCTTTGATAAGAGATGACCCAAGTAGGTAACCTCTCGGCGAACATATTGTAGCTTAGAAGGTGAAACCTTATGATTAAGATTGGATAAGTGTCGCAACAATGCAACCGTCACATTCTTACATATATCCTCTGAATCAGCAGCGATTAACAAGTCGTCCATATACTGAATGAGAGCAGCACCAGACGGCAAGGAAAAAGCATCAAAATAACATTTCAGAGCTTGACTATAAATAGAGGGATTTTCACAATAGCCTTGAGGTGCGCGCTTGAACCGGAAGCTTCGGCCTCCAAGAGAGAAGCCAAAAATATCCCTACTCTCTTCGGCAATGGGAATACTAAAGAAAGCATTTTTCAGATCGATAACAGAAAACCAAACCGCTGTAGAAGGTATCATCGTCAACAACGCAGTGATATCTGGGTCAACAGGAAACTGTGGTACAACAATTTTGTTTACCTCCCGAAGATCAATTACAAAGCGATAAACAGGAGGCTGAGAAGGATCAGTGGTTTAAGAACTGGAAGAATAGGGATATTACATATGTTACCTCTCGTTTCCTCAACCACATCCTTCTGAATCAAATCATGAATGATTTCCAAAAGCGTTCTTTCACCTTCAGTGGAAATTCTATATTGAGGAACGCGTGGCAATTCAGCATTGGGTTTGAGAGTAACAACATAAGGTGGAATTTCAAGACAACCAACTTCATTTGGACCCGTGGCCCAAAGCGTTGTAGGAAGAGAGAGCAATTCAGGTGGGAATTGATCTTTTGACAAATACATTGGAGAAGTCAGTTTCTGTCCTAAAGTAAGATATACACCAGAAGGAGAGCAATATATTGTTGCATGCAATCTTTTCAATAGATCCAAGCCCAGTAGATTCTCGCCACAACCATTCGTTAAGAGAAGTGGAACTTCTAAATCATAAGGGCCAATTGAAATAGGCAAAGGGCGAGAAACCGGATTACGAACTGGGGTGCCAGAAAAACCTACAGATACATTCGTTAAGCCAGACAAAGGTGCCCAAGGGAGTTTTGAATGAATGATAGAACTTCTCATTGCACCAGTATCTAAAAGAAATGGCTCTGAAACACCCATTGTAGTGACATTAACATAAGGTCCATTCTGATTTACTGGAATCGACACAACTCCCTTACTTTGTCCATGGCTGTCCTAGTTAGCATGAAGACTTTCATTCTCGCCTTCAGCATAACAATCCTCATTGTAATACTGTGTAGACCGAGCGTTTTGCTGATCAAAGTAGTTCACGGAATTAGAAAGAGGAAGGGAACGTTGTTCTTGGGTCAACATACCTCGACCTCTAGCTCTGTTTGCTGACTGGAGGCCACCACGACCTCGTGGAGCAGATAGTGTCCCATTGCGCTGTAATAAAACCGGACAACTAGTCTTAAAATGGCCTTCCTCCCTACAATAGGCACATTGATTAGGACCTAACAAAGGTCGCGGAGTATATGGCTCAGGCTTTTGATACACCCTCTGAAACTGTGGAGGCTGTTGAAACTGGGGCTGAGCATAACGAGGTGGATGAGCCTGTTGCAAGAGAACCTTAGTTTTCAATTCTTTAGTCTTTTTCTCTTGCTTATCTCTTTCTTCTTTATCTCTATTTTCATAGTATTGAGCAGTAGCCAATATCTGGGCTGAAGAGGAAACAGCCCATGAACTTTCGGAGTCTTTCAACTTATGCGACAGCTCGGGTAGCAAATTATATACGAACTTATCTACAAATAATCGCTGTCCACCCTCTGTAGTCATGTCCTGACCACTGTGATCAATGAATGTCTCCTCGAAACGAGTGAAGAAATCGGAGACACTCTCATCTTTCTTCTGTTTACACGCGGCTAGTTTATCCCAGTTAACTCTCAAGGCAGGCATCATCGTTTTCATTAATGTAATAATCCTACCAGGGAGTTCTGAAATCAAAGCATCAGGCTTCGCACCACCCACTTGGGCTCTATCTGCGGCAATTATAGCATCCCAGTCTCCACCTAATTATTGGGCATGATTCTCCTTACGAATCCTAGCCCATAACGCTTGTGGGACTACATTCCCCATCAACATATCAATATCTGCTAAATTCATAATACAGGCATCAACAGTCTATGACAATTCTTTATAATAACCTGCAGGGTTCTTACGAGGATCCGGCAGAGACTGTTTAAGAGCCAAAACTTCAGATCTTTTCCAGGGGACATGTACCCATATTCACTGGAAGTGAGCAGGAATAGCTTGATTAGCACCTGCTGCTGCAACCTCTTCTCTCCATACCGGAGGAACCTCTCTCATTGGGTAATTTTTCAGTGTCAACCTAACTGAGGGATCGGAGTCAAGAAATGTCTGTGAGGTAAATAAAGTTCTAAAGGTAACAAGTGTTTTTACAGCGTCCTCAACCTTAGAACCCACAATGAATCCCTTATCAAAATTAGCCTGAATATCTAACAGACCCTGAGGAACCAAACCCAAGTCCATATCCATACGAGAGTATCACACATAACATTGAAAACATATCTCTGCGTAGGCGCATTCCACTGTGAGAAGGTAGGCATAATGTCAGGTACACTATACTGAGGACCCTTCTCAATCCATTTGCGAGTGAGAGAGTCCAACCTTTCTTGTTCTTTGGAAGCTGGGAACTGACTACGAGACTGTCTTCGAGAAAATGCCGGAGACACATTTAACGCCTCAAAGAAAGGAGATAAAAGACCAGAGACCGTATCTGTGAGTCGTTTACGCATAGACGGAGAATTGGACATAAGGATAGGGGACAAGGTATTAGGCGAACTAACTAAAGAGGAATCAGTAATTACCGGGGGAACAGAGGGCAAAGAAAATGAAGGAAAAGGAGTCGAAGGCAAAGCTGGCAGAGGCGGCAATACTTGAGGGGGCAAATGTGGAAGAGCCGGAGCAAGCGGAGGCGCAACTGGCGGCTGAACAGGCTGTAACAACGGGGGTGCATTAGCACCTTGTACATAGGGCAGAGGCAATCTCAATAGGTGAGACATTAAGGGATCTTCCTCTAAGTCCTTTCTTTTATCAGAAAGGGAAGCTGGCAACATCGGATAGCATTTATCTATCGCCATACAATGCTGTCTCTCTGAAATTTCCATCGCATTGTTAACTTCATCATCTTTAAATTGCTGGGCAGCCTGTATAATTGTCATACCCTGTGCTTTTCTATCTCGTTTTTCTTGCTTAGTTTTTCTCTGTTTGGCTTCCTTACGCCAAAGGCGGAAAGAGTCAAACATTGCCGGCCGGGCTTTTCTTTTAAATAAAATAGTTTCTAAATTATCTAGTATGTAAGGCTCAAAACTACCATTTTCTGGCCATTTTAAAACACCATCATTCTTCGTGTATCGAATCCATGTCTTGTTAAGGCAATGGGGCCAGCACCATGTTTAGAATAGAGCTCATAAGTGGGAGTTCCAACCGAAGGAATCGGACAAGAATCCTCCAGTTGGGAATCCCTATTACAACCAAAGCAACAAAGTTTCTTAAACTTAGTCAGACCAGGCATTGTTATTTCACTGGACTGTTCACAAACATCAAGGGGGTTAAATCAATTAACACAGTACAAATGTACTTACCCCTCAGCTTTGGTTATTGCAATACCCGAATCAAAGACCCAAAGAACCTAAGACCCAAAGAACCAAAGAACCAAAGAACCAAATGTGGGAGCGACCCACCAATATTTAACTAAGATGTCTTCTTACACCAACAGATGCCCGTCTATCGTCTCGCTTTACCATACATCACCAAAAAGAGGGCCAAGGCAGGGCGGCAGTCAGGGCAGCAGTCATCAGTAGCTGTCAGGAAGGAGTAACCACGCTGCAAAAGACCTTCGGACCACTTTCGACATACAGGGGTTGCTTGACGTGGTTCGCGATTCCTCCTGAATTTTCTTGCGGGGTTCCTCACGACCTTCAGGCAGAACCACTACCTCTGAAGCCGCCCGACGTGGGCGCCATTTGAAGAACCAGAAACCTTATGGGCCTGGCGGCGCAGGGTATGCCTTAATCTCCTGGGTTCTCCTGCTTTAGCTAACAGAGACACGGGGACACTCTGTCGGCATAAAAGATCACATTTTATTAGCTGCAGCTAGTACAGTTGTCCTAGAAGTACACACGGTATGTTCTCAGGAGACTGCCACTTCACTCCGTGGCGCACAATCTTTTATAGTACATAGGTGACATATACATTAACGAAGGACACACCTAAAACATACATGAAAAACCAATAAGAATAGTCTGAAAGTAAGTCAGAGCCAATAGAAATAATTGGAAAACAAAAGTATCGAGTAACCCGAAGAAGCCTCTCCTCCAACTGTGTTTGCCACCCCTCCCACAGGTCAAGGTGTTAACGTGTCCGCAACTGACTTGCAGGTGGCGAGATACGTTTGTGTGTTTTGGAGGACAGTTGTGAAACGAGAGAATACGAGCAGAGGACAGTGAAGGCCAGAAGATAAGATAAAGTCAGAAGAGAATAGTGTGAACCAACAGATAGTTGAGACAGGGCTTAGAAAAACCAGACAGGGATTAGTGTACTCGGCCAGTCTCTAACACCAGCTTTGTAAACAGAGGCACAAGGCTGTTTTGACACGATATTGCAGGAAAAGCAGAAAAGACTTTGTTCGTCGTGCTGCCTGAGTGAGGGCAACACAAAATGGCAGCGGAGCACAAAATGGAGGCTCAATACAATCGTGATCGAAAATCGAATTTCCTCAGACCCACGTCTGGGCATACCCTGCCAACTTAAGGCGAACAAAGCGATACCAAAGGGGATGTTGGATGGAGCGTTTGAGCAAATCAACCACTCATCCCATGTCAACTGATCTGGGTTTAATCCATCATCATTCTTTAGCTCACTCCACCACCCCAGTTTAGACATGGCCACATGCAAATCAGTCTGACCCTGTGCCTCATGGGAACAGTCCATCCCGAACTGCCAAACCATGTCTTCCCTGGACCGGAAACAAGCATCCTGGGACGGTTTCGAGTTCATAACCCTCATCAGCCAGGCTATCTTGAATCCAGTGGCAATGTGAGCAAGAGACCCACGTCTGGGCATACCCTGCCAACTTAGGGCGAACAAAGAGATATAAAAGGGGTTGTTGGACGGATCGTTTGAGCAAACCAAACACTCACCCCAGTCAACTGATCTGGGTTTAATCCATCATCATTCTTTAGCTCACTCCACCACCCCAGTTCTGACATGGCCATATGCAAATCAGTCTGACCCTGTGCCTCATGGGAACAGTCCAGCCCGAACTGCCAAGCCATGTCTTCCCTGGACCAGAAACAAGCAACCTGGGACCGGTTTCGGGTTCATAACCCTCATCAGCCAGGCTATCTTGAACACAGTGGCAAAGTGAGCAAGGGACCCACTTCTGGGAATACCCTGCCAACTTAGGGTGATCAAAGCGATACCAAAAGGGATGTTGGATGGAGCGTTTGAGCAAATCAAACACTCACCCCGAGTCAACTGATTTGGGTTTAATCCATCATCATTCTTTAGCTCACTCCACCACCCCAGTTCAGACAATGCCATATGCAAATCAGTCTGACCCTGTGCCCCATGGGAACAGTCCAGCCCGAACTGCCAAGCCATGTCTTCCCTGGACCGGAAACAAGCATCCTGGGACCGGTTTCAGGTTCATAACCCTCATCAGCCAGGCTATCTTGAATCCAGTGGCAAAGTGAGCAAGGGACCCATGTCTGGGCATATCCTGCCAACTTAGGGCGGACAAAGCGATACCAAAGGGGATGTTGGACGGAGCATTTGAGCAAATCAAACACTCACCCCCAGTCAACTGATCTGGGTTTAATGCATCATCATTCTTTAGCTCACTCCACCGCCCCAGTTCAGACATGGCCATATGCAAATCAGTCTGACCCTGTGCCTCATGGGAACAGTCCAGCTTGAACTGCCTAGCCATGTCTTCCCTGGACCGGAAACAAGCATCCTGGGATTTGTTTCGGGTTCATAACCCTCATCAGCCAGGCTATCTTGAATCCAGTGGCAAAGTAAGCAAGAGACCCACGTCTGGGCATACCCTGCCAACTTAGAGCGAACAAAGCGATACCAAAGGGGATGTTTGGACGGAGCGTTTGAGCAAATCAAACACTCACCCGAGTCAACTGATTTGGGTTTAATCCATCATCATTCTTTAGTTCACTCCACCATCCCAGTTCAGACATGCCCATATGCAAATCAGTCTGACCCTGTGCCTCATGGGAACAGTCCAGCCCGAACTGCCAAGCCATGTCTTCCCTGGACCGGAAACAAGCATCCTGGGACCGGTTTTAGGTTCATAACCCTCATCAGCCAGGCTATCTTGAATCCAGTGACAAAGTGAGTAAGGGACCCACGTCTGGGCATACCCTGCCAACTTAGGGGGAACAATGCGATATCAAAGGGGATGTTGAGCAAATCAAATACTCACCCCCAGTCAACTGATCTAGGTTTAATCCATCATCATTCTTTAGCTCACTCCACCACCCCAGTTCAGACATGGCCATATGCAAATCAGTCTGACCCTGTGCCTCATGGCAACAGTCCAGCCCGAACTGCCAAGCCATGTCTTCCCTGGACCAGAAACAAGCATCCTAGGACCTGGCAGTTCGGGCTGGACTGTTCCCATGAGGCACAGGGTCAAGACTGATTTGCATATGGCTGGGTTTAAACTGGAATGGCAATGTGAGCAAAAAAACAATGGATTTAGGCCCATATCTCTGCACTGGGGTGAATATATGACATTGTTCTGCATTCTGTTTATCAACTGTTGTTTTTGCATTTGTCACCCGAGTGGGACGGGTATGCCCAGAAATGGGTCCCGTGCTCTCCATGCCACTGGAATCAAGCTATCCTGGCTGAAGAGGGGTGAAACCCCGAAACCAGTCCTCGGATGCTTGTTTCTAGTCCTGGGAGGTCCTGGCTTGGCAGTTCGGGCTGGTCTGTTCCCATGAGGCACAGGGTCAAGACTGATTTGCATTTGGCGGGGTTCAAACTGGAATGGTATGGTGAGCAAAAAAACTATGGATTTATGCCCAGATCTCTGCACTGGGGTGAATGTATGACATTGTTCTGCATTCTGTCCATCAACTGTTGTTTTACAGGAATTAAATGGTTGCCATATATATTGCAGAAGGTGGTTGTAACTGTGCGTAAGTGCAACTGTTAGTGTAGCAATATGTCATACTGTGCAGACAGGAGTGTACTGTGGGACTGCGTGCACTTCCTGAATTAATAGCCACTTCTCGCTTGGCAATATGCAATGCGATGGCGACGAATCGCTGTTTATATTTGGGGAGGTCATGAGTGCACCCATGCAACGCCATGAATGGTGTTGTTGTATGCTCAATTTCTCTCATTCAGAAAAGTTCCCCAAATATTGACGTCCAGTATCCCATAATTTTAGTGCATGTCCATGTAATATGTGCAAAGTCTGCATCTGTAGAATGGCACCGCAGGCTGGAATGTGATCGGGATGAATCTATCTCATGTAATACACTGGGTGTCTTATAGGAGCACCATAGAAATTTAAAGTGTAGCAACTTTGACGATGATTGGGGGAGACCTGACATATTTGTGTACAGCACCTACCCCATTGAACATCCATAATAGGATGCCCAAGGTCCCGCTCCCAGGCCGCTAGCACCCCTCGATGGCAGCAAGGACACCGCAGCCCAATACATTCTGGCGACAAGGTGCGTGCCGTCTCCTGCCTTGATGATACCCGGCAACAGTGGAAACTCAGGAGGTTCTAAGGGATATCTGAGTACTTGAGCTCTCAGAGCTCTTTGCAATCTTTGCAAGACAAAGTGGTCCATTACTGTTGCCCCACAAAATCTGGGGTCATCTGTGCAGGAGAAAACGTGCCCCTCAGGGAATAGATTTCTGAATGTCACCAAGAGGAACTTAGCTATTAACAAGCGCCTCTTGCAGAATGAGAACCCAGCCAATTCCCGCTAGCGGGATCTCAGACGAGTACAATATGCGTTCCCCTGGTTATTTTCAACCGTTTGTGCCATACCTGGCTAGTTGTAGAGAGTGTTTGGATATCCTCCGGATCACGCGGGAACCCTACTGGGAGCAGGGTATTAAGGGGTGCCGGGAGCCCCAAATTGGCCTCCGGCCTGAAGTAGGGGATACTCCTGTAAGCATGGTACCAGTGGCTAGCGAAATTTGCCTGCACCACCAGATTATAAACACAAAAATGTGGTACCCCCAGCCCTCTCTCTCATAGGGCAGCATCAATGTGTCCCAACTGACACAGGGTTGTTCACCACCCCAAACCAGTCGCATCAACAATATTCTAAGGCCTGTGAAGAAGCTGTTATAGAGTAGAATAGGAATGTTATGAAATAAGTATAGAAATTGGGTGAGGACAAAAATTTTGACAATGGCTATTCTTCCCGCCATGGACAAGGGCAGCGTCAACCAGCACTCTATGATACATCCCAGCCTTTCCATTACCGGAACGTAATTCAGCTGGAGTATACGATCCTTCTCCCTGTTTATGTGAATCCCTAGATACTTGACGGATTTCACACACCACTTCAAGGGAAACTCACCATGCGCAGCACAAGGCGTCTCCGTCAACTGGAACACCTCTGACTTCTCCCAGTTAATACACAAGCCAGATAGGGTGCTGTGTCGTGTCACCTCTCGCAGATGCGGTGCCATGTTATCCTCCGGATGCCTTACATATAATATAATATCATCCGTGTATAATGTGAGGAGCAGTGGCCATGTATTGAACTGTAGGCCCCGGTGACTGTGCATCTCCTGCAAATGGTGCACAAGTGGGTCCAGTGCTAAAACAAACAGCAAAGGGGAATGCAGGCACCCCTACCACGTGCCTCATGTCATTCAATCTTAAATGTGCCATTTAGACATATGCGTGCCGTAGGCTGTGTGTACAATAATTTGATAACTTCCAAGAACTGATCAGGCATTCCCAGGCATTCCCAGGTGACCCAGTACCATGAGAGGAAAGGCCACTCAAGCGAATCAAAAGCTTTTTCCACGTCAAGTAGTACAGCGGCAAATGGAATTGACGGTGATATTCTATGTAGGGTGGTGAACAACATACAGACGTTGAGCGCCGTGGACTTATGAGGGATAAACCCTGACTGGGCGGGCAAGATCTACTTTTCTATAATGAGGGCTAGCCTAGTTGCCAATATTTTGTCTAAAATCTTGTTATCAAAATTTAAAAGTGACAATGGTCAATATGAGCCGCAAAGCAGTGGATCTTTACCGTGTTTTGGCAGTAAGATTATGACCGTCTATCTTAGGGTGGGCGGGAGCACACCGGTCTCTACTGCTTTTTGATTCACATCTTTAAGATATGGAGCAAGAATATCTTTGTGTTTCTTATAAAAGCATCCCAAACACCCATCCAAACCAGGTGCCTTATTGCCATCCAGTGCATTAATGGCTTCAATAACTTCATCGACCGAAAATGGCTCCGCCAGGAATTCTTGGTGTGCTATTTCCGTCCAGACCATTGAGACCTCGTCTACATAGTCAATATATGCCAATGGGTGACCCAGAGCTCTGGTGGTGTACAGTTCCATGTAGTAAGTGAGCACCTCTTTTAGGATTCCCACATTGTCAGTTGTACGTGACTCTTTGCGTCCCATCAACTATATGTTAGGCTGCGGGTCTGCTGCATCAGTCTAGAAAGGGTCCTTCCCGGCGGTTCCCCCTCCCTATAGCGCCTGGCAGTTGCATATTTTCTGAGATAATGGTCCTCACGCTCAGCTGCTTCCCGAAACTCACCTAGGAGGCTAGCGCGATGTTGCAAATTGGAAGGGCTCAGGGGTTGCGCATCCAGCTGATCAAGGTCTGCCAGCTGTGCCTCTACACGTGTGATAGTACGCTTTCAATCCCGAACCACACCTGCATTTTTAGATATGCAAATTCCCCAGGTGTATGCTTGAACGCCTCCCAGAGCGTGGCCTCAGATGTCACTGTACCCACATTTAATGTAAAGTATTCGCTGATATCTGCACTTAGCTTGGACGGGAGTACCGTGTCCCTCAGAGCCATATCAGGAAATCTCCATGGACGCTCCACCCCCCCATCACTTGGGACTCTCAGTTGTAGCACCACTGGTGAGTGGTCCGAAATGTGTGCGGAAAATATGCCACATCACTAATACAGAGTGCAAACCCTGCCGAGAGACAGCAGTAGTCCAACCGGGTCCAGGTGTTGTGAGGTGCTGAGTAGTGCGTGTATCCACCCTGGTCAAGTTTATGATGCCTCCAACCATCAACCAGTCCATGACTGTCAAACATATCCAGTAGCGCCCTCCTAGCCCTTGCCTTAGTGTTGACAGTATTCACTGTGCTGTCGCACGTCGGATCAAGCAGTAAGTTAAAATCCCCACCCAGACAAATTTGGTCCGCCCTCATTCGCTCAATGTGTGTATGAATTGAGTTGAAGAAGTCAAGATCGTCAATGTTTTGACCATAAATGTTGACCAACAATACAGATTGTTCCAGCAGACATCCCTTTAACAGTAAGTAGCACCCCCCTGGATCACGATACACCTCTAATTCCCTGAACGGCAACCGTTTATGAATCAATATCGCCACACCCCTCGCATATGTACTGTATCCAGAAAAATACCTATGTACCCCGCTGTTACCTGCAAGAGACGTTTCACAGAAGGCACCAGATGACTTTCTTGTATGAAACTATGAATTCAATGTCCACTTGATGGCGCTGCATATAATTGGTTAGGAGCTTAGATTTACGGACATTATTGAGGCCCCTAACATTCCACGTCATACAAACTACATTTGCTTCCGGTTGTACCCTGTTAGCCATGTGTTAATGATTCAAAACTAATTTTGTTTGCATCTAAACTACCTGTTCTGCACTGCAATTGACTATACCAATTAAACCATATCATCAAGTATTGTTTGAAAACCCTAAGTCCACCCACCCACCTCCCATCCCCCATGCCCAACTGAGGGGGAAAAACCCAACCCACGTTGCTGAATTTCAAATGCAAATAAAACAAAAACGTGAATCTGTATTGTATCATCACAAAAGTTTGCATCCACACTTAGGGGGATGGCAACGCCATTCCACTTCCACCACTCTTGGCACATGAGCGAACAACTGATACATCACTAAAAATCAATATAATAAATAAAACATCATTTATTAAAATATTTGAAATATTATATATATATATTTATAAAATATTATAACATGATAAAATAATATAATAATGATGATATGCTCCAGTGTAAAATACCAACCCTTTCCCTAGGGGATAATTAGTGAATATACTGCACAATTTAATCATTTCAATATTACATAGGAGCAGGGTGTAGACTCCTCTGTTACTTTTTATACTATCCAGCATTGGATTTCCGAGGATTCCTAAATGCCCATGAGGGGATTTGCACTTTCCCGTTTCTATTTCGTTGTAAATACCAAGCAATGATTTTTCTGCGTCGAGTAGTACAGCGAGTCAAAATTATTTTTCAAATTTTTAGTTTGATTTCATCCTTCTTCTCCTTTCAAATTATTTGTTTTTCAAATTATTAGTTTGATTTCATACTTCTTCGCCTTTCTAAATGGGTGTGACACAAAAGTGGCCACTCAAGGTTCTACCCACTCTAGGAGCACAGCACAAACAAGATCCAGCCTACCTCTTGTCTTTGATTAGGCCATAAGAACTCGAAGAGGAGACAGTTGCCTTCTGCAGACAGGCACATGTCGCAGCTTTCAAACTACACAGAGTTTTCCATAGGGGTTTTTGGTGTGTGGCTGCATGGCAGCCAGAGTCTTTTCTGATTATCCTGCATCTGCTTAAACTAGTTGATGGTACCCCAGTCTTCCCAATTACAAGTTTTGCTCTTGGTCCTGACACCTAATTTCTCACTGAGGAATTCTCCTTCCAGATGCCAGGTCACAGTAAATGAAAACAGGCTTTGTTACCTACTTCTAATACCAGCCAAATATTCTTCACAAAGATACTTCCTAATCATTTATAACTGGCCAACTGATATCTGCCACTTGGCTGGAGATCTCCCTATGTTAAAATATAGGTAACTTTACCCTAAACTTTACCATGCAGTGATTTCCTTCTAGACCACAGTGCCTCCCTATGGCAAAGTACAGGGAACAGTAAAAAGGTTTATTAATGGTGTTAGAAGTATGTAGAAATATTTTAATGTTGAATATTAATGTTATAGATTTATTTTAAATGTAGATCCAAATAAAATAAAATTCTACAGCACTAACAAATACATTTTGAAATACATTTTTAATTAATGTAGATATGTTAAATTACATTAAAAACATTGTTTCTCAAGCTTAAAATAAAAAATAAATTACCAACCAAAGTAATTTTTTCAAGTAGTGTGTAGACTTAATGAAAAGTAATTTACTTATATTTAATAAATAATAATTACCATTGTATTCTATAATTATATCAAAACATGTACTATTTTTCTATATTTTTGATTAGATTATAATTATTTATATTTAGAAATATTAAAAATAATTGAATTTAATTTATTTAACATTATTTTATATGTTGTTTAATTTTTAAGTTCCTAAATCCATACATTTTTATAGGACGGTATTGCAGTACCAGTGGTTGGCCACATGTGGTCCTGGACTTTCTTTGGAGCTGGAGAAATGTTATACTGTTTTGGGTTCCACTTTGGCTGTGTTAACTTTAGCAGTGTAGTTGGTGAATAGCAATGGACTTATTCTTTTGTTGATAGGCAGACGTCCCTCACTGAAGCACTCCTCAATCCTCTCTTAACCCCTCCATACTCTTCACTTAACCTCTCCTTTTTAGTAATGGTATTTACTATTATCCAGCAATGTATCTCTGCCCCCAAAGTTTACTATTGAAGTATGCACCTATATGTCTAGAGGCTTCTGGCTCAGAGTGGAGATCTTTACATAGAAAAAAATATGAGAGGCAGAGACATAAATCATGTTATGTGCTAATGTGCTAGTGCAGGCACTTCTGCACTCAGGGTACATTCACAGCACACTCACTGCCTAGTAATGCTGTCCTCTTGTATTATGCTACCACCAGCTTTCCCATATGCAGCACACACACACAATCTGCACACAGTGTTCGGTACTGCAGTCTCTCAGTACTGCCTCAGAGATTGTTTATTTTAAAAAGACACCCTGCCAGCAGACACACATATACCATGTGTGCACTTTACTACACTTCACCCTAAGTGTAGTGTATTCCTTCTAAGCACACATGCCCCCAGCACATGTTTTCATCATGCACACACTGTCACACCAACCTGATGTAGGCCAGGGGTGAGTTAAACACACAGCAGCTGAACTTTTTGAAAAGGTTAGTGAGCCTGTACGCCTCACTCTGGCGACACAGGGTAAAAAGGACCTGTTCACTACTACTGATCCCTAAAGGGTATGCTGCCACCACTGCGCTTGTACCATTTAACTCCTGGTGAAGGCACTAGCCTTCCACCAATATGAAGTTGGCACTTTGGGTGCCCCTCCCGGTCCAAGAAGATCATAATCTATGAGACAGTCCTATGTCATGGTGCACATGATGATCCATGTTCGCCTATGACAATATAGCAGCATTAGGGATCCAGACAACAATGCAGTTGGCCACACCGGACATGCCTTTACCATGCAGTAGACTTTTCTATCCCAACAGACGCCCCGCCCAGATCAGAACACTCCGAACGAACTACTAACCTAGAGAGGTTGGGTGGCCAGATCTGTAAAACCATCAGGAAAATCTGACAGCATTCCTATGACTTGAATCGGATCTGTGCTCCACCACAAAGTCCAACCTTTGTAAAGAAATGGACCATCTCAACAACTTGAGATTCTCTCCTTTCAACCATTTAAATGGCTTACGATCTGTCTGCACCACAAACTTAGTGCCAAACAAATAAGGGCAGGACGTATGCAAGGCCCACACTATGGCAAAGCACTCCTTCTCAACAGCCATGCAGTTCTGATCCCTGGGTAGTTATCTCCTACTAATAAAGGCTTCTGGATGCTCTCTAACCTTATCATTCAGTTGAACTAACAACACTCCAACTCCCTTGTCAGAGGCATCCATTTGTACAATGAAAGTGACTGTAGACAGGCACCTTCGGTACTGGTGCAGTGCATAGTGCCTCCTTCAGTTCCTCAAAAGCCCTTTGACACTCTACAGTCCATATCACTTTCCTGGGCTGCTTCCTAGAGTTCAAAACATTCAATGGGGCAACTATACTTCCATAGTTTACTGCAAAGTTCCTGTAATACCCAGTGAGTCCCAAAAAGGTGCTCACTTCAGTCTGGATAGTGGGAGACTCCCACTCCATCACAGATTCAATGTTGTCATCCAATGGGTTCATCTTCTTGTTCTCCACCTCATGTCCAAGGCAGATTACATAGAACTATCCCAACTAACACTAAGTTGGCGTGATGGTCAGTTTTGCCACCTGTTTCCTAGCCAACGCTTGTTCCAGGTGGCTCAGCTGGTCTTCCAATGAATTGCTGAACAACACAATGTCATCTAACTAGGCCACACAGAACCTTTCCAACTCTGGAGGGACAGTGTTCACTAGGTGCTAAAAAAGTGCCAGGAGCATTTTTCAACCTAAAGGTCATCAGCTTAAACGGATACAGCCCCTCTGGCATAGAAAATGCATTCTTCTCCTTTGCACTTGGTGTTAACGCAATCGGCCAATAACCATTGGTCAAATCAAAGGTTCTCAAGTATTTAGCAGCACCTAACCAAGCCACAAGCTCATCCACTCTGGGGATTGGATAGGTATACGTTTTGCTTGACTCATGTATTGCACCATCAGCTCCCTGAGGCCAATCACATAGTCTACAACATCCTTCTCTGGAGTTTCTGAGGTTCATTCCTACCCTTCTCTAACTAAGGCAAGTAGACCTCTCACCGAGTGTCCATACAGAAGTTCAAAGGGACTGAACTTTACTTCCTTCTGCAAAATCTCTTAATAGGCAAATAAGAGGCATGGCAGAAGAAGATCACACTTCCTCCTGAACTTCTCTGGTAGAGTTCCCATCTGCTCTTCAGTGTTTTATTAAACTGCTCCAGTGTCGAGATCGATAAATACAATAGTAATGCACACCCTGATGTAAGTATGCATAGCAGTGGCAGTACCAAGAAATGCAATACTGATGTACGCTGTAATCGAAGCACGCACAATTATGTCAATACCATTAAATGCAATACCGATGTAGGCTGTAACATATGCACGCACAGTGATGTCAATACCAGTAAACCGTAACTCATGCATGCATAATGATGTTGATCTCAGTGAATGCAATGTTGGTGTACGATGTAACAACTGTACGTATAATAATGAGAATATTGTTACATATAATATCAATGACTGCCATATTACAAGTGAATACACTCACAAACTCGTATCATTGCTGTCAGATTAATCTGAGATGACCTCCCCATCAACTCCAAGTCAGAGATACATGGTCAGACTGACCCTGCGACCCAAACCAAACCCAACCTTACTGATTGATAGGTCACAGGTCGGGTTACACTTAGTCCAAAGACAAATGCACACCCAGGGAAAACTGACTGATCCCACAGGTAGTCACACCAAAAACAGGACTGAGGAGACTGACCATAACAAAACACTTTGGCCAGAGGTGTGCGTTCCCACAATACCACAAAGCTAGATGTCACAAATAGCTGCATTGTCTTACTCTAGACTGAGTAAGCATTACATGGGCTTTGCGGTTGTTGTCCACTCAACTCCCATGTGTTAGACTTGGGGGTCTCTAGTTGGCACAGGTATGCACTTGTGACAAATAGGGACCCTCGCCTCTAGTCAGGGTAAGGGGGTACGCTCCTAAAATTACCCCTGCTCACCCCCTTGGTAGCTTGGCACGAGCAGACAGGCTTATCTCAGAGGCAGTGTGTAAAGCATTTGTGAACACATACAGTAACCAAGTGACAACACTACAAATGGACACCACACAGGTTTTATTAAAAAAATAAGAATTCTTTATATAGATTTACCACAAGACCATTAAACGACAAAAACACACAATATTGTTACTTTAGATGGTAGGATTTTGCTTAGTTCTCTGAAGTTCTTAAATGCGACACTTTAAGTCAATGTACCTTTTAGATGCGACACGCAGGGCAACGAAAGTGTTGCAACGATGTTGATGTGATGAAGTTTTTGGTGCAAAGAAATAAAGACGTGAAGATCTTCCAGATGCGGCATGCTTCTCCGATGTTGCGAGAAGACTCGACTCGATGCTTCAGCTGCAGCGGCGTCACCCTTTACGCGATGCGACGACAGCGGCCTTGGCAGCGGCACTCCGACGGCGGCACGCTTCTCCGTGGATGCGAGGCGCGTTTCTTGATGCGGTGTAATGTGACAACTACGTTGGCTAAAATGGCGACACGCTTCTTTCTCGATGCGAGACTCTTCTCTTGATGCGGTGTGATGCATCAGCTACGATGGCTGCGATGGCGACACACTTCTTGGGCGTTGCAAGGCACTTCCTGGATGATGCGAGATGCTTCCGCTCGATGCTATGCTGCAGCGGTGACACACTTAACGAGATGCGACGACAACAGCTCCGATGACGTCAGGCTTCTCCTTCTTGAGTCACGCTTCCAGCTCCTTGCGACACGCAGTCCCTCAGAAGGCCCAACAACAGCAGCAGGCACTTCCAAAGAACTCTGGGGAGCTGGGGGTGAAGTATGTTGTTCCTGAGACTTCAGCAGGAGGCAAGCTCTTTCCCAGCCCTTGGAGATCCTTCACAAGTTGAGCAAAAGTACACACAAAGTTCCTTTCTCCTCTCTTTGGCAGTAAGGCAACCACTGCAGACCAATCCCCCAGGTTCAGGGATAGTTTCCTCCTCAGCTTCTTCTGGTTCATACCTCAGAAGAGGTTCTTCTTGTTTTCCCAAAGTGATCTAAATTCTTGGGATCAGGGTCCCAATATTTATACCCAGAAATCCTTTGTCCCCTGAAGGCAGAGGGGCCTTTGCCCATTTCAAACCAGTTCCTGAGCACTGTTTACCAGACTTCTCCTTTCCTTTCACAGTGCAGGGCAGAAACATAAGACACCCCACAGGAGGTGGAGCCAGCATTGTGGAAGGCAAGTACAGCTCTAGAGCACTTTGTTGACAGGATTCCTTCTCTTCATTCACTGTGCAGGGCAGAGACATCAGCCGCTCCCCAGGAGGTGGAGCCAGCATTGTGGAAGGCAGGCACAGCCCTATTCAGGTCCCAGGTGCAACTCCTCCCACCCATCTGGATGCAGATCTCTCTATTCACCACTGGGACACCTCACCCTGTCTCCTGGAATTCCCAAGCCCTGTCACTCAACCTCCAGACAAAGGAATACACACAGCTTAGCAGAGACACGTTTGAATGGTTAGACAAGAAAATGCCTACTTTCTAAGAGTGACATTTTCAAACACAGAATGTTAAAACTAACTTCACTAAAAGATGTATTTTATCATCCTGAGTTCAGGCATACTAAATTCGAATTTCTACCATGTTCTCTGAGTCAGTTAAGATTATAAGATGTAATAACCAAACTGCCCATTCTGGCCTATGGAGAACAGGTAGCCTTGCAATAGTGAAAAACGAAAATGGCTGTAATTCACTATTAGAACATGCCACACACACCAGGGCATGTCCTACCTTATCCTTACAATGCACCCTGCCCTTGGGCCTACCATAGGGGTGTCTGATATGAAGAAAAGGGAAGGTTTAGGGACTGGCAAGTGGGTGCACTTGCCCAGTCGGCATGACAGTATACCAGACTGCACGCAGGCTCTGCAATGGCAGATCTTAGACACATGTTTACAGGCTGCTTCTGTGGGTGGCACAACCAGTGCTGCAAGCCCACCAGCAGCATTTGGATTACAAGCCCTGGGTACTCCTGGTGCACTGTACTAGGGTCTGACAGGTAAACCAAACCAACCAATCATGGAATCACAAATCATACATCAATTTACAATAAGGAGCACTTGCACTGTGGCACTGGACAGCAGTGGCCCAGTGTCCTGAGCAACTAACACCATCAAAAAATACATGAGGCACAGCGAAAAATGGAAGGGAGACTCACGCCAATGTGCCAGGTCTAACACCATGGATTTTGACATTCCTAGATTTACAAAGACTTGTAAACCTGGGAGTGCACCAAAATCTTCCCAGAGAAGGTGTAACGAGGAGGAATATTTTTATTTCTTCTTGTTTTTCCTCTTTCTATGTGTGCTGCATTATGAGACACACATAGAAAAAGAAAGGTGCCTCATGGTGCAACCGGGCCTGCATTGGTGCTAGACTGCCAAAATAGCACCAGTGCAAGGGAAGAGGACTCCACATGCATGAATATTACCCCTAGGTTGAGCACACCTGATCCTTCACATGTACCTTCACCCTTGCTTGCTATCACAGGTATACTTTTTGTCAAGTTCCCTCTCTTGACAGTCTCTCTTCCAAAGTCCCCCCTTGTGGCACTTAAAACTGGTCACCACTTTGAACTTAGATGGGCTTCCATACATTCCCTTCTCATGATGCTCCTTCCCTGACACACCATTATCATTCACATGTTTCTTGGGCCTGCCTCGAGTCACATGAGAATTCTTCAGACCCTTACCCTGTTGTGTAGTTCCTATAAATCTATATAAGATCTACGTGTTTAGACAACAAAGACTGTGGGATTGGTGACCAGACGGATTCGAGACACCCTCACCTGGTATGTTCATTTGTATACCAGCTAGCTCCCAGTGCCACTGTAAACTCCTCTCACCATGGAGAAAATAGTTCTTGGCAACTATCGAACATGACAACCTTGTCCCATCAGGGATCGTGGAAACAGTACAGTATTTTTCGCTCAGTCACTCATGCTCACTTTGTCTCAGAGAAATACACAGAATAAACAGTGGAGACATTTTTCAATAAGCATTTATTGAACCAGCATCATTCTAGTGTAAAATAGGTTTGCTGAAACAACCACAAGACAGAAACAGATATAAGTGATTATAAGCACCAACAGAGTAAAGGGATGGTAGATTTCCACCATAGTGCTAAAAACAATGAATATATGCAAGCATATAAATACATGACAATAATAATACGTACTCCTATGATGCAATCCTAACTAGATGCACCTAAGTGTACCTAGCATGTATGTAGGTGTGGAGCCAAGAATCCCCCTAGGCCGAAGCCAATCCCCATTAATTGAAGTGAGAGACCATAGGACCCCGTCTTGGTTTCAAGATGGACACCCCGAGAAGGATGTCAGACCACTGCGAGCTGGAGTATCTGCGGGCAGAAACCTTAGTGTCTCACGTCAGTGTGTCAGCATGAAAGTCTTTCTCCTCTGCCTGTCCCAGCAAAGATATGGTGTACATATACCCGAAAAGTATCCTCAGGGGTTCTACCTTGCTGTGTCATGTCGGCCGAGGATGACGGAAGGGATGACCCCTATACATTGTTATTCTGCAGAAGATGGTAATCCTGCTGTGATTCTGAGAATCCTCATGCATAATAAATGAGGCTAGTTGTCTGGGAAAACGATACAACATTTATGCAGAACCTTAACTAGGGAAAAGCTCAATACCATAAACCGTATGTAGTATAATGGCAGGTAAATGTAGGTGAAAGGTTAGGTGACTACCCAGGTCTGTATTGGGGTACATTACAAAACATAACGCCCACTCCTCATCCGACCAGATGATATACTAAAAGCAAATGTTCAGCTAATGAATAGTAAATCATTTGTTAAAAGATTTTCAAAATAAAAAAAATCTCTAAAAAAGCCTATTAAAAAGTGCCTAAAAACTCTAAAGACCCTTTATATAAAAATTCCTGTAAGTCCTTTAAAATATGTTCATATATATGGTAGGAGCAACTAAGAACGTCTGAAAGCCATGGTGCTAGGCAAAATTAAATTAGTGAAAAAAAAATGTTTGTTTAAAATTCCAATTTCGGATGTTTTGGAAAAAGGCCGAATTCTTCCCAACACATGGAGAGCCAAATGTTTATGTGTCCTGTGAGGGAGACGCAACATCACTGCTGCTTGCCATTGCAGACAACAGTTCCTGTAACACTTCGCAGATCAGGTCAATTGAGCAAAGATGATCTTCCTCAGTTCCCACAGCCGATGCTGGGGAAGCATTTGAAACAGCCAAAGCCTGTGTGCCTGTAGAGGAGCCGGTATACATTCCAACAGGAGCTGAAGCATCCCATGGTGGCTCTAAGAATGCCAACATCAGCATTGGAATACGCTGGGGACACTGCAGTATGTATGGCGTTAATGGATTCAGTAATGCATCCACATCCGGTGGTGCAACCGATGGAAGTGTTAGGCAGAGATCCAACGTGCATTCTTGTCCACAGAACAAGCAGCGGGGAACAGGCAGAACACAGTCAATCCAGACTGGTGAAATGAATGTAACCAAGACTCCCTTAGCTCCTGAAGTCGAGGTGTGCCTAGATGAAGTACCATGCGATCACAGTAACATCGCTCCAAGAGCATTTTTTCCATTTCCTTGGTGACTGGGACGTCCATTGCGTAGCAGAAAAATTAAAATCAGGAAACTCACTACCAGTAGCAGGATTAGCGGAAGCCCTCCAAAAAAGCTTCAGAATACAGAGTGTATAAAAGCTGGAATCACTCCGGATACTGTCTAAAAGGTGCTTAACAGTCCAGAACCTATGGTCTTAAATAGGTGCACTACACCCTTAGTATCAGACATAATAAAGATACGCTGTGCCATTTCTCCGAAATGGAAATGGCATTTAGTTTGTACCAGTGCCTGTAGTGCAGCTGAGGACCTTGCAACCTGGAGATCAAAAGTCTCTCAGGCTGAGGTTCTGGGCACATCCTTCTGTAAAAGCAAGGCTTTCATTTGGCTCAGAGTATCAATCCGTATAAAGGAAACATTCAACGAAGGCCATAATGGCACCTCCCTAACCGTGTGAGTCAGTGGAAACAATACTTGCATGCAACAAGTAACCCTGGAACTTGCAGTGACAAGATACGCAATGTCTGTAAGCCTCCCTCAACAATCATGATCTTTCAGCATTAACTAACTCCCATTCGAGAGCAGCCTGACACGGCAGCTGGTCAATCTTTCAAATGACAGGATAAGTTAGCAACTGAACCATTACAGGCCCCGTGAAGCATAATGTTCTGGCAAATGAGAGATCCACTCAAAGAATTCTCGCATTCTGTACAGCTGAGAAACACTTCAGTGTCCCTGTCCCTGCATGTAAATCTATATGGTAATTCCCGAAATTCATGGATGAATTCCCTGCCCATTGCTTCATACCTGCCTACCTGGTGGTGTTCTAGGCAATATTGAACCTGGAAAGTTGTTACTGGTAATGTTATATGCAATTAATTAACCATTCTGGGGGGAGGAGCCTAGCGCTTGACCAAGATGGCCGCGTGAGCTTAGAGCTCCCGAGACCCTCGCGCCCTCCGTCGACTATCCTGTCTCTAATCCTGATGGTATGCATGGCACCGTGTTGCTGAGTTGTCAGGGAGGCGATTGATGCTACCCGCGGTCGGATCGCCCACCGGGAACCGGACTTACGACTGGCGGAAGATTGCGGCCTAACTCCCGGGGATGCCAGGGGCTAGAGTTGGCAGGATGCCCGACTCCTAGTTGATCAACAACGGCCTGGCGAGGTGTGAACTGTCGGACGGAGGTCCTCGCACTTTCACTTTCGATCTCGTTCCCTTTGTCTGCCCGGACACTGTAGAGCTCTGGGTGGCTTTATTACCCCGGGGACGCTCGGCGGGCTGCTCACTCCTTATCCCTCTCTCTGAGAGGGAACAGTCTTAACTGCACTGGACTGCCCGGAGTCCATTATGTCGGGCAAAGCAGAAGGGGATCGGCTGAAGACTAAGTCCACCAGGCGGGGAACGTATTCCCAAGTCAACAGTATGGACCGCTATGCCCTCCTGAAAGCATCACCGAGTGGATCGAGCCAGGCACCGGATGCCCAGAAGAAGGACTCGCCTGGGACACCGGAGCTCTCCCTACAGGATGTCATGGGCGCGCTCGACGGGATGCAGACCTCGATGGGGAAACAGTTCGAGGCCCTGGCGCATAAGGTGGATGCCATCCTGGTAGATGTCAATCTGATCCGCTCGGACCTGGGCAAGACGAACGAGCGCGTTAAGAACCTGGACCACAAGACCACGGGCCTCACTGATGATGTTGCGGATCTGCAGACCGAGGTTCGGAAGCTGAGGGCCGAGAGTGACCTCGCCGCCCGCCGGCTGGAGGACTTCGAGAGCCGGGCCAGGCGCAACAATGTGCGCGTCATCGGGGTCCCGGAGTCCTCGGATGAGGCTTCGGCGGACCTGCTTGTGGAGGATTTGGTCCTCAATCATCTGAAGCCTAAGGGCCTTGGAAAGTTTTTTGCGGTGGAAAGGGCCCATAGGGTGCCGGGCGGGCGGCCTAAGGCGGGTGCCCCGCCGCGGCCGATTGTCGCCCGGCTCTTTCATTTTCGAGATCGGGACGCTATCCTGCAAGCTTCGAGGGTGACGGGCCCAGTCCCCTTCCAGAATGCGTCGGTGAATTTTTATCCGGACTTCACCCAGCAGGTGCAGAGACAGAGACAGAGCTTCCTGGGGGTGAAGCGGAGACTTCGGGAACTGGATCTGAAGTATGCCATGCTTTTCCCTGCCAGACTACGGGTGGTGCATGAAGATCGGACATTCTTTTTTGACTCTCCTGTTATGGTCGACGAATGGCTGGACGCTTTGCCCCGGCGACGGACGGGGGATGACACAGCCGAGCATGGAGACAGTGGCCGGGATGGACAGGGCTGAGATCTCAGAGCCGGCCTGCCTTGATTTGACCATACTTGAAGATTCGAACAGAGTGCAGTAACTGTGGAGGGTTGCGGGAGGACGAGGGGTGCTCTTTTCCTCCCTTAGGGTACTTTTTGTAGATTTTTTGTTTTTGTAGGGCGACAGGCACACTGCAAGTTGGGGGGGGCTTTGTAAGCTGCAGCAGGGGTGCAGGGTGGGGGGAGTTTTGGGGATTTTGAGTTTGTTGTTGGGGGGTTTATTTCTGCAAGGCATGATGATTATCCTCAGGGCTGTTCCATGGTGGCTCCTCGGGTGTGGGGTGGGCCTCTTTCCGTTTGAGGATGGGGGGTAGGGGCTTAAGTGTTATAAGCTGGAATGTTAATGGTTTGGGGGATCGCATCAAGAGGGGGATTGTTTTGCAATTTTTGAAACGCTCAATGCCAGATGTTGTCCTGCTGCAGGAGACGCATCTCATAGGTAATATGTGCTATGCCTTGAATAGGAAGGGGTATAAATTCATTGCACACTCGGGATTCTCTTCTGGGTCCAGGGGTGCGGGCATCCTTGTTAGAGCATCGTTGCCTTTTGAGGTGGACTCCACCATTGTTGACGATAGGGGGAGGTTTGTGGCGGTGGCGGGGTGGTGGGAAGGAAGGACTTTGGTTTTGGTTTCGGTTTATGTCCCGCCGGCCCTGCAGGCCTCCACACTTGCTGAACTGGGCAGGGCTTTGCTGACTCTTCCGGGGGGAATGCTGGTAGTGGGAGGGGATTTCAACGCTGTTGGCTCCGGACTGTTGGATAGATGCCCGCCCAGGGACACAGGGGGGGCTCAGAAATGGCTTCCAGACTTCCTGGATACGTTTGGTCTGATAGACTGCTGGAGGCTCCGGCACCCCACACAGAGTCAATACACGTTTCACTCCGGGGCGCATGGTAGCCTCTCCAGGATTGATTACCTGCTTACTCTGGCCGCACATGCCTCGTTGATATCCGAGGCGAGGCACATGGCACGCGGTATCTTTGACCACTCGCCAGTGTGGATCCGGCTGGATCTAGGTCGGGAGGGAGGAGGGAGGGTGGCCCCCATCAACCCATGGTATTTCCGAGACCCCAAGATGCGCAGCGCCCTGGTAAAGAAGGTGGATAATTACTTTAAGGACAATCTGGGAACCGTGGACTCGGCGGTGTCGCTGTGGGAAGCCTTTAAGACCGTGCTTCGGGGGGAAGCCCTCTCCCTGGTGGTGGCTGCCAAGAATCGGAGGGATGGCGAGGTGCGGCAAGTGGAGGAGGAGATCGCGGCCCTTGAGGGGGCTATGGAGGAGGAGGTTACAGAGTCCTCACTGCATGAGCTTTGCTTGAAGCAGGCGGAGTATAGGGACCTGGTTACGAACGCCGCTAAGACCCTCAGTAGGGAACAACAGGGCCGCCTGTATGACGTTGGTGATAAGGCACGGAAACTCCTGGCGTGGTTGGACAGGAAAGAACGGGTCAATAGAGTGGTGCCAGAGTTGACGGGGGAGTGGGGAGAGGCGATTGTGGAACCTGAGGGGATTGTGAAGTGTTTCGCGGAGTATTTTCATAGGGTTTATTCCTCTGTGTCGGACAGGCCGCCCGAGGACTCGTCTGAGCTCCTCCGTGATATCGAGTTGCCCTGCCTCTCTGACATAGATAGGGATGATTTGGATGGTGACATAACGGTTGACGAGGTGGCGGGGGCGATTCGCGCGTTAAACTCGGGTAAGGCCTCCGGACCGAATGGACTGCCGATCGACCTGTATAAACTGTTCCCGGATAGGGTCGCCCCTCACCTGCGCGCCATGTTTTTGGAGGCGCGGGGGGATGGGATCCTTCCGTTGGATCAGCGGCTGGCGTCGATCGTGGTGATATATAAAGAGGGTAAACCCCGAGATAGGTGCGCCTCCTATCGGCCCATTTCACTCCTCAACGCTGAGCCGAAAATTCTGGCCAAACTTCTGGCTACCCGTTTGAGTAGGGTGCTTGGCGATTTGGTCCACCCGGATCAATCTGGCTTCATCCCGCACTGAAACACAGCATTAAACCTTAGGCGTCTTCATGGCATCATCGCCAGGGCGGGCACGCTGCTTGAACCGGCTATTGTGGCATCTCTGGATGCCACGATGGCCTTTGACACGGTGGAGTGGGCATACTTATGGGCCGTGCTGGCCAAGTTTGGTTTCGGTCGCGGTTTTGTGAGTTGGGTTCGGTTGCTGTACGAGGGGCCACTAGCGAATGTTGTGGTGAATGGTCGGGCATCTACTCCGTTTCAGCTTGGTAGGGGTACTCGGCAGGGTTGCCCCTTGTCGCCTCTGTTGTTCGCCCTCGCCCTTGAACCGTTGGCTGCGTGGATACGTTGGCACCCGGATATACGGGGCCTTCGGTGGTCGCCTGATCACGAGGACCGTATTTCGCTTTATGCCGATGATATCCTACTGTATCTTGCCTCACCTAAGAAGTCACTTATAGTGGTCTGTGACGTACTCGCATCGTTCGGTGGGAACTCGGGGCTTGTGATTAATTGGGGCAAATCGTACTTGTACGTTCTTAGTGGCGAGGTCCCACCGATCCCTAGAACATGTTCGATACAGGTTGCCCAGCAGGGTTTCGTGTACTTGGGGATTTTTATATCCATGGATCCTGCTGTGCGCTATGAGAGGAATCTGCTCCCCCCCTTGGCGCGCTTGAGGCGAGATGTTGAAGGTTGGCGGAGGCTGCCGCTCTCCCTTGTTGGGCGTGCGGCCCTGTTCAAAATGATGTCTCTTCCCCGCTTCCTCTATGCCCTCCAGAACTCCTTGGACTGGGTACCGGCCAAATACTTTCGGGAGGTCGAAGGCCTCCAACGGACGTTGCTGTGGGATGGGCGGCCGCGAATAGCTATTTCAAAGTTGACGCTCCCATGGTACGATGGGGGCATTGCGCTCCCAGACATCCGACGGTACTATTGGGCCACGCAGCTGAGCGCGATCAACCATGGGTTTTATGGCCCTGCCCTCAGCCCTGGGTATGCCCTGGATAGGTGGCTGCTTCGTGGCGGCAACTACTACAGGGCGTTGTATTCGCGGTCCTTAGACTCGTCCCTCACGGGGCCCACAGGTGTGGCGGTGCGTGTATGGAAGATGGCGACTGATTCGTTGGGCTGGAAGGATAGGCTCACCCTCGCTACCCCATTGTTTGAATCGGAGAGATTGGGAAGACTCTGGCATACGAAGGGCTTTGATAAGTGGGACCTGATAGGTATATCCAAGGTGGGAGATGTGCTGCATAAGGGGAGGGTGAAGTCCTTCGAGGAGTTGCAGATTGAGTATGAGCTAGGGCCCTCAGAGTATTTCAGGTATATCCAGCTGCGTCACGCCCTCCGATCAGTCCTCGTGGAGGGTGAAAAGGTGCCGGAGTCCTCTCCCCTTGAGGACCGAGTCCTTGATGGTCATATGCCCGAGAGCACGATCTCGCTCATATATATAAGAAGTTGATTAACGTCCGGGCAGATATGCTTTTGGGGCTGAGAGAACAGTGGACTAGGGATGGCCTTGAGTTGGATAATGAGGACTGGCAGTCAGCGGTTTCTTCTCCTAAGGAGGTTGCGATCCCGTCGCGTCTGAGGCTGGTGCAGCTTAAAATACTGCACCGGGTGTATGTGACGGGGCCAAGGCTGGTCCACATGGGATTTTCGGAGGACGGCCTGTGCAGAAGGGGATGAGGTATGGTGGGTACCTTCCTGCACATCATTTGGGAATGTGGTGTCATTGTGGAGTTCTGGAGGAGAGTCCATGCAGTTATGGGGGAGGTGACGGGCACTGCGGTACAGCCGGAGGCGCGGTGTTGCCTCCTGAACGTCTGGGGGCCCACTGACCTCGATGAGGCGCAGACCCAATGGGTGACTCTGGGTAACATGGTAGCTAAAAGGGATATCGCGCGATTGTGGGGCTCCTCGGGACCCCCTACACTGACCGCGTGGAAGGAGAACATGGACTGGAGCATGTTTAGGGAGAAGACGGTCTACTGCTCTAGAGGTCGCCCCCGGAAGTGGCACGCCATCTGGGGGCGGTGGAACCAATACAGGGGGGGAATATGTCTTGCCCCGGATCTGGAACCTCCCGAGGAACAGCTTTCCCCCTGACCTACTTTCCAGCACAGTTTGGTTTTAGGAACCGTTTTGGGCCTCTGCTGTCCCCCTTCTTCCTCCGTACACAGTCTTGTAACTAGTAGATGAGTGGGGTCCGGCCTCCCCTGGGGGCTTTCGCCATGGGCTTTCAATGTTCTGCCTTGCTGGGGTTTGTTGTGAGTTTTTTCTGTGTTTATTTAAAATTGGACCTTTGCATTACTCTTTGAACTGTATTGGGGACACATCATTGTATCTAACTCTCAATGCTGCCGAACCTTCGGGCTGTCGGCTGAATAGCTGTGTCCTGAATTTTGAAATAAAGGTTTCCCAAAAAAAAAAAAAAAAAAAAAAATTAACCATTCTGTGGACAGTGACTCTGCCACGGTGAAAGGAAATTTTCCTAATTCTTCAATGTGCAGCATTGTATATGTCACATCCCTTTGTGCCATTATTATCTGCTTTGCAGTCAAATTATGTGCAGAGAACAGAGACGTACTGTTGATATATCATCAAGGCACATAACCAGAGCACAATATTTGTAGTGTCCAGCTCAATGATAAAATAGAACGTAACTGTGATTGCCCGTGTTGTAAGATGGACAGATCCTGTTCCATGATATCTATAGCAGAAGATACAATGTTGCCCAGGGAATTAATCCTGGATGTTAGTGCGGTCATGCCATTGTCAACTGCAGCCAAAGCCTTTTCTAAATTAATTCTGTCAGTTTCACGCAATCTCTCCGCAACTTCCTGTTGAGAGATTTTCCAGATTTCATTATAAACAGCGTATAAGAAGCATTTCTGACGAGGCTTTTGGGGACCTAGTAAAAAATCCCTAAGATCCGAGTACTTCTGAGAGTAGGGACAAGGGTTGTTTCACTTGAGCCAGTGTTGAGGTTCTTAGCTAATCTAGGCATAACTCCCCAACACTGTATGATGTCAACACCCCTGGAAGTACATAGTGTAAGTTAGGCCTATGGATACTAGACCCTTCGGTGGTACCCCTGAATCTTGATTGACACCTATATGTGTTGATAGGCCAAACTAACCATTCCTTCAAAATGGGGTCTGTTTAATTGTATGAAATGCAAAACACACAAGATGATGGACGGAATGTTGCACAATGGCAAAACATTCACCTCAGTCACAGATCTGGGTTTAATCCATCGTTATTTTGCTCACCACGCCACCCCAGTTCAGACATGGCCATATGCAAATCAGTATTGACCCTGTGCCTCATTGGAACAGTCCAGCCCGAACTGCCAAGCCATCTCTTCCCTGGACCAGAATCAAGCATCCTAGGACCGGTTTCGGGGTTTCACCCTTCTTCAGTCAGGATAGCTTGACTCCAGTAGCGTAGTGAGCACGGGACCCACGTCTGGGCATACCCTTCCCACATAGGGAGAACAGCAAAACACACAAGATGATGGACGGAATGTTGCACAATGGCAAAACATTCACCCCCAGTCACAGATCTGGGTTTAATCCATCGTTATTTTACTCACCACACCACCCCCATTCAGACATGGCCATATGCAAATCAGTCTTGACCCTGTGCCTCATGGGAACAGTCCAGCCCGAACTGCCAAGCCATGTCTTCCCTGGACCGGAATCAAGCATCCTAGGACCTAGGTATGAAATGCCCTGCACAATGTCATCTAGTGTACCCTCACCATTTTCTGTGTAATTTTACCAGTCCTCAAAGTGTGAACGCAAGGGAATATGTGGTGTGTTCAAATCCTTAATCTTGGCTAACCTAAGACAGGAAGTCTGTTGCACAGTGTCATTCAGGAAGGTGATTTGTTGCTGTATGAGGCATAGTCTAAATAGTACCTCCGTTCCCTGAACTAGCCAGTCCTTAGTACCCCAGACAGATTTAATGTCTATAGTATCCTTCTATAAGTCGAAACCCTGTTCAGACAGTTGGCAATAAAGGATGCAGAGTATATCTGTTTTGTGTTAGTGAGCATACTTTTATTTGCAGATGTAGGAGCAAGCTTATAAAAATATGTGCACAGATCTGATATATTAAACCCAGAAAAATTAGCAAACTTTTGTGCAAACGTGTTTCAACTACCTCTTGGTGGGGTTGAGCAATGTTCCCATTTGGGATATCTAAAAACATTATATGGTGTACTTGTTTTATGCAGAAAGTGATGACCATAATGTTGATAACAGTACATTGTGTTAAAATCAGATGAGTCATCAAACATTTCATTTGTCGAAAATGCTGCAGACAGTTCTAAATCAGACAACATATTATTATAGTCTCAAAAGCCCAATCGCCAGAAAATGTACTGGGGGTGATAATATCATTTAAATACATTTTTAATACATGTGGTATTTTTAAAAAGTTCACTGGGACCAAATACATCATATGAAACCATATCCCAAACTATTCCATCAGGAACCGGAACTGCTGTAATGTTCACATAGGACAGGTCTCTCTGTTCACAATGTGAGGACATATGAGGTTTCAGCACCAAGTTCACTTTTGATACTGGAGAGCGTTCCGGGAGATAGTGTCCATTCACGATCAGGGAAAAGAGAGTCACTAAATATATCCAGAAGAGTAGGAACAGTATACCAATGATTATCCAGAGCTATAGCCATGGTGAAACTAGATATGTCTTTTTCAGAAAAATATAGAAATCATGACGTTTTTTTTGCAGGAAAATGGAGTTGGTGATGACTCTGGTTCACTTGGATCCAGAGAAAATGTGTTGAAATGGAAGAAGTAGCCAGATGCAGTTCGATCTATCTATGGTAGCTCAGCAGGTTTTGATGAACTGGCAGATGTCTCCTGTAGAGGCCTATTGATGTAGATGTCGGTGTTAGGCCGAATTGATATCTGAGTTTCATTTGTGTTTTGATGTTCTGTTTCAATAGGCACGAGTTCCATTTCATTAAAGGTAACTCCATTACTTTGTATTGTAGACTCTTCGAATGTTATAAGTCTTTCTGTCTGAACTTCCTGTATGGTAGTGAGAGGAGAGCAGCAGGTACCCACGAGCCCACGTGGCCCACTATTCAGGATAGGCCACATACTGTGGTTTGATCAGATCGATTGAGACAAATCTCTTTTCTTTCTTGCCGGCAAGAGGTGAAAGAAGTACTGTTCTCATTCCTTTGACAGCCAGGACAGGTACAGGCTTTCTGTAGGATGGCCCACATTTTTTCTTCTCCGCAATCTTCTCTCTGACCAGATCCCTGACTTTTGGGATCCAGGCAGGTCTTGCCGTGACTGATTTTACTTCCCCAGAGGCGGTACATTTTACTTGCAGGTTGCTTTGTAGTGCCTGGAATTCATTACAATCATGTAAAACAGCCAAACATTTATTGATGTCAAACGATTTTTCATCCACCACTGTGTTTTCATAATCGAGATCAGGTACCCACATTCTCAACCCAAATAGGACTTCATAAGGGGTGACACCTCCTAGGGAACTTCTTGGCATATTATTTAGTGGCCTCTGGACTCCATATAGGTGATTGACCCAACTACCACCCGAACCTAATACCCGTGCTGTTAGAGATTGCTTTAAGTCCTGGTTTTTCCTCTCCGCGACTGATCTTATGAATGACCGGGGTAGCCCTTTATCTTTCAGACTGCTATACCTGCCTGGTTTTACCGCTTTCTTTTTTCTAACCAACGAAAGCTGTGCGGACATATTCTAAATTCCATTCTCTTAAATAATTGTTTTTATAGTATATCAGAGTTTGTTGATCTGTTGGATTATTATCTTATTTTAAACATCTTACTGCGATTGTTTCATAATAATGCTATTTCTGTCTTGATTCAACCTTTCTTTAACTAAGTATTTTTAACTTGCTTAATTTTAATTGCTTGCAATGTCTTTTATGGTTTTATAATTGAAATGAAGACTTAATGAACTGAACTGAACTGAACATTATTTAATTTGGGAGAGGATATTCTTGTTTGTACTGCAGAAATGCTTGTGTTTTTAGTGTAGAATCAAATTTGTAGTCTACATCTGTTGCAGTGAGAGAATTAGCCCATTGTATCCATCTTGGATGTAAAGCTTTAGCATTTGGAACGCTTTTCATTGTAACAGCCTCTAAGGCCGGTACTGGAGTTGTGACAATTATTCGTTTCCCCTGAGTCAATGCTTTTTCGCTCACTACAGCAGTCTGTAACGCTGTCAGAATTTTTTCTGTGGAAGCAATATGCATTTCAGCATTTGTGTACAAGTGTGATTTGTATGCTATGGGCACTGTTTCGCCTGGGTAAGTGTATACTGTTTGACCCGAGATTACACAGATCATCAGATTTGTGGAATTTACACGTGTGTAGGTGTTTTGAAGATATCATGTCAGCTTGTAAGGAATGAAGTATATCTGTGGACATTTTTAAATAAGCATTTATTGAACCAGTGTCATTCTAGTGTAAAATAGACTTGCTGAAACAGTCATAAGACAGAAACAGATGTAAATGATTATAAGCACCAACAGACTAAAGGGATGGTAGATTTCTACCATAGTGCTAAAAACAATGAATATGTGCAAGTATGTAAATACATGACAATAATAATGCGTACTCCTACTATGCAACCCTAACTAGATGTACCTAAGTGTACCTAGTATGTATGTAGGTGTGGAGCCAAGAATCCCCCTAGGCTGAAGCCAACCCCATTACCTGAAGTGAGAGACTGTGGGACCCCGTCTTGGTCTCGAGATGGACACCCTGCAAGGCATATCAGACCACTGCAAGCTGGGGTATCTGCGTGCATGAACCTCAGCGTCTCGCATCAGTGTGTCAGCTTGGAAGTCTTTCTGCTCTGCCTGCCCCAGCAAAGATATGGTGTATATATACCCGAAAGGTACCCTCAGGGCTTCCACCTTGCTGTGTCATGTCGGCCAAGGATGATGGAAGGGATGACCCTTATACATAATTATTATGCAGAAGATGGTAATCCTGCTGCGATTCTGAGAATCCTCATGCATAATAAATGAGGCAGGTTTTCTGGGAAAACCATACAACCTTTATGCAGCACCTTAACTAGGCAAAAGGTCAATACCAAAAACCTTTATGTAGTTCAATGGCAGGAAAATGTAGGTGAAAGATTAGGTGACTACCCAGACCTATATCGGGGTACATTGCAAAACATGCCAACCCTCCAGTTTGGAACCAGTCTGTGGAGAGTTCTTCTCCCCTTTAGGCTTGGAACCATGCTGCTCCAGCCCTTTTGTGAACTCTGTGTGCTAACCACTTATCAGCAAACACTGCAGGCTTTGTTGTACCCCTCTCTGTCATATCAGACTGGAATTGATTAAGTGGGGTAGAACACTCCTTCTTGAGTCGCTCTGTCACCAGCAACTGATTAAGGGACTGAAAATCCTTGGCCTCCATCCCTCATACCCACTCATTCCCTTCATGCAATACACCATGAATCCAAGTCTCAAACGGAACAACATCTGACACTTGCAGTGACGGAATCTCTGCAGTTATTGCACTGGTTGCAGCCGCTGAAATTTGTGCTCAATATATCCAGGGGGGTTCTCTGTGAAGCTGAGAGAATGCATTCTTCAGGTACCATGATGCCTTTGGCGGACATGCTGATGATGAGTAGGTCCAAAGATCTGTCTGAGGTATGAGCAGCACACATGGAAGCAGCATTATAGCCCCAAGTAAAGGCAGAACCCATCAACGCTGTTGTAGCCAGAACCTCTGAAAAGAAGAAAATGCCCACCAAGTCCAACCCTGCTCCCAAAACTTGCTATGGGTATGGAGGTTCATATCCACACTAAGGGCCATGTCCAGCACACACAGAAAGAGGTGCTCAGCATGCAACAAACCATACCATTTTGCAAAGGTATGCCATTCAGAATCCCAAAACGGACAGGAGACAAAGCCTGTCAATACTATGCATGCATCGAACACCCCAGAGGATGAAGAATACATGGATGATGAGGGCATACAAGGGATGATCCACGTTAAACATGCTATGCAATCAGGCAGATATCCCCGAAAACGCATCTCGAATTGTAGTGTACTCCTTGCTGGACACCAAATGCAGCTGATGACCGACACAGTAGCATCCATCAACATTATGGGGTGGTCAGTAATCAGGACACTACTTGTACAGACTGCCCAGCATCCCACCTCCAAGAAGGTGCCCGCATAAGGGTTCACAACTCACCTTCCTTTGGCCGGAGTATTCTATTCACAACAGAGGTTGCTCATGAATTTCGCACCACTCTTGCCAAGGTATATCTCACCAATGAAGATCAGGAATGCTACTAAGCAGGTGAACTGCAGAGAGTCTGCAGCTTGTCATTTTTGCCTTTAGTGTACATCAGGAAAGTATGGAGGGTCTGTTGATAGAATCTGCACCTCTGTTTGAAGGGATAGGGTGCCTCAAAGACCGTCTAATACACTTTCATGTCGACAACTCGGTCCAACCTGTTGGCCTGAAACACCGCAGAGTGGCCTTTAATATGAGACCAAAGGTGCAAGAAGAACAGAAAAAACTGAAACAGGCCGATATCATCGAGAGGATTAATGGTACGACTCCATGGGTGTCCCCGACTGTAGAAGCGCACATGCCCAAACAGCCTGGGGAAGTTCAGATATGCATCGACATGCGCTTACATACTCTAGCCATCAGGAGAGAATTCACTTGATGCCCACCGCGGGTGACATAGTGGCAGAAGTGAGTGGTGCCAAGTGGTTCTTCCAAATGGATTTGCGAGTTGGCTATCACCAGCTGTTGCTGGACCCGGAATCCTGAGCCATCACTACGTTCTCCACTCATGTGGGCTTAAGAAGGTACAAGCGCCTGATTTTCTCAGTTTCGAGTGGAGCCAAAGTATTTCAAGACACCTAAGGAGTTTGTTTGCTGGCCTTGAGGGAGACCTCAATGTCAGTGACAATATCTTAGTATATTCCCTGGTTCTGGAAGAACACCCTGATCTCCTGAGAGCCATATTTCAATGTCTACGGGACAATGGTCCCATGCTCCATAGAGAAAAGTGTGCCTTCCTCTAGAAGGAAATAACATTTTTGGGTTATAGATTCTCTCAACACAGAGTGTTACCTGACCCAGCCAGAGTCCAGGACATCCAGTCTGCTCCAGCACCTACCACCGTCACGGGTGTGAGAAGCTTCCTAGGTATGGACACATACTGTGGATACTTCATTTGAAACCTGACAGACCTCAAAGCACCTTTGAGAGAGCTGACAAAGACAAATGCAGTCTGCAAATGGGGACCTGATCAGGAAGAAGCCTTCCTGGCAACAAAATGAGCATTATCAGCTGACACCATCGTGGTATATTTTAATCCTGCCTGGGAGGATGCAAGTCCTACTGGCCTCTTAGAACTGCTATCACAAAGGCAGAACAATGGGGAATGGGCTCTGATGGAGTCCGCGACCTGTGCATTAACAGAAGCTGAACAACTTTATTCCTATATCGGAAAGGAGACCATTGCAGTGCACTGAGGCTGCCAGAACTTTGACCTGTACCTTTTTAACCAGCCTTCCGTTGTTCACACGGACCACAAACCATTGATCCCGCTATTCATGGTGTCAGCCTCAAAGCCCCCGCAGGGAATTGAAAAATGGATCTTACAACTGCAGGAGTACCACTTCATGGTTGTGTATCCCCTGGAACCCAAAATCCGTAGTATTATCTATCGAGATATGCAAGGCCAGCCACAGAGAAAGAAGAGTCAGACACAGAAGAAGTGGAAGACTATGTCAAACTGGTAATGGAACGATCCAGACTGCTACCCATTTCTCACAAAGAGATTGTAAACGTCTCAGCTGACACGAGTGTCTCCAGTTGGCTATCCCAGCATCATCGCAAAACCAAAGGAAATGATGGACGGAGTGTTGAACATAGCAAGCACTCACCCCCAGTCAACTGATCTGGGTTTAATCCATCACCGTTCTTTAGCCCACTCTGCCACCCCAGTTCAGACATGGCCATATGCAAATCAGTCTGACCCTGTGCCTCATGGGAACAGTCCAGCCCGAACTGCCAAGCCATGTCTTCCCTGGACCGGAAACAAGCTTCCTAGGATCGGTTTCTGGCATTTCAGCTGTCTTCAGCCAGGCTTGCTTGAATCCAGTGGCAAAGTGAGCAAGGGACTCACGTCTGAGCATACCCTGCCAACTTATGGCGAACAAAGCAAAACCAAAGGAAATGATGGACGGAGTGTTAAACATTGCAAGCACTCACCCCCAGTCAACTGATCTGGGTTTAATCCATCACCGTTCTTTAGCCCACTCTGCCACCCCAGTTCGGACATGGCCATATGCAAATCAGTCTGACCCTGTGCCTCATGGGAACAGTCCAGCCCGAACTGCCAAGCCATGTCTTCCCTGGACCGGAAACAAGCTTCCTAGGACCGGTTTCTGGTATTTCAGCTGTCTTCAGCCAGGCTTGCTTGAATCCAGTGGCAAAGTGAGCAAGGGACTCACGTCTGAGCATACCCTGCCAACTTATGGCGAACAAAGCAAACCCAAAGGAAATGATGGACGGAGTGTTGAACATTGCAAGCACTCACCCCCAGTCAACTGATCTGGGTGTAATCCATCACCGTTCTTTAGCCCACTCTGCCACCCCAGTTCAGACATGGTCATATGCAAATCAGTCTGACCCTGTGCCTCATGGGAACAGTCCAGCCCGAACTGCCAAGCCATGTCTTCCCTGGACCGGAAACAAGCTTCCTAGGACCGGTTTCTGGCATTTCAGCTGTCTTCAGCCAGGCTTGCTTGAATCCAGTGGCAAAGTGAGCAAGGGACTCACGTCTGAGCATACCCTGCCAACTTATCGCGAACAAAGCAAAACCAAAGGAAATGATGGACGGAGTGTTGAACATAGCAAGCACTCACCCCTAGTCAACTGATCTGGGTTTAATCCATCACCGTTCTTTAGCCCACTCTGCCACCCCAGTTCAGATATGGCCATATGCAAATCAGTCTGACCCTGTGCCTCATGGGAACAGTCCAGCCCGAACTGCCAAGCCATGTCTTCCCTGGACCGGAAACAAGCTTCCTAGGACCGGTTTCTGGCATTTCAGCTGTCTTCAGCCAGGCTTGCTTGAATCCAGTGGCAAAGTGAGCAAGGGACTCACGTCTGAGCATACCCTGCCAACTTATGGCGAACCAAGCAAAACCAAAGGAAATGATGGACGGAGTGTTGAACATTGCAAGCACTCACCCCCAGTCAACTGATCTGGGTTTAGTCCATCACCGTTCTTTAGCCCACTCTGCCACCCCAGTTCAGACATGGCCATATGCAAATCAGTCTGACCCTGTGCCTCATGGGAACAGTCCAGCCCGAACTGCCAAGCGATGTCTTCCCTGGACCGGAAACAAGCTTCCTAGGACCGGTTTCTGGCATTTCAGCTGTCTTCAGCCAGGCTTGCTTGAATCCAGTGGCAAAGTGAGCAAGGGACTCACGTCTGATCATACCCTGCCAACTCATGGCGAACAAAGCAAACCCAAAGGAAATGATGGACGGAGTGTTGAACATTGCAAGCACTCACCCCCAGTCAACTGATCTGGGTTTAATCCATCACCGTTCTTTAGCCCACTCTGCCACCCCAGTGCAGACATGGCCATATGCAAATCAGTCTGACCCTGTGCCTCATGGGAACAGTCCAGCCCGAACTGCCAAGCCATGTCTTCCCTGGACCGGAAACAAGCTTCCTAGGACCGGTTCCTGGCATTTCAGCTGTCTTCAGCCAGGCTTGCTTGAATCCAGTGGCAAATCATCCTCCGGAAGATTGTGCACCTTAATCAGTAAAACATCCTGCCGGACGGAGGAAGAACAATTGACGTTAGCCTCCATGCATAAGGTATGCGCATATCTGGCAGTGTCTCCTGAAGGATGTCTGATGAGAAGCTCCCGTCTGGTGCTTCCTGGGACTATACAATGATGAGTGATTGATCTTGCTTACTTAGCCCATCAAGGAATTGTCAAGATGAAGTCGCGCCTAAGGGATCACTGACAAAATATCGACGGACCGAGTATCGAGGTACCAAAATATCAATATCAACGCAAAAATATCAAAGTCAAGAATGTCAACATCCTATCTACATCATGGTAAGTGCAGAAATATCGGAAAAAAATATAGATGTAAAAAATATAGTTGTAAAAAATATTGTTGTTTTTAAATGTTAAAAAAATAATGTAAAATAAAGTAAATAATACACATAATTAAATGAAACATAGTAAAACATATTAAAAGATGTTTAAAAATAATAACTAATACATATAATGCTAAAATAAATTAAACATATACATATATAAAATATTATGTATACTTACGCCACAGAGTGCAACAGTAGGGAAAGCGTTGGATAGCGTAGGGGTAAAAATAATTATTCCAACTCCAATGAGTGCAACAGTAGGAAAAGCATTGAATAGCGTAGAGGTAAAAATTACTATTCCCACTCCGGAGCGTGCAACAGTAGGGAAAGCGTTGGATAGCGTAGGGGTAAAAATGACTATTCCCACTCCAAAGAATGCAACAGGAGGGAAAGCGTTGGATACCGTAGGGGTAAAAATTACTATTCCCATTCCAAAGAGTGCAACAGGAGGGAAAAGGTTGGATAGCATAGGGGTAAAAATTACTATTTCCACTCCAGAGAGTGCAACAGTAGGGAAAGCGTTGGATAGCATAGGGGTACAAATTATTATTCCCACTCCTGAGAGTACAACAGTAAGGAAAGTGATGGATCGCATAGGGGTAAAAATTACTATTCCCACTCCAGTGAGTGCAACAATGGGGAAAGCGTTGGATAGCATAGGGGTAAAAATTACTATTCCAACTCCAGAGAGTGCAACAGTAGGGAAAGCGTTGGATAGCGTAGGGGTTAAAATTACTATTCCCACTTCAATGAGTGCAACAGTAGGGAAGGCGTTGGATAGCATAGAGGTAAAAATTACTATTCCCTCTCCAAAGAGTGCAACAGTAGGGAAAGCGTTGGATAGCGTAGGGGTAAACATTACTATTCGCACTCCAGTGAGTGCAAGAGTAGGGAACGCGTTGGATAGCGTAGGGATGAAAATTACTATTCCCACTCCAAAAGGGGCAACAGTAGGGAAAGCGTTGAATAGAGTGGGGGTTAAAAATAACATTTATAAATTATATAATTTTTGTAATTGAATAATGATTTATTAATAAGTTGACAATAAATGAATTAAAAATAACAATAAATTAAAGTTAATAATTACTTTAATAATATAAAAATTACTTCTCACCCTATTCCCCAATAAACACACAACTACCTCCGCATAACATTCCACACAAATAAATGATCAATTAATCAATGTAAAAAATCAATTACCAATTAATAATTAACTAACAATACATTAATTATCAATACCAATAAATAATAATTAATAAAATGCAATTACCAATTATTAATTAATTAACAATGAATTATCAATACCCAAAAATAAAAAATCAATAATTACTTAATTGCAATTAAATTACTTCCCACCCTATTCCCCTATAAACCTACAACCTGCTCCAATAATACATTAATACTGTTAACATATTTATCAATTGATCAACTAATAAAAATTAATTACCAAATGATAATTAATTAACAATAAATTAATTATCAATACCAATAAATAAAAATAATATTTGCTTAATTACAATTAAATGACTTCCCACCCTATTCCCTTATAAACCCACAACCAGCTACGGTACTAAAACGCATAATTTACTTTAAAAAAAAATAACTAACTTCTAAAAAATGTATACATATTTTTAAAAAACAGTACAATACTTAACAAAAAATATAGAACACATACATATAAAATACATACTAAAATACATAACACTAATATAAACATCGATATTATTAACATCGATATGTTTGATATCGATATTAATAACTTCGATATTAACAAAATCGATATGTTTTTTACCATCTGTTCGATATTCTGGTTGTCGATATTCTTGATGGCGACATTCTGTCCCTACGATAGTTAAAACTCATTATTAATGTAGGTCGATATGAAAAACTCGATATTATGTCTGTGAACCCTGCCGGAGATCTAAAGTCTGCTTTCCGAGCTTAGACAACCTCGTTGAACAAATGCCAGTGTCCACTGTGTAAACCTGTTGGACCGGCAGAACCTCCCACACCAATCATCACTGCAAATATCCGGCCATTTCCATGGCAAAGAGCCAGTGCAGAATCTGGAAGCTTTTTCGATAGGAGACAAATGTTGGTTGTCATAGATGATTTTTTTAAATATCCGGAAGTAGAAGTCATGCACTATATTGCAAGACTGAAAGTTTAATCATACCTAGTAAATCATGACTACCGATGGGCTTCTCAAAGAATTGTGCACCGACATTGGCCCTTCATTTACATTCCAGGAATTTAAAGAATACTTCTGAGGCATTCATAACTGGAAAGCCACGCCCCACTGGCCATAGGTTAATGGAGAAGCAGAAGGGTTTATTCACACTTTCAGGAAGGTGCTCAGGATCGCTCTGCCCAATGGACAAAACATGGAATCTGTACTTTACCCTTTCCTCGGAGAATACTGCCTCACACCTCACTCAACAACCCAAGTCAGCCCCCGCTCCTTGTACTTGAACTGAATAGTGGGTGATGTACATCCCAAAATTAAAGAGCCATCAGCAATGCAGAAGCAAGTTGCTGAAAATGTACAGCAGCTTTTAATATGGAAAACTGAATGCCCAGAGCTCGCAGAGCTAAACAAAGTTCTACCATGATTGCAGATCTGGTGCCGATAAAAAATAGATGTCCACAGAGAACGTTTATGCTTCCTTTTCAGATAGAGCCATGGCGGGTGCAGTCAGTAAAAGGGCCATGATCACTGCTCGTAAGGCGTGAGAGGCCTTCACAAGGAATGTATGTTTTTTCAAACACTATCAAGCTCCTGTGAACCGCCCCAGGAAAGATCTCTCCACAATCCCAAGAGGTGAATCAAGGAATCAACAGATTCTATTCCGATTTTGACTGTGTCCCCCGAGACTGAGATATGCCCTTCCTCGGACTTGAACCCAGATGTGCCGTCAGATTCCAGGCAAAATCCGCGGCTGGCCAGGTGAGAGAAGACAAGGGAAGAAGCTTCTCACCGAGGGAGGGGAAGGTACCATCTACGACCTTGTCTGGCAAGATCTTCTCATCTGAAGGACTTTATATTGAGCTGAATCATGTTTTATTCTTGGACAGCTCTCTCTCTCTCTCTCTCTCTCTCTCTGATGACGTTTTGTTTATGAGCAGAAGCCAAGAATTGAGTGTATCTGTTTTATCCTATTGTTTCGTTTGTTTGGGATAAAGTTGGAATGTTATGTTGTGTCAGTGGGCGAGCCCACTGTAAGCGTAGACATGAGGAGTGTCAGCCACTGGAACCCTCTAACCACGCGGCCAATGGTGGAGGCCATGACGTAGAGGAAAGGAGAATACAAAGTGCCCAAGGCACGTACCCGAGGTTCGAACCCCACTGCCTGCATCTGAGTGTATGTCTATGCTGGGACTGCGCTGCCTTACACCTCAGGCCTCAAGGAACGAGGCCTGGAACAATCCTGTCTTCTATGGGACAAAATGTACATTCGAGCGCATTTCATTTGAATCTGACCTGGTAGTCGAAATGCACAACAGAACGTGCTCCCTTGACATATAATTAGGAAATCACATTTTTCAAATGTCCTTTCTCAATGTTTTTGTTCCTTCATATCATTTATCTCTTGCTGTTTTCATTCTTCCTGTTACTGCTGACGTTCACAAGAAGGGGGATGTGCTTTTTAACAAGGCAATATTTTAGAATTGACAGGAAGGAGCAGTTAGTAAATGCAGTTGTTGCTAAAACTGAATGGGACCTGTCAGTCAAAGGCTCAAACCCAAGCCAACTTGTCATCTCTCTGGTGCGAATGGACATCATGGAGATGAGTAATAGTGAACCTATTGCTGAAATGGTAAATTTGATGTAGTACCGGTGTGTCACTTTACCGTTCTTACTCTCATTCATACCAATGCCCTGCTATTTCCTTCTAGTGTGATCTTTGGGTGTCACTTCATTCTCTCATTCTCACCTTGGAACCGATACTGACCCTTGTAGGGGTCGAATGGAGCAAGGGTACTCATTTTTAACTCATTATTACTGTGGTACCGCTACTGACTCTTCGTGTGATCGTTGTCAATCCATTTTTACTTCCCCTAATCCTCCTCCTACGCTACCTTTTCGACTAGCGAATCTGATGCTAGTGCCAAAGACAGTAGGCAGTGCCCACGGTTCAGAGGCTGATGCAAGTAGTGGATTCATAAAAAAAATGGAGAACACTTTATTTTGCATATTATTCCTTCTGAATATATTGGTCTTCTTTTCTTGTCCTAGGGATACTTTGAGGTGATGAGTTAAAACGCTCACTATTGTGATATGGTTGAAAAGGCCCATCAGAGACTAGGCCCTGGCTTGGTTTCACAGGGCGTTAAGGTAGAGTGACACTTATAGACTGTATCCGGAGGATGTTCCAGAGAATTTCTCAGCCGTTAAGAAGGATTTAATCTGCTGAATGTACCGCAGTAAAGCAGCTGCTCCCGTTGCCCGCAGACACAATGGCTTCATTCTTGGAAAAGCTTTTTCTTGCATTTTAAATATGCAAAATAAGTGCCGCCTTATTTTCAGACTTTAACAAGGTTTTGTATTTTTGCTGTATTTGATGCAGCTCAACTCCCAGTGCAAGGGGATTTATGCAAAGCTTTTCCCTATATGGTAGGCAGCCAAAATCATGAAATTATATTATGTAAATGTGAAAGCCTAATTGAGAACCAATGGTCAAATCTCCATAATGAAGATGCCAGATGCAATGTGTTCTTGGAGGCCTTTGGGACTGCAGCGGTTTTGTCTTGCATTCATGTTTATTATAAGAAAACCATGTGAATGTGAGGCCTCTTAGCAATCTAGCTCTTTTTCACAGCTCATCCCAGTAGTCTCTTCCGATTCCCCGAATATTAACGCCACATATCACTAAGCTATAGTTTGTCCTATAAAATCATGGTATATCGCGTTTGATAAATGACGCAATTGGTGCACATTGGGCTGCTCAGATTCGCTGCAATTGTTATTCATTATGGAACAGAATAAAATGGCATAATTTCGCAAATGGAATTGCAAATGTACATGATCCTGAATTATAGATTATTCCATTGAGCGAGAACATTTTTTTTCAGTATCTGAAGCAAGTAAGAGCAAAGAAACCTCAAAACAAGATTTGAATAGCTAATGTAGTCTAAAACTGAATGATTCGTTACAGTAAGATACGATAATCATTCCCTGAGCGGAACAAACGAGCGTGGCCATTGCCCAAATTAAATATTTCCCCTTCTAACACCCTTCTTTAATTGTAATGAATCAACTCATTTGAAGATATGTTGCCCATTATGTGATTTCATGGATCTCAGCCATGTCAGCTTGCTTTCGAAGTCATCTTTTCATTTCGTCTAACTTTAAATCATATTAGTAACATTCAAGAGGTTGTTTGGCTCCGCCATTATGAATGCAGCTGCTATTTACACGTACAAATCAATAGTGCCAATATCGGCAACCGTTATCACAGCACACATCAGTACATAATCATAATAAAACACACGACACTGAATGTAAGTGGAGAAATATTGCTGCAGGTTTATTAGCATAATAAATATGCAAACACGGTGGGTTATCTTACGGGCGATCCCAGGGCAGGCCAGCCCCATGCCGCCTGCCCGTCTGATAAGCCTAGAGTCACCATGGCAACGCCAATTGGTGTATACCAAATGTTGGGAGGGTCCCCCCCCTCCCATCCGTGGACCTCCAGTCCACATGCTTCACACGCCCCCCCGTGATGGGTGGGCGGAGCATACATGGCAGCCCCCGGTTGCTCAGACCCACAACCGCCTGTCGGTTAGCGGGGCGCCGTAGGTCTTCCAGTGGACACGCTAAAAGATCCCTGGGTATCCTGGCTTAGCACCACACGGTGCTGCTGCATGCTATACCCCTTGGTATGTGCAGACCCTGGATCGCCCTGTAACTCCTCCTGCAACACAAAGTGAAAATTTGTTAGAAGAAACCTCCCCCCCCCTTTGTCCCTCCGGATGCCGGGTAAGCGGATGGGCGGGCAAGGCGAACGAGCGGACAAGAGGGCGAGGAGGGGGCGGGGACAGAATATGTACCCCCCTTAGCTCCTCCCCGCCGGAAGCAGCTACCTGTCTGGGGTCTCCCTTGGTCAAACCCAGGGACACGACCTCCCACCCCTGTGCCTTCCTGTGGCACTAAGGCGGCCGCCCTCAAGGGGGCGGGCCGCTGCGCAACCCCCCCCCCGGGCAGCCTTACAATATGTCAAGTTCATTCCAGTAAGGTTTAGGCATCCGTTATGAATTGCAATTTATTCCAGATGTGCTCCATTTAAGAGCCAAATTGGAAAGATTGAAAATGTTTATATATTCATGGAGTTTTTTCATTAGCATAGATAACATCTCTACAATTTTTACATGTATTTTTTTTAATTCAGATATTCTTATAATAGTAATCAGACAGCCGTGACATTGCAGTTTATTTCGGATACAACCGCTTCCGAGCTGTAATTATACATTCCCTACAAACACACCTTTTACAGTTCATTAGGGTATGCCAGAACAAACCAGAAATGTTGCATTAAAAAAATGTGACTGGTGCTTCACCTTTAGCCTTATTTCTGTTATTCATTCCGTTTCATTGAAGAGAAAGAAGCTACAAGGACAGGTTCAATATACCACATTGGCATTTTCACTTGCTGCTTCAATTTCTTCGGTTTTTGACATTCCCTTTCGCATCATTTTCACTCCTCACATTTAGCCTCTGATCTTCATGGACTATATTTGAGGCAACTTATGTTAGGCAGTAATGAATTAATAAATGATTCCAATGGTCAGAAGATGATGGTCCTCTTGTCACGTGGTTAGGATAGGCCCAGTTAAAAACTCCACCATATTTACATGCTCTTGCTTCTTAAGTTGTCTTTAGTTTTACACAGTGACATTTGTCATACATTTTCTTGCTTGTATGTGTAAGACAATATTCTATAAAACTGCATTTGCCTACATTTCCACTTCCCAGGCGCACTATAATGACATCTTTAACATTTCATAAAAGGGACAAAGCTCACTGCGCAAATGTTGTTGTCTTGTTGCTGTCCACGAGGTGGCAGGGCTATCATAATACAATAAACAAAAGATGGCCTGAACTGGGGTTTCAACATGGCAGCATTGGAAATGTTTACCACATTGTTGGGAAGAGGAGCATTTCGCTGATACTGCGAGGTTGGTGCATGACGGAATTCCAGCTCAGCTGATTCCTGATTACCCCTGCAAAGAGGGATGTCCAGCTTGCGACCAAGACGGACATCCTGATGACACTTACCCACAGGTAATGAGTAGTTAGACTACCCAACAGGGATTTTGCAGATCACTCACCCTGGGGAGCGCTAGGCAGGAGTAAACTATGACACAGCAGTGACGGCCCGTGTAAGGCATTTTACCGGGGCGGTGACGTGGCGCAGAGGATGGGCAGGGTGGGGGGTTGCAAAATGCGGCAAACGGCCGATTTCAGGTAAGTTACGAAAAAAATTAATAAAACGAATTTCGTTGCGCGCGCTGCATCGCCAAATGCGAAGCAGCACGCGCAACGAAATTCGTTTTTTTTTTTTTTTCGTAACTTACCTGAAATCGGCAGTCTGCCGCATTTTGCAACCCCCCACCCTGCCCCTCCTTTGCGGCACATCACCGCCGCAGTAAAACGCCCTACAGGGGCCGTCACTGTGACACAATACTGTTCATTGTTATAGCACAATGGGAGAATGGTTCATCGTTTTCACTATTCTCATAATGCTAATCATGCTAATCTGTTTCATTCTATTGATTATTGCAGCACACATATTTTACACAAAAATCATAATGCTTCAATAATTATTGAAATGCCTGGCTGATTATTTCTTGTATATTTCTTTCGGTATGCATGAGTAGCCAAACAAAAGGGTTCTAGATCTGTCACCATGATTTCCTTGGAGGACCAGGGTTGCCATGTTACAAGGTTGCACATACATTTGTTGCCCTGTAAGGTTAGGGGTTGCAGATGGAGCATTGTGAGCTAGCAGGACTATAGACCAGCATATTCTGATGGTGTGCATGGAATCAGTCTGACACAACCCTGATGTTTATGTTGTCCAACAAATGCATAGTTTTACTGGGAAGTGGGAAGGTACAAGCCGTAGAACACTCTAAGACCCTTGATGTGGATCCACAAAAGTTAATTATGTATTTATTTAATAGTTTATGTACTTATTTATTTATTTTTATTTTTGTCAAGAGTGACCCAGGGCAAAAGAGCACTTAACATGTAATCAAAAGAGTAAGTGAACTATTGTTGCAGTGACAAGACGGTTCCCAAGTAACATCCATGGAATTTGACGCTTCCCCAGATTTACAAAACCATCAATCAATCAGGATTTATAAAGTGTGACTAATCACTCAATAGGTTATCCAGGTGATTGCAGATCCCAGAGATGTATTCAACCAGCCAGGTCTTGGGGCCATTCGGAATTCCGGAAGTGTGGGGATGGTCCAAGTAGGGAGGCTGTTTCAGGTCTTTGCTGCGATGTGAGAGATAGAGCGTCCTCCACTTCTGCTATGGTAGATGCAGGAGTATGGACAAATGAAAGGGATGTGAAGCATAATCGTCTCCACGGTTGCTGAAAGTTCAGGAGGTGGTTAATGTATGCTGGTTCTTGGTTGTGTAGAGGCTTGTGTGCATGGATTAGTAGTTTGAATTGGCATCTCTTCTGTACAGGGAGCCAGTGGAGTTGCCTTAGGTTGTGTTTGATGTGGGTTTGTCAGGGAAGGCCGAGGATGAGTCATGCTGTGGTGTTCTGTATGGTGTGAAGTCTCTGTAGAAGGTGTGTGGCGAATCCTACGTAGAGGGCTTTGCCATAGTCCAGTCGGCTGGTGATGAGGGCCTGTGTCACAGTGCATCTCGTGAGAAGGGGGTAGCCACTTGAAGATCTTAATTAACATGCGCAGATTGAGGAGCAGTCAGAAGAGTTGGCAGTGTAAACCCAAAAAGGGCCAAAACGCTTTGCCTCCCCAAGGAATGCTCAACAGGGAGAAATAACTATATTTCTCCTAGGTCTTCGATTTTCCATGTGTGCTCCATTCTGCAGCAAACATAGAATGAGGGAAACGCCTCCCAGGATTGTTTTTGTGCAGGAAGGTCCCCCTTCTTGCACAAAAACAATCCTGCTAACAACACAGGCACACTTGCACCATAGTGCAAGGGTGCCTTCATTAGTGATAGACTACAGAAACTGAGCTAGCGCAGGGGAAAAGACAGGAATGCACTGTATTTGATAATTATGGTGCATTCCTGCCCTTTCACTTTGATACAGGGCAGTACAGCAAGATGACTTTCTACTCTGCCCTATGCCAAAACCCATCAATAAGGCCCTAAGAGTTTCTCTCAGTATTTATCGTCTGAGTGAATCTGATAAAGATCCATCAATAACTTTAAGATGTATAGCTTCTTCATCATTAAATGCATTGAACCTACAGTGTTTGATGAGTGTGTAGTGTGTTGAGTCTCTCCCCAAATTTATCAATGGATTCACCAACCTTCTGGTGTTCTTGACTGAAAGCATATCTTACATAATCAACATTGGGCATTGGAGTAAACTTGAGATTCAAAGCTTCTTTAATCTGATAGTATGTGACTTCTTTGTCAGTTCATGGCATTTTCTTTATGACTTCTTTGACACCAACAAGATTTTTTAGATACTTGATAATCTTTTTGTTATCAATCTCTTCAATTGTATCAATGAAATCATTAAATGATTCTTTCCAAACAATCCTTCTATCAACAATATTTTGCTTTTTGGTGCTATCAAATTCTGGTAGTGTTTCAGGAACGCAGCAGCGTTGTAGACCAGTGTGGAACTGAATACACTACTTGTGGATCACTGTGACTTTGTTTATCCAAAAATGTCACTATTCTGAGAGTCGCTCTTGGCTCTTTATTCTTTGAAGACCTGTGAAGTTGTTCAGCAAGTTTTAGGGATTAGCCACTCCGGGTACATTTCAAATATGTTTTCAAAGAATATTGTGTTGTTTTCACCTGGAGGGTTGTAGATGGAAAGAAAGAGGGTAGGTTTGCTTGGAGCTCTTCTCATATCTATCTATTGGCAATGGAATGTGGGGAATTGGTCAATGTACCGATGTTTGCATTGGATGTACGATCTGTGTATGAATGCAAAATGTCCTCCTAGCTTTTCAGCATGACACAGGCATGTTATTTAATATACTTCTATACGAAGAGACCCAGCACTGGATGTGAGTTGCCAGTAACCCAAGATTCCATTATGCACAATATGTCAAGACGCAATCATATCTAAAAGTTACATACATTGTTTGGCAGTTAATGGACAGTTGTACAGGGCACACTTTATGCAGAAGTGCTTTTCTTCCAATTGGGGAGGAGACCTTAAGGATTTTATTATGGTTGCTAGTGTAATTTTTGGTTCTGTTAAGGCAACATTGATCAGGTTCTTATTCTCATGATGACTGTAATATTTTGAAGAGAGGATGATGGAGAATGTGTATCTGAGCTTGAGTATGAGTGGAATAGGCTTTTTATGTTTTTCCCAGGTAGAGAGTATGATAACCTATACAGGTGTTGTTCTTTTTTATTGTGTAAAGTAGATATAGATAGGGTGATTAAGGGACAGAAGTGAAGGTGAATTATCATGGAACTTTAAAGGGAGTGCAGCGAGTTGAAGATGTGGAAGAGTGATTGTGATATCAGAGAAACTTGTAAACAGAAAGCATTAGTTATTTCTACAAGATATGTTATGGTAGGGTCTGGGTTTAGACATTTGTCAGGACTGGAGTGAGGGTAAGAGAAACAGTGGGGGCAATGGTTATCAATGGGAGTTACCTTAGTGTTATCTGGGGCCTTTGTCTCTCTGGCCATGAGATAGATGGAAGGAACAAGTTGTCAGATGGCAGAAGTGGAGTCTGTGGATGGAGGAACACATGCTCTCTGGGTGGAGACACAGAAGAATGTGTTATTTAGTTGTGCAAAAGTGGTGTTATTGGAAGCTTGAAATATTATAGTTCTTTTGTTAAAGATCAAGATTAATACCTTTCTGTGTACAAACTTGGATGGAATAATTGATAATACAGTTTTTGATAATTCCACAATGTATAGGTTAGGCTTAGTTGATGGTTTAGGGCTTTCAGAAAAATCCCTTAATTTTACTGGGGCTGTAGAAAAGAAGACAAGTTTTTTTTGTTGCATGTCTTGAAAGGAGGGTTTAACTTACGTGAAAATTGTTGTGTAACTTGGAAAGGCTTGAAAAGAGAGGATTTGTCTGTCACAAAAAAGAGAAATACAATCCATTATGAAGACTATGTTGAGCAAAGAGTCCCTCCATCAATTAACCTTTAATCCAGCCCATTTAAGGAGTGGGGGAGTGGTGTTCCTGTAATTAGTGGGGGCTGTGTCTAAACAAAATGGAATGATGTAGGACAGACACATTTTTCAACAGTTGCTGTGCCACAACTGCACATCACATGCAGGACTTGGTTGCTGCTCTGCTGTGATGTGCAGCCTAACCATCTCCTGCAAACCTACACCAGTTGTGCAGGATTTCCTCAAAGGGCAGTAGTCTACAAATATTGGTCACCTGTCATATGATTTGCACACATTTCAGTCATCCAGCCATTCCATAAAAGCCCTGAAATAGTTAAAGATTGCTTAGAGTGGTAATAGTGCCCCTGTAAAAAACCTCATAGAGGCAGTTTCAACTTGTCTGTAAATGTCAATATGCTACAAAGGAGAAGAGATTTAACTACTAAACTTTGGCAATGGGGGATAACAAATGAACGATAAAAAGTATCTAATCCAAATCTTAGTGTTTTTCAAGATTTTGGCATGAGAAGTCAGAAAGTGATCACTGGGGCACTGAGCAGTTTAACTTGGTACTAAGTTGTGAATATATTATTCTTCATGATTGTTATCTTGGAATCATGACACCTCGTGTGGATTGTCTTTATCTTTGATCTTTAAATTGAGCACATCACAAGGAACCATTGTTCCTCTGCATCAATAAAGGTAAAATCATGTTGGAACACCAAAAAAATGATGATTAGGAGTCAATTTATTATCTTTTACATATTTAAAGTGGACCAATACCTTTTAAGTATAACCAAATGTGTCTGGCAATCAAAAATAGGAATCTATTTGCTCAAAGTTTTGTTGAAAAAGACATGCTTCAAAAATTATACAATATCATTGAAAAATCCCAGAAGAAATATTTTGGGTATTGCATGCTAAATTTGTTATTAAAGACACCGGAGTAATTCTGGAAAAGGATAGTTAAACCATCAGTAGATATGGCGTTTCGTCTGAAGGCGTTTAGATTACCTATACATAGAGACCCAACTCTGTCCATAATATCCATTAAAGATGAGCTTGATCTTGTTAAAAGAACTGTTGTTTGTGGGTTTTTTTTTTACATGAAAGCATTTCAGTAAATATAGTGCTAATTGAATTAAACTGTTTCATAAACACATCAAAATACATCATAATACAAAAACTACCTAGGAGCTAACATTTCTGCATTCAGGCAGGAGACACAATCACAAATAAACAGTCAGAAATAAAATTAAGGAATAATTTCCCCAGTTTAGCAGCAATTTCCTGAAAATCTGGAAGGAAATCAGTCTGAGACAAGTAGTGTGGTTTTGAACAGAGGGGAAATCTAAGACATCTCCCATCTTGAAATAGCAAAAAAAAAAATAATTATGAAACATTATGAACAAGATATTTAATTACACACCAGTTGTGATTCATTGACTGCTTTCTACAGCCAGTCCAGCTACCCAATCCCTGTGTGTACCTACAGAAGGGCCAATAGGGACCTCAAAAGAGCGAATTGATAAATAGAGTGTGTGGATCATTGTGATTCTGTTCTTAAAGCATATGCTGTGGAAACATACTCCGAAAATCACCCAGCATCCCAGCTTATCATTAATCTGCTTGGGGGAGACTAAATCAGTTATTTTAGAGAATACAATAAAGAACTCCTTTTGTGAATTATGGGAACTGCTCCTAAGCACTTATGAAACCCAGGCCTTCTCTCAAATGTTTAATCTCATCTGAGTGCATCCTGAGCTTCTGAATAGGAGCAATATTTGTCTGTCGCTCTTGAAAATCTCCATCTATTTAAGAAACTAAAGACATATATTCTTTACTTGAACTTCGGATCAGCAGTTCACTGTGCTGGTTTTGATTCAAAGTGTTAAAATACTTTATTTTCAAGAAATACAGTCTTACAGAAATATTGCACATTACCCATTTAATTAATATAGATAATCACAAATATGATAGAACCAATAGTGTATGACAAACATTTGAATTGATTTGACCAACACATGGCTTCGACTTACAGATTGCAGTATACGTATTTTAAATTTCTCCACACTGAAAATCAATAAAAGACCAACAACCCAAGATCCCACATATATTAATAACATTTTAAAAGAAGAGACAGTGGTAATAACTAGCAGTATGCAAAACGTTTTGTCTCAGAAAACATTATAAAGTGCATTGTGCCCAACAGCTTATCCCAAGGGTCTCTCTTAATCAACCTTACTGACAAGGTCAAAGTGACAAAATAACTAGCAACATGCAACTTGTTTTTCCTTTTTTTTTTTTTTGGAATTTTAACCCATTTTTATTGAGGAAAGGACAAACACAGACATCTTAAAGCAAGATTACAATTGCTGAAATGAAATACTTACGGATAACATAAGTACAGCAAAGAAAAAATATACAATCAAAGCATTTCTTATATACATCAATGGCAGACAAAAAAAATAAAATAAAGAGAAATTTAACCATTTTCAATTCATAATTAAGTCTTGCAGCATATAGTCGACCCTGATTACTCCTAAATCCATTCGGTTATGGGAGACCAGATCTTAGCTCCCATTGCTCTCTTCCTTCTACCTTTGGTTTTATATATTGAAAATTCCAAATTATACATACCTAATAGCTTTGAACGGCTGGTCACAAAGGTCGGAGGATCAGGACTAATCCAATCCTTAGTTATGCAAGCCCGTAGCACTGCCATACAGATAAAAAAAGGATTTACTAAGGCTTGATTTTGTATGTGCTACAGTATCAGACCCCAACCCAATCAAAACCAATTTCCCTGTTATGCAAACGGAGGCGCCCGTTATTATGCCAAGGAACTGCTCAATTTCCCCAATGAATACTCCTAACTTGGGACATGAAAAAAACATATGAATCGAGTCGGCTGCAAAAAGGCCACATCTACTACAGTTAACACCTGCAGATGTCCCCCATTTAGAGATCTTGCTTGGGGTATAATACAGATCGTATAGGGCCATATAATGCTGAGTGCGCATCCTACCTGTCATCAAAACTTGATTAGCAAGCCGTAGAGATTCCCTGATGTTAACCTCCTCTACCACTAATTTCTTTTCCCACTTCCCTTGACATAGATCTACATCATCTGGGTATATCTATAATATGTGAGTATAAAATTGGCTGATAGGTGTTTTTGTCTTCATTTTTTCGATGGGCCCTATCTTAGCAAATTGATGTTGCAATCCGAACCCTTGTTTAGTTAAAAAGCTTCGGATTTGGAGAAATTTGAAGAAATCTTGTTTGACTAATCCATATTTCAGTTGTAAGTCTGCAAATGACATAAGTTGACCATCTTTGCATAAGTCACCCAGCTGATAAATTCCCTTTAATCCCCATCTATAAACCACCTGGTCACAGAAAATTAATGGGAGAAGCAAAGGAGCTGAAAATGGGGTATACGCATTAAGCTTAGCAATACCAATTTACGCTTGGCTTGTCTCCAAACAGAATAAGCTGCACTAAGAACTTTGAATTTGGTTTTCTTAAAATAGCTTGGTTCTAGAACCTTTACTAGACAATCATTAGTCACATCCCCCAGCCCAAATTCGTATATTGATGGGCTGCGGCAAGGCAGAATTACTACACAATCACAGACTACCAAAGGACTCATAGTCATATACTGCATTATTGCTGCCGAGTAATACAGTATAAAGTATGGGATACCCCACCCACCACGATCTTTCGGAAGTACCATTCTCTTATAGGCCCTTCTCTGCCGGCTGTAACCCCATAACAATCTAGAACAAATCCTCTCTAACTGTTTTCAAGCAAGGTAAAGGGAATTCTATCGGTATTGTTCTAAACAAATATACAAATTTAGGCAATACCAGCATTTTTAACACATTAGATCTTCCATAAAGAGATAAATGTAGGTGATCCAACCGTTCCAATGTTGAATTCACTTTAGCCAAAACCGGATTCATATTTAATTCTGGAATATTCCCAACCGGCGTTGATATTTTAATTCCTAAATATGTAACTTCTGGCACAATGGGCACTTCAGCTGGAGGATCACCACCCACATAAAGAACCTGGGTTTTAGAGATGTTTAGTTTATAACCAGAAAAACTCCCAAATTGACTTGCCAAGGCGTTAATCGCAGGTAATCGATACTATATCTTTTGTAATAACTACGACATCATCAGCATATGCCAATGCTCTATACTTCATAAGCCTAAATTGAACTGGTTTTATATCTGAGTGTTGATTCAGTTTATTCAAGAAAAAAATCAATATATAAGGCAAATAAAAGAGGAGAGTAAGGGCAGCCCTGCCATGTGCCTCTACCTATTTTAAAAGAACCAGAAATTCTAATACTTGCTTCCGGAGGGATGTATAATGCCCTAATTGCTTGTCGAAATTTAGAACCAAACCCCTTTAAACTTAGGACTTCCCACATATAAGGCCAGGAAACCCTGTCAAATGCCTTCTCGGCATCCAACAGGATTACCCCTAATGTAGTCTCGGTTGCTTGTGCCCAATCCAAAAAAGAGATCACACGTCTCACGTGATCTGTGGTATCTCTACCTGGGATAAACCCATGTTGAAAGTTAGAAACCAACCCTGAAATAACACCAGCTAACCGTATAGCTATGATTTAAGAATAGACTTTACTATCAGAGTTGATTAATGATATAGGTCTATACGAGGTAGGCAACAGTTCGGGTGTATCCTTCTTCAAAAAAACGATAATAGTGGTTTTACACCAGGACGTCGGCACGATTCCCCTTTGGGCTGACAGAAATAAAGCCAACAGTTCAGATTTTAAAACTTGGCGAAAGGTCCGGAAAAATTCAAAGGGGATACCATCGGGACCCACAGCCTTACCTACTGCCAATGATGTTATTGCTACTTCCACTTCATCCCAAGTGATATCCTCATCTAATGCTTCTATCTGATCAGGTGTCAATTTTTTAATCTCCATATCAGAACAAAACTCCTTTAGTTTCTCTTCTACTCCTATAGTAGCCTCAGGTGTATATAGTTCATGATAGAATTCGGTGAACACATTAAGCACTTCGGCTGAGGTTCCTTGTACCTGCCCAAGGGGATCCTGTATCCAATTAATCCTATTAGCTACTTCTTTCTGATGTAGTTTTTTCACTAGCATTCAACCAGAATTCTCACCAACCTCGTATAGTTCAGACTTATAGATAGCAATTTTAGAAGCTAATTTCTCAGCAAAATTCTGATAAGTCTTCATTTTTTGAGAGGCAATATCACTTACAATTTGTGCCGTGTCTTGACCACTGGTTACCACCCACATAGGTTCAATTTCTAATACCCTTAACTCATTCATCCCCGACTGAATTTCATCACGAACCTTCCGCTGTTTATTTATGGAATAGCTTAGCGTTTCCCCACGAACCCCAGCCTTGAATGCATCCCAAACAATAGAGTCTGAGGCGGATTCCCGATTATTTAAAAAAAATTCAATGATCCATTTACTCATTTGTTCGCAGTATACAGAATCCAACAGCAGTTTCCTATCGAAGGTCCAAGCTCTTGGTAAACCTCTACTACTACTGCAATCCAAATCTAATACAATGGGATTTTGATCCGACATAATTTTGGGCAGGATATGAAAGCTGGCATTTCTTACTTGCTCTCTGGTTAAAAAGAAATAATCTAGACGCAAATATTTCCTATGGGGTGCAGAGTAGAAGGTTTCACCCGTAGCTCCCTTCCCCATAAAATACCATGCATCCACTAGCCCAAATTCTTTAGCAAGCTCTCTAGTAGCTTTAAACACTTTAGTCTTCTTCCCAACATATAATTGATCACTTGTTATGTCAAAGTTACTTTCCAAATGAAGGTTATAATCCCCACACATAAGTAGCAGCGATGGCCATGTCGCTAACTCAATACTAAGAAATTACAACATGTCTGGGTCATCCAGATTAGGGCCATAAACTGAGTATATTGTCATTCGGAAACCCCCTACCCAGTGTTCAATGATAACCCACCTTCCCAAAACATCTGTTTTAACACGCTTACAAACCCCCAACCAAAATTTTGCAAAATTGCAACCCCTCTAGTAGTTGAACTCTGCAGAGTACAGCCAAGTACTTCCATGCCTAAATCATTTAAATATTTTCGGTTATTCCAAGCGATGTGGGTCTCCTGTACGCAAAGTAGGTCCATCTGCATTGTAGTTAATATTTGTGCCATAATCCCCCTTTTTTTCTGTCATTGAGGCCGCAGACATTCCATGAACATATTGAAAGTCTACCCATCACAAAAGAACTGAAAGGAACAGGTCAGCTTTAGCTTGCCCTCTATCCACTGCTTAGAATACAATTCGACAATTGACAAAGCAGAAATCAAAAATTGTAATGTCATGATCTTAATACTAAACACATAGCCTACCCATACTGTACTTATCCTTACAAAAGAACTGAAAGGAACAGGTCAGCTTTAGCTTGCCCTCTATCCACTGCTTAGAATACAACTCGACAATTGACAAAGCAGAAATCGAAAATTGTAATGTCATGATCTTAATACTAAACACATAGCCTACCCATACTGTACTTATCCTTACCCCACCACCCCAACCACCCCAAAACCATCCCACCCCCTCCCAACCCCCCACCCAAAAGAGGCATAAGGACTGAATAGTCCATTTGATGATGGAGAGAGAGGGTTATGGCACTCCCCCAGCCCCCCGCCCCCCCCGACTTTGAACAAAGAGTAAAACTAAAAAAAAAAAAAAAAGCAGTGAATTCAGAAAACAGATCACCTTCTGAGCAGCAGCAGCATCACTGACACCGACTCATACTAAATTGAAGTTAAGAACTCCTTTGCAGCGATCTCAGAGACAAAAAAAGAGTTTTGTCTTTGTAAATAATATTAAGCTTAGACGAGTTGAGAAGGAAGGCCTGTGCACCCTTAGCTTGAAAAAGTGGGATCAGTTGGCGAAGATGCCATCTTTGTTGAACCATAGCCTGTCAAAAATCAGGGCGAACAAAAAATTTGCAACCCTTCCCACTTCTTTTGCGATCGGGCCTTGCTAAATCATATAGAGACTCCCTTAGCAAAAAATTATTCAAACAAATCATAATAGCCCTAGGCTTTGCATCAGGACCCCCCATACCTCCCCGCATATGAAAAGGGAATCTATGGACGTGCTGCAGTTCCAAGTCCCACTTCCATTGACTCAGATCGGGGAAGGCCTCGGTGAATAAGTCAATGACAAACTGCTGTATCTCTTTGCCCTCCTTTCCTTCTGGAACACCTAATATTCGAAGGTTGTGCCTTCTTACACGATTCTCTAAATCAGTGAGTTTCCAGTTTATATCATCCTTTACAGTTTGTAGTGAAGTTATACTCGTTTTCTGCTGCACTATCTCATCCTCGATTATCGATATTCTTGTCTCTGCTTCCCCAAGCCGCGTGGACAGTTTTGTACAGGACTTTATTACTCGACGCACGGTATTTTGGAGTTTACGGACCGCGCCCTGGGTGCGCAGACCCTTTGCTTTGGTCTCCTCTCGATGAGTCATAATAGCTTGATAAATAGTGCTCAGAGTAATTTCATTTTCAACCGGCACATCGGTGCCATTGATCTCCCGAGATGCAATGGTGGTACTGCCACCTAAGCCACATAAACCACCATTAGTCTCCCCAAGCTGTGGTGAAAATGAATAGTCCCAGACTAATGACCCAGTCTTGGTATACATTTCCTTAGAGGGTAAATTAAAAGGATCTCTTGCTTTCCGAACAGTTCCAGTGCCAGAGACATCCACATTTTCTTCGTCATCTTCTTCATCCTGCAGACCAAAGCTGGCCTCACTTCTCTCATCAGCCCAATCTCCTCCCATACTCTTATTCTCAGAAGAGTGAGATGGGTCTGACATTGAGAAAAATTTGCCACCGGAGTCTCCAGAGTCCAGATCTTTAATGAGCTCTTTATCCACATCCACCCCACTGGAGCCAACATTTAATAATATACCTTGAGAATTGTCATCAGCCAAGTCTGTAGGTGGTAGTGAGACTGAAGTAGGTTGGGATTGCGCTGAGTTACACACACTAAAGTGTATTTTATTTTGAGACATATTCGCTTCCATGCCTATATTGCTGTGCACTGGAGCTGGTAAGCAAGAAATTTCCACATTAACTGTCACAATCATCTCCCCTTGATGAATTAGAGATATCGGAGATGTTTGCTTCAAAATGGGGGCAGTGGGCACATCAGTCATTGCAGTTTTGTTGCCTGGCTGAGTTCTCATTAAAGTCCCTTTTTGGAATATTCCTGGAACTTTAACTATCCTACCAGGAATAGTATCTTTGCTCCGCAGTCCCCCGGGAGAAGGATTAGATTTCCGAGCACCAGCAATGCTCCCCCGTCCATTGCCTGGAGAGGAGGTCGACACTGCAGCAACTACCAAAGCGGCCGCCCGGGTCTTGGAGCATTTCGTCACGTTCTTGGGAGGCATTGTACTGTAAGTGCAGATGCTCCGGTCCTGGATTTCCACCGGACCCTCTGCCTGAGCCTGAACTGAAACCACACGTCTGATACTAGCCGCTCCCACGCCTGCTCCAAAGCTTCAGTGGCATCGGCATCCAAACAATCCCTGGTGCCCGCAAAAGAAGATGCGCCGAGACGGAGGAAACCACCGAGGAAGCAGGCAGTGGAGCAGCCACAGCATGCCCAAAAAGCTCAGAACCACGGACCCCGACTCACACTAGACACATCACCGTCGGAAGGTAGGGCAGGGGGGCTAGCGCCAAGGAGTGTTAACCCTGCTCACACGATCAACACCACGATCGCCATCTAGCCTCAAGTCGCAACTTGTTTTTCCAAAGTAGAACATAATAAAGTGCATTGTACATAGTAGCTTATTGGAATTGCAAAGGTCTCTCTTAATAAACCTTACGGACAAGATAAAATTTCCCATGCCCAGAACTGACCATGTCGGGGCATTCTCTTAACGTGGTCAGTATCAGCTACTAGCAAGACAGGACACTACCAACCTTAGGGGAGAGCCAACCTAGATCTTAAAACGGAAATCTAACATGGGATGTTGAGATTTTCCGCAGATTATTACTAGTGGCAATGGCCATATCCTTATATCTATGGTCAAATATCAAATTAAAACCTATTTCTCTCGACTATATCTCTAATGTTTTAAAACCACGCCGGAGAATCTTCTTCCTTTCTCCAAGGAAGAATATACAATTTATCAACAGGTGGCTCACTGTATATTTCCTACCCCGCTTACAGGGGCATTGACCAAGGTTCTCGACTATTCAAGTTTTTAGCCCTGATATTTGCCAAGCAGGGTCAACTCCCACCATCAGCCACAGAATTATATTTTGTAGCAACTTATCTGGGATTTTATAGACGTCTGGAAAGAGTTCTGTAGTCTCCTGAGAGGCTAAGAGGAGGTAACTGAACTCTTGACCTAGAGATTCTGGAGGTCCTCCCTCCAGCTAGTTTCAATAGCACATTGCCTGGTGGTACACTTTATATGTCTGATTTGGGACTCTTTGCCCCCTTCTAGTTGCATATCAGGGACACCCAGATGCTTTAATATCACTGTCACGGGGTTCTGAGTAATTGAGATGGACGAAATGCAATCTTAGCAAACACAACAAGATGATGGACGGAGTTCTGAAACATTTCAACCACTCACCATTAGTCACAGACCTGGGTTTAACTCATCATTCTTTTGCTAATTATGCCACCCCAGTATGGACCCAGCCATGTGCAAATCAGTCTTGACCCTGTTCCTTATGGGAACAGTCCAGCCTGAACTGCTAGGCCAGGTCCTCCCTGGATCAGAAACAAGCATCCTGGGACCAGTTTCAGGGTATTACCTCTCATCAGCCAAGCTAGCTTGAATCCAGTGGCACAGTGAGCAAGGGACCCATGTCTGGGCATGCATTTGGTCACTGAGGGCGAACATCGCCAACACAAGATACAATCTTGGCAGTTCTCCCAAAATCTTCAATGGTGCCCCCAAAATCTATACTACATGCCGTCTTGTCACAAGTGCCAAAAAATCTGATCATATCTCTCCCATCCTAAAACATCAGCTCCCCATGAAAGCAAAGATTGATTTAATTTTGACTTCCTAATTTAATTTAATGCACTATATAATGCCCAACCATCCTACCTGAATGATAAACTTCATCTGACAGGAGGTTGCAGAAACATCAAGAAAAGGAGTCAGCTAATCCTGGAAATCTCAAAATTAAAAAGCACAAAATCTTCCAAATAAGCTTCCTCCTGCCTTACCACCAGGCTCCATCCCTAAATATATTACATCAATCCCTAATCTAAAAATCTTCCACAAAAACCTAAAAACCCACCTCTACAAAATGTATCTACCTAATTCAGTTCCTGTCATCCTCTGCTGCATCCTTTTTATTTATATATATTATATATACACTTTTCCAGTTGTATGTAAAGAACTCCATTGCCCTTGTGGCTCAGTCCCTGCTATATAAATGCTACAGATGAAAAACATAATAATTTTGCTTTTTGCTTTAAATGTGGGATTTTGTATTATAAATAAATAGAGAAGTGGTAACTAAAATAGGTCCGATAATATAAGAGCAAATATGCCTTGAAAGTGCTGCCCTGTCATGTCTCAAGTTAATTCCTTTTTTTATAATGTCAATGTTCTCTGTACCATATGCTGTCCTGTTAACTAAATGGATTGAAAGATAGTTTTTTGTTTCCGTCATTTATGTGAAGAAATTCATATTATGGTTGCACAATGGACAATGATTGTGAAATTAATATATTGAGTATGTATCCAATCAGTTACCGTGGTTTAAACTTTTTCTCATGTTAGTTTTATTTTTCCAACATAAGTTAATATAAGGCTGACATTTTGCAGATGTAACTTATTATCTCACGCACAATTATTTTGAAGCACCAATAACCCTTTAAAAATGTTTGTGGGTCTAATACTTTTAAAGTTGTACATCTTTATTAATATATATAGACAACACTAAAGTGGATAATCTACTGCTAAATAGCTTCCATTGTGGGAAGCATGTTAGAAGGGGTGTTGCCTGAATATGACTGTTTGCCATGACCCATTACTACTTATATATGTTTTCCAATCAGGGTTGACTATTTAAAATATATATAACTTTACTTACCCACTTTGACAATTAGAACAATTTGTTTAGACATTCTGATCACAAAGAATGGGCTTCACATAGTCAATATTTTTCTTATTTAATGTTGTAAATGTCTTCAAAAATATTTTGATGTATAAAATGTAGTGGACACATTCAGTCATTGAGTGTTTTGATCTTTAATACTTTTTAATGGGCAGAGCTGGCCGAGCCCAAGCAACATAAAATCAGGGCCCTGATCGAAGAGCTTCATAATCTTCAACTGCAAGGTGGGCATTTCAAGTTTAAACCAGCAACAAGGAGGACTCCGTGTGGAGACTGTGAAATTTACTGTGGGAACGGAATAATTGGACATGAGCAATAGGAAAAGGTGGATGATGGAGTTACTCCTACCAAAGAACAGAGAACAGTACATCTTAATGGAGTTCCAAAAGCAAGCCCTGCCATCACTCAGGCCTTCTCCTACCACCTCCTTTACCCCAGAGCCCCCACACCACACGGCCTCCAGCTGCATCTCCTGCTCTACCTCCTGCTCCTCTTTCTCCTCAAATTGCCCACCCAGAACCGCAGCAGTCAAGGCCCCAATTTTCCCCAGGCACCCCTGAGCCCTCATGTGTCGGCCAACACTCCCCCCTGATATGTCTCAATGCATGCTCTCAAAGAGGTCATGAGGGCCATGGAAGTTGGACACGTAGCTATCTTTCAGAGTATGCAGTAGTTAATTGGTAGAGTAAGGGTATTCTGATATTCAGAGCAACATATGGCTCTACTATCCCTCTTGACCACCTTGATTGGAGGCCTTACATCATGTCTGCCTCCTCATGTCTACATCATGTCTGTCTCCGCAGCTGACTCTACCTGCTGTTGTCACAGCTAACAGTTTATCTGTTTTAATTGGTTGCTCCTCTAAGTGGGTTACCTTTCTTAGGGGGTGCTGTATCCTGCCACAACCAGTCATGCTTATGCCCCAGAGGAGGAAAATAATGTGGTGGTAAAAGTGGACCAAAAGATGGCTAGGGAGTTTTTCCCAAAACCATAACAATTCCTCTGATAACCCATCTTATTTGGGGAGTGCTTTATTTACAATGGGGATGATGTGCATGTGGACTTTAGGCAGCATATCCTTTAGGATTTAGGTTTTGGGTTCTTGGAGCTGGCGCTTGCCTCTCTTATTTCATGCAATACCTATCTTACTTTTATTTCTGTCATATTTGTGGGGTAGTTGTGTTCTCTTACATTAATTACAACAGGATCTTTTATAGTGGCCCTCACAATGCATGCATTAGAATAATAGTTGAAACATTTCCGAATCACATTTTCTGTGACTACACTTTCTTGGTTATGGGTGTAACTCATAGGGCTTAGTAATTTCTTTCCTTTCTTGGACGTTATATTTTAGGCTTGCTCTGTGGTTGTATCTGAAAGTAGTGTAATAGTATAATGATATAAAAAAAAATAAGTTCATATATTTGTTATTTCCATATACAAGTATGCAACTACTTCGGCGTTATGCGGAGACGGACGTGACCCACACGCGCCGCCGTCACCTGATTCACTGATGCCCCGCCCACGAGAGGAGAGGAGAGGAATGGCCGCGATAGCATTGTTGCGCTGTTGTGCTCCGATTACCGAAGCGCTCTTGGGTTGTCAAGCCCACTAACGCGAACGAGCGCGTGAGAGGCGCATGAGAGGCAAGAGGGGAAAAAAACGGAGTACGGAAGATGGGACGAGCTGGGGGACGGAGCGAGGTACGGGGGGAAAGGCAACTGTGAGACACCGGCGCCGGTACCGAGCAGAGCAGAGCGGAGCTCGTGTACATTTGAAGTGGTGAAAAACAAGCAGCAGGTGGTAAGCGTCACCATGGTGGTAAGTGCCAACGGTGTGCCAAGTGATCCTGCGTGTGTTTGAGCTTGACTGACTGACTGGCTGCCCCGAATATTTTACTGGAGGATAAGAGAGACTCAGCTTAAGGCCAGCCCAGCACACCAAATACGCCAGTGTATGCCAATATACCCCCCAAGATTTAAGGGAAAACAAGGGGAGACAAAGCATTTAAAACCCCCCAAAGACCCACTCGTCCCCCAGCTGTTACCTGGACATTATATCTAGTAGTGCCCAAAGTAAGAAAAGAGAGACTCTCATTTGTTAATCTACTGCACCGACTATTAGTATTTCTATAATTTTTGACACACCTTATTGCGCTGTTTCTTGTTATTGCCTTGTGCCTTGTGCCCATTGCTACGTGCGTGCTACGTGCGTGCAGTCTGCTGCTCATAGTCATCTACTTTACTCTTTGCTGCGGCCTAAGGAAAATAGAAGAGAATGTCGGTAGTCTTAAAGGCAGCGGCAAAATTGCGGAGTAAACAACCTAAGGCTGGGTCAGGAAAGGATTTTTTAAAAACTGGCCAATCACCATTGCAATCACCATCAATGCCAGCTAAAGGTGCTAAGAGAGGAAGAAGGAATGCCCAGCAGAGAATGGACTTAAAAGTTAAAGCGCTAGCATTGGCTGAGAAAAATAAAGTACCTGACCAGAGTGACTTTGATAAAACGTTGAAGGAGGATGATGAAGATGAGGAGACTCTATCTGACCTCTCGGCCGATTTAAGTTTGTTGGCTGTAGTTGGGGAAGAAAGAGATGGAGTAGAACATGTACCGAGCAGAGAGAATGATAGTTTGGCAAGTTCAAAACAATATCCTCTCTTCGGTAGGCCCCCCACGATAAGGGGAAAACCTACTAGCACGCCGCAGCCAAATCAGGAAGAGCGAAAGGCGGAAGGTGAAATGTACTTACAGGGTGCGCAGGATATGCAGGGACAGAAAACGCCACCCATCTCTGCCCATGTGCATGCCCCTTCAGTGCAAGTTACGATCCCACAGCCCGCACTGAGATTGCACACAGGATTAGAACCTATAGCGGTAAGCACAGCTATTCATGGGAAATCACCATTGATCAGTCAGCCGCTGACTGAGATACCAGAAAATCTCCAACCTCAGACACAAACAACACTGCAAAAGACATCGCAAATGGAAGCTGGTAAAGAGATATGCTTAGTGGAGGTCAACTCTATGACTGAAGAATTACAATCAGACTCAGAAAGGGAAGTAGAAAAAGAAAAGGGGGTGCTCCTTGCCTCAAGAGTCAACACAACCCTGGGTAAAAGAGTAGAGCAAGACACTTTAATACAAGAAATGCTCACAACTATTTTACAGGAAATACGAGACCTCAAGGCTTCACAAGCCTTTGAAATATCTCAGCTGCATAATAGGCTAACAAAGATGGAGGAAAGTCTAGGTAGTTTACCAAGAAGGGTTACTGAGGCGGAGGTTCGTATCTCAGACCTGGAAGACAACATCGTCACTATGCAAAAAGATCTCCAGGTGTTGAATAAGAGCAAGAGCCAGATGGAATTGAAGCTTCAAGATTTAGAGAATTATAACAGGAGATCTAACCTGCGCCTTGTGGGGATAGCGGAGGGATTGGAAGGTACGGAAGTGGTGAAATGGACTGAATCCCTGTTGAAAAAGGTAATACCTGAATTACAAGGAGACCTCACAATTACGAGAGCTCATAGGGTACCTGCACATAAACCGTAAATCCTAAATACCCTCGAACTATGCTAATAAACTTCTCTGATTATAGAATAAAAGAACAGATCTTAAATACGGCAGTATCAAGGAGATCATTCAATACCAATGACATTAAAAGTTTTAAAATCTTCTCTGACATGTCAGCAGCTTCTGCTCATAGACGTAAGGATTTTGTCAAAAATGATTGACTCTTTTAAAGCTAAAGGAGCACAGGCGACGATTGTGCAGCAATCCAAATTGAAAGTCATAGCCAAAGGAAAACTGATTATCTTCACTGAGATACCTGAAGCTCAAAATCTTTTGGATGATCTCACAATTGCATGAAGGGGAAATATTTTTTTGGAGGGGTGGGTGTGAAGTGAATCAGGGGACGCAACAGGATGCAACAAGATGGCATCCAATAGGAAGGGGGAGGAAGAGGAAGAGGGAAGGATAGTGGGACGGGTTAGGGATCCTCTTCTTGTGGGAAGGGTGGGATGGGGGGAGGGTGATGGGGGTGAAGCAGCCAGAAAAAGAGAGCTCATGGACGGAATTTTTTTATGTTTTGATTTTTTGAATAAATTTAGGAAAAGGATACATAATGCTGTTAGGAAAATATGCTGTTTTATATAGCTGTTATATTACACATATTGCACATTGGATATTGGACTTGATTGGACATATTGCACATACTGCGCATATTGCACATTGGATACTGGACTTTATCGCACTTTAGTGTTTTCTATAATTGATATAAATCGTACTGTACTATACTATATTGTTTTGAGTGGTCTAATAGCTACCTGATTTGCATTTTAATAGCCTTTTGCACAATTGTTACAAGTGTTACAAGTGTTACAAACTGTACTGTAATATGCAGTCTTAGAGGCGTGATTTGAACTTTATGGTATGATTTACACAATGGCATAATTGCACAATCCTTATATTAGATATGGCAGACTTACGTAATTTGCACTATTTAATGACTTATTTAAATGACCTGTATTTTTGCATATAACTTAGCCTATTTTGGTTTTATCAGGAGAAGAGAGCTAACAATTAAGCGGTTATTTATTGATGTAGCTGGCATATTTATATTACAATTTTTGTTTAGAAAAGTATTTTCTGTGCATATAGTGCATATCACACTTTAGTTGAGATTCCATCGGGCGCATGGATAAAGCAGGCTACATTATGAATAGGAATAAACTTTCAGTTTTATCATTGAATGTCAATGGTTTAAATAATAGGCGTAAAACTGGTGCTATAGAAAAAGTCATCACCCAGATGTAATATTTTTACAAGAGACACATTTTCGAACTTCAGTAGATGCTAGTAAGATGTTTAAAAACTGGGCAGGTTTCTATTGCTCGGCTGTGTCAGGGACAGCTCAGAAGGGTGTGAGCATCTATATAGGCAAGCATGTTCAATTTCATGATGAAGCATCTCATTCGGATATGAGTGGCAGATAGACATTTTTACATGGGAAAATAAATCACACAAGCGTGATACTTGCTACAATCTATGCACCAGTTGTAGATGATCCACTCCTCATTTTACAGTTAAAACAAGCATTGACAGGTATACCTGGTCAGATTATATGGGGAGGGGATTTTAATTATTTGCAAAACCCTGTGGTGGATTCTACTAAAAAAGATCGAAGGCAGAATAAACTACAAGTATGTATTGCATTATTGAGTTGTAAAACAGATTTAGATATTTTAGACCATTGGCGTTTTAATAATCCGAGTAAACGCGAGTACTCTTGCTACTCAGCAAGGTATAACTCATCATCAAGGCTTGATTTCTTTCTAACCTCCCATAATCTGGAAGTTAGTAAATACGAGCATATATCAAATGCCTTCTCAGATTACATACTCATTAAAATGGAAGTTCTTCTTGGGAAGAAAGATGAACAAGTATTAAAAAGGTGGTATTTTAATAAATTTAACTTAGTAGATGAGCAATGGTGTGCAGATTTAGGGAAAGAGATTGGCTTGTTCTTTATAAATAAAGATTCTGCCCCAATCAATATAATATGGGATGCTTTTAAGGCTACATTGAGAGGCATAATTACCTCAAAGGAGATACCAAAACAAAAAGCTAAGAAGGAGGAGAGAATGGCAATAGAAAATAGTCTAGCTTGTGCAAATCAGGAATACTTTAGAAATAGGACTTTAAATAATAGGCAAGAAGTACAGAATGCAAAAACAAGAATGAGGGAATTTTATTATGACTTAGGGGATAGGGCAAGCAGGTTATATCTTCAGACAAGCTATGAAGATAGTGAGTATACGGGAAGACTGCTAGCTTGGCAAGCAAAAGAAGAACAAGTTCGAAACAGAATCGAATGTATTCAGGACAAAGTAACTAAAACTTGCGTAAAAACTACGCCATTAATAGGCGAGGTGTTTCTCAGACATTATAAAGACATATATCAGACAACTCAGCAGGTCTCTTCAGAGATAATTGATGAATTTCTGCGGGAACTCCCAATTCCAACGTTGGAAAATAATTTTAAAGAGCTGCTGCTAGCCGAATTTACAAAGGAAGAACTAGACGCGGTTATCAGCTCTTTGCCTAATTTCAAAGCCACTGGAGATGACGGCATCCCAGTAGAATTTTTTAATGCATTTTCTACTGTACTTTGCCCCGAATTTTTAAAACTTGCAAATTATATAAGTTAAAGCACAGATTTGGTTTTTAGACGCCGAAAAGGCATTCCATCTGGTTTCTTGGAATTGCCTTTTTACAATTTTAGAATATTTTGGCTTCCCAAATGAGATTACTTTTCTATTGAAACAACTTTATACAAATTCTCAGGCCCAAATTTTAATCAACTCTGTTAATATAGGGATATGCCAAATAAATAGAGGCACCAGACAGGGTTGTCCCCTCTCCCCGATTTTATTCACCCTATTCATAGAACCATTAGCAATTGCAATCAGGGAAAAAAGAGCCCATACGGTTCCGGTTCAAGGAATGACAAACATAAAATTGTATGCTGATGACATTGTCCTCTTCCTGAACCCAAAGATAAATACCCAGATGGAAGTTATGAGTATCTTTGCAGAGTTTGAAAAGATAGGGGGCTATAAAATGAATAAGTCTAAAACTGAAAATATATTATGTAATTGTGAAGTGAATTCTCTTTTATTGGAATTTAGACAGATATATAATACCCGTCCAAAGAGATACTTAGGAATTTATGTAACTCAGTGAGTAGAAGATCTTTACTCCCTAAATTATATTCCATTGTTAGAAAAGGTACAGTCTCAGTTAAAACGATGGAATCAATTGCCATTGTCAATAATCGGGCGAGTCGCACTGATTAGAATGTCTATTCTTCCACTTTTCAATTTTCTTTTTAGTGCGGCTCCCTGTGCAATACAGAACACTTTTTTTAGCGAGATAGACAGTATGTTTTCCACTTTTCTATGGGTAAATAAGGTGCCAAGATTAGCTCTTGGCGCTTTAAATTATCCTTTCGCTGATGGAGGTTTATCCCTCCCAAATATTAGAAATTATTATTATGTGACATTTGCACATCACAGTTTTAGATTTTTCTTTTTAGATCCTCAAGAGGTGGATAATTTTTTTATGAATAAGATCCTAAGGGAGTGCAATATAATAGATCCAACAAGAGTGACTAAATATCCTAAAAAAGTCCGGTATAAGACCCTAAAATGGCTATTTAGACAAAAAACCCAGCTGTTAACACATTACGATATTTTAAGAATTAATATTTCAACTAGGCTTTCAAACATACACATGGGGGAAACACGTCTTTTAGAGAATAATATACTAAAACTCTGGGAAGAATACGAATATGTCCAAATCCAGGATTTTATTCGGGGGAATTGTTGGAAAAACTGGGTGGAAATCGAAGCAGGTCTCCAACATTCAAATACAATTTTGAAATGGTCATTTATTAAATTGAAATCCATATTGGAAAACTTAGATATGAATAGCTTGTGTTATAAAATAAGTATTAGTGAAGCCCTTAATTCCCCCACACAATGGAAAATTAGCAATTGGATTAAGATCTTTGATGATAATAAATCTCTATCACTATACGAAAAAGTTAGGGATAGATGGAAGAAAAGAAAAGATATGCAGATTCTTAAATCAACCTGGAATAGGCTTAACAAACTTAATACAGCCATTTTCAGAGGAGCAAACTTTAAACGCATGCAATATTATACGAAATGGTTGATATATAGAACACCCTCTTTTATTCATAAAATATACCCTCAAATATAAGATAAATGCTTTTGTTGTACAGAGAAAGGAACCTGGACACATATCATCTGGGAATGCCCCAAAATCCAGAGTTTTTGGGAGGAAATCGAGAAATATCTTAAATTTATAATCGACCCGGGTATTCTATTTGACAAATCGACAGTGGTTTTGGGCTGCTCTCCCAATACCTCTGCGCATGAGGAAGGGTTGTTTGTTGCAGTTTCAATAGCAAGATCTCTAATTCTGCAAGCATGGAGAACAGAGAAGATACCAACTTTTAATGCATGGAGGGCAAAGCTGTCTAGAATACAAAAACTGGAAAAAAAATATGCATTAAGATCAGGAACTGTAAGAAAATATAAGAAATATTGGAGTATGTTTGAGACATAGAATAACATCTTGTGGGGGATATAAAAGGAGAGAATATATATTCGAGTATACGTTCGGTCACAGCACTCTGCACTTTAGATTATGTTGATTTTTTGCACTATTGCACTTTAAATTACTAGGTCCTCTTCCTGTATTATTGACGTATTGTGACTGCATTATTGAGTATTTTTTTTTTTCTATATGGATATTTATCATAATGTAATACATTGAATTTTGGATTCAATTAATTTTCAGTTTTTTCTTCTCAATATTTTGAAATATGTATTGATATATGATATTATTGTATGTTGATTAAGTCTATGAACTCTCAATAAAAATATATTTTAAAAAAAAAAGTATGCAACTACTTCTATTTTTTATGCTTACGTGCATGTTCTTTTTACATGTTTCATACTGTTTTGCAGCTTTTCTGTTGGGGTGTTGTAATGTGGAGCAGGTGCTATCTTTTTGGTCAGTTTCATTTTAAATGTTTACTTGTTGTTAGGTAGTGTTTTTGAGGTCAGTAGGTTTATTTTTACTTGCTATTAGGGTGGGTTATATTTTTTGACTATTTTTGTTTACTTTGTTATATCGATTTGCTGGTTTGTGATAGATGTGTCTTTCTGGCAGCGTATCACTTTTCAAAGTCGCAGTGTTTTCTTTGAAGACATACATGTAAAGAGATAGAGTTTGGAGAGTGTTTGGTAATTATTTGCTAGTTTACATTTTTAAGTTTATTTACAGGTAAAGTTTTAGTTTACTTTAAAGTTTTACTTACTTGGTTATGTAGTTGTTGAGATTAATATATTTCTTCTTTAAGGGGCTGGTCAGAGAATCCGGCATAGTTTCCTCTTCTTACAGCATTTTTCAGTTAAGAAATATTTAGTTGATGAAATTAGTGTGCTTTTTTAATGCTGATTTAATTGCCTGCCTGATTTTATTGTTTAATGTTGTTTATAATTTGATTTTATTGGTTAATCTAGTTTCAGTTTGAATTTTTTTATGAATTATGTCTCTGTATGGTAAACGCTAATTTAGTTTTTTTATAATGTTTTATATATAACTTGTTCAATTCTGAATATAACTGTATATATATATATATATATATATATATATATATATATATATATATACACTTATTACTATTTGTGTTGATATATACATGTATACATGTTTGTAGTTAATGACAACATAATTTTAGTTATATTGTTATGAATTTCGTTTTTGGGGGTAAATTGTAAATTCTTTGGCAATGAGGTATATATCTTCTTAATTTAAACATTGTATAAAATGTAAATGTAAAATGTTTCATGTTTATTCATGTTGTTTAAATAATTATTTTACGTAAAAAGTGTTTTTTATATTTATTAATGATTTTGTAATTATTTTGGTGACATTATTGTAATCAATATTGTGTGAGTCGATATTTTTGACATATTACATGTGTATTTTTATGGTGACAATATTTTTATTTACGATATTTGTGTTTTTGTTTTAAGAAAAAAATAGATATATTTAACAATGATATTTGTGTTCTCAATATTTGTGATATTATTAGTTAAGTACAAGGAAGTGGTATTTTTGTTCACAATATTTATTTTCCAATACTTTTATGTTTTGACATTGTATACATTTATATTATGTCAGTGATCCCCAAATTGGACCCTCCATTGAACCATCTGTAGATGGATTAAATGCAAGATCATTCTGTATTAAATTACTTGCTGATCTGCATCTACTAGTATTTGTCTCATTCTAGAACACACATTCTGAAGTGCCACAAAGCATACCATTCACATTCATCTCATGTGTGCTGGTGGTGATCTTGTCCGTCACACCACAGCACTTCTGAACCACCAAACCAGGCCCCAAGAAGTAAACAAAGGCTTCTAAGCCATTGCCAACTTCACATACACCTGTATGCATGCCAGATTAGCACCACCTGCACATATAGCACACATCTGCATGGACCAAAAACACATATATTTTATAAAAGTACAAGCAATCTGTTAGTTCAACTACTGTTTCAAATATATTTTAGGGATGTACCCAAGGAGCCAACATGGCCCAGTCATTTTCAGGCACCATATCATCAACAATTGCTTTTAAAGGTATGTTTGCAGACTAGACAAACTGCTAGATATGTATGAGATACATGCACCCTGATATTCTTCCCTGTGTTAACATCAAACCTAAAAGATATCTGGGGATATATTTCTCTGAAAAAGTTAGTGATTTATACCATCTAAATTTCACACCGCTCCTTCGAAAAATTCAGGCCTTGTTTTTACGCTGGCACTCTCTCCCTTTATCCATTCTGGGTCGTGTGGCCTTGATTAAAATGTCTGTTCTCCCTCTGTTTAATTTTCTGTTCTCAAATATTTCATGCATTTTATCAGGTTCATTTTTCGCCCAAGTAGAATCAATGTTTACAGCTTTGCTTTGGGCTAAAAAGTCATCTCGTATTGCACTCAGCACTTTATATGAAGAAGTGGAACAAGGCGGTTTAGCTCTTCCGAATCTCAGGGATTATTATTATGCTTATTTTGCACAATATTTATCTAGATTTAAACCTGAATCACAGTCAAACTTTTGTATCAATAGTTTTGTGGATCTTATGTGTAAGGAAAGTCAGATCCTCTCCCCTCTCTTAGGGCCTCATGTAGGAAGCCAAATACCGGTCGGTAACGGACGATTTTCGGTAATTATACCGTTACCGACCGGTATTTTGGCTTTTGAGATGTAGGGGGAGAATTTCATGATTCGGTATTTACCGAATCGGTAAAATTACCGAATCAGTAATATTACCGATTCGGTAAATACCGAATCATGAAATGAGATGTAGGGGGAGTGTGTGGTGGGTGTGGGGATTCGTTATTTACCACCAACTAAAGGTTGGTGGTAAATGACGAATAGGTGAAAAAAAGCATTTTTGTGCACGTTTAAGTGTGCAATGTGGCAGACATACATGCCCTTAGGGCATGTATGTGCGCCACATGTGCACACATGGCCGAATCAGGGGTGCAACAGGGTGTCAATGTGACACCCTGCCACCCTTGCATGTGCTCCCCCATTACCGAATTGGTATTTACCGATTCGGTAATGAGGCATACCTTCCCATCAATGGGAAGGTATGCCTCATTACCGAATCGGTAAATACCGATTCAGTAATTTCCGAATTTTTCCCATTCGGTAATATTTACCGACTCATTACCTACATTGCATTTACCACTTCATAAATACCGAATCGGTATGATTCGGTATTTATGAAGTGGTAAATGCCAGCCCACCTACATAAGGCCCTTAATTTTCAAATCTCCCACATTGGTACTCTATAAGTGTCTCCATTGTTTTTTTTAAAAACGACAAGCACTTTATAAAAGATACTTCATTCCTGTAATTAATTCAGCCTCCTTATTATCCAGCATTCTACCATTAGCAGAAATTACGCAATCGTCAGAACTTTCTGCAAAATGGGCTTCGGTAGGTTTCTGTAAGGTCTCAGACTTTCTGAGGAATGGAGGATGGCTGACTTTGACTGAAATGTCGCAAGTAATTACTAATGATTTTATTCTTCTAGGGTCATATAATTTCCTCCTTAAATTTCTTGTTGAGCTAGATGCTTCTCAAATTGGCAAACAACATCAATTGGTTACTGAACTCCTAGAGCATACTTCTGGTTGGAATCCCGGGATATGGAAAAAACGTTTAGCCTCAACTAGGGGATTGGATCTTGGACAAAAGGCAATTAAAAAATGGAAGGACCATGAAGATTTTGAGATCTCTGTTAATTTATGGACGGCCATTAATAAATTGAATTTTGGCACATTAAGAGGGGTGAATTGGTGAAGGATGTTGTTTTTTAGTAAATGGCAACTTTACCGAACCCCTATTTCCCTTTCAAAAATGTATGCCAATCATTCAGCAAATTGCTTCCGCTGTAATATCCATCCCTCAGCCAATTGGTCGCATATTATGCTGCAATGTTCTAAGATTCAGAAGTATTGGGAGGACATTTTTTGTTATTTGGAAACTGAATGTTGTATCCAATTAGCAATGAATGATTTGTTAATCATTTTCGGTTTTGACCACGACCTTTCTATCTGCGATCAATTGGTAACATTTTTATACATTTCAATGGCGGTAGCTAGATCATTGCTATTGCAAAGGTGGCGTACTGATTTGATTCCCTCTGCCCTGGAGTGGGTCCATAAAATGCAAGCGGTTAGAAGAAGAGAACGTATTTATGCACTTCGGGTGGGGGGCCTTAGGAAGTTTGAAAAAATCTGGGGCACATATTTTGATTACATTTCGGAGAGGTTATTGTCTTGTGTTGAATTTATTTTTCCCTGATATTTAGGTGCTTTAGGTAATATCTGTGATATTTATACATTTCTGGAAATGTAATGATATGTCCGATTGTAACTCTCTTTTATTAAATGGACATTTCTGATCTCAATGTATTTAATCTAGTGCAATAATTACGGACTTCAATAAAAAATTTAATTAAAAAAAATAATTGCTTTTAAAGTAGGCCTGGGCAGTAAATTCCGTTCCGTTCGCGGAATTTGCGGAATTTGGGTAATTTCGCGTTCCGCGGAGAACGCGAAATTGCCCAAAAATCTGCGTTCCGCGACTTTGCGAAATTTTTTGCTTGTTTGCGTTCTCAATATGCGTGTTCGCGAGATATATCACCCCGAGCATGCAAACAGCGATCGCGAACAGGAAAAAAGTATCGCGAACAAGCAATTCCGCGTGTTTGCGGAATTTCTGCGTGTTCGCGGAGATTTTTTACCGTTTCGCGGAGATTTGCGTAACACGATTCCGCAAATTCCGCCCACCCCTATTTTAAAGGTATGTTTGCAGACTAGAAAAACTGCTAGATATGTATGAGACACATTGTAAAGTAAAACGTTGAGTATTTCAGCTGTCAAATGTGACATGTGTAATATTTTCTCAATTCTCCACTATAGATGAACAGAATTCCACTTTGAGAACATGGCTGATGACAACATACACAAATCGAAAGGCCCTCAGGAGCTGATAAATGTTTTGGTTGGCCTTTATCACACCTAATGAAATCTGACACTGCTGGGCCGGGATTCATTGGATGTAATAAACAGAGCCCGAATATGAGTTTGTCCAGAGAACAGGGAATAAAATTGTGATTTGGATGCTTACAGTATCAAAAATCCCCTTGTGCTGGTGATATCCAGGCATTTTTACCCTGACAAATTTCAACAGCTTTTACCTGCAGAAATTTAAGAGGTGAAAATGGTGGGAGTGTGATGTTTCCCATTGAACTCATAATTCAGGTAAGTGAAAAAACAGTTATTCACACACTTACAAGAAATATATGTGCCAGTCATAAAGACTCAGCAGAAGAAGCTTAAAACAGAGTACCCAGGGGGTATGTTGCATAAGAGAGTGGGTTTTATAGTATATTAACGTCTAGATGGCTGAACCTAATGAGAAGCAGACTTCTCTACCACCCAGGATTGTCTTGACATGATAATGTGTGGAACATTAAACATCCTAGCTAATCAAAGTGAAATGGTAAGTGACCAATCCGAAGGCAGCATTGTGCAGCCACTAGAGGACAGCACTAACACAGACTATAATTTCATAGGAGGAATGGATGAGGGGACCGGAAATCATTGTGAACGCCTTTACTTATAAGTAACATAAACATAGAAAAACCTTACCTGCATGTGTCACAGAGCAACATTAGTAACTCCGAACTGCAGCACATTAATATGTCCATTGTAATGACAGAGTACATAATTGCAGTGGGGCTTTTATAGGTGTCTGGTCCCTCATTTGTTGCCATCGCCAATTGCCAGGGCTGCGCTCCTGCTCTGTGCAAGCTATTCCTGAGTGTGGCAAATCACGTGGTGCCATGGTTTTTGTTTCATCCACTATCCTCTTTGTGGGTGCCATGGCGCTGAGTGTCAGGACTGCGGCACCAATTCTCTTCACGGAGGCAGAATGACGCTCAACTCCCTTGCCCCTTCTCCGGAACACACTGCATGTGAGCAGCTGCTCCAGATGGGGGGAAAGGGGAATGGGACAGAGAAGAGACACTCGTGCTGGCCTGGACTCCCTCCTCAGTCAGGTGTAGATTTCCGAAGGATACCTAATCCACAGAAGAGAACAACATATCAATCTATACCTCAACTTACCTCAGAATGTCTGATGGTTCTTATTCTTCCTTTTTCTGCCTACCAGGTTTCTGCAGGAGTTTCTGCCCCTCTTCTTAAGACCAGAGGTCCACTTCTGATTAAACAGAGTGGATGACCTAATGCACAGAGGGATAAATGTACAGGTAACGTGATCCTATTCTAGTTCTCACACTCTCTTCTAACTGTGCTATTCTATCTCTTCTCTCTCTCTTACCTATTCTCTGGTCTTTCTATCGTTTACCTCTTTTCTGTTAGTACTTTGATGTAGTCCAAAAGATGAGTGCTCAGTTCAGAAGGTTTCTCTGTTGGTCTATGACCAACTGTTCCGCAATTGCACTGCTTCACTGTTGGATAACGCGCAAAAAGGGACAGGGAAAGGAAAATGGTAAGGAAAGAATAGGAAAAGCGCAAGGGAGGCAAGGAGTGCAGTGAAAGCAGGCTTGAACGCTTCTCAGTCACGCAATCCTAGATTGAAGCAAAGAGCAAGGAATACGCTGCCACAAACAGTCTCGTGCTTACTTGCTTCTTGTCTTAACCTGGTCTGTAGATATACTTCAGTCTCCTTCTCTCGACGGTAAGCCTACCGGAGTAAAGGAGACACTAAGTTACCTTGTCCGCTGTAGTTTTGTGTTCAGACGAAAGTCTGTATTTCAGGACTCAGCATATCAACTTCTGCGAATGCCACTTCCAACTGAATAGCAGCAATAGGTCTTCTCGGCCAGCGAGAGGGACTGACTGAGTTCTCTGACTGTGAACTTTCTTACACTACGACGCGTCAATTCTCAACTTAACGCAACTCGGAGTGTAAGGCAGGGAACCTTGAGTCCCTACCGCGTGAATACATGCGAGGGTACAAAACTGGCGCTCTGACCAGAATTACTAGGAGTATCCAGAATACACGACCTCTCTCAGACTTTGGCGAATTGAAGTGCACGGTGGAATGCTCTTCCACTGCGCGCGAAGTCTCACTTCCCGCGAGACTTAAAACTCCAACAGTACTGGGGTAAACTAGGCGGCCATCTTGTAATGGTTGACCTAACAGGAACGGTAGACCAACAATTGAAAAGAGAAGGCTTCACTATGACTCGATGTCTCTTCTGAGAATGATTAATTAGAGTAATGGCGTTCACATAGTTCCTGACACTGAGTTTTCCAAGGGTTTAATTTCACAGTCAGGTTTTTTTTTTGCAGAAACAATTTTGGGCAATGCAAAGTGTTTGTTTTTGTGTGTGGTGCATTCATTAATAAGGAAATAAATAAGCCTATTCTACTGTAAACATAATTGTCTCCTTCCTGCCATCACTGGCTTCAACTCACTAGGTACTTTTTCATTCCTGACTTTTCTGGCTCTCAGAGGCTGCCACTTTTTGATTCTTGATATATTATCCATGTAGATAAACAGTTTTACACACTTTTTGGTGAGGGTGCCATCACACAATGCTGTCATTCACAAAGTGCATCATTCCTTTCCATGTGACTGCGCAATAGTATCAATGCCACGCAGCACAAAGTAAAGTTGGCTGAAATGTCAGTTAACAGAACTCAATGCTACAGGGTTTCATGCTGCTCTGTATTGCACAAATCTTAGTAATTCAATTATTTTTATTAGGTTTTAAAAAAAATATTCAATGCAGCATTATAATACAATAAGTTTTTTTTGCACTACATACATTATAAGAGATTGATTCAGCATCTTCAAACTTGAAAAAAATTATAACATTTGGATTAACTAGTTGGATTTGTCTTGGGGAAGACAGACTTGGAAGGGGTGGAGGAAAGAGAAATATACGAGCGGAAAACATAATTAGACAGATGAGGGAATACAGTGGGTGCTTGTTAGGGGGCTATGAGTAAGGGTAATGTGTGGCTAGATCCCAATTTTGGCCCATATCCACCTTATGTCTTGTTATTCTCTATCAGAGGAGGGCACAGGAGGAGGAGACTGATGTGAGATGACAGTGGGGTACTCTACTATAAGCTCTTTGAAATGTGTTAGCATGAAGTTCCAGTCTGTTGCTAGGAGACGTTTTCTTATTCTTTGGGCTGCCTCACAATGCAGCGCAGTATTTTCTGCTTCACCCCAACAGAGCAAAGCTCAACATCAATGGAGAATGGTTGGGGGCTGTAGTGCATGCCAATGCATAGTTAGTATGCATTTGGCTAAAAGAAGAGCAAAATTAGCAAAGCACATTGGAGGATCAGGTTGACACCATGAAGAAGAGGTCAAGAGTCCAGAGTAGGCTTGAAGTAGGCTTCATTAGGCTACAGCCAACAGAGACTCCATCCAGCATCCAAGCCTTGCAACTGTCAACTGACAAGTCCACAACAGCACTAAGCAACCCCCAGGTTCCTCATTCCATGGATGGTCACCTAGGAGCAGTGAGCTGCATTCCACCATAGGAGCATGACACTACATCACCTCCCCCTCAATAATAACCAAGAAGCAGAAAACAAGGAAGATATAAGATAATAAACAAAGCAAAATGTACAGTTACTATCAGCAGCACTGCAAGAAAGACACAGCTTATTTGATATAATCATGCAATCTAACAGTGTGCCTGACCACCCTGCAAGGCCTGGAGACCTCCTCTTGTGAAACAGCATCCGTATGTTCAACCACATCAATAGGTTGACATCTGGCCACTCTGTTTAAGTTCCACACCCTGTGACATTGAACGGGTTGCTGAACTTTGAGTTCCCTTTTATCCATACAAGGAGATTTGATCTTTACCCAATCACCCACAGACACCATCGTGTTCTTGACAGCTCTTCTCTCATCAAACCACCTCTTTCTCTTCTCCATAACCACTCTCTCTCTCTCTCCAACCTTCTGCACGACCATCATCACAGTCAATCAACGATCTATTTCCAGAGACCCATGAAGGACACACTTCCGTGTTTGTCACCCTTTTCTGTAAAAGAATGTGGGGTAAACCTGTACTCCCTCGCTTTCTTTCTCATGGCCTCCTCCCACTCTGCACCCATAGCAACGGCGTGTTGCAAGGTCTACTTCAACACCGTGACGGACCTCTCAACCACATCATTGATTTCTGGATGGTAAAGAGCTGCCTTCTTGTATTTGATCCCTCTGTTATGCAAGAACTCCTCATCCACCCCTTAGGTAAATTGTACACCTGTGCCCGAGAGTAAGGACAACGGAAAACCCTCCCTCTCGAAGAGATCATCCAATAACTCAATGACTACCGTAGACTCAAGAGCTCACCACCTTAATTTCTGGCCACTGTGAGTACATATCCATGCAGACCAGGACATAACGATGTTGAGTATTCAGGTTCCAGGACCTAAAATATCAATTGTAATATCCGACCAAGGCTCCTTAGACTGCTCCCTCAGCACCATGGGTTGTGTTCTACATTTTAGAATTGTATCGCTGCACGTACACTCTGCACAATTCTCTAATCCTCTCTTTATTTTTGACAATTCCCATATGGCTGACATGAGCACTCTTTAACAACCATTCCCATAAAGTAAGTGGCGGAACGAATTTGCTGCCCCTCAAGAGAAGACCATCAACAACTGCTAGTTCATCTTTAACTTGCCAAAAGCCCTTCAAGACCTGACTACAATCCTTCTTCTCACACCACCCTTCCAAAATCATCGGCACCACCTTTTGTAAAGTATCATACTCTGCTAATAGCTCTCTCCATTCGGCTTCAGAAACAATACCATCACTAATCAGGCACACGTTGACATTCTCCTCAAACTCTTCTCCACCAAACCATTCCCCCTCTTCAGACACTTTATCATGCATATCATCCAACCTAGACGAACAGTCAGCCAGAGTGTTACTGGCACCAGGCAAATACGAGACAACAAAATCAAATTCCTGTAAAGCCACCACCCACTTTCGTATGCAGTGGGAAACGAAATCAACACCTTTTTTAGTAAACACATCCTTCAAAGGTTTATGAACCGTCAACAACTCAAAATTGCTACCCCAAAGGAATCTCCGCACGGATGGACCAAAAGATGGCAAGGGCCTCACTCTCCAGAACGGAATAATTACACTGCGCATACCTCAAGGGTCAAGACATAAACAAAATGGCTTTCTCTTCACCCTTGGGCTTCTGAAGCAGCACCACACCTAATCACTTAGAGCTGGCATCTGTCAACAAATAAGATTCCTTCTTTGTGTCAAAACTGCCCAGATCCTGCACCTTGCTCAAACACCTTTTCAGGTTCTGAAACTCATCATCACAAGCATTTGACCACACAAATTCACAACCCCTCTACAGGAGATGTTTTAATTGACCAGTCTTTTCAGCAAAGTTGGGTACAAACTTGTAATACAATTCGGTCATCGCCAAGAACTTCACAAGCTCATCCTTGTTCTGAGTGATCCTAAGCTTGCAAATGGCGCTGACCAAAGAAGCCTTTGGCCTAATACCACTCACTGACACCAAGTGTTCCAAGTACTCGATCTCTGCCACATCAAACTTATATTTGTCAGCTTGCAGGGTTAAGCCAAAGACACACAACTGATGGACGGAATGCAGAACAAATCAAAACATTCACCCCCGTCAAGAGATCTGGGTTAAATCCATCATTCTTTTGCTCACCATGCCACCCCAGTTTCGACCTGGCCATATGCAAATCAGTCTTGACCCTGTGCCTCATGGGAACAGTCTAGCCCGAACTGCCAAGCCAGGTCCTCCCTGGACCGGAAACAAGCATCCTAGGACCGGTTTCGGGGTCTCACCCCTCTTCAGCCAGGATAGCTTGATTCCAGTGGCACAGTGAGCCCGGGACCCACGTCTGGGCATACCCGGTGCACTTAGGACGAGAAAGCAAAAGACACACAATTGATGGACTGAATGCAGAAAAAATCAAAACATTCACCCCAGTCAAGAGATCTGGGTTAAATCCATCATTCTTTGCTCACCATGCCACCTCAGTTTAGACCTGGCCATATGCAAATCAGTCTTGACCTTGTGCCTCATGGGAACAGTCCAGCCCTAACTGCCAAGCCAGGTCCTGCCTAGACTGGAAACAAGCATCCTAGGACCGGTTTCGGGGTTTCACTCCTCTTCAGCCAGGATAACTTGATTCCAGTGGCACAGTGAGCCCGGGACCCACGTCTGGGCATACCCGGCACACTTAGGGCGAGAAAGCAAAAGACACACAATTGATGGATGGAATGCAGAACAAATCAAAACATTCACCCCCAGTCAAGAGATCTGGGTTAAATCCATCATTCTTTAGCTCACCATGCCACCCCAGTTTAGACCTGGCCATATGCAAATCAGACTTGACCCTGTGCCTCATGGTAACAGTCCAGCCCTAACTGCCAAGCCAGGTCCTCCCTGGACCAGAAACAAGCATCCTAGGACCGGTTTCTGGGTTTCACCCCTCTTCAGCCAGGATAGCTTGATTCCAGTGGCACAGTGAGCCCGGCGCACTTAGGGCGAGAAAGCAAAATACACACAATTGATGGACGGAATGCAGAACAAATCAGGGTTAAGCCAGCATCACACAGTTTCCTCAAGACCATTCTCAAACTCCCATCATGCTCTTTAGAATAAACCTCAAACACAATAAGATCATCCTCGTATACTTTGACACCATCAACTCCCTTCAAGATGCTTTCCATGATCCTCTGAAACACTGAAGAAGCAGAGATTAGACCGAATGGCATCCTCAAGAACTTGAAGGTGCCCCACGGTGTAACAAAGGCAGTGAGGTCTTGAGAGGTGGAGTGCAATTTGACCTGATGATAGGCCGACGTCAAGTCGAGAGATGAAAAATGCTTTGCCTTCCCCAAGGGAACATAACATTTCACTGATTTTGGGTAGAGAGTAGTTATCCACCACCACCGCCTTGTTGAGTTCTCTTAAGTCCACACATAGCCGGGCCTCCCCATTTGCCTTGCGGGCCATAACAATCGGAGAAAGCCATTAAGTGGCCTCAAAATCCTGTATTATGCCATTGGCGATCAATTTTTCCAACTCAACCTTCATACTTTCCTTTACCCTGAGCGTAACACCCCAAACTTTATCTACATTCAGTACTGAACCAGGTTTAATTTTGATGCAATGCATGTAACTTATGAGACACCCCAACATGCTATTGAACACTTCTGGAAATTCCTTTACCCAGGCATTCCACTTTTCACCCACCTGGCTGACAAACGGCATCTCCTTTAAACACACTGAGGGGCTTTCATTGGGATCCAAAAATACAAGCAAATGATGTTGGTGAAACCAGCTCATCAGAGAGTCTCCCTTCATGGAAACATACACATTTCCCGGGATGATCCTCCCCTTAAAGTCGATTGTGCCCCAAAATTAACCTAGGAGGTCAATAAATTCTCCTGTGTACCCCCTTGGCTTTATGTCTGGCTTCAAAATTTGACTTTCTTGACCAGATATTGATCAAAGAAAAACTTGGGAATTAATGTTACCTTGGCCCCAGAGTGAAAACGCATTTTTACTGGTGCATTATTAACCAATACCACCTCTATGGGACCCTCGCCACCAGACCCTTTGATCTGACAGATGTTGACCTCTTCTACCTCATCTTCATAGAGGTCCACTTATCCGACTTTTTTTTTATCTCTACTGGACCTGCAAAATTTTGCAAAGTGACCCTTAAACCCACATGCACTGCAAGTAACCATCCATCCCGGACAATCCTTAAAACTCGCCATGTGGCCAGAGTTTCTACATATGAAACATTTACCCTGGAAGTTCTTTACGAGAACAGATTTGTTTTCTGTCTTTGTGAAGATTTTGTTTCTGACCACCTTATCCTTTACTACCTTCATAACGCTACCCTCACTTTTTTCTAGGGGAACAGTCTTCCATATCGTTTCCAAATGGCCTTTGAATGTTCATGAGTCTTTCTAATAGTGAGCACCTCATGTAAAGAGGGATCATCCTTCTGTCATAAACTGTCCTTGGCTTTATCAATACTACAACCCAACATTAGCTGATCTCTGAGTTGCTCCTCTAATGACAGCCCAAAGTTGCACACTGAGGCTAATTTACGCAACTCGATGATGTACTGTTTACCGACTCCTCTTGCCTTTGCATCCTTCTGCATACATTTCAAGAACTGTGCTCACCTTCAGCAAATAATGTAGGTCCAATTTTTTCACACAGATCTCAAATTCATTTAGACTTGAAGAATCACTATAATAAAATTCGGGATGATGTTCAAACACATCTTGTCCCTCCGAATCTAAACAGTTAATTAATAAGGATTTTCTTCTGCTTCAACACCCTCCGCATTCTTCGCAAGACCTTAAAATGGATCCCCGCAGGGTCAAGGAAGACAGTCACCCACGCACTCATCACCAGCAGACTGGACTATGGGAACACCATCTACGCCGGCATAAACAAGTCCCTACTCCAAAAAGTTCTAGACAGAATACCGCCGCCAGACTTATCCTTGGCATCCCCCTGCACAAACACATCACCTACAAAGACTCCACTGGCTCCCCGTGGAGAAAAGGATCACCTTCAAAACACTCACCCACACCTACAAATGCCAACACAACACCAGACCCGAATACCAAAATGACATGTACCCAAAAGAAGCCTTCGATCTTTCAACCTCACAGTGGCCAAAACCCCACACATCCACAGAGCCAGAGGAGGAGAAAAATCCTTTTCTCACACTGCGGTCAAAACCTGAAACAAGCTCCCAGTAGAGATCAGACTCGCACCCTCCCTGAACACTTTCAGGAAGGCTCTCAAAGTATGGCTCTTCGGCTAATGGATCTGCGAACGCCCCCCCGTCAGCACCTTGTGACCCTCACGGGTGAGTAGCACGCTTAACAAACCCTTGATTGATTGATTGATTGATTGATTTCTCTCAGCACTAAGAGATGTCCCGCATACCCTAGCATAATGGGTAAACACCCTTTTCCACTTCACCCAGGGAAGAACCGGTTCATCAGGTGAGGAAAGAAAAAAGGGTGGAGCAGGAACATTTTGCATTGTTGCAACTTATGGTCTTGTACCTTCTAAAACACTGCTGTCAACACCTATTAGTGTTATTTGAGCAGTTATCTCAAGATGCTGTGCATGTAAATGTGCTAAAACAGGTAGTGAATAAGTTGTGCAAATTAGCATGCTTCCAAAAGATCTCTGCGCTGCTCGCACCACTACAAAGTTAGCTAAACTATAGCAAAAGCTGTGTGGGTCAGCGTTTTTACCAATGGCTTCTGCGCTGCTCGCATGGTTAACACACCCAAAATGAAAACTTTAAAAGCTGTGCGTATCAGTGTGTTAATAAACGGCCTCAGTGCTGTACGCAGCACAAAATAAATTTTGAAAAAGCTGTGCGCATCAGCGTGTTACTGACCGGCTTCAGTGTTGCTCACTTAGTTGACCCACAACAGGCTCAACTGGGGCGCATAGCAGGATGAGTCGAGTGCATCAGCTGGCCCCAGTCATGCACGTCAGCTGCATCAGCGCAATGCGGAAGTATTAGGATGTGCGCGTCAGTGTGGAACATGAGAATTACATGGCTGCTTGCAGCAGTGAGACAGAATAACATACGGTCCAATCCAAGATGGCCATCCGTATGCCTGACATGGAGGTAGAGCAGTGTCACACGAAGGCGTACGCTACTCTCTGGGACAGTACTCACATAGAGGAAGATACACACGTCACCACGGCTTGTGACATCTCTAGGCACCGCTGACTTTTTACACGCATCACCCCGGCTTGTGATGTATGTGCCCCTCCATCTCCAGTCACCGCGACTGCTCCTTGCAAAAGCTGATTTCGCATGCATGGCTGTGTGTGGCTTAACACCTGGTGGTCCATGGTGCTGATCGTGTCGCCCTCTCAATTTGGACACCAATCAAGGGAGGAGCAGCCAAGGGTTTCCAGGACATGGCTCTCCGGCCGTCAACTCAGCGCCACGTCATCCAGCCAGCAAAGCTGGGTAGAGCAGGTAATCTTGATGTGTTGGGGTCTCTGATGGACATGTGGGTTTCTTCCAGCTTCCGGTCATCACCAAATGTAGGATCAGGGTGACACCATGAAGAAGATGTCAATGTCCAGGGTAGGCTTGAAGTAGGCTTTATTAGGTCACAGCCCACAGAGACCCCATCCAGCATCCAAGCCTCGCAACTGTCAACTGACAAGTCCAGAACATTAATAAGCAACCCCCAGGCTCCACATTCCAGGGATGGTCACCTAGGAACAGGGAGCTGCATTCTAGCAGAGAAGCAGTACACTATATGTATCCTCACCTTGAAACTTCTCCTCCTTGGAAAAATACCCAGTGCTGTAGCTTCCCATGAGTTGAGTATTGTTAGCACAAATCTTAGTGCTGCTGGCCCAGGATGTACTTACTTTTTGTGTACACTCATTATAGATGTGTGGCTATGGTATGATTCAACAATACAGTCATCAGAATTTCGTCTGAATTGACATTCATGTCCTTATATATTATTTATAAATATGTCACCTATTTTTGAGTACAGAAAATCTACGTCCAAGTGATATTTTTGGAAAGCTATATTTAGAACATAATGTTTAAGCCAGATGACATTTCTGTACACAATATTCAGAGATTTCTTTTCCCATTAGGGAGACCCACATTCAGCCTATGCACATCTGTGAAATATAGGAGTGTTAGGTGGTCCTTTATCCCAAGCGACAGGGAGCCCTGTCATTTTATGTTAGTCCATGGAGTAACAGGTGTGAATCCTGGCAGGGCAGACTGGTTGATAATCAGAGCTGGGTGGGTATTAATATAAATTATTAAAAGCACCAAGGGATTGTCCTGTTTTACATAGTCTATAAACAAAATGTTCAGTGTGTTCTTGTTTTGCTCTATGCTGAATGGAATCTTTTCCGATTTAGCGGCGCTTCTGATCTCAACCCCATGAATTTTAATGCTCAAATGCCAACCTGACTCCTCAGGTCTCCATTCCTTTCAGTCCTCTGCAGAAAACGGTTGTATAGACCCCCCCCCCCCCCCATCTAACCCCTTTCTCCACAGCCTTCTTTCAGATATAGTAATAAGACTTCCATCGCAAGCACAGCCATCCTCTAGAACATTTCTTGTCCCCGGGAGCACATGTTCTTCCACCAGATGCCCTCCTTTGACATAAGTAGGGGCCAGGAGGGCATCATAGGTGATGAGAGTTATTGAGAGTAGGAGAAGAGGCTAACTCTTCGCAAGGCTTTGTTTTCTTGCTCGGCTAGGCTGGCTCTCCAAGCACTGATTAAATTAGCCATGCAAGCCAGCTATGTGTGCCCCTGTTATTCCAGCTCTGCCTTCAACCAGTGCTGTATGTAGTACACCACTTGCCATGTAAGGTGAATGTGTGTATAGCACGTAAACCGAGGCTGCTGTTGGATTCACATCTGTATTACTGCTCTTTGTCAGGGTCTATGCTCCATGTTATCCATATGTGTGAGGTAACTGGATTCTGTTATGGAATGTGGGGATGCTGGGGAATCAGTCCAGTCAAGTCGGTTGATACAGTTGGAGGGTACTCTGCTGTAAGGAATAAAGCTAACATCTTGAATCTACTTTCTGGCGTTTATGTGAATTTAAGAAGTGGCTACAAGCTGAAGCAACACCTGTTACCCCTTTCACTCATACAGCACAGGAGCGGTGTTGTCTCCTCCCGAACCCGAAGTTCTTCTCTACAAGGGATTATTTGGAACTGCACTATGTCTCTTCTCGGTTCAAAAATTTGGATGAGCTGTATTGGTCACTGGTACTGTATTTTACTTTTATTTTCAACAAGAGAGCGCTGTTACATGTGCTGACTGAACTGTGTGAGGGCAGTTTAACTTTATGCGGCAACTGTTTATCCAAGGAGAATGTGCCTTTTCCACGTGTGTGTGCCTATGAAGTTCCACGCTTGCCCGAGCAGCCTCCCGCAGTTTTTTTCCAATGCTACACAGTTTTGAAATTCTATTTTGATGTTATGTCGGAGCCATGACTGTTTCTATAATTTGTCAAATTACTCCTCGTGCGCCTGTTCTCTTTCTGCATGCGTGTCATTGCAATGTGACTGGTGGAAAGGTTGGCTCTTCTTTACTGTTCATCTGTGGAGTCCTCTGTCTTCTACACTTCCATAACGATGTGCCTCCCTTCTGGCATTGTTCTCGGAGAAGGCAGTGAGGTCATCATGCTCTGCCTGTGCTCCAAGTGAAGACTAGTGCTCATCCTGCATTGTTCTGATGTTCTTTAGCGTTTCCTATCACAGTCATCACACTCTGCCTGTGATTCATAGGAAGACTGGAGCGCGTCCCGAATGCTGTCTTTTGGTGGTTTCCTTCACATCTGTGAAGTCATCGTGTTCACTTCGTGTTTCTTCTAAAACACTGAAGTGCATGGTAGTTCAGTGATTTGCACACTTGTAAGATGCACATAATTTCTGTGATTTGCATACATATGAAGTGCGGATTATTTCAGTGATTTGCACACTTGTCTGGTGCAGATTGTTTCAGTGATTGACACACTTCCGAGGTGTGGATAATTTCCATGATTTTCACACTCTTGTTGTGCAGATTCTTACGGTGATTTGCACACTACGGGCCCAATTCACAGAACTAACTTAAGACAAAATCCTAAACTTAATACTTTTGGTATTCACAGAAGGCATTTAGTAGTAGTAAAGTTAGGATTTTGTCTTAAGTTTGACTTAAGTTTGTCTTAAGTTTGACTTAAGACAGTCTTAAGACAGTCTTAGGACAGACTTAGGACAGACTTAAGACAGACTTAAGACAGACTTAAGACAAACTTAAGACAGACTTAAGACAGACTTAAGACAGACTTAAGACAGACTTAAGACAAAATCCTAACTTTACTACTACTAAATGCCTTCTGTGAATACCAAAAGTAGTAAGTTTAGGATTTTGTCTTAAGTTAGTCCTGTGAATCGGGCCCAGTTTCAAGAAGAGTTTGTATTTCCACAGTTTATAAACTATTCAGTGATTTGTACTCCCTTATTTATGCATATTCTTACAGCGGTTTGTACGCTACGTTAACTAAAGATTGTAATTTTGTGTCGTTCGTCTTCAACCATGAAGTTTGATCCTACAACTAAATTTCTGCAGAATAAAGGGGATCCACCCATTCCGTAGATGCGTTGGTAAGAAGAGTTTTTGACATATATGACGGCTATTGATGATGATAATATGTCTAATGAGCGCAAGAAAAATATCCTCCTGCATTGTTTGGGTTCGGGAGGACAGTTGACCTTTCGCACTCTACCACATATTACTATGCAGCGGGAGGGTGATTACAAGGAAGTTAATGTTTTTCAGGAGGCACTGTTAAGGTTGGAGAATAGATTCAACCCTATAGCTAGTGTGGCGTTGAACCGGTTCAAGTTTTACACCAGAGCACAAGGGAGTGAGGAGAGTTTTGATGAGTTTCTAACTGCTTTGAGGAGGTTATCGTTACATTGTAATTTTGGAGTGATAACTGATGAGATGACCAGGAATCAAATTATAGTGTGTGTGAAAAGTAGGAAAGTGCAAGAACAATTGTGGGTCATGGAGGATCCAAAGCTGCAGGAAGTCATCACCACGGCTAAGGCATTGGAACAATCTGAAAGGTGGATGTAATCTGTGCATGCATCAGAGAAAGTCAACAAAGATGACGTTGATGAGGTTTGTGCAGTAGGTGCGGATAGTGCTTGTAAACATGTGGAGGAGTGGTTAAGAAATGGTATGGAGTGTTCAAATGGACTACAGCTGACAGAGGCAAACAGGTTTGAAGGAGAGAGATGTATCAAGGATGACAGGTTTCCATGTTATTGCTGTGGTAGTGCGGCTCACATTGCTCCTCACCTCGTTGTCCTTCTATTGGGAAAATGTGTAAAGTGTGGCAGAATAGGACATTTTGTCAGGGTCTGTCGTGCTTTGAGGAGAAGCAGTAATTTGGGTAATAAGAGTAAGGTATTTTATCTTGCATGTGGAAGTGTGTGTGATGAAGGAAAGTTGGAACATGTAAGAGGGTTTGTTGAGGAATCAGATGAAGTCAGAGGGCTGGTTGTGTCTATTTCTGATGGGGTAGTGGAGAATATGGAGGAGACAATTAAGAACTCCCCAAAGTGTGTTGTGAATATTAATGGTGTTTATTTAGAGCTTATGGCGGATTTTGGGTCTCCATGAACAATTGTCACTACTGAATATTTCCTTCATAAATTTGGACATGTATGGAACCTGGAAGGTCTGAAACCTTCAGACATCATTGCCAACAGTTTTGATGGGAGTGTTATTGACATTGTAGGCTATGTTGATACTGACATTCTTTTTAATGGAAGGGAAGTGGTTTTAAAGTTGTATGTGAAATTAAATGAAATACCAGCATTTGTAAGGGCACAGCTACCTCCGGAGAAGTGTCCGGGCGCTGGGGGGCCTCGGAAAGATTAAGCTATCTATTGCTCAGAGTCAGATGGTTGCACCTAAGGGAATGAATGTCCTTGGTTGGAAGGATCAGTGGAGGTTGGGAATAATTCTCAAACCGAGGAATCAGGAACCAGTTTTGATAATAGAAAAAGGGAAGATTGATAAAGGTATTGTGGAAAGTTTCCCTGACGTTTTCACGAAGAGGCTGGGAAAACTGGAAGGTTATTCTCACAAAATCAAACTCAAATCGAATGCTAAGCCTGTTATACAGAAGTTACGCAATGTGCCCATCAATGTGAGGGATGAGCTCAACAACATATTGCTGGGAATGGTGAATGAGGGAGTGACTGAAGAAATAGAGTCGTCCAAGTGTGTGTGTCCGGTAGTTTTGGCACATAAACCAGACAATTCTCTGAGACTCTGTGTGGACTTGAGAGCTGTGAATGCCAACATTGTTGTAAACTGTCATCCGTTGCCCAACATCAATGAGATAATTTGCATGTTGGATGGTGTCAGAGTGTTCTCCACTTTGGATTTGAGGTCAGCCAACACCAAATTGAGTTGACTGAGGATTCTGGTCATCTAACAGCATTTATTACGCCACAGGAGATTTTACATTTTTGACTAACGCCTTTTGGATTAGCCGCCGAGGCATCTGTATTCCAGAGGGCCATGTTCCTTCTGTTTAATGACATGGAAAAATGTGTCAAATGTGTCCAAGATGATATTTTCTAAGGACGAGGTAGAGCATCAGAAGCATCTTAGGGGAGTGTGTGATGTTTAGAAGAAGAGTGGTTTGATGCTAAAGGGGACGAAATGTAATTTATTTTGCAGCTCTGTGAATATTTGGGTCACACTGTGTCGAAGGATAGTGTAATTCCCAAAAAGATCTCTGGTAGATGTTATCATTAAGGCTCCTGCCCCAGATAATAGAGAGAGTATTGATGTAAGTAAGATGGAACTGCTCAGGGAGGTCACAAGGTAGAATGTGGATTAGCTATGGACTGACAGACAGAGATCTGCTTTTGAGGAGATCAAAAATGAAATTACCTATGCACCTATTTTGAAGTATTTTAGGATGGGTGTGCAGTGCATTGTCACTGTGGACGCGAGTATGTATGGCATTGGTGGGGTGTTATCACAGAGGTGTGGTAAGGAAGTGTGGAATATCACTTTTGCATTGCAATCGCTAACTGATGCTGAAAGGAGATGAAAGAGATATTGGCGTGTGTCTGGGCCATTGAACACAATCGCAATTTTATCTGGGGCACACGTTTTGTTCTCAAAATGGATCACAAGCCTTTAGTGGGGATTCTTTCTCAAGATGGGGGTTGGAATGCTACCACTCGGATTGCAAGACTAGTTTCCCAGCTGAAAGAGCATTGTTTTGATGTGAAAAATGCGCCTGGACGTAGCAATGTAATAGCTGACTGTCTGTCATGTCTTCCTGTGAGTGATGCGCAAGACAAGTCAACCGGTGTGGAATAAGATATTATGGTTGTGGTGTCTGAATAGGTGTCTGATGAATTCAAGGGGATACAGAAAGATAAATGGATGAGAGATAATGAGGAGGATAAGGTGTTGTGTCAGGGCAAAAGGTACATAAGAGTGGGGTGGCCCGAGAGGAGAAGGTTACCAGAAGAACTTGTTCAATTTTTTAGAATTGCTGAGGAATTAGTTATGGAAAATTATCTTGTTTTTAAAAGTGGTAAATGCATTCCTCCTAGGGGAATGCAAGAGAAAATTCTGAAGCTGGCATATGAAAGACATCCAGGTATGTTGTCTACATTTTGGTGGCCTGGATTCAATAGAATGGCAGAAAAAGTTGTAAGACAATGTGGTACCTGTGTCAACAGTGAGAAGAGGTTGAGACCTGCTGTGGCTCCTCTTCAACCTGTACCGTGGCCTACTTTCTTTGTCAGAAGGTAGGATTTGATATTTCCAGACTTTTCAAGGGCTGCCTGCTGATTATTGATATGCTCTGGTGCTTGTAGATTATCACTCAAAATGGCCGGAAGTGAAACTATTGCATAATGCTACGTCTAGTGCCATTATTGAATTTTTCAAGGATATTTTTGCCAAGGAGGGCTATCATGAAGTTGTGATCTCTGATAATGGTGCTCAGCTTGTATCCAGAGAGATGCAGAGTTCTTTCACTTTCAGTTAAACATGTGACCACAGCTTTATATGAACCACAAGGAAATGGACAGGTTGAGAGGTTCAGCAGAGTTCTTAAGGAGTGCATTAGTTGGGCATGTAGTTTTGGTGGTTTGTGGAAGGATAAGCTGAGGGAGAAACTATGGTGGTATCGCATTACACCCCAAGCTACCACAGAGGTCAGTCCTTTTAGACTGTTGAGAGATAGATCACCTATATTCAAAGTGTGTCCTTGGTGGTTCAGGGGGTAACAAACTATGACTCAGAGTGAGGTGAATGTTCAAGAAATAAAAGATAGGGTCCGGAGGAAGCAGGATAAAGTCAAGAAGTTGTATGAAAAGAAGTGGAAAGTCAAAAATCATTCTTTTGTGGTAGGTGATTGGGTGAGAGTGAGGCGGCGTGGATTGATGAGGAAAAGTATGAACAAGTTTGGTTTAGTTAAAGCAACCCAGACTTCAAAGAAGAAATAAATGATTGATCATTTCTGAAAAAGTTGGGAGAAGACATCACCTGTGAATCACAGATGCAGGTGCTCGCGCACAGAATGATTTTTCCCTGGATTTGGACATTTCTGAGAGGGGGGAACTGTGGAGAATGTGTTGAAGAAGAATCGGTGGCTTTTAGGGTAAAGATGGGAGCATGTATAAAGCGTCTTCCAACTGGATTGGCAGATTTAGTGTGATTAATTGAATTCATTTTTTGCAATCAATTTTTGCATGTGTGTATTTACATTGCATATAGTTTGATAATTGTTTTTTGCTGATTTTTATGGGGGAAAGATGTGTTGGATTTACATCTGCATTACTGCTCTTTGTCAGGGTCTTTGTCTTATGTCATCCATCTGTGTTAGTTAACTGGATTCTGTTTTGGAATGTGAGGATGCTGGGGAATCAGTCCAGTCAAAGTGGTTGATGCAGTTGTAGGTTACTGTGCTGTAAGGAATAAAGCTACTATCTTGAATCTACTTTCTGGCATTTACGTGTATTTCCAACACAAGAAAGGCCACGGGTTCCAAGGAAGTGGTATGAGGTGCGACAAATTTCGGCCAACCATGTACTTAAGCGGGATGCCTTTTAAGGATGGTTCCCCTCACACACCAAAGGTGTCCTGCTTCATCATAGGGGTGCCTCCTCCCGTAAAGAGACCTAGTCTCTACGCGGGCTACAACCTCCTCGCTGGAAGGGAAGAGCACAAGGATGTTTTTGATGTAGGTACGGAGGGTTGACTAAAACCCTATGTGAGCGTGGTGTGTATGGTGTGATGTGCAGTGCTGAAGTGAATGTGGTTAAAACTGGCTACAGGGTTAGCTATGTAGCAACTTTAATCGGCTACCCTGTGACAGGATTCAAAACAAGCAGCTGAAATTACAGCTGCCATCATTAGAGGCTTCTGTATTGGTGGATGACCAACATGTTTTGGCCTAGAGACCTGTCAAAGTGTTGCGGCCTTCTTTAGGGTTGAGCGTACAGCTACTGTTACATAGTGAAATACATGCACATGTGAAAAGATAATGCGCAATAACAACGGTATGTTATACTGAACCAGTGGTCCTGTTTGTTCAGTATGTCTACCATTCAAACATGTGGTGAAATAAAAGACAACATGCACTATTTACAATACAGCAAGATCAGTGGAAACAATACATAAAAGATATGGTCAGAGCAAAGCACAGTGTATCCGTTCAATAGTCAAAACAATGGACAACAGGTAAACCACTTAGTTCACATGTAAAAAATAATGAATGAGTGACTCACCATATTTGTGTTCAAGAAGAACTTGGAGTAGATTAACAAGACCACCAAGGACTATAAAGAATCCCTGTTAACCAGCAAAATTACCAAGTTCAAGAAGGACCTGGCTAAATTTGGGGGGGGCGAGGAGGACCCCAGACTAACCAGTGGTGGTCACCCAATCCATGGGGCTATCCCCCCTTTCTGTTGTTTGGTCCAGGACAACAAGGCCCATTGATGGAATTCCAACTGAAACCTCAACAAGGCTATAACCAGCCTTTTTTAGGGCAAGGCCGTGGCCGCTCAAGAGAAAGGAGGCGGTCCCAACAGCAAGTACACTGGAGCTCCCCAGTCTCCCAACGGAACAACAGGAGCATGACCAAGACAGGACCTCAACCCCAAGCAGGACCGAGCAGGGAACCAGCCTCGTAGTCAATTTGAGCGAAAGTCTGCTCACTCCCGACGAGACCGCCATACTCAATCGCAGGCTAGGTTTTGTCCCCACCAACAGTGGTGATCTTTATTTTACTCCAGCAAGAAGTTCACCAGTTCTTCAGGAAGGTCAGGTTCCATTTTTTCTTTGCAGACAAGAACTCTCCAATAAGCGAACCAGAAACCACCAACCTGCGACCAAAATCGAAATTTAATCTCCCCGTGAGCTCAGTACCAGTTGAAGTAGCCACCTTTGAGAAGGCTGTCCTCAACGACCTGAATCTCGGGCTTTCCACACCACCGAGGTTGTATCACAAAATTCCGAAGGGTAAACAACAAGCCCTTCGCACGCTCAGCATGGACAAGAGTATTACGAAAAAGGTGGGGGCGACCGTACTCATGGACACGGTCTCATATAAGTCTGAATGCCTACGCCAACTGAATGTGACTACATCTTACTGCTCATAACATGAGACCCTACAGAGAGGATCACAGATACCATCACCATTATGACTAAAGAAGCGAGAGACAAGGGTTGGTTTACAGCCAGAGAAGCAGAATTCCTGTGTACCAGGGAACCATTGACACCCTACTTCTTAGTTTTACCGAAAATACACAGGCCACAAAGACCACCTCCAGGGAGACCAATTATATCGGGCATTGGCTCTGCACTCGAGCCTCTTTTACAGTTTTTGGACTTTTTCTTATAACCATTGGTTCGCATGGTGCCCACATACCTGCAGGATACGACGGTTGTTCTTCGTTTTCTAAAAAGGATCAATTCCAATCCTGACACAGATTTCCTTGTATCTTTTGACGTGGAATCGTTTTCTACTTGCATCCCCCATGATCAGACCCTAACAACAATAGAACATCTCCTGACTACGCACCCACCGGACACCATTATGCCGGTTTCTTTTATAATGAGGTGCGCCACAATGGCCATGAAAGAGAACTACTTTCGATTTGAGACCCAGCTCTACCTTCAGGTGTCCGGTACCTCTATGGGCAGCACCTTTGCCCTTAGCTTGGCAAACGTTTTCATGCATTTCTTTGAAGAGGGCGTCGCCCTGGCGAACAGCAATCCATACCTCCAGGACATAGTGCTTTGGAAGAGGTATATCGACGATATCCTCCTGATTTGGCATGGAGATGATGTCACTATGAATGCCTGCAATGACCATCTCCGATTCATGTGTGAATACAGCAAGGTAAAACTAACTTTTTTGGATTTGTCAATCTACCCATCAGGGGGCACCCTTGAGACTGAATTCTACCAGAAGCCTATGGTTCGGATTGCCCTGCTCGAGTATGGGAGCCACCATCCCAAATCCCTGCATGAAAACTTGCCCTTTGGCCAGTTTCTAAGGTTGAGGCGGAACTGCTCCACTATGGACAAATACAAGGAACATGCCTCAACACTGAAGAGCAATCTACTAGACAGACATTACCCAGCCGCCCTGATCAAGAAATCGGCAAAACGTGCCCTTAACAACCAAGAGGCCTTGCTCGATTATTCACCCACTAGACAACCACAGACAAGACTGGTGTGCGTTAACACCTTCAGTTCTCTCTCCAACACTGTGAAGAAAATCATCCTGCGCAATTGGAACATCCTGAATAAAGGACAGCTATCCCTCGAAAAGCCCCTGTTACCCTTCAAAAGAGGCCGCAGCCTAAGAGACAGTTTAGCCCACACAAGACCTCTACCTTTAAACACACCCAGACCTAACACCCTCTGGCACCTTCCAAGTGTCCAAGGACACTTCCCCTGTGGTTCATGCCCAGCCTGCCCCCAGACCAAGGTCACTAAAACTGTTGATATTAATACATCTAGACCGTGGGTTTTACAACACCACACTAATTGTCACAGCGAGCACGTCGTTTATCTGATTACTTGCTCTTGTGGTCTCAGATATGTAGGGATGACTCCTAAAAAGGTACGCACACTCGAACACAAGAGCACGATTAGGTGCACGATTAGGTGTGCCAAACAAATGACCAAACTCACGAAACACATTTTTGACATGGGCCATCAGGCCGACACTCTAAACTTGGTAGTCCTAGATCAACCGAATCTCAGTGCCACGACACCAGGCCATTCGATGAGACTTCTCAGACTTGAACATAGATGGGTGTTCAGATTAGGTACATCAAGTACGGGACTAATGATGACATTCCTTGGTTAGCGCTCTCTTGAACTCCACGGCAGACCGACCCCATCTACATCCTTGGCATGCATGAGTCTGAGCATGGCAGTTCATCTACCCTTTCTCGCATTTCTCACCACCCAGTGACTGTTCTGGGTTGATATCTACCCCCTCTTGAGCCTGCGGCTCCAGAGCTAGTGCAACATTTTGCATAGCTACACACCTGACTGCTCACCACATCATGCCTTACATCACCTATATTGTACCAACGAGGTTGACAGACCACCTCCCTGCTTGGGCCAGGGACCCTTAGGGGTACCATTTATGGAGTCTCCCACGGCCAGTTCAGCATCCTCCCGTTCACCGGCCGCCCATAGTCTTCCGTGTCTGGCCATATTCAGACCTTATTTTCCCTCCTTCAACTCATTCCGACACTCCCCCCCCCCTTGCCGACCCGGTGTCTTGCTGACTAGTTTGTCAACGCACTGTGGCGGCTGTCGGGCACAGCCCACTGCCTGCCAAACTACATCTCTCATCATGCCCTTACTTCTGGTGGAAGCACATGTACCCAGAAGTGTCATCTCTCCCCATGTTTGAGCAGTGACTACTTATAGGTGCCCAGTCCTCCTTGTCACTGTTCCTGTTCTACGGACGTGTGCCATGGACCCAACGCTACGCTTGAACAGTAAGTTGCATCACAGGTCTTTTGACCTACGTGCTGCTCTGTTCTTCCACCCCCGTGTCATTCCCTGCACGACCTGTCGGTCGGCTCTCCAAGCTAATACCCAGGATTAGCCGCCGGAGCGGTCATCGGAACATGCTGGCTAGTTACCTCAACCCACAAGCGATTGCTTTCTGGGCTCCCCTACCGTGCACCCCAGTGCAGCCACCCCCCTAGCTCCACACGGCCATCTTAGTAGACGTAGACCCCCAACGCGGGTCATCCCGAGCCGTGTAAGTGCCTCCAAGCTAATATCCCAGGATTAGCCCCTGGAGCGGTCATCGGACCATGCTCGCTAGTTACCTCAACCCGCAAGTGGCTGCTTTCTAGGCTCCCCTACTGCGTACCCCGGTGCAGCCACCCCTTCAGTTCCACATGGCCGTCTTAGTAGACGAAGGTCCCCAATGAGTGTCATCCCGAGCCCTGTATATGCATCACCCCCATGTCAGGCTCATTGAGCCGTATCCCCACCCGCCTGAGCTCCTTGAGTAGCACAGGCGAGAGCTTTAACTACAACACAGTGCCTTTACCCCCCTTACTCTCGATTGACTATTACCCATGGGCGCTTATTGCCTGCACTCCACCGGCCGTGAATCGACCGCCTGCACAGCTGGGTGCTGTTGCCATTGAGCTGAGCTCGACATCCTTCTCTGCTTCATGACTATGCAACATAATTATTAGCGTACATAACTGGTTGCATGCACACTTTGGATATACATGATACCCCTGTCAGCCTGGCACATAATTTCTCTTATTCTAAAACTCACAGTCTGTGTCTACACCCATGGGCACACACTTCTCTTTCTGTAATCTTTTATCTTTACGCTAACACCACCACCTTTTCTGTTAGGTTGGATCTGCATATGTACCTCCTTGGCCAGTGAGCCAGGACAGATGTAGTGAATTCATTAACCTAATATTGTGAGTCACGCATTTTTCTTTTTTTTACATGTGAACTAAGTGGTTTACATGGTGTCCATAATTTTGACATTTGAGCGGATATAGTGTGCTTTGCTCTGACCACGTATTTTACGTATTGCTTCCACTGATATTGCTTTATTGTAAATAGTGCATGTTGCCTTATATTTCACCACAGGTTTGAACGGTGAACATACTGAACAAGCAGGACCACTGGTTCAGTATAACATGCCTCCATTATAACACATTATCTTTTCACATGTGCATGTATTTCACTATGTTGCAGTAGCTGTACGCTCGACCCTGAAGAAGGCCACAACACTTTGAGAGGTCTCTAAGCCGAAACATGTTGGTCATCCACTAATACAGAAGCCTCTAATGATGGCAGCTGTATTTTCAGCTATTTGTTTTTAATCCTGTCACAGGGTAGCCGATTAAAGCTGCTACATAGCTAACCCTGTAGCCAGTTTTAACCACGTTCACTTTAGCACTGCACATCACACCACGTTCACATAGGGTTTTAGTCAACCCTACTTACCTACATCAAATACATCCCTGTGCTCCGCCATCTCAGCGAGGGGGTTGCAGCCTGCTTAGAGACTAGGCCTCTTTACGCGAAGAGGCACCCCTATGATGAAGCATGACACCTTTGGTGTGTTCAGGGAACCTTTCTTAAAAGGGATCCCCCTCAAGTACATGGTTGGCCTTATTTTGTCGCACCTCATACTGCTCCCTTGGACCCTTGGCCTTTCTTGTATTTGACATTATGAGTGGGGAGGTGGCCCACGCAGGTCCCTAAATCTCCTCTAGCCCCCTTAGTGTGTATTCATTTATGTGTATCTTACAGCGGCCTATGATCCTGCAGACCTTGAAAATGAAAAGTTTAGGAATGACAAACCACTGGTGTGGTATGTTATAAAGCATGGACAAGAGACAGTTCTCTACGGAGTGCTCTGCCCATTCTGAGAATAGCTCTTGCAATATTTGTGCAGACTTGAACAGTGATCATGCTGAATAGCAGGCATAGGTTATGAATGAAATTAATTTCAATAACAAGGAAACCAGCACCTGCATCTGCTTCAGCTGCTCCAGGCTAAGTCAGCTGGCAACTGGCAAGACCGGTACAAGTTCAGAACATGGTGATAACACTGAAAGAAAACAGAATGCCATTACATCATGCCATGTTGCCATGTGATTGCTTTATAATGTAATTCCCATAGCACATCTCCCCCTTTTACACAACATTAAAACAAACCCCAAAGATCCCGCACCGAAAAATGTGTTCCTTAGACAGCAACCCATTAATAAAAGACAAATTCAATTTACATAGTATAATCACTCAAATACTTGGGTTTTCCCATATTCCTTTTAGGTTTAGGAGTCTGGTTATCAACTCCATGAGAATTGTTTTCTGAGGAGATTGTGGTTGAAAGTTTTCTACCTGGAAGATGGGACCCACCAACTTGGGAATTTGTCTCAGTGCTACTTAAACAGTCAAATGATGATCTTCCTCCTTCGTGAGTGGCATAACCACTGAAAAAAAACCTTTCAGCCATCCTTGCCTTCCGCCAATCATGATTCACTTTAGCTACATCTCTTTTATTACACCATTTTCCATCCTCAACTTTCACAGAATGTCTGGATACTTGGACCACTCTGATGTCAGAGTAGTGTTTAGAATTTGTCTTTCATGTGGTCTTTTCACTTTGACATGTTCCCCCACAAAAGATTCAATCTCCTTCACTTTCTTAAGCTTATCATATCTAATCTTACTTTTGATTCGGGAATTCCTCTTCTTTTGCTGCATCTGATATGGTTTGGAGATATTATCATCCACTTGGGCTTCTTTTACTGCCCATTTGTGTTACAACTCATTGAAAGGATACCTGCTCTTCAACAAAACAAAGGGAACAATGCCTGAGGTGGAATGTGGTGTGTGGTAGCATCAAACCCCCTTAGCCACTGCATCCTGAACCAACAATCCTGCAGTATTAGTCATGTGTACAGTCTCTTTGAACATGTTAATCACCCTCTCAACCATTCCGTTACCTTGTGGGCTGTACAAAGCAGTGGTTAGGTGTTGAAATAAATGAAATACCAGCATTTGTAAAGTGCACAACCACCTCTGGAGAGGTGTCCCGGCTCTGGGGGCCCTCGGGAAGATAAAGCAAGCTTTTGCCCAGACTCACGTGGTGCTGGGCTAACCTGCCACTGGCGATCGAACCATGAACCCCGTGGTCTGGAGTCAGGCACCCTAGCCACTGTGCCACACCTCTACCATTGAATGGGAAACAAATTGCACCTCATTTATCAGTGACCAAAAATACAGGAATTTCCTCTCTATGAAACAAATCTTTCCAAAAACGTAGCACACTAATAGCCCCATTAGGATGGCGGGCGGATTTTAGTCTGCCCGCCATCCTAGCTGTGTTGGGACCAGCCGCCAGCGGTGCGGCGGTCCCGCACTGCAAATCAGTATGTGACAGCCACCGTGGCGATCCCATTCCGTGTCTTTGACATTGCAGAACCCACCGCAATGCCAAAGAGGCATGTTGTGCATTGCCTTGCACAACGTGTCAGGTACCATGCGGTGCCTGCCACCTTAAGCATGGCAATGTGGGGGGGTACCATAGGTACCCCCCAAGTGCAGTCCTCCACCCACCCACCCCTCCAGGGGCCCGCAACGGGCCCCCAAGGCAATTCCCGCCAGCCTTTCCATGGTGGCGAAACGCCTTTGCATACTCCCATGCTAATATGGATGGCGGTGCCTGGTATGCTCCATCACCATATTAGTGCCCCATTCCACCTGGCCGGCAATCGTTACGAATGCCGACCGGCGGAAAAGCGGCAGACGCACTGTACATCCACTGCAAAACCCCATGCCATTGTAATATGGCGTGGGGTTTCACTCGTTACGATGTTGTGATGGTCGCCACCGCCGGCTCGGCAGTGGTTGAAAGTCACATCATCGTAATGAGACCCTTAGTGTTGAGTTCCCTCAAAATTGTTTATGAGACCTATTTAGTATGATAATCAACTGCTACCAACATATATCATTTCCCTACATTCATTCCACTTATGGGTCCAATAAAATACATCCCCAACTTTTCCCATTGATGCTTGTGTTACTGTACTGGACATAACGCTAAATTGTGGTTGAAAATAGATTTGTCTACTTGATAATATTCTCTACAACTTCTGACCATCAACTCCATGTCATTATCCATGCCTGGCCACCAGTAGAATAAGCATAACCTTTTTTCTTGTACCTGTGACATCCACATGCCCTTTGTGCCCTAATTTCACTAACCTGCATCTTAACATGTTTGGCAGGATTAACATAGTCCCCCTCAAAAACCGGTTCATCCTCCATACATGACTACTCCTTCACTTTAAACTATGGTATTTTTTCACTGGGCATCAACCTTTCTCTGGGCCAACCATTACTGAAGTAATGTTTAAGCATAACTTGACCGATATCTTTGCACACTAGACCCATCTAGCTCTGACACAAAATGACCTTGTCTGACACTGTAAAACCTGCTATTAATCCTACCACCATTTCTTCTTTTTCACACACTATCTCACTATTGGTTGCTGCTGGCCACCTTGAAAAAATATCCAACCTGCAATTCTTGCCCCCTGCAATGTGCCTTATTTTTAAGTTGAAACCATACAATTTGGATAGAAGGCAAGTAAGCTAAGACTATGTTACTCAACCCCTTGTCATTCTACATATACAACAATGGTTTGTGATCAGTAGCTACCATAAATTCTGTGCCCTCCAAGTACGTAGCAAAATGATGCACTCCCAAATCACAGGCCAAGGCTTCCCTTTCGATGGTGCTGTAGTTTTTCCCGGACAATGAAAGGCAGATGTATTTGAAGGCAATCATATTTTCTTTACCTCCTACTATGCAGCTAAGCGCCACCCCTATTCCCATACTAATGGCCTCCACAGTCACTATGAAGGGTATATCATCCTGGTAAGGTTGCAGAGCTGGAGCTCCAATCCCCATGATCAGGGATTTGAGTTTATTAAATGTTTACTTTTGTTCCTGCTTCCAAACAAATTTTATTTTACTTCTCAACAATGTTTTTAACAAAACAAAATGTTGCACAAATCAGGACTGATACTCACATAACCCAAGGAACGATCTCAATTGCCAGATGGTGGGGAACAGTTATCTATTGTCAATATGAGATCTTTCTTGGGCTCTATGCCTGGAGTTGAAATTCTGGGTCCCAAATACTCCACCTCATCCATCATCAATGTAAATGTTTCCCTTTTAACTGTAATACTGTGGTCTTCTACAATATTTAACACTATGTCTAACTTGCTCAGGTGTATATGTGTGTATAATCCGAGCACATCAGAATATTGTACTGGTATGCTAGTGCATCCTTCTTCTCTCCCAAAAGTTGCTACATTAATATCTGAAAACCAAACACTGCCAAGGCTAAGCAAAATGGCATTTGTATGAGCTGAACTCCAAAGAGTGTAATAATGGTTGTTAAGGAACCAGAATCTTTGTTGAGCTCTAGCTTGTGTAAGCTGCTCGAAAGCCAATGGTTGAAAACACTCGTAATTCCTCCCAACTCTGCCAACATGTCTTGTATCCTTGGTAGAGCGAAACAATCCACTTGTATGTTGTTGTTTACAAACCTTAAGTCCACACAGAGTCTGACGTCTCCAGTTTTTGTCAAAACAATAACTATGGAGGAACCCATTGTAGGAATCTACAGATTCGATTACTCCTTCTGAACATAACTTGTGTAGATTTTCCTTCAGTCTCCCCCTGATGCTCCGGAGAACACTACACTGTGTACAACAGGAATCACCCCGGGTTTCAAAATGATCCTGTGCTCGTACCCCTTCGTGATCCCCAACTTATCCTCAAATATAGCTCAGAAGTGGATAACATATTAACCAATATTATGCGTTTTTTCCAGAAATCAGATTCAACCATGTCAATGGCTGACAATGCCTCATTCTGGGCGTTCATTAACATGACTTTTTCTAAATTCTTGCACACACATGCAAGGTGCTCTATTTTTGACACTTTAAACATGTTTTACCCACAGCTGGTCAACTACTGGCACTGGCTAGGTGAGATTTAGACCCACACCTAAAATGTGTTAAACTTTTGTCATACCTGGGAGCACTTGCAACTGTGTTCACATTCTCAGTTGGGGCCAGTTTATATCTACCCAATTGTTTGGATGCTAATGCTGAGCATTCGATGCCCCTAGGTATTTCTAATGTCTTGTTCAATATGGGGTTCCTGCAGCATAAAATCCTTTCTTGCGTTCTGTTGTCGCAACAATTGACAACCAATTGCTTTCTTAGATATTAATCCAAAAGACCCACACATTTGCTCTGGATGCCAACACCCTCAGTTCTGCCACAACGTTGTCAATTGATTCATGCTGAAGCTGCTTTCATGTTAAACATCTGTGCCTGTCCACTATGATTCTGGGATTATCCTTGAACTGATTTTCCATTCTCTTCATTGCCTCAGTGAAGACATCCCATTCTATAGAGTGTTGAGGTTCGAGATGCGGCTGATGATCAAATATTTTTGGTCTTCAACTCCCAAGTAATTATATAAAATACCCTTCATCCTTACTGCTGGGAAATTCAATCCATTGATGGCTAGAAGATAACTGTTTAATGATCTATACCAGTGATGCCATTTTAGCTTGGGAACTCCATGTTCAGTTAGAATGGATACTGGTAAATTTGCTGTCTGCTTTCTTAAAATCTTTGTCAGCAGCATGTTGTTAGTTGTGAAAATGCTGCCATGCCTACTGTTTTGCAATGAAATCCTCAACAGTTTGATATATGAACTAGTTTGCAGACAAAGATAACTATGGTGAGAGACTTATGATTTGTAACTTTTGAGCGAAAAATGAGCCTAGGCATAAATCCGTAGTATAGAACTATCAATTCAACCATACAGGCAGGCAGTGGTTAAATGTCAAAGAACGACATTGTTTGCCACGCCCTATGGTCTCGGCCTTCCACTCATAAGCCAATTGTAGCATAATAATGTATTTCAGCAACACACCTTAGCCCTGTTTAAAATCCTGGTATAACGTGCTGACATTGCGCAGTTGGAGTCAGAGCCGTGTAGGTTATCAAATTCATCGGTGAGGTCTGATTTAACTCAAACATCCTTTCATGGAACTGATAATTCGTTTTTAATCAATGTGGAATGTGCACGAGATGGAGGTGATATCTCATTGTAATTTATGTGGGATTACAAGGACCTACCTGTAGGAGGCGTACAAGTCATGGCCTCGATGTCTGCTTTGCGTGCACCTGTTGACGGCACGCGAGTCATGGCCTCTCTACTCAGGTTCATGTGCAGCACTCTGTTGAAGGTGCATGAGTCATGGCCTCGCTGCCCAGGTTCACATGCAGCGGCCTGTTGAAAGTGGTTGACTCACTGCTGGAGCGGCATATTTGGGGCATATAATTTTTTTTTAATTAAAGCACAGTGCTTCAAAAGTGCTTAACAATAAAATGCCTTGCCCCATTTGAATTTTGGTCATGAACAGACAACTGTAGAGCACAGCCGGTGTGCAGGTACCTGCCAAAATGCACTTGGAGCTGCACAGTTAGGTGCTGGATTCAAACATAGCCAATCTTGTTGCAAATGTATGTTCTGATCTTGAACAGTGATCACGCTGGACAGCAGGCATAGGTTACAAATGAAATGTATTTCCATAAAAAGGAAGCCAGCACCAGCGTCTGCTCACTGCCACTCCAGGTAAAGTCAGGTGGTAACTGTTATGTCTGGAACACTATTAGCGAGACCAGCACAAGCTCAGAACACCGTGACAACATTGAAAGAAAACAGAATGCCATTGCATCATGCCATATTGCCATGTAATGGATTTAAAATGTAATTCCCTACAAGAAACATCTCTTGACCTGGGGACACACTTACAGGCTACTTCTGATGCCAGACCTCTGTAGGACTGTACCTCAGTGGGTGATCCTCCGCTAAGGAGGAGGAGCAGCACCCCACTGCTCTGCAGCAGTAAAAGGAAGGAAAAAATAGAATGATAATAACATAATGTTATAATTTTATTTTGTCCTCCTGCTGTAACAGCTTTGTGTGAGGAGGCGGAGCGGAGCTGTAGAGCAGGGGCGGAGTGATTTGCCCACTCCTAAGTGCGCAAGCACTGTTTGGTTGGCCTGCGTGAAGAACATGCCCACCCCTCCAGCCCCTGGATAAACGCAGTGTTATGGAGCTCAGACCAATCACAACGCTGCATTGCAGTGTTGTGAATGGCTTTGAGGAGGAAGCCTGGCAGACTGCTTCCTGTTCCTGGAGTTGAATGCAGGAGAGCAGGAGCAGAGACACAGGACCCGGCGGCAAGGTACGTTTTTTTTTTTTACATTGTAACCCGTGCCCCCCCTCGCCCGCCGTGCCACCCGCGATTTGTACAGACCGTCACTGCTATATCTGCAGGATACGTCTAATGCTTTGATCTGAAATACATTTTTCGTGGATGTTTCTGACATCACAATGCAACTCTAATGACTTGAAAGGCTACTTCTTACACAAGAAATCTCCTGCAAAATAGTAAAAAGGCATTTAGTGACATCAGACTTCAGCTGGCAAAATATTAATTGATCTGGATATTAAAAGGATGAGGCTTTACACCGCCTAATTTAATAGTTCCATTAATTTGTTCAGTTTCTGCTGTGGGCTAAGTGGTAAGCATTACTTAAACCGAGGAAGCATTCTCAGAAGATGTTTTTTACTGTCCTCCGTAGTAAAGGACGTGCTAGAGGGAGGGTCAAAAGGACATACAGTGAGCAGTCGTAGCTTCTCCCTATTTCTAATCTATGTTGCCTGCTGCTCAAGCACTAACTCAGAGAATCTCTGGGTTCAGTAAATGCAATATGAACAGTGGAACGTCAAAAAATAGCTGCACAACTCTGCTTTGCCCCAATACAAGCTCATGATACCTTCAATAGAGAGGCAAACACTACTCTCTGTAGTTGTGCTGGAGCATCTGCAGATGAAGCACTAATTCATAATTTTTTTCAAGTTAATGTTTGCACTGTGAACAGGGCACTTTCAGGAAAGTTAAATACCTGGATCTGTTCTGAGTTGACTCTCTGCACTGCATGGGATAATACATCCCCTGAATTGTACAAACCACACCATAATTCCCCTATGCCACAACAAAGGTAGGAGTTGTCAATCCAGATACACTGTACAGCTCGGTGTACACAGAGCAGAGAGCAGCATAGTTTCCTATGTTTTCTACTAATTTACCACTGTCGTGAACATCTCAGCGTTACATCACACGTGTGCTGCACCTTTATGAAGGAGACTTTCTGCATTTATATGAATCAGGGCAAATAAAATCCCGATGATGGCAGCTCGCTTATGATAGGCCAAATTGAGCTAAATATTCCACACACCAGTCTGTGTAGGAAGTTGAGGGTAGAAGTATTAATGGTATTGGGGACATACCTGACAAAGAGATGCCGGTCCATCCCACAGTCCCACAATAATTAATCTACCCCCACACCTAATGTACTAGCACCCTCCTAGATTTTGTTTTACAATGGATTCCAGAACTCCAAGATAAAGACGGTAGAGGGAAATAGTTACTGTCGGAATAAATCTAACTTGCGAACTTAGCTCTCGTGTAACAGATGAAGATACATACTTCCCCATAGTTTGGCTGCAGCTTAGGATAAACCATCAGGATCTGTACCATTATGGAGTTCATTGGCAGAGCACAGAGCCAAGCCCCTGTTTTATGTGCCAGCAGTGTGTAAAGTGAATTCATTTAACCTGATTTTTGTCAAAGTTAGGGGCATATTTACAAGGAAAATGGCAGAGTGAGTAGTTAGCTTTCCTGGCTATTTACAAGAATATGATGGAGCCCTGCGTTTCCCCCTGTGCTGGTGCTACACTTAGAAGCCTAGGGCCAATGCAGGCACCCTTGCACCATAGTGCTAGTGTGTCTGCGTGGAGGGGAAGATTGTTTATGTGCAGGAAGGACCCTCTTCCTGCACATAATCAATCTTTAAATGCTGTTTGTGACTTTTATGTGTGCTGCTTAATGCAGCACACACAGAATTTGAAAAATTGCATATTAAAAAAATTATTGTTTATTGGCAGGAAGAGGGACCATCCTGTACATAAACAATCATTGGCCTTTTTCTGTTTTCATGTGTGCTGCACAAAGCAAAAAGGAAGAGAAATGAAACACATCTCCTTGTTGCGCCAGGGTAAGGCCAGGTTTTCCCTGGTCTTAATTCTGGGGCTGCCTCCAAGTTACGCTGTTAGAATTTAAAAAATAAGCTTCCGCATTGTTTTACAAAAGTTACCATTTGCGGCGCCATTTTGTGTATGGGCGCCATTTTAAATCATGATCCAAACTAATTCTTTGCTATTTTCGAGAAACGGCTTCCTCTAAGTTATGTTTCTCCAAAACTGAGTTCTGCTACACTAATGAATGCACTATTCTTATTAGCGCATACCTTTCCTTTTAGATATAAGCCTTCTCCCACTAGTCTAGCGGTGGGCACAGGTAAAGTGACCTTAAATGGTAGATAATGTGTGCCCAGCCTCAGAATCAAAACTTGCTCCTTTGTAATTTACTGTCCAGCTCATCTGCTTGGAAAATTCCATGGTGGGTGTGTTTTCATTGGTTTTGAAATGGTCATAATGTATCGTTATGCTTGTTGATGTCAGTCCCTCTGCAGCACTCCTAAGCGACTGGGCAGTCTGGGATCCACTCTGAGTGTACTTGAATAAACAGATATTGTTTTGTATTCTCTACTGTCTAACCGACTCTTCATTTGGTATGGAAGGCTGAGAGGTGGTTGTGAGTGACCTGGGTGACCCTATCTTGGGCCGTTTCCTTCAGTTGGCACCTGAACAGGGACTCCTTCAGGTGAGTGACCCAACCCCTTCCGCAGACAGGGGGGAGATTGAGGCCATCATCGATCAGGGATCAATTCATGAAGAGTTCCTGGTACTAACAGTTGCCCCTTCTGTCCTGCCAGACGGTGCCTCTCCCAGCAGTTATCCCATCTGGAGTCCTGAACGGCGAAACCCTTGGATCGAACCGTTTGGTCTGAAGAGTCGGCAGTGGAGAATTAATTTGCTTGGCCTGCGTATATCATGTGAGTTTGTTTTGGTTCTTTGTGGATATGGTACCATTTTGGTTTGTAATTGGTACGGTCTAAGGACCATCTTTTGGATAAAAGCAATTGCAATTGTTTTGCTAGGCATAAAATAGTGAACTTTTTTTCTTTTGAGAATGCCTAGTGTTTGTAAATTGTTTCCTTGTGCTGTCGTTTTTGTTCTGCTGATGCTCGATTGGAAGAAGCTCAGCCGGCGCCTCCAGAAGGCACTCCAAATTTTGACATGTATGTGAAGCATAGACTTGGCCCTTTTATGTATACTACATTATGGCACAAATATATGACGGACAATGCCGAGTTAGAGAGGCCACTGACGGGCACTTTTGATGAACAAAAGATTCAGTATTTGCAAGAACAATTGTTCAAGAGACGAAGTAGGCAGTCCATGTTTGATTCCCTCAGAAGGTGGCAGAAAGCAGCTAGACAGTGGTGACTGAAGGCAGAAAAAGAGGCTCGGGAAGGGAAAATGCAGATATTGACTCAGAAAACTGTAGCATATGACAGGGAAAAACAGGAAAAGGGTGTTGAATCGGAAGATAGAAGGTTTCGTTTACACATTGATAAATCGTATGTGGTTCAGGAAGAAGATGACACATTTGTGGAAGAAATGTTAGACACCCGACCCCCGCCTCCATATGCCCCACAAAGAATATATCCCACTGTTTCCGTGCCCTCACTGCCGCCTATTACAGTTGCTTTCACTGTCTCTGTACATGTATCTACCGCTGTCATTTCAACGGTTGTTGCTTCAGCTCCTCCTCCCCCTTTTGTGTCTTCGCCATCTGTGGCAACTGTGACTGTTAACACCCCACGACAAAACCATCAGTGACGATAGTGCCTGTTACTTCTGTTACTTCTCCCACTATGGTTTTTCATCCTCCGACATTAGTAAGTAGCAGGACACCGGTATGCGGATTTGAGGACAGGGATTGGGTCAAATTTAAGGAGAGACTGGGACCGTTGGTTTGATCTGATGTGGGAGGTGATGAGAAACAGGTCATAGCTAATCAGGCTGCACAGTGGGCTCGTAATCCTATTTATAGTGTAGAAGATGTCTGGGCGACTATGAGAGATTTTTAGCCTTTTATACAGCAGCATGCCCTTAAACAACTTATGCACAACTTTAATTGGTCTTTGGCAACAGTATTTTGAAGGGGAAACACCTCGGATTTTATATGATATTAGAGATCTGGTGTATATTAGTGGGTTTGGGCCAGAACACGTTTTTGCTAATGTTACGACAATAATAGCTTATAGGAGAAGATTACATGAGAAAAGTCCCAGGTTGGTGTCTCAGTTTCCGATGTGGGAGGTTCATCCTATATATCATCCAAAAATAACAGAATTAACGGATGGCCGTTGTAATGTTACTAGGCAGAGGTAGGCTGCCTGATTTCAGTTTCATCTCCTAAGACTCATTTGCCTGATCCAGGGAAAAATCCTACTGCATATTATAAAGAATTGACTGAAGCTGTCTCTTCCACTGTAATGACTCTTGCTGATATTAAAATGTTTTTTGGTCTGCTGGTTCCGGTTGATATTTGGAGGCAGGTGCCCACCCAAGATCATGTTGCGGAGCTGGGAGGTACATGGGATGTAATTAAAGGATGGGATCAGGAAAGGAAGCCAGGTGACAAACCCCAAGCTGAGATACTTGCATTGCCTGGCCTCATTATTACATATATGCATTCACTTATTCCACTGAGAAAAGTAGATTGGGACAAATTGTTGGCTTGTCGACAAAAAAAAGATGATAGTGTGTCTGATTTTTTCACTCGTTTGAAGACACGTTTTGGGATTACAGTGGGCAGGATTTGTCTATTGAGAGAAGTGATTGGTTGTTTGTTAACAGATTTGTTTCCAATTTGCTTCCTGAAATTGCAACTCGATTGCAGGCTTCTGAAAGTACTTGGTCCACCTTTTCCCTCTCTGTTATTTTGAATATGGCACAGTATTATGAGCATAGGGATAATGAGGAAAAGGAGAGGACAGGAAAAAGCTTAAGGATTTGAAGACGAAGGTGTTGTTGCAGGAGGCTTTTAGAGGGAATGGTAGACGACGTGGCGGTCCTCCCGGACAGCTTCCATGCACTTGTAGGCAGCCGAATGCTTTGCCTTTGGGGCAGAATCAGCGTGAGTACTGTAAGGAGGAGGGACATTATTTCTCTGCTGTTCTTGACCCTACGCAAGAGCACTCCCGAGCTGTCTAAGAGCGGTCACGGCTGAAGCTGTCTCGATAAGACACTCGGCCAGACTTGTACTTGATATTGATCACACAGTCACGGTACCTCATGCTGTGATTACACTTTTGAATAAGACAAAGACACAGCACCTCACCAGTGCACGTCTGACTGGCTAGGAATTAACATTATTCGCAAAACACATCACAATCAAAAGATGTGCCACTCTGAATCTATCCACGTTACTGCCCCTCCCTTCTGAGAGTGATGAGATTGATAAACATGACTGCATCTTCTGGAAAGAAGAAGAGACGAAAGAACGGGTAGACCTGACTGATGTTCCCTTATTTCACCCACAAAGGGAACTATATGTCGATGACTCTTGTTTTAAATGACCAGATGGCACTACAACTTCTGCGTATGCTATTACCATGCTGCGTACAGTAGTTGACACATCACAAGTCCCTTATCAGTCGATCCAAGCTGCTGAGCTTGTTACCTTGATACGAGCTGCGAATTGAGTGAGGGACTGGTTGTCAATATTTATACTGACAGCCAGTATGCCTTCGGAGTCTCGCACAACTTTGGGTGACTCTTGGGTGAGAGGGGGTTTATTGCTTCGCATGGCTCTAATATTCAGCATGGGCACCTTATATTGAGGCTTCTGTCTGCTTTGACACTCCCTAAGAAATTGGCCATGGTAAAGTGTAGTGTCCACCGGAAAGTCACTAACGACATAGACAGGGGCAATGCTTTTGCGGATCAGGCAGCTAAGGAAACAGCCCGGACTAAAATTAAAAGAATGTTTGTACCAGGTTCTGCTAGGTGGGTGCCTGAAGTTACCATGTTTGAGAATACACTCAAGAATGTGAAGGAGATACAAAGTGAGGCCACAATATAATAATTAGCAGTGTGGCAAGAAAGTACAGCACAATTGAATGATGAGGGATGTTGGATTGATAAGTCAGGGAAGCAGAGATGAATGTTGACAGATGCATGTGTTCTTCCTGTAGACAATTGTGCATGGCCCAGCCCATATTAGTGCTAAGGGTATTTGCAAGTTGTTAGACCCCGCATGGCAGAATGAAAATATTTTGAAGACAGCTGCATATTTAGTGAAATACTGCATGGTGTACATGATCCACAATCCTGGAAAAGGTACCCCTACACAATCTGGTAATTTTGCACCACTCACTTTTCCTTTTGAGTCCTTCAGATGGATTACATAGAATTGGATGGATGCAATAATTTGAAATATGTTTTGGTGGTTGTTTGTGCATTCAGTAAATGGGTTCAGGCTTATCCCACTAAAGAAAATACAGCCATTACGACTGCAAATGTACTCCTGAAGGAGTTCTTTCTTCGTTTCGGCTTGTCCCGTTTGATTTGGAGTGATAACAGAAGTCATTTCAATGCCAAAGTGATTCAATGGATTTGTGATGGTTTGAGTATTAAGCAGACGTTCTATGCTGCCAATCATCCACAATCTGCAGGTTTGGTTGAGAAGTATAATGGTACTCTCAAACTCAGTCAGTCAAATTCAATTTATTTGGTTAATTAAAACCATAAAAGCATACTACAAAATACACAATAAAAATTATTTTAAAAACTATTACAAAATCACATTCATCACAGAATATCAATGGCAAAATCTAAATCATCAATATACATATAAACATTTCATGAGTTTTCTAAAAGGAATGCTCATTATTAACAATTCTTAATGTTCTCCATAATCTGACAGCAGCGGTCAAAAAGCTAGCTATATTAAAACTTTTCCAAACGTTATTCAGCATTTGTAAATATATAAAAGCCGGTCTAGCCTGGATAAATCCTTTGCCTTTTAAAATTGGTCAAATTAACCGGTTTCGGAGGTGCAAAAAATGGTCACAAAATAATACAAAGTGCATTGAGTCCTGGGTGGAAAAATTATTGCAAGTGCATACATTCAAATCTTTCAGTTTTTTCCATTCGATTGGTTCAGCAAGGAGCAAATGTAATTGATTCAATCTGAATCTCACCAGAAGAAAACGATGATGCTGGTTTGTACCTATAGTTAAGTATGGCTCAATCGTTTGTGATGTACATAACAACTGGTGTGCCCGCACAAGAGGTTTCCTTAATTCCCTGGAATCTCTATCAATTTGTGATAACTGCACGTACATGCTTTTAACCCAGAGCGTGATCGCCTTTAGGAGTTTCTCAAACTCAAATTGGCAAAGATCCGGCAGTCAACAGCGTTACAGTGGGCAGATGCTTTACCATTAGCTCTTTTGTCGACAAGAACAACAGGACATTCTAGGACAGGATTGTCACCGTACACGGTCATGTTTAGACGCCTGGCTAATTTGTGGGGCGTTCCACGCCCTCGACGGTTTTCCGATATTGAATATCCATTGTTGATTGACTATCTCTGCCAGTTAACTGAAAGTTTACCTTCTATTCACCAAAAGGTCCGGGAAGCCCTGCCAGCTCCACCAGAGGGGCCCAGACACAAAATTCAGCCTGGTAATTTAGTTTTGGTGAGGAATTTCCAGCGGAAGAGTTTGAAGCTGCGGTGGAAGTGACCAGAGCAAGTCCTCCTATCTACACACACAGCTGTTAAAGTCGCCGTCCGTAAAAACTGGGTACCTGCAACTCACTGTCGCAGGATACCTCTACCTTTGCCCTATGAAGAATGGGTGAAGTATGGCATAGGGGACTCCGGGTGTGATACGGTGCCTCGGTTTGTCCCATTCAGTGATGCCAGGCTGACCTGGACAAAGACGGATGAGGAACATGATGAAGTGCTGAATTCAGCAGTTCCTCTGGAAATATGAGCTATTCACAAGCCCCTTTTTGTTGATCCTTCTGTGCCTGTAGTCACTAGGTACAGTCTGCACCCTCTGCTGAGGAACGGTGCAACAAAGGAGAAGTCAGATTATTTAGGGTTGGACTGTGTAAGTTAGGGTGTACTCTGCTATTGTACCAACTGAATTAGTTTAGGGTGATGTGAGATTTGTGCACTGTTTGAACAATGGACAGGATAGATCAAAAGTATTCCCTTGGGGGTACATTATCCTGGTCGACGTGGGAACCCAAGCTTAGGACAGAGCAAGCTCCACTGTCGGTGCTCAAGAGCGCCAACGTTTTTGATGGACAATAGGAGCCTGTACCAGTGAGGCTCTGACGGACACTGGCAACTTGTATAATCCTCCTGCTGGAATTTTCCCCTCTTTGTTTAATCATATGCTATGCATCCCTTTGGAAGAATGGTTGCTCACGAAGAGCAGCCAGTGATTCGCCCTGTTTACACACGTATATTTTGGTCTACAAAGAAAAAGATATTATGTGCTATTCTTGTGATTCTGCTGCTATTGATTCTGGGTGGGTTGTCCTAGGTTTTGGAACGTGATCAGGATGCACGGTCATGTACTAAGAATAAGGTTCCTTCTCAAATCCGTGCAAAAAGGACAGCCCTGAGTAATGTGTTTCTAGACACTCACCAAAGGTTCTTTGGAGAAGGTACTGCTTGCTACCCTACTGAGTCTGTCACTAGTTTATGGACTGCATATCCATTGTCAATTGTTAATTACACTTATACCCGACCCCCTGGTTTCGTAGAAATACAAGGAGTATTTGGGTTTGGTTATCCAGGCCCTTGTGTATATCACCGAAAGCTGTGAGGCGTAATTTAGCCAGGATGTAAAAACAATACTTATTGTGACAATTTCTATATGGAAAAACGGAATGTAACAATGGTGGGTTGGCATTACAAAGAATTGACAGTTCCCAGAGAAGCTGGTTATTAACCTGCAAGTTGTCCAATTGTCAATTTTATTGACCTCATTCTGTACTCAACTGCTCAGGCATAGTTCTGCATAAGGGCACGTACTCTATTGTAGGCCTGGGCAAAAATTTCGTTCCGTTCGCGGAAATTGCGATAATTTGACATTTTTGCGTTCCGCGGAGAGCGCGAAAATGTCAAAAATTCCGGTTTCCGCAGCTTGGCGATAATTTGTTTCTTGCTCGCGCTGTAAAATGATACATTCTCGCGCGCGCGCGATCGCCTTACCTGAATCCCTGCGTTCGCCGACAAGTTTTCTTGATCCGGTCGCGTTCTCCATGAGATGTTGTATTGTTTTTAGCCATTTGCGCTGTCTCGCGACAGTTCGCGCCCGCAGTGACGTCATGCGTCGCGCGATCACGTCTTTCTTCTCGCGATCATGCACCGCGAGAACAACTCAAAACAAGATGGCCGCGCCCGCAAGCAACCACATGGGTAAGTTGGCGACCCGCAACCATGCAGAAAATCTCGCGAACATGCCGGAAAAAAACTTCCGCATCTTCGCGATATTTCTGCTTGTTTGCGATAATTTTAAACATTCTCGCGATAATTTGCGAAGGTTAATTCCGCAAATTCCGCCCACCCCTACTCTATTGTAAATCCAAAGGACCCCAGTACTGTTGGGTGGAATTCCATGTATTCGGCTGTAGATTATGATTAGGGGTGGGCGGAATTCGCGTAATCGCGTTACGCAAATCTCCGCGAAACGGTAAAAAATCTCCGCGAACACGCAGAAATTCCGCGAACACGCGGAATTGCTTGTTCGCGATACTTTTTTCCTGTTCGCGATCGCTGTTTGCGTGCTTGGGGTGAAATATCTCGCGAACACGCATATTGAGAACGCGAACAAGCAAAAAATTTCGCGAAATTGCGGAACGCAGATTTTTGGGCAATTTCGCGTTCTCCGCGGAACGCGAAATTACCCAAATTCCGCAAATTCCGCGAACGGAACGGAATTTACCGCCCAGGCCTAATTATGATAAGCTTATTTATGCACACCCAGGTTTTTTCTTTTTATCTAATGGGACCTATTCTGATATATGCATAATGTTACCAATGATGTGGCCTAGGTTTGGTGTTGCCTTTAGGTGTGCCTTGTAAAAACACAAAGCCTAGGGTAAAATGGGTTAAAAGAACGCTGTAAAAGGAATTCTGTGAAGGAGTGACAGACCTTGAAGTCAATAAGTATAGTAATGCTATCACCTTTGGGTATATTCTCTCCTCTAATATTACCTTTGGTGATACTGCTATGGCCAGGAGTGAGAGAGCTAGAGAATATTTTGTATGTAAGCTGTAAATACTGTCTAACTCTATGGTATCGGCTTTGCTTGACATCACCACCCAACTGGAAAGTATGCGAATATATTCTGAGCAGACTAGATATGCAGTCAATTTTATCCTAGCTAAGACTGATGGTGTGTGCGCGGTAGTAGAAGACTAGTGTGTAGTAGGGATCACAAATATGGAGAAGAACATTACCCAACACATTTTAAACATCCTAGAAAATGTTAAAGGGGTAGAGAGTGGAAATTGGAGTTGGTCACTTTTTGCCAATTGGGGTTGGATACTTGAAAAGGTGATTTATTTCATTGTGATTTTGTTCTCTTGCTATGTCTTAGTCCAATGTCTCTCCTTTTGTTGCTCTTATTGCACTACCCTTCTTGCTCTTAAGAAAGTGTTGATTCATGATACTAATGCAACAATCATGATGCAGAAAGAAGTAGAATAACTCATGCAAATAGATGATGGTATTTTTGAGACTCCTTCCCTCCTTACTGTTTCCCTTCCTGATGCTGAAGACATGGAGTGCTCTTAAAGCAGTTCACTCATGATTTATTGAATTATATGTATTTTACTATTATACAAAATGTTTAGCTCATTCCAAAAGGAGGATCTGTTAGAATATAAAAAATAAGCTTCCGCATTGTTTTACATAAGTTAGCATTCTCAGTGCCATTTTGTGTATGGACGCCATTTTAAATCATGATTGAAACTAATTCTTTGCTATTTCCGAGAAACAGCTTCCTCTAAGTTATGCTTCTCCAAAACTGAGTTCTGCTACACTAATGAATGCACTATTCTTATTAGCGCATACCTTTCCTTTTAGATATAGGCCTTCTCCCACTAGTCTAGTGGTGGGCAGAGGCAGAGTGACCTTGAATAGTAGATAATGTGTGCCCGGCCTCAGAATCAAAACTTACTCCTTTGTAATTTACTGTCCAGCTGCATCTGCTTCGAAAATTCCATGGTGGGTGTGTTTTCATTGGTTTTGAGGTGTACATAATGTATTGTTATGCTTGTTGATGCAAGTCCCTCTGGAGCACTGATAAATGACTGAGCTCCACTATGAGTGTACCTGAATAAACAGATATTGGTTTGTATTCTCTACTGTCTGACCGGCTCTTTATCTGGTACTATTGAAGGCTGAGAGGTGGTTGTGAGTGACCCGGGTGACCCTATTTTGGGTCATTTTCTTCAACGCCTCCCTTCTAGATAGGGGGCAGTGTCAGAATCAATGGGTGTTGTGGTGGAATGCCCACCATAACAACCAATGTCCACCTCTTTCACGCCAAGCATAGTGTTAACGGGGGCCTTATTTACAAGGCAGCGTTAACCCACGTTAAGTGGCTTAACGCTGCCTTGTAAATAATGAAAAACCCCTATCGCTACATGAACGTCGTAAAAAGTGAATTTCCCGTGACGATAGGGGCTTGAAAATATACTCCTTAGTGCTTTATTTTCAGACAGTACAACTCCAAAAGAGTGAGCAATGTCTGCCTTTTTCTATTGCTGACAAAAGAAGATGATGGATAGAGCACTGAAGCTTTTCAGACACTCACCTCCAGTCACATATCCGGGTTGAATCCATCATCGTTCTTTAGCTCACTTCACCACCCTAGGTCAAACCCAGCCATATGCAAATCAGTCTTGACCCTGTGCCTCATGGGAACAGTCCAGCCCGAACCGCCAGCCAGGTTTTCACTGGACTGTAAACAAGGATCTTGGGACCGGTTTTGGGTTATAACCCCTCATCAACCAGGCTAGCTTGAATCCAGTGGCAAAGTGAGCAAGGGACCCACGGCTGGCCATACCCTGCCAACTTAGGGCAAACAACCCAAACACTAGGAGATGATGGACGGAGCACTGAAACTCTTCAAACACTCACCCTCAGTCACAGATCGGGTTAAATCCATCATCGTTCTTTAGCTCACTTCACCACCCCAGTTCAGACGCAGATATATGCAAATAAGTCTTGACCCTGTGCCTCATGGGAACAGTGTAGCCCAAACTGCCAAGCCAGGTTTTCACTGGACCAGAAACAAGCATCGTAGGACCAGTTTCAGGGTAACATCCCTCATCAGACAGGCTAGCTTGAATCCAGTGGCAAATTGAGCAAGGGACCCCTGTCTGGGTATACCCTGCCAACTTAGGGCAAACAAAGCAAACACAAGGAGATGAGGGCCAGAGCACTGAGACGTTTCAGACACTCACCCCCAGTCACAGATCGTGTGGAATCCATCATCTTTCTTTAGCTCACTTCGCCACCCCAGTTCAGACCCAGCCATATGCAAATCAGTCTTGACCCTAGGCCTCATGGGAACAAACCAGCCTGAATTGCCAAGCCAGGCCTTCACTGAACTGGAAACAAGCAACCTGGGACCGGTTTCAGGGTAACACCCCTCATCAGCCAGACTAGCTTGAATCCAGCGGCAAAGTGAGCAAGGGACCCACGTCTGGGCATACCTTGCCATCTTAGGGCAAACAAAGCATACACAAGGAGATGATTGACGGAGCACTGAAACTTTTCAGACATTCACCCCCAGTCACAGATCGGGACTGAATGCATCATCGTTCTTTAGCTCACTTCGCCACCCCAGTTCAGAACCAGCCATATGCAAATCAGTCTTGACCCTGTGCCTCATGGGAACAGTCTAGCCTCAACTGCCAAGCCATGTCTTAACTGGACCGGAAACAAGCATCATGGTAACAGTTTTGGGGTGACACCCCTCATCAGCCAGGCTAGCTTGAATCCATTGGTAAAGTGAGCAAGGGACACACGTCTGGGCATTCCCTTCCAACTTAGGTCAAACAAAGCAGTGCTGAGCACTGTTGTCTGAAAACAAAGCTCAAACTCAGAGAAATATAGAGTTAAACAAATTCACTTGACGCCCTTCAGGTGCATAAAGCAGGCTCTCAGATCTTCACTGCGCAATATTAGCTTATCCTTATAGGCCATATTTATGACCTGGCTTGCGTTGCTCTTGCACAACGCAATGCGATGCAAGAGCGACGCAAACCAATATCAGTAGTTTGAGGCCATGCAAAGCAATTATTTGTGGCTCCATAAATCTGGAGTAACGCAACACAGCACAAATCACTGTGTTGCGTTACTGTGCCCTAGGAAGGCATTTCATGGGCATTGCATGGGTGTTCCCACACAAATCCCATGGATTTAAAGACTTCCCAGATTTACAAGAACTTTTTAACCTGGGAATACGCCAAAAGATACACCTCCCCAGGAGAAGCATAACAAGGAGAAATATCGTCATTACTCCCTCTTTCTATGTGTGCTGCAGAAGGCAGTACACATAGATAGAGGAATATGCCTCAAGTTTGTTTTTGTGCAGGAAGGTGTCCCTTCCTGCAAAAAAACAATAAACATGTCTGCATGCAACCCAGGCACCCTTGCACCATGGTGCAAGGGTGCCTGCATTGGTGCTAGGCTGCCATTGTGCACCAGCTCAGGTGGAAAAGTCAGGAATACCTTAATACCTTAAATATGGCAGTTTCCTTCCCTTTGCCAGTGATGCAGTGCAGCACATCAAGGTGATCTGATTCCCTTCACCGCACCACTATTTCATAGATATGCACCTATGTTTCCAACATTTAACACAATAGTGCATTTGATATGATTTTGTCAGAGTTGCAGTCCTTTCCCTATATTCCCTGCAAATCGATGCTACGTGCAACCTATGTAAACTTTTCATTTGTCCTCTTTTGAATGGTTATGCTTCTTGCAGAGATCTGTTTATCGCACAATGTGGAATACCCTGTGGCTAAATGAGTCCTAATTACAATCAGTAATTTAATATTGTCTATCATTTAGTTTTAATTATATGAAATATTCTAAGGCTTCTCATGAATGATTATTGCTCGATGGCAACATATTGCAAATCCAATAAAATCGGAAATAAATAGTGAACGCTCTTCTAAATTCCAGCACATTCTCTCTTTTTTCAACAGCTCACCAAATTTACAATTAATCTGCTAAAATTGAAAATAGCCTTTGTGAAATAATATATATTTAGCTGAATTTAAGTCTCTAGATGGCATTGCAGGCCCTGCCAAGGGCCATTATGCTAGTGGCCGCACAAACATTATAATGTTTACTAATGGCTCTGTGGAGACATGATATTTCCATGGCAACAAATGAACTATACTAGCGAGATTAATTATTTTTTCATTATCTGTGTACAGTTTGCAGTAAAGCAACATTTTGTTGTTTGGTAATTGCAAATCCGGCATCGTTGTTCATTACGAGATGATTAGCATAAACACTTAAGACTATGAAGAATGCTTGTAAGAGAGGGGAGAACATTGAACTTCATCAGTATAATATTAAAAAACGATACCATCAGGACAATTCTCTTCAATCAGTAGAGCACTACACGTATTGTACTCCTTTTTTTCATCAAAGAACAGCACCAATGATCTTTTGATTAATGAAGGGAGGATTGCAAACTGAACGAAGGCCCGCTGAAAAAGATTCACATCTCTTCTTGAACAAGGAGAATTTGACTCTATTAGTTTTTTTCTCAGCTGACACATATTTTGGAAAATCTCTGGCTGCTCTGAATGTGCCACTATCCTTGTTCTGCACAAGTTGTTATCAATTTAACAGTAAATGTTCACATTCTTTACACACTATGGGCTCAGTCGCAGCACACCACAATGTCTGCTCAGGTCTTAGCGTAGCTGGGCCAGTCCTTTCTTTGCATGTCTTGAATTTCAATTAGACTCGTTTACCATGCATACCTCTGCAGCAGGATATCCATTTGCAACCCTGTCAAGAATTGTAAAAAAGAAAAAAAAAATAGGCCTACAATTATTTTCCCTCCATGCACCCAGGTCCTGGAACAACATCCCCATATCCACCAGTAAAGTGCAACGCTTCAATTTAGGTAAGAGTTGGAGACTCACTACGGAGCATATTATCAAGGATGGCGTTAAAAATTATCGCTGCTTTAGCGGCAGGAAACTGCCGCTAAAGCGGCGATAAGGGGCTTGATAATATGCCCTTGAGAATTCCAATAGAAGTCCATGTTCTGGTGTCAACCTGGGCTTCTATTGGAATTCTCTGCGGCATATTATCAAGCCCATTATTGCCACTTTGGTGGCAGTTTTCTGCTGCTAAACCGGCAATAATTTTAATCCCGTCCTTGATAATATGCCCCTACATCACAATGCATTAACCCTCGATAAACCAGCTATCTCTCCCATCACTCGCTGTCTTTGACCCCACACTGCCCTCCACTGCCCTTTCGCTATGCTTGCCCTTTAGAAACACCATATACTAATACAGCAGAGGATCTGTCCCACTTTCCATCTACAAAAGCTATACTGACCTGAGCTCTTGACATAGATCTTTCCCGACAAGTGTACGTGATAACTAGATCTATGTATTTAAAATTGATTTCTCTTTCCTTCTCAGAAAGTACTGTATTTAAACAGCAAGTGCTGCTGCTTCGTTAAGTAAATGTTTTTTGTAAACAAAAGGGAGTGTCCAGGAAGACTATTGCCATGAGTTTAATGGACGCCTTAGAACCAGCAATTCAAAGGCGCCTCAGCTTTATTCAGCTTACTTTGTAATATTTTTTACAAAAAACAATCGAACTCAATTATGCATGTCTTACAATGGACAATACTTAGCTGGAATAGCGACATACAAAACTCTTTTTAACACATAATCAAATTCAAAATATACAACACAACAGATCCAGTGTCCACAAAGTTAAACCCAAAGTGTGAAGGTATATAGTGCAAACATCACATACCAAAATGCGACTGAAAAGTGAAGTTAAAAAATGAAGTGGATGCACTTTCTATAGGACCAACTTTATTCCTCCTTATATGTGCACTCAATTCAAAACTTAAAAAGATTTGTGTAACATTAACAGGAGATATTCAAGTGAGATACTCATACAACAAAAATAACATATATAAGCAAAAAGTCATTGACCAGTCCTAACTTAGGAATTGAACACTAGGCGGATATTGTCTCCTTTCAGGGCTACTGTATAATATATCCTGCCTGTGAGTGAGAAATGGGGTTACACACATTTATTTGGGTGTTGCCTAAAAGGGGGAAGAATTGGGATAATTCCCTTATGGCACACCCTGTCAAGAATACCCCGTTCTCAAAAAGTCAATAAGTTTCGAACACCTAGTGGTTTTAGGGTTCTCCTCAGGACTCAGACCTGACCGTGGGCTCTAAAATAAAAAACAAACAATCATGTGGTATCGGTCCCAAACATGTTTACTGTCACAAAAAAACATTCAATGCCAATTAGTGTGTTTTTTATGTACTTGTATAAGGCGTTGGATTAGTCCGCTAATTGCAGAGGACAATGTTTCTCTGATGGAAAGGGGATACAATAAGTGAAAAAATTAAAAACGCTTTGTCAGAATCCCACTAGTGTCGAGGCCACCTCAATGTACTACCATTTGGAAAAAATGCTTGTTCCTACCTTGCGGGCTCTAGTTAGGGCAAACTCTCTGTGTGTTATTATAATGAGGTCACTCGGCTGCTCGAATTCTGAAAGAATAAGTTCGATAGTTTGAGTATTCATGTATTGTATTTTAATAAAGCAGTGTATTTGTGGGTTGGAGTCGCAAACGTCTGAAAAATCAAACTGCTTGTTACCTTTGTGACTGCCTATGCATCTCTGTGTTGCTGTTCAAACAGTCTCACTGGGCTCCGTAAGCACCAATAAGTTGCACGTCCCTGTAAATGAAAACAAAGGCTCGTTATTACATTCTCGAGCCGAGCTTCAATCCAGCGTGCGTCTATGCATCAAGATTATCACTTGTCTGTGATTAGTAGCGGGGGCGAGACAGCGTGTGAAAATCCATTGCGCTGAAAATCGTATCTGGAGTTAGCGAGAGGCGGTCTGAAACCAGCTGACTTATTGACCCGGTTGGAGACCAACGGATCATGTGATCTGAGTGCATTGTGGATCATGTAGTTTTAGTTTTCTATGGCGGACTTCTTGACTAGAGTTCTGCAATTTCAGAAAATTTGTTTAACCCATGCAGCGCTGTATCAAATTTCATAATGAGAAACGCTTCTCTCTGGGCCAACAGCAGTTCAGGGTCACCTTCTCTTTGGTTGTTTCTCTTTATCAGAGACAGAACAGTCCATTTAAAATCGTTGTATGTTTGCTTCAGGGACACAAAGTGTTCCCCCGCTGCTGTGACCCCGCTGTGAGGTTCTTAATGGCTTTCAGCAACTTTCTGGTGTACTTGGGCAAGTGCTTGCAGAGAGTGGTAGCCCACTGCTCTCCCGTGAAGCTTTTCCAGCTGCGGATTGCAGTTCCGGTGGTGGTAGATCTGTGGTGGTGTAGTATGGATATGTTAAAACTGACAAATTCCACGAATTCTTCCCATTGACCCTCAGAGCAAAACGTGAAGTAGCATCCACTTTAACAGGAGGACTGAATTTTGACAAACCCTCGGGAACATGAAGTGGAGATTTAATTCTCACCCAATCTCCAACACACACACGAGACTTAAGATCTACCACATCCACATATTGACCACAGATTGAGAACGCATCCCAACCTCTGTCTGAGATTCACCACACTTTGACAGTAAACCCCACTTCTTGATCCAAGCAGGACACACGTGAAAAGAAGCTTCCTACCCCTAAGTAGTACAAAGGGGCTGGATCCTGGGACGGGACTGGGAGTTGAGCGGTGAGCCCACAACATGCTCTGAACGACTTCTTTGATGTCAGTCCTGGAAGAAACAGCCCACTGAACACACTCAACAAAACTACGGTTAGTGCCCTCAATGAAATCATTGGTCTGTGAGTGATACAAAGCCACACCTTCGGGTGATATACGCGCCTTACAAATGCCAATACATAACATAACACCGCAATGAGAAATTCCAGACTGACTTAAAAAATCTGATATTTCTTTGGAAGTAAATTAAACCCTATTGTCTGATACAAGCTCTTTAGGGATACCCTCTCTGATAAAAAGAATCTGAAGAAACTTGATGACCTCTTGTGACCTGGGATCAGTCAAAAATTGAACCTCCCAAGTAATCAGTAACAACCAAAGCAAATTTGTACTTGTAGGAAAAACATTGAAAGGACCCACAAAATAGCCAGCTTCAACCAAGGACCATTAGGAACTTCCACCTCTTGTACAGGAGGAGAGGCAATCTTTATAACCTTGTCACTGGTACAACATGTCACATATACTTCCACAACATAGTTTATTGGCGGCCCATGAAAGGCCATCAATAAACACAAGGAATCCTCCTTTTTGTACTCGTCTGTCCAAGATGTCCTTCATGGCCATAATCGATGATGTGAGCTCTCAACCACTCAGGAGGAACAAACATATCCCCCGCATGATCATTTCTCCACCCTCCAAAGTAAGCTCATCAGCAATCTTGGCGAAAGGATGAGGATCACAATCCAAATGTTTTTCCTTGGGCCACCCAGACACAATGAACCCTTTTACTCTCTTGAGGACAACATTCGACTCCATCCCACAGAACCACTCACGTTCAGTGAAACAACCCACACTACAAGCATCCACTGCAGCAATGAGACATTATGTGTATGCATTATCATCATCAAGATCTTGTTTTCCGAAAGGTAGAGGAGACCTGGAGAAGAAATCAGCCCTCGTGTTTTTTCCACCAGGTATGTGCGCAACATCAAAATTTTATTGTGGCAATTTTGAACTTAACCTTGCAATTATCGGAGTGTGATCTTTAACAATTTTACCCTTTAGAATAGGAATGAGGGGTTTGTGGTCAGTAAGTAGACTAAAAGTTTTACCCTACAAAAAACACTTGAATCTTTTTGACAGCCGAACAACACGCCAACAACTTTCTTTCAATCACCGAGTAATTTGTTTCACTCGGACGTAACGCTCGAGAGGCAAAACCCACATTGTATTCCTTACCCTGCTTGATCTGAGAAATCATGCCTCCTAAACCATCCAAACTGGCATCCACCGACATAGTACACTGATAGAGGGGATCAAAAGATGTAAGAATTTTACACAACCCCAGTTCTTTTTTGATCTGAGAAAACTCATCTTGACAAGAGTCATCCCACATAAACGTGGCTTTTCTCTTGAGCAGCCCTCTCAAATGCACAGTCTTAACAGCAAAATTAGAAATACATTTCGGGTAAAACTCACAAACACCCAAAAATGAAGAGACCTGTTTCTTGGAAGTAGGGCAAGGAGCATTGGCAATGGCCTCGATAAGACTTTCTCTTGGTACAATACCATTACCAGATATTTGATGCCACAAATACTCTCTGCACTTTCCAGCCAGCAAAATGTCATCTAGGAACACCACCGTATCCGTCACACCTTCCAAAACCTTTTCCATAATCCATTGAAAAACTGAGGCCACCGAAGCTAAGCCGAACAGCATCCTTCTGAACTGAAAAGTACCAGCAGGTGACACAAAAACCATCAAATGCTTAGATCCAACTCCACTTGATGATAAGCCGAGGCAAGATCAATTTTAGAGAAGTATCTTGCACCAGTAAACTTTGAAAGAATATCATCAATTCGAGGAAGGGGATGTGAGTCTACCCAGATCTCCTTGTTTAGACTATGCAAGTCTATACAAACTCTCAGACTCCATTTATTTTTACGTGCGACCACCAAAGGGAAGATTCAATTGGTTCAATGACACCCGGTTCACACATACTTTTGAGTTCAGCTGACAATTGCTGGTAAATTTCAAACAATTAAAGGACATCCACATTGCAACTGATGAGAGGCAGGAATTTAAATTGTCTTGGTTTTTTAGGGTTAGTTTGAGATAGAGTAACAACCAGCTGGGTGTCATCAGTATTTGAAAGTTATTGTATATGAAAATATTGAACCAGTTTATCTAAGGAGGCAATTTATTTATTAAAAAGTCTTGGCCTTAAAACAGAGCCCTGTGGATCTTTTGACCGAAAGGGACAAATAGATTAAATGGTTCACTGACAGAATATCGACCACAAAAATATAGATGTAATAAATATTGAGATAGAAATATAGAATGCAAAAATATCGATTTCGTATACTTAAAAAGGTAAGTACAAAAATATAGAACAAAAATATAGTTTACAGTAGTATAGTTGTATTAAATATCGATTTTAAAATATATTTAATTTAAAATATCAAAATAAACATAAATAAATATTAACTTTAATTTATAAAAAAATATATAATTAAATGTATATTTTAACAGATACAACAAATAAAATGTATTTTAAAAATGTAAACACACATATTTAATTACAAAATTAAATTAATTTTCATTTAAATAACTAATAGTATTTAGCAACTAATTATAGATTGAGTAAAATGTATTTACTCCACCCCCTTTAACCCTATAAAGCCAAAACCCACACCCAAAATATTGTGATTAAACAATTATCATAATTAATTATCAATTAACTAAGTAAAAACAATTATCAACTAAATATTAATAATTCAAAATAAATTACTTCCCAACCTTTAAAACCGGTTAATCCCACAACTTGTACCAAAAAATATATTACACAATCTCCATAATTATTTATTGATTAGTTAATTAATATTAATTACCCACTAATTAATAATTAATTCAAAATAAAATACTTCCCACCCTTTACCCCTACAAACCCAACAACCAGCACCTGAAAGAAATACACAATTACCACAATTAATGATCAATTAATTAATATTAATTAACAACTAAGGGGTCGATTCCGACCTTGTAAAGAAAGAATCCTGACCGAATCGGATCCGGAATGCTTTTGTATGACTCGAGTGCTGGCATCTGACCGAGCGAGTACAATGCATCTGTATGCTGACGGACTCGGTTTGCTCGGACTCCTATTGAATTCTATGGGAGCTGGTATACTGAACGCGTACACAGGCTCCTGTAGCAAAAAGGGGTGGTTGGGGAAAAGCATGCACACTGTGGCAGGCACCCCATGGTGCCTGCCACACTGTGTATGCTTGGATCGGGGGGACCCGTGGGCCACCCGTGACCGATTTGGAGGGCTCCAGGTAAAGGGCTACGGACCCCCGAAGTCTGATAACGACAGCCGTTTCATCTACCTGAGACCGAGTTGATACGGCTGTCTGAATCGTGCATCGTACTCGCTCTATTGAATCTGGCTCCATTGCATGGCTCGGCTATGAATGAGCCTATAAACCCCACAACCCACACCTAAAAAAATTCAATAATTACCATAATTAATTATCAATTAATAAATTAGTATTAAGTAACAGCTAATTATTAATTAATTTGAAATAAATTACTTCCCACCTTTTAGCCCTATAAATCCCACAACCCACACATAAAATTTACCAAAAATAAATTAAAAGCACACTTAACACTATTAAAGATCAATTAAAGAAAAATAAATAAATAAACAATAATCATTATTTTTTTATAAATAAATTACTTCCCACCCTAATCCGCTATAAACCAACAATCCACAACAGAACTAAAAGACGCAAAATTTAATAAATTAAATGTAATAACTACTAGAAATTTAACACATATATTAAGAAACATAAACAATACTGATATAAAAAAATACCATCACATACATACAAATTATATACTAAAACACCACTTAAAAAATCCATATTTTAAACAACTATGGGGCATATCAGCAACAATCGGCGATAATTATCGCTAAGCGCACTTAGCGCTAGTATAATTATCGCCGGCTAACGTGGATTTTTATCGCTGAGATAGCGTGCTATTAGCAACTCTTATCTCAAAAGCGATAAAAATCCTAGCGATAACTGCCAAACTTGAGATTATCGCTGGAAACCCAGAGATAATCTCACGAAGTTTGGCGTTAGCTTGAGAATAGGGCCTCACATACTTAGCCATGATATCCACCTTCCATAGGATATCATGGCTAAGTCAGTCCTGAAACAGGCGTCAGGAAAGTAGCGATAACAGGGTTATCGCTACTTTTCTTGCCGCTATGCTTCATAGCGTGGGCTTGATGATAGGAGAAATGTCGCTTGGCGACATTTCTCCAGTCATGTCAGGTCAGGAACGCCCACTTTGCATCTCATTAGAGATGCAAAGCTGGGTGTTAAGAATCCGGGCGCTAATGCAAGGTTTCACGCAATAACGTGATCTTGCTAATTAGGCGATAAAATTATCGCCGCTTTTCGCCCGAAAACGGACGCCAAAGCGGCGATAATTTTATATTGCCTCATTGCTGATATGCCCCTATGTTCTTGAAAATGATATTAATGGCTTCTTTATTGTTAAAATCGATATTACTTACCTTCAACATTTGACAATGATATTCTTGCACTCGATATTTCCATTCCACGATATTTCTCACTCGATATAATTGTAGATCGAAATTTTTTCATCGATATTCTGTCCATTGCCTACTAAACATGAAAAAATTGGCCCAGTTTCTAGCGTTGTGTCAGATTCCAGTGTTGGCAATTCAATCCAATAGAATAGATTGGGACCTAATATTGAAACACGCAAATTAGTCCCGTAGTGTCAGGGCTCCTGAAAATTATTGTCCAGTAGGGCTCAGATGACTTCCGTTGCAGTGAATGACACTGTCTCAGCACTGCAGCATTTACGGAAGACACATGGGGCCTGATTACGATGTCGGTCAGACACTAAACTTCCTGACTTCTTGTCAGATTTGGTTCTGACCTTCTCACGGTCGGCGGTACTTTCTGACCGATTAGGATGCTTCCGAACACCGTTCGGAAGGACTCCCATTGACTTTAATAGGAACCTGTGTTCCGACTGACAACGCCGCTCCAATAGGGAAAATGGGTGTCTGCGGAAAACCTTGCACCCTGTTGCGGGCACCACATGGTGCCTGCAACACTGTTTATGTTTATGGGATTTATAAAGCGCATGGCTATCCGAGGGCTTTCAAGGGCTACCGAGAGGAGAAGAAGGTTGGTGAGGAATCATGGGAACAACCAGGTTTTAAGTTTTTTTCTGAAACACCATTCATTTTTAACTAATCTCAGTTCTGTGGTCATTGAATTCCAAAGTTTTGGGACCTGGTGTGAAAAGGATCTTCCACCCCATCTTGATCTCTTTATGTTTGGAATCTTCATCAGGAAAGTGGATGAGGACCTAAGGGGCCTGTTAGGGATGTATGGGGAGACGAGGGATCATATAATCGCCAGACCTCTCCCCTGGATGGCTTTGTGGGTGAGGCAGAGTACTTTAAACTTAACCCTGGATTGAATGGCTAGCCTGTATAGCTTTTTCAGAGAGGATCTCACTGATTCTTGTCTAGGGATCTTCAGAAGCATTCTGGCTTCAGCATTTTGGACCAACTGTAGCCTGTCTGTCACATATTTAGGAGAACCCAGATGAAAGGAGTTGCCGTAGTCCAGCCGCGAGACCACCAGGGCCTGGACCCCCATCTTCCAAGCTTTTTGTGGGATTAGGTCCATGATCTTACGAATCATCCATAGTATACCGAAACTGGTTGGCGATCATTTTTTGGCTTGTGTTTCTTTGGAAAGATTTTGGTCCAGCCAAATCCCCAGGTTTTTTATGGATGTTTTATGAGAGGAGGAAGGGCCCCAACTCTCAGGCCAACTGATCCCAGTCAGCGGACCTGGGCCATTGCCCAGGAACATCAACTCTGTTTTGTTGCGATTCAATTTTCGCCTACAGTTAGCCATCCATTTTCCAATTTTTTCCATGCATGATACAAGCTGCAGATGATTTGAGTTCAGCTCTTCTGACACAGAGATCACAAGCTGAGTGTCATCCGTGTAGGAAACAATTGACAAGCCAAACTCCTGTACAATGTATGCTAGGGGGCTTAGTGCAGAAACCTGAGGTACTTCGTAGGGAGCCGTGAAAATATCTGCGAGGATGGCTGATTCCATATGCTGGAATGATCTATCCCTGAGGGAACAGGCCACCCATTGATTGGCTTTATCCTTAAGCCTATCTCTTTGAGTCTATGAATTAGGATTTTGTGGTCCATGGTATCAAAAGCCACGCTTAGATCCGAGAGTAAAATTACGGCGGCTCTCCTTTGGTTGAGTATCTTTTTCAGTTTCTCAGTTAGCACTAGCAGGGCTGACTCAGTGCTATGTTCTAGAACGAAACCCCATCTGAGTCCAGTGCATGATGTCATTCTCCTCCAGGAACTGGGAGATGATACTATTAATGTGTTTCTCAGCAACCCAAAATAGGTAGGAGTGAGATGAGACGAAAGTTTCCCATGTCTGTTGGATCAAGTTGAGGTTTCTTGAGCAGAGGCTTCACTGTAGCATCCTTCCACTCTTTGGGCACTATCCCTTTGTCTAGGGATAGCGAGATAAGGTCAGCCATTTTATAAAGGATTGTATCAGCACCCTGAAGTAAGATGTGTGGGGGGGCGGGGTCGAATGGAGACCCCGACTTAATGTTACTCAGGAGGAGACCCGTGCGATCTTTGTCCAACTCTGGGAAGGATCCTAATAGTGGGCCCGATTCACAGAACTAACTTATGGCAAAATCCTAAACTTACTACCATTTACTCATTTTGGTATTCACAGAAGGCACTTACTCATTGATGAGTAAGTGCCTTCTGTGAATACCAAAATGAGTAAGTGCGCTTACTCATTTTGGTATTCACAGAAGGCACTTACTCATCAATGAGTAAGTGCCTTCTGTGAATACCAAAATGAGTAAGTGCTGTCTGTGAATATCAAAATGAGTAAGTGCCTTCTGTAAATACCAACATGGTAGTAAGTTTAGGATTTTGTCTTAAGTTATTTCTGTGAATTGGGCCCGAAGGGGGCAGTGGCAGTCCAGGCTTTTCTGGGCAGAGAAGTAAGTCAATCCTACCAGAGCAGTCCAGTTTCCATTCAGGGTTGTCCCCGGGACAATTGTGTGGAATTGTGTAGATTTTTTCCACTTTGTTTTTTTTTTTAAACTGGCTAGCTTGTTACATCTCTCCTTTGAGGGATGTTGTGGGTGTGAGCCTTGTTGAATTGTGGTGAGTGATTTCACAATTTTAAATAATTATTTGGGGGAGTTGGAAGAACTATTAATCCTTTCCTCGTAGAATTCTGCCTGAGCCTTCTTAATGTCATCCTGATATTGTCTGATGGCTTTTTTATACAGTTACTTAAGGTCTGGTGCATATGTTTTCCTCCAGCTCCTTTCGTGTTTCTTGCAGTGCTTTTTCTGAGCAGTTAACTGGGTGTTGAACCAGGTGGCTCTTTTAGGGTTCTGTTGTGCTGTCGGTCTAGGTTTGCGAAAACATTTATCTACTGAACTGTTGATCCAGTCTGACCATCGTTTGTGTGCCTCGTGGAGGTCTTCTGAAGCAAGTGCATGGTTTTACAGGGAGGGGCCTTAGGTACCCCTTCGACAACAAACCAAAAGATTTAGGATGAAGGGAGGCCTGCTAGGGGCCCCCAAAGTCAGTGTCCAACAGCCTTTTCATGTTGGACAGACATCATAATCGGTCGGTCGGAAACGCTGTCCTTTGAGCTGTATGACTCGGCTCTGACTGACTCGGATTCTCCAAATGCCAGTCAGAACCGCTTCAGAATGACTGAAATATTCCCCTTCCGACCTCGAGCATTGTAATCTGTTCATCAGAAATGTTTCTGACCGAGGGCCAGATTCTGATGCGGTTTGGAAAGCTTCCTGACCGAATGTGTTTGGGAATGGTTTCCGACCTATTTGGATCAGGAGAGTCCAACCGACCGAGTACGATGCATCTGGATGCTTCCAGATACGATTTGGAGGGACTCCCATCAATTTCAATGGGAGCTTTTGTTCCAACCAAATGCTTAGGCTCCCATTGAAGAAAGGGATGGCTGGGGAAAATCGGGCATCCTGTGGTGGGCACCCCCTGGTGCCTGCCAAACTGTGCATGGCTGGTAAGGGGGGACGCATGGGTAACCCCATGGGCCCAATTAGGAAGGTTCTGGGTGCAGGGCGGCCCAATACGGGCCCCCAAAGTCAGATTCCGACTGCCGATTCAAGTCGGACGGCACGATTCAAAAAGGCAGTCCAAATCCAGCATCGTACTCAGTCATTCGTTAACGAGGCCCATAGAGACGTTCGATTCTGCTCTGTATGGCTCTGTCATTCCAAATGCCATTGGGTTGGGATTGGGATATTCCTAAAGCCTAACTAGCATCATACTCAGCCGGTCGGAAACCTTTCCGAGTTATTCAGAAAGACACATTTCCAATCCGATTTGGAAGGAGAAAATGCTGTTAAGAGGCCTTCCTAACAGCATTAGAATCAGGCCCCAAGTCGGGGGGATGGGTTCCGACACGATCTAGGAGAATCCGACTGTCGGTCGGAGGCTTACCGACCGGCATTGTATTTAGGCCCATTGTGTGTCATCGAGCAGAAAACTGGTTTCTAAGAAACAAGAAAGTTTGTTGTGTATTTCTTGTCTGAGGATCTTTATAGGCATAGACAATAGTGATATAGGCATATAATTGTCCAGAACAGTAGGCTGGCTGATGGCGTTTTCATTAGGGGCATTACTGAAGCTGAATTTCAGTGTTGACAAAGGTAGATAAACTGCATTGCTGATGCCTTTTGATATATTCACCATCTTTTGAATTGGACAAAGTGGTCTCCTAGAGTCAATTTTCATAGCTTAGATGAGACAAGGCATGTGTGGTGGTGGGCTGTAACTATGCTTGGGCAAACTTTGAATTACCTTGTGTCATTGGAGTAATTTTAACAATTCCGCATTATGGTTGATAAGTGAAAATTATATAATTACACCAGATGATATAATTACACCACCATTCACTGCAACATGATAGCATCAGAGCACAGGATCAACAAAAACAATTAAAATGCAAGCAGCTTTTACTAATAACAACAATTGTGTTTTTTGAACTACTGTATAAGCGTGAAGTGCATTCTTGTGTCAAAATTTGACATAAGGATGCGTTTTTTTCTCCTAAAATATAATGCTCAATGACTGATTTGAATTTCATGTAATTTCACATTGTTTTGCTAAACTTTAATGCAATTATGTAAAAGCAAATTTAGAAAATTTCACTCATCCTAACTGCAATGTCTCTAAGAACCATAGATAAGGTAGGATGATTTGAAGAGGTGTAAAAAGAACTTCCAGATTTCTTAATTATTTAATAACAATGACAATGGGCCTACTTCCTAGGACAAGATAGTTGTAGTTCAATGGATTCTCCAGTCTCCACAAGTTAGCACCTCATATTTTGAAAGTTTAAGTTTAAAGTTGTTTTTACAGCATTTACTTGTTAATGGCTGAGAAACAGTAGTCAAGTCCTGAGATATGCAAAGCCTTTTCCAATTTTAAGATGATCTGCATGTCAATGGCATAGTTGTAGCAAATTAAGCTTAATAACTTGATGAAGTCCAGTAGATAGGTTGGATAGAGGATTAGGAGGAGTGGTGAGATTCAGAAACCTTAAGGTAAAAAAGTGTCCATTCTGAAAGAAGATGAGCAGGTGGCATATAGATGATGTCAAACATGATATAAAGATTACTGGAAGAGATCCGGTCTACAACACTGCCTCAAATTCCAAGCTCTTCTAATCTCAGTATTAGAATTTGGTTGTGAAAAGTATCAAAAGCTGCAGATTGATTTAGCATTACAAGTGCTGCCACCCCATTTCTGTCCACGGTCACTTACAGGTGATTACAAAATGGAATCGGGGTGGATGCAGGGAGTCTGCCTAGGTTAACACCAAATTGATAGTCGGAGAGCATGTTGTGCCCTTCTATGAAGCCAGAGATCTTAGTGAAACAGCTCTGTCTGACAGTCTTTCCAAGAATGTAAATTGGATAACATTCAGAAGTTGGCTTAATATTTTGGGCCAAAGTAATTTTTCTTGATGCTGGTCTGGTGTGTGACATCTTCATGGAGAGGAAGATTCCAAAACATAAAGGGTAGTTGAGCACTGTTCTTACTGGGCAGGTAGGAGTTGTGTAGAGAAGGAACTACATAAAGTGTATGTAAGGGGAGGATCTCACAGTGAGTTGGTTCCCTAAATAGGGACTGAGATAAATGTTTGAAGGCATACAGAGCCATTTGTTTGTCTGTGCCATTTATACAGTCTATCTTGGTCTTAGTAAGTTATTTTGGGATGACACAATTGAGGTACTGTTTTAGGCTTTAAGACAAGTTTGGTAAAACAGTATTACAGTATCAAAGATTGTACTCTGAGAAGAACTGTTGAGTAATTTCCATGAGTGTGCAAGAAAAGTGTGACCTGTACCAGTAACTATGGAGCTACCCTGCACAAAACTTTATAGATCAAGGAGTTAATGTCTCTTCAAGTGAGTACCACTTATTGGGAAACCTCCAAAAAGGGGAACAAACAATATGGCAATCATGGAACTCTTGATTAAAAATGGAAATCAGTATTGAAGAACTCATTAAGACACCAAACCCCACCTGAAAAAAATCAGGGACAATACAGTAATCTATGTTAATCTGATGCATATGCTAATATTCAAAGTTCACCTAGCTTTTCTCAACTTGAGCTCTCAATTAAATCATGGTGATCTTTTGAGTGTTTGTAGATTTTGAAAAAGAGAGTATTGAGCAGAACCTCTGCTTGGAACACATTACCACAAACTCTGCCCAAATCAAGAATCATTTGGACTTACGAAAATAAGATGTAGATATTCAGGCACTGAAATAAACAGCTCATTTAGAGTTCTTCTGTCCAACATGTATCACATTTTCTAGCACAGCAGGTATGGGCAAAGGTTTACCTGGCTACTTCTAAAGTGTCAGTGGGCCAAGCAGTGGGCTAAGACATTTGTATTTCTCTAGTAGATGATTCTGTTTCTATTTGTTACAGATTTCCAGACAAAGGGGCTGATTATGATGTTGGTCGGTAAGCCTGCTTAGTTGGTTTGCAATGTCGGCGGTCGGAACATAAACTGGCCGATCATTACGACTCGTTCCGACCGGCACCACACTGCAATTCCCTATTGACGGTGTTTCTGCTATCAGGATTATAATGTTGGTTTGCCACAGCCTTTCCGCGCGAGCCTTTCTGACACGGAAAGGCTGTCGAACAGCAACTTTGGGGGCCCCCTTGCCTCCGGGGTCTACGGTTGATGGTCGAGGGGGCATCTAGGGTACCCCCTTGTAAAACTCTGCACTGAGTGGCAGGCACCATGGGGTGCCTGCTACAGGGTGCAGAGTTTTACACACACTCCCATTTCTCCATAGGAGCCTGTTTTATGGCCGGTTTACAGCTGTGACACTAGCTCCCATAGAGAACCGTGGGAATCTCACCAAACAGTGCTCGGTCACATCGTAATCAGGCGGTCGGAACCGCCTACCTCAGCTCAGTCGGTCCCGAGTCCGAGACGGTGTCGGTCGGAGGCAACTCCGACCGACATCGTAATAAGCCCCAAAGTCGTTTCTGATCAGTTAGATCATCTGGTGAGACAAATGGACTGAACAAACAGATTTGCAAATGAAAATCCAATAGGATAGCTTAGTGTATGGGACTCTCTACTGCCTTGCAAGTCCATCCATGTTCAACCTAGTCCTCTTCACCATCATTCTAGCACCTTTTACGTGCACTATCCCAGGATCCAATATATTACAGAGAAGACTAGTGATCTTTTTCACAATGTGCCCTTTTGAGTAAGTTTACACTTTTAAGTAAGTTTACTACATTACGGTAATCACAAACTGCACTTTTGTAGTAAGTTCAGCACTTTACATGGTACCCACTGGTACTGCAACACCCTCCTGTAGAAAATAATGGAGGTAGGGACTTGAAGTTATACTCGATAGGAAATTATGTTTAAGGAAATAAAATATTTAACCCTTTTTAGTGTTGGCATCGACCAATTGCCGACACCTACAGTACCTCACCAGTGCATCTGTCGGTGATTGGCCATTGCTGGGGAGGGTTTTGATCTCTTCCTGCCCAGGAACACATCAAACTAGAGTCAATGGAAGCCTCTGCAGGGGACTCCTGTTTGTGTTCAAGTGCTAGGCCCAATCACACAAGAGGGATAGCGTTTTTGTCAGGACAAGTAGGGTATAAATTGGATGGTAGGAGTTTTGTGGATTCCTGCTAATTGTGGTAGTTTCCATCACAGAATGTAAAGCAAAGATTGGGGTTTGCAGGTCATTGTGGATAAGGAAACCATGTAGGATCCCCATGTCATACCACCATGGATCCCCTGGTGTCTAAGTTTCCAAAATGTGTATGATTGGTTGGTTTCCGTAGGGGGTGGCTGAGCACAGCCCTTAATACAGCAGCTACCCCAACACTGATCTCTCCATGCAGCCCTTGAGGACCTTTTGTGTAGCGGTCTCTTGGCTCACCCACACAATTGGGGCCCTATTCTTATTGAGAAATGTGTGGGAACTCATGTAGGAAATGTGTGGCTCCCTGCAGATTCTATGACTCTCTGTTAAAGATATGTGTTGAAAATGTGTGTCTTTGAAGCTTGAGGTTTGTAAGGTCATCTGGGTAACATTACACCTCTGGCTCCCTTGTTGTCTAGTTTCCAAAAATGTGCAGGTTTTCTAGCTTTTTCTAGTTGTCAGCTGAGCTAGGGTCCAAAATTCACAGCTACCCACATCGCAATAAAAGGGTCAGTTTTCAGTGCAAAAATGTATGTCTCTATGTCATGTTTTGGGCCCTTTTCCTGTGACGGGCACTAGATTTACCAACACAAGTGAGATACCATTTAATTGGGAGACTTGGGGAAATACTGGGTGTTATGACATTTGTGGCTTCCAGAAGATTTCCTCACAGAAATGTGAGGAAAATGTGTGCTTTTAGATAAACTTTGAGGTTTGCTAGGGCTACTGGGTAATAAAACATGGGTTGAGTGATGCATTTCATCCCACCCTGAATTGCCTCCCTGCGTTTTGTTTTAAAAAATGCGCAGGTTTTCCTAGGTGCCGGCTGAGCTAGGGCCCAAAATTGACATATACCCACATTACTAAGAACGGACAGTTATCAGTGGGAAAATGAGATGTGTCCATGTTGTGTTTTGGGCCCTTTTCTTTTGCGGGCCCTTGGCCAAACAAGAAAGGTGCCATTTCATTTTCATCAGGGAGATATGTGGGAAAACAGAATAGTAGAACATTTGTTATTAACATATGGATTTCTCTGCATTTGTGCCATCAAAATATAAGCAACTGTATAAGAAAGGAGACATTTTTAAATATGCCTGCTGAATCACATGCTAGTATGGGTTTGCACAAATTCAGAGATGTATAAATAACCATTGATCCAGAGCTCCATTATGGAACATTCCAGAAGTATGTAGGTTTCCTTAATACCCATTTTTCACTCTGTATATTTTACCATATGAATTGCTCTATACTTGTTTTATAATAAAAAAACATCGTAAGGTGCAGCTCAGTTGTTGGCTCCGGGAACCTTGGGTTGTTAGACAACCTACAAACACTCTATATCACCGCAACTGGATAAGGGCATGGTAGAAGTACAGCATATTGCTTCAGTAAATCACCCATCATGACAACAAGTTATAGATGAAAATGTTGTCACAAATGAATTTTTCGGAGAACCTTGAGGGAATTTCCAAATGACCCATTTCTGAATACACAATTTTAACCACTTTTTAGAAATCTATAGCTTTCTGGGATCACCAATGGATTTTACACCATGTTTCACCACAAACTGAAAGTACTCTAATTCAGAAAAACAGGCTATTCCTTTGAAAAATGGCAAAACTGTAGTAAACAAATAGATTTATGAATTCAGCTGTGGAAGTCCCTGAACTCTGGAAAGATGGTGACTTTAGCATAGCAAAGCTTTTGTTGATGCTATATTTAGGAAAAGAACCAGACACCTTTTTTCTATTTTTCCCCAAAACTCCAAATCTAGCTATATTTTGGCTATTTTCCCAGACCCCTCCAAGTAGAACACACAAAACGTGTGTACCTTTGCAATCCACAGGATGTAATAAAAAAAAGGACTAATGTTTGAGGTCATAACAGCAAAGTTCCCCAATTAGCCAAAAATGGGCTAGGCACTGGGATGAAAAAGTGTCACCAATTGAGGGGTTAAAATAGTTAAAAGTAATTATAAATGAATAAGTTACACATATATAAAAATAGTGGATCTTTATTATTTTATTATAAAATATTTAATAGCTATCTTACATTTTTTTCAATTAACTTACAAATTGTGCTTCTGGATATTAATGAACTCAAAAATGAAGGACAATGATTGGTATCTCTTTGCCCTAATAATTTGAGATTTTACTGAACGTTTTTATTGAGATTCAATGATTTAAATGCCATAATAGTATATGACACACATACATCAGCTGTCTGTGAGCATCCTGAAATCTGGCAGGGACTAAAATAAGCATATAACACAACAAATATTTTTCAAATTCAAAAAAGTTATTACATATTTTACAATTAAGAATTGCCTGCTGGGGAAAAGGTGGCATGAACTGCATCCTACGAGGCAGAGCTCTACTGGCAGAAGGTGCCTGAAAACCCCTGGGAGACATTTAAGATCTTTGCCGCTGCAGGACTTAAGCAAAGCCTGCTGCAATGTAAGAGTAGCTTCACACAAAATTCAGGGTTTGAATATACACAGTGTTATAGGCAAACATGTTTGTGGTTCTAGTTGCCTCAAGGAAGCCCAGAATCTTTTCTGTGCTTTGTCCTGCCCTGAAAAGCCTGAGAGATATCTCAGCCTGGCCTCACTGAGATGCACCTCCAAACCAAACCTAATAACATTGCATCCACTCTCAGGAAGGCTTATTCTGACTACCATGTGTTCAGGATGACCGGATGTAAGTAAATGAAAGGATGCTAAGGTATTTTTTGCTGCTTGTTTATTTTGAAAGGTTCAACAATAAATATATACATTATATTAACTAAGAACAAAGGGGCATATTTACAAACCCCTATCGCCATCACAATGTCATGTGATAGGCTCCTCGTCTTATTTACAAGGCAGCGTTAAGCCGCTTAACTTGGCTTAACGCTGCCTTGAAAATAAGGGACCATTTTACACTGTATATAGCGTGAAAGGGGAGGGCAATGGGTGTTGCGGTGGGCATTCCACTGCAGCACCCATTGAATTTGATGCTGCCTCCTATTTACAAGGGCAGCGTAAATAGGAGGCAGCGCCAAAATTAAGACCAGGGAAAACCTGGTTTTAAACAGGCGAAACAAGGAAAAATGCTTTATTTCTCCTCATTTTTCCTGTAAACATATGTGTTGCCTTGTACAGCACACATAGAAACAGCAAAACACCATTGATTTAGCGACAGTCAGAAAACTGTCGCTAAAACGGCGATAATGGGCTTGATAATATGCTCTATGGAATTCCAATTGAAGCCCATGTTAGACGTCCTTCACATTTAACATGGGCTTTAATTGGAATTCCATAGAGCATATTATCAAGCCCATTATCGCAGTTTTAGCGACAGTTTTCTGCCGCTAAAACAGTGATACTTTTATCGCCAGGCTTGATAATATGCCCCATAGTGCTATGTATTTGAACATTTGGACAGATCCCAAGTTGGTCCTGTTTTTTTGTCAGTTATACCTTTTGCGCCAGGTTAAAAAAAAAAGAAAATGTTATCTTGTTGTTGCACATCAGGTTTATTATAAAAATCTAAATCTGCTACACGAAGGGTTAAATGTAAATGTCAGATTCAAGACAGACCTTTACCTGCTTCAACTGAGATTCTCTCCAATGTTTTGGATGTCTCTCCTGCTGATACGTATCTCCATTAAAGATTTTACAAACAGAATAGGTAAAAGTTAGCCAAAAATCACAGTTTCTTATTTTAGTCATGCTTCACGTTTCACAGAGAAGGAAGAGTAAAGAGTCTTGGATTGCTTTTATCACAGTCTGCGATTTCTAATTTTTAAGATTCACAATATATTCTGTGAGATCTAAAATACCTTTGCTTCTCCTTTCTCCGATATTGCAACTTCTCCTGCAGAAGATCCTATCTGTGTTTGCCTTCCTTTCCATTTCACGTGTCTGATTTCATTTCTGTACACACGACTTTTCACATGTGTTCATGAGTGGCAGATGGACTTGTTTATCTACAAAAGCCAAGCTCTGAATCTGTAAACAAAGCCAGTGGGATTAACAGGGAGCCAGATTCTCCACAATACTCATGAAAGTAAATATGGAAAAGCAGTCCATAAAATCTGAAATTTAGCATAAGATACTGTCTTGCATGTGCGTCTTCATCCTAGGCCCCGTGGAGTCCCAGCAGTTGCTTTCATTTCATGCAAAGATCATTGAACATTTTCCCTCTTCCATTGGCATTAGTGACACTTGAAAGTTTTCTTCTTTCACACTGTGTACTGTTTGAGCCAGTTTGCTCTGTCTGAAAATAGAAAGGCGTAATACACATCTGACTGCAAACAGTGTAGTTGTTAAGTACATGGATTATTGTATTATGTGAGACCCTGAAATAAAACCTTGATGCTGGTTCTGGTGTGAACATGGGCTTCTATGGCAATTCACAAGGGCATATTATCAAGCCTATTATCGCAGCTTTAGCGTCAGTTTCCTGCCGCTAAACCGGCGATAAGGTTATCGCCGTTCCTTGATAATATGGCCCCAATTGTTGAAAGTATAAAGAAACACAATCACCCTCGGAACGTATCTTAAATTCAAGATAGGACTTACAAGAAGAGAGCACAATCTCACAAGGGTCCACTATACTAAACATGTAATTCCCCAAGTTCCTGAAGTAACAACTGGGCAACTCCTTGCCATTGAAAATCTGAAAATATGGATGAATAGAACAAGGAGTAATACTAAGTATATCCTAAGAGCATCCAGAACATATGAAGAAATAGACATCTCCCCATCATTTAAAAATATTACATACTAAGCAAGGTTTCTTACTTCATGACAATGAAATAAAAACAAAGGATTCAGTGTGTATGCAACTAGCAATCATTTACTAATCCTAACACAATACAACACATGGGTCATGGGCTGGACTTTTAAACTGTACCCAGCACCTCTTACACAAATGTACACTAAACATGTACAATACCATAAAACAAATATCCATTTAAATAAATGCACTGCTGCCAAACAAGCAAACTGAAAAATATAATGAGCATTTAAACACTAATGAAACAAAAACCGAATAATTGCAATTCCCCGATAAATCATTATTATTTTCGAACAAGCTCCGATTTCCATAATTCCAAAAGTTTACATACACATAGCAATATAATGCAGCTACTATCAGATCAACCAAAGTATAAGAAGTCAACTACAAAAATTTACACTCAGCACAGAATGCACCACAAATACACAATTGCATATAAAAAGTTAGCAGCATTAACCTACGACCCTGTCAAATACGCAAAGTCTATGACATGGTATTAGAATCCCCATACAACCGAAAAACAAAAGCTATCGCCACTAATAGACTATTTTGAAGACACTTGGGGGCATATTCACAAGATCTATCGCTGAGTTAACGGCACTTAATCGCAGCCAAAGTTGCGATAAACTTATCGCCCCAATCACAAGCTGGTGTTAACATCCCACAGCACCAGTTTACCGGCGATACCAACTGAAAAAAACATCGCCAAAGATGACCCCCGCAACTATCGCTAATGAGATGCAGACTAGGCATTCCCGTGCCAAAAGCCGCGACAACACCACTCCACAACTTTCACAACAACCAGCCAGAACTGCTATAAGAATACAAAACAGGCAATAAGGCGTGTTAGCAGCAGGAAAATAACACCTGCTCTGACCTGGTGCAAAGTCGGACCACAGCCTGCACCACAAAAGGGAGCACAGCCCAGAGCCACACCTGAAGAACAACAGATGGCCCCGGGCAACTGAACATGCAGCCCGAAGGGCCAAAAGGGCAACAACACCTGCCGCCACCACCCCCAGGACCCCCCCCCGGCACCCCCCTGACCAAAGACACACCTAAACATGTACAAAATAATCTGCATGATGTCACACACATTAACAACTGGTGACATGCATGTGTCGTCACAAAAATGAGCATCACACATTCACTTTCGTAGCAGCAAATGAAACCTTATTAAAATGAACACTGAAATGAAATGAAGACACCTGGCGGCTCCCCTCGGGACAATCCGTAGGTCACAGCCTGAAAGACAAAAATCATGATGAGAAGGTGTGCCCTGCGCACATCAAAGGACAGAGAGAGAGTGAAGGTGAGAGAGAGGAAGAGAGTGAAAGAGAGAGAGAGAAGAAGAGAGGGGGAGAGAGAGAGAGAGAGAGAGAGAGTGCCGCCCCTGCGCACCCAGGCCACACTGCTCACCCGCTGCCACCAGTGTGTCTCCAACCACTTGCCGGTATGTGTAGCAGTTCACCAGGTCACATATCTGAGACTGACCCGTCATCTGTAACAGAGTCCAGATACATGATTGGCACAGTACACACAATTGCACAATACAACATCGCCTGCCCGCCCATGCACACCCAGGCAGAGGCACCCCAGACCCTCCCGCTGCCCATCGGAGCATGCCTGCCCATGCACACCCAGGCCTCACTGCTCACCTTCCACCACCGGTGTGCAGGCAGGAGGTCTCACCATGTGTCGTCGGCCCCTTATGTTGGTGGAGTCACATGGCCTGTGATGCCTGTGCCGGATGGGTGTGGTGTGCATGCAAACCTGCCCTCAGGGAGTGGCTGTGACATGCTGACAACTAAACCAGTGACCAGCACACCACCAGCGAGTATGCCTGCAACGGGTAGTAATGAGGGCCCCCCTCGGAGCGTAAGCAGAGTGGTCTGGCCTGCCATACGCCAGACCAGCACAGGGCTTGCAACAATGACTCGTGGGCTCTGGGCATGGTTCAGTCCATGTCCGGACATGGAAGTGACTGATGCGTGTGTCCCTGTTGTAGTGTCCCTACATTCATTCATACATGAATGATGAAAGACATAACACAGCAGTGCGTCACTGGATGTTAATTGCACAGTCCAGTGCAGTTCTGCAGCTGGAGCGGTACAGGGCAATGCTGAGCATACTACACAATATGGGCCTGTGGAGGGCCAACCAGAGTCCATCCGGGGATGACAAGTACTGCGGAAGAGGAAGGGTACAGTTCGCAGTCTCGTCGCCGTGTCATTGGTCATCAAACAGGATATGGCAGTCCATGTCGCTGTCCAAGGTGAGTGCATCGGAGTGTATCGGGGGTCATTGAAAGGTCATGGGTCCATGTGCGGCGCCAAGCAGAAACAGGCCAGGTGGCGGAAATGAATGCTAGTGCCTCCTGATCACAAACCCATCCAGGTCCTCGTCCCCAGATGTGTGCTCTGCCCCACCTGTGGGTGTTGCAGTACCAGCTGAGGCACTGTGTGCCACTGACACATCAGGTGCTGGAGTGGATACGTCTGCCGCACTGTGAGGCAATGGCAAACCAAGTGGTAGAGTTGTGGATGGTGTGGGGCCAGCAGCATTCATCATCGCCACGCTTTGTGGCAGCAATGCCATGATGATGACCAGCAGGGAATGGTAGATCCCAGCTACGTTTCACTGGTGTGCAGCGGTGGCTGCCATCCTTTCCGCCTCCATCAGCACCATGTCCTCCATGAGCCTCTGCATGTGTGCCAGCTCACGGCTGGTTTCGTTGGAGCCCCTATGAGTGGACAGGTGTTCTTCTCTCTGCGTCATGATTCCAGCGATGTCAGTCAGGGCTCGTTGGAGACCATGGAGCAGGCCTAGACACCCATAGATGGCATCCAGTTTTGTAGCCATGAGGTTGAACCCCACCCGCACCTGCTCAGCCATCACCCTCTGACCCTCAAGCACACAGCCTTGGAAGGCCATGTGTTGTTTGTGGGGGTCTTTGGAGACTGCCGGGGCCGTGGGTGCCTCCTGCTGGGTGGTTTGGGTGGTGGGTGGGGTCTCCTCGATGCAGCTGGGCAGCCCTGATCCTGGAGGCAAGTCGCGGATTATGTCAATGATGTCTAGGAGGGTTTGTGCGACAATGCTGGGGTTGTCCTCCTTGTCATCAGTGAAGAGTTGAAGTGTAGTTCCTATATCCCTGATAGGCTCTGTGCATTGGAATAATATACACTATAGATTTAACATAGGACTGAGCTCAGTATGTCTCTATCGAGTACATTAAACTTAATTACTTGTGTGTGCCAGCTAACTCAGAGGTCAATAGAAACTTCTTGAATAAACAAGAAGAGGTTAGTTTCTGACAACTGCATAAACATGACAACTTTGTTTCCCTTGGAGTCGGAACAATTTCAGAACCGTGGAAACAATAGATAACAGTTTCACTCAGTCAATTGTGCATGCTTCGTTTCTACAGAGTTGCACAGAAATAGAGAGACGGGCGTTTCAATAAAAAGGGTTTATTGCACAGTCTTATTTCTCATGCAAGAGATATGAACTGCTGCAATCGTAAGACAGGCTGCGAAGTACAATATGTACATAGTTAGCAGTAAGATATAATAATACTGCAATAGCATGGTTTGTAGCTATGACATATATTAATTAAAATACATACATAAATAACACAGGCTAAAATGTGAACACTCATCTGATGCTTCTAAATTGTTCTATCCCAGTGTACCTAACCTAAATGTAGTACGAGGTAAGAAGTAGGTGCTGTTTTCTAAAGTATAGCTAGCTTTAGTTTAGTATTGCCAAGAGTTGCCAAAAGTTTCTCTAAGTTCTAGTCTGCTCCATACCTTAGAATGTGCGAAGTTTGAATCTCTTTCCGGGACTCGATATCTAACACCCCGCAAGGGGAGTCAGAAACACTAGAGATGGATTCTCTGCGAGGAGGATGACAGCGTCTGGTCAGTGCATCAGGCTGGAAGTCGATCTCCTTCTGAACTTGCTGTGGCGAACCGCAAGTAGGCAGTCAAGCTGGATCGTACCAGAACCGTGGTTTGCCAGGGCAAGTGCAGGTATATTTATACCTTGAAGGTGTTTAGGAATGCCTGTGTTGACGTAAAAGTCAGGCATCGGAACGTCATGAATGAACCCCTAAGGAATAGGTGTTCATGCATAATAAATGAGTTCTTGGAGAAATCAATATCCAAGCAAGGGAAATTCCTAAAGGCTAAAGAGTCTGGTTTTCCAAGAACTCGCTGTGATGTGGATTGACAGATGTAGGAGACCATGCCTGTATTTGGTTAGCATGTACAATGCCTGATAAAGGGCTGGATTTTCTATGCCTAAATAAGGGCAATATGAATTGTACCTATATAAAGGCATAAATCGGGAAACCTATATACAGAATCTAAATCTACACACAACAGAGTGGCTGGGACTGCTCTGCAGGGGGTGTTTATGGTGGCCCTGCAATGTGAAGGGGAGATGGTGTATTACAATTTGTCCACATGTATGAAGCCGCATGGTACATGTTGACATTCAGACAGAATGGCATTGTACATTGTGACAGTCTATAGAACTGGGCCATGACCCAGAGACATTGAGGGTGTGCACTGTGCTCTGCTTGATTGTGTATGTGTGCCATTGTGGCCATCTCCACCCGTCCCCCAGTACCTGGTGGTCACTCACCCTGTTGCGGTTGTGTAGTGTCCTGTTAAGCAGTGTCCAGTCCCCCGGTTCCAGCCACAGTATCCACACTGATGACTGTCAACACCAGCTCCTCCATGTCATCCAGCACAAGCTGTGGCATTGGGCCCCCACGTCCAGTCTGCATTGCTGCCTTCTGGTTGGCTGCGAGTTTCTCCTTGGTCTTTCGCTTGATCTCATTCCATCGCCGCTTGACCTCGTCCATGTTCCTCTTGTGCTCTCCGACGGCATTGACCTTGTCCACAATGTCCCGCCATATTCAATTTTTGGTGCCCAATGACACGTTGGAGGTGACAAACAGTTGTTGATGGTATTCCATCACCTCCATGACTATGATCCTGTTCGCCTGCTTACTGAACTTCGTCTTCCTCTTCTTTTTGTCCTAGCCCTTCTCTGTCCCCGAGGTCCCAGGCTGGTCGTCCGGGGTGCTTGTGGGGTTGAGCTCGTCCTCTGCGCCTGCTCCGGCTGCCCCCATGGTGCTTGGGTGTGGGTCACTTTGTGTTTGGGAGTTTTTTCTACTTTTATGGTGATTTTTCCCACCTGCCAGGTGTGTGTTGCAGGCCTTGCGCTGCTTATCGCTGATTTCCTCATCGCGCTTTGGCCCATCACAGGTTTATTCGCGTTGGGTTTGTGTTTTTATCTCCGTCAAGCTGGTTGTATCGCGGGCATTGGCCCCGGTTTCGGCAAACTATCGCATGGGGCCGCCTTATTGTGAATTCCACGTTGACATGGGGTTATTTTCCCGCAATAGGCTGCGATGTGTAATGTTGCGTTAACATTTTTTGGTGCTGTTTAGCACACGTTCTTGTAAATATACCCCTTGGATTGGTCATCTGCACTGATCAGGGCACATGCACCAAACCAAATTTAACATTTCATGATGGAATGTCTACCCTAGTACCATCTCTGAAGATGCAAACGCTATCAATGCAATGGAAGGGAGGCCCAATTTCTACCAAAGAACATTTGGAAGAAGCTATCGAACACTCCAAAATTTCTAGATGACTCAAAAAAGAACAAAGCAAAGACTTGTCAAATCACTAGCACAGCTGGAACCAAAAATATGCAAACAATCTAAATAAATGTACAAATTTTGCAAGCAAAGTTAGACTATTTACTAACAACCAAGACCTAACCTTCTTTGAAACAATAGACAGAAGACTACTAACAAAAAATCACCAGAAATTAACCTCTTCTGTGCCCATGACGAGATAGTCTCGTCATGGAGCACGGTCGCGCTGTGCCCATGACGAGACTATCTCGTCATGAACCCCACCCACTAATGAAACGCCCGGCACAGGAGGGGGAAAGGGCGTGGCACAGAAGGGGTTAAATCAAACTAAAACCTGACTTAAAAAAATTGATACAACAAACACCTCTGCTACTTTTTAAAGTAACACATTAATAAATAACTCTGATTAAAATGATAAAATATTAGAAACAATTTTTCAGAATGAAAAATTTAATATTTACTAGCTGTAAAAATATCTTTCTCAAAATAATTCGACTAACTTTCAAAAATATACAGCAGACATTGATCACAATAATACCTAATATACTACAAAAACACGGCACATATTTACAAATCAGAAAACACAATACAATGAAACATTTCAACATATGAATAAATAAAAAAAATAGAATTACAGATGATTTTGCAGCTGATGACCACTACAGAATTATGATATCCAAAATGTACATTATCCAACAAGAATGAATCTAAAATATAGCTCAAACTTGCAAAAATACAAATAAAATATATAATCAATCCCCTATAACAACATAAAATGCAGGAACGGCATCCAGCACCCAAAAATGATACAAACTACCAAAACTGTCAAAACGAATCAAGGAAACCACAAAAAAGAACTGCAAATAAAATTCTTAGGTAGATAAATAAAATGGCAATTTTATTTCTTGAAAGACAATCAACACAGCCGATATCCACAATTGAAGGTTTGACTTCAATAAAAATTCCTGGAAAAGAAAAAACAGAAGAATCTGCCCTCAAAGCAAACATACCCTATGTAAAACTAGTTAACAAGTAATATATATGTATATTTATCAGAGATAAAATATCCCATGTGATAAATGAAATCACAATAGTACTACAAATACATTAAAAATGCTGGCAATATTTTTGACATGATACTAATGTAGTAAACAATGTAATGGCTGATATTATGCAATTGCATCATGTGGCATCAACAAGAATGAGCCAGTTTGGTTGTCATGTTTTAACACCGAGTACCAACTGATTTCTAGCTTACACCAATGGGAAGGACTTTGTGGATGAAGATCTCTGTGGATGTGGGTGGAGGGTGGTTGTAACTGCCTGCTGTGGGGAATTATGGCTCAGCTGCGTGAGGGAGCAGCAGTGTTTAACAGCCAGCAAGTATGTTGTGGGAGCTACAGCCACTGCTGCTTCCTCCAACAGGTTTCCCCGCTAGCAAAATACCACTGCAAATGTCTTAATTGTTTCTTGCCACAGCAAGAAGTTCACTCCTGCCAAGCCTCTTACCAGGGGTCATTGTCTGGGACTGGTCTGTGACAAGAGAAACTGGTTGGTTTAAAGCAAGAAAAAAAAGTCAATTGCATTTGCCAGTGCTAGCATGTTTGTATAGTTCTTGTAAATAAGACTCCAGCAATTATGTGATTTTTCTTCCCTGTGTTTTTTAAATCATAGTTACTATTAGCAGTTCTTCCTATTAAAAATTCACCACCACCACCACCTGCAAAATTTAAAAAGCATTGGCCTATTAATTTATAAAGGATAATGTAATCACCTTTTCTTGTGATGTAATTAATTGATCTAATCTAGCTGCATGACTTTTAGACAGCGTTCAGCACTAAATACTATTTACAGTAGCCCTGCTTTTTCTTTACCCAATTCCTGAATTTTAACCCGCACCAGTTTAAGGGATTGAATGCAAAGAAACAGAAGAAGAAGGCATTGGAGAAATGTGGCACCCGGGAGAAAATGTGGCACCCGGGAGAATGTGTCAAGAGGTGGTACATATGGTCTTGCAGAACACCCTCTTCAATACATTAAATTAACTTGTACCCTAAGATGATTATAACACACGCCCCCACCATGCACAGATTTTTCACCAGTAATGTCATTGCAAAAGGTGCAGTGATATTATCAATAATGTTATAGAAAATGTCATGAGTGATGTAATATATTGGGTAATTAGCAGTAATTGGCAAGTGTGCAAGTTATTTTTACCTTAGGGTACGAGTTATAGTAACTTTAGATAAGTTTAAATATGACTGCAGAAATTCTGTGTTTTGTGTGTGTAAAATCTGAACCTAATTATAACATTCCTGTTTCGTTTGGTTTTTTAGTGAATTTCTAAGGTTTTTTAAATTCTATTTCCTAAGTATTACCTCCCTCTAACCTTTGTTTTTTTCAGAGAATTTCTATGTTTTTTTAATATTATTTACCAACTATGACATCCCTGTAACCTTTGTTTTATTTCAGTGAATTTCCAGGTTTTTTAAATGTAAATTAATATTTAATTACCATACGTTAATCCAACCGCTGGCGCACAAGACCGGGGGTTGGCTGCAGTGCCTCGCCCACAGCCAGACCCTGCAGTCAACTCCCCACATGCATCTAACCCACAACATGCATGGACAGTTTCATCGCAGGGCCTGCGGCCAACTGCCCAAATGCCACGTGCATGGTTGTGTGAGCGCCTGTGTGGGTCTGTGAGTGGGTATCTGAGTGGCTCTCTGGGTCTCTGAGTGTATGTAACAGTCACTGTATGGGTGTGTGAAAGGATGTGTGAGTGACTGTTTGGGTGTGTGAATGGGTGTATGGACATGTGAGTGGGTGAGTGAGTGGTTGGGAGGGGGTTGTAAAAGAGTATGTGAGTGTGTGATGGGTGAATGTATGATTGGGTGTGTATGTTGCTGTGTGAGTGGGTGTGTAAGTGCCTCTGTGGGTCTGTGAGTGTGAGTGCTTTTCTGGGTGTGTGACTGGATGTATTAGTGAAAGTATGAGTGCATGACTGGGTATGTGAGTGGGTGTGTGAGTGTGTGGATGGACATATGTGGGTATATGAGTGTCTGTGTGGGGGTGTGCGAGAGTGTGCGAGTGTGTGATGGGTGGGAGCATATGTGGCTGTGTGGGTCTTGAGTATAAACCATATGTGAGTGACTGTATGGGTGTGTCAGTGGGTGTGTTAGTGGTTTTGCTACATAGGTGAGTGAGTGGGTATGTAAGGGGCTGTGTGGGTCTATGAGTGAGTGTGTAGGCGGCTGTGTGGGTATGTACATGGCTGTGTGAGTGCCTTTGTTGGTCTGTCTGTGAGTGGGTGTGTGTGAGTGGTTCTCAATGTTTCTGAGTGGATATATCAGTGACAGTATGGGTGTGCAAGAGGGTGTATGAGTGACTATATGAGTGTGTGAGTGGGTGAATGAATTCTTGTTTGGGGGTGTGAGAGAGTGTGCAAGTGGGTCTGTGAGTGGGTGCATTTTCTTTAATTGGAGTCAGGAGGATCCACTTATCCAGTGTGGATTCTGATCTGTGGATCGCTCATAAATTCACACAGGGTCATGCTGAGTGCCATGATGGATCCATGGATCCTTGTGAGAGTATAGAAAATCAGGAATTTGTTCCCCAAGATGGGTCACTCTCAGACCCCTTCCTCAGCCCCACGAGGTCCTGATATTTCTATCCTGATCCTTAATTTTTCTTTAATAACTCCAAAACTACTACACCAAATTACAGAAAGCACTCTTTCTAGACCAAGATCTACACTCTGCCAAATTTGGTGTAGTTCTGTTAAGCGGTTCGGGCTCTAGGTGTGTCTATAATACCCACGGGAAATCGCATGGGGAAAATGCATTTTGGGATGCCCCCTTTTCTTAGCCCCCACTTAATGAATTATCCTAAAACTTTCAAGACAGCAGCTAAAGTGACTAGCAAACTAATTTTGAAAATGTTGTGAAGATTTGTGAAACGGCACCAAAGTTATTAGCAAAACAAAAAAAATGTCTTCCTCTGGAAACTGGGTCCAATCTATAGCTACCTACTAGCAACTGTTTTTTTATTCCTCCCCAGGTGGGTCAGGTTACGGGGGGAAAATCCGTAGATTTGGGCCAAGCTGATGATGGAAAGGTGGCCTTGTGACCCCCATCCCTGGACTGTTTTTGGCCCCAGGGACCCTATCCCCCAGGACCTAGCTGATGATTCAGAAGGGGAGGGGGCAGAGACCCCTCCCTTGTAAATTGTAAAATTGATACTTGTATAGCGCACTACTCACCTGCAAGGGTCTCAAGGCGCTGTGGAACCTATCCTGGCTTTCCCTGTGAGGCGTCCACTACTGGGCATCCCCAAGGTGGAGGCCAGGCATCCTTAGCGTTGTGGGGGCCGTTGTGGAGATTAAGCAAGCTATGCCCAAGTCAGAATAGTAATAGGAGCTTATTTTGGCCCTGGGACCCCATTCTCCAGGACTAGCTGGACCCTGGAGAATGGGGTTTCAGGGCCAAAATAAGCTACATCCCCCGGACACAGCTGTTTCCCTGCCTGCACAGGTAGGAAAACCTGCATTTGCTTTTGCTTGGCATGAGCAATTTCAAAGATCCCACCAAGCGAGAGCAAACACAAACTCTGCTGCCAGCTTACAGGAGTTTTAAAAATGCTCCTGCCACCTGGGAGTGGACTTCAGATCTGTTTTCGTTGCTGCAATCTTAATACTGATTCCACACACAGGAAGCAGCCTTTTTAGCTGATTCCTTTAGGGAGCAATGCCAGCTACCACTGCAGCCCCCAACAAGAATATGGTGGGTACTCTGGGTGGGCATCAGGGCACCCACCCTTAGGTGGCCAGGCCCAGAGGGAATAAGCCCAGGAAGAGAGGCTGCATATTTCCTCCCCCTTTAGTAATTGGCTGGGCCCTGGGGGATGGGGACCCCAGGGCAAAAATCAGCCCAAGGACAGAGGCCACACATCCTACCTCCCTCATTACATATTGACCAGCTCCCCGGGGAAGGGGTCCCCGGCACTGAAATAGGAAAGGGAAGGAGGGCTGTGTGCACACCTCTCTATTTAAAAAGATTAAGGGCCCCGGAGGATGGGTTTTCCAAGGGGGGCTGTCTGCACACCTCCCTATTTAAAAAGATTAAGGACCCCGGAGGATGGGTTTTTCAGGGCCAGAAATCAGCCTCGGGAGCTGGACTATATGCACCAACTCTATTTACAATATTGCCGGTCCTCAGATGATGGGGTCCACAGTGCTGAATTCAGCCCAGGGAGGGGGGGCTGTATGCCCCATCCTCATAAATCCATCAGCAGGTACTGGAGGATGGGTCCCCGGGGCCATAAGCTGCTCGCCCTGGGGGATGGAGTCCCTGGTACTGAAATCGGCCTCAAGGCATGAGGTTGGCTGCATAAGGGGGTTGACCGAGAGCATGGTCGCAGGGCCTGCGGCCAACCCCCGCTGCACCTGATCAAAGGCCGTGTGCCATGGCGGTTCGATTTACATATGGAAATTAAATATTACTTTACATTTTTAAAAAACATAGACATTCACTGAAAAAGACAAAGGTTACAGGGAAGTTATAGTTAGGAAATACCATAAAAAAGTAGAAATTCACTAAAAAAGGTTACAGGGGCGATATAGTAAGAGTATAGAATTCTAAAAAATATGAAATTTACTGAAAAAGAAAAGGTTACAGGTACAATAGAGATAGGTTCAGATTTTCCACACACAAAACCATATAAATTCATCAGTTATAGATATATTTATCTCAAGAAACTATAACTCGTACCCTAAGGTAAATATATCCATGCATTGCTAATTAGCCCACATGTTACATCAGTCATGACATCTTCTATGGCATCATTGATAATGGCAGTGCAACACTTGCAATAATATTATTGATGATGGTGGGAGCGTGGGTTAAAGTTACCTAAGGGCATGAGTTATAGTTTCTCAAGATAACTATAACTATAACTGCTGAATTTGTATGACTGTAACCTTTGAAGCCATATTTATGAGCCCCTTTGCGTTGCTCTTGCACCACACAATGTGTTGGAAGAGCGACGCAAATTAAAAATTAAATTTATGAACCTATACAAGGCCACTTTGCCTGGCCCTGAGTGGCTTCATAAATCTCAAGTAATGCAACGCAGTGCAAATCACTGTGTGGCATTACTCTGTGCTAGGGAGGTGTTTTCATGGGACTTCCCATGCAACATCCATGCATTCCCAGATTTACCAGAAGTGGTAGACCTGGGAATGTGCCACAAACCTACGCCTCCCCAGGTGAGGTGTAACAAGGATAAATATGTTTATTTCTTCTTTTTGTTTCCTCTGTCTATGTGTGCGGAATTCTGCAGCACACATAGAAAGAGGAAAAAGCCTCCAGGGGATTGTTTTTGTGCATGAAGGTGCACCTGCCTGCACCAAAAAAATCCACCTTACAATACAGGCACCCTTGCACCATAAAACAAGGGTGCCTGCATTGGTGCTAGGCAGGCAAAAGGGCTCCAGCGCAGGGTAAAGGGCAGGAATGTACCATATTACCTAAAATGCAGTGCATTCCTGCCCTTTCCCTGTTATGCAGTGCAGCTCAGCAAGGTGACTTGGCCATATAAATGACCCTTGGTCTTTTCAGAATATATATAAGTTTTTTAATCTACTTCCTACCTATAACATCCATGTAACCTTTGTTTTTTATGTGTATATAACAAAATAAAGGTTACAATTATATTATCATTAGGTGGAAATGCCAGTTAAAACATGTTATGTTTTGACAGATCCTAGCGTCCCCACCATGCACAGTGTTGTTATCAATGATGTCATTTCAAATGTTGCAGTGGTGTTATGAATGATGTCATAGATCATGTCATAAGTGATGTAACATCTGAGGTTTTTAGCAGCTCATGGTGAAGGCGCGAGTTACAATTATCTTAAGGCATTCATTATATTTACTTCAGGTATCTATAACTGTTTTGTTGTAACAAAAAGTATGTTTTAACTGACATTGTCGCCTAACTATAATGTCCTTTTTTAATGTAAAGTAGCATATTTTTGCAATTCTAAACTTTAACATCACTTTATCATTTGGTGATTTCTGTGAATTTCTAACATAGAGTAAAATGTCCATCAGAATGCATGGCCTGGCCTGCTGCCAGGCCCTGCGTAAATACCTTTGTGGGTACCCAATGCCCATACCCATGAATGCCCAACCCCCCACTGACACGCATTGCTGACTATGTCATGTAACAACATAAAAAAGGTGTAATTTTATGTAAGGAAGACGTACTGGCTTTGTCAAAGGCTCAAAATAGCAAAATAATTGTGTCTGTGCCTATTGGCTTTATCAAGTGGTAAGCACATCACCATGTATATGCAGACCTATTGGTTTTGTCAAAATGTCACCAGTAACTACACTCAAATATATGTATCATAAATTCACACTTGGCACTGTTTAACCTTATAGTCATTGCCCAAAGTTATTTTGATACATTTTTCACAAAAAACATTAAACATGTCTTGAAGTTTTTTTTAACATCTTTCAGGCCACAAAATGCAGCCATAGAACCTACCACAAAAGGGCCCTGCACTCCACCTGAAGAACATACAGCTCCAGCCCAAACAATATGGTAAGCTCTCCTGGGATCATGGATTCAGTGACTTGCTATGTGATTCTTTCAATGTTGCTGAGGGGTTGCTGAACTCCCTGTAGACCCCAACATAAAAATAGTTGGTGGTGCTCATGCCTCTTCTATGGCACCACCAGGTAGAACATATGTAATTTTAAAAGCCGTTGGATATTATGGGGTGCTTCCGTCTGAGCAGTTAAAAATATATGAGGGACTTCTTTATGTAACTTTCTGTGTTCCTTGGTACCCACCCAGGGCAACTACACCTTTTCATTTTTAATCATTGGGGCGGTGGGGAAGCTCCAGGACACCAAGCACCCCTGGTGCCCCTGCTGGCACCTCAGCAGCACCCATACCTGCTGCCAGCAAGAATCAGAATGTTCTAAGAAAAGTAGGTCCCCCAGTGCCCACCTGGTGCAACCACATCTGTCCAAAATGTTGGGTGCTGCAAGGGGAGCCCCAAGGCCCCTGCAACCCCAGCTGGCTCCCCACTAGCACCCATTTTGGTGCTAGCGGGAGTGGGCTCTGTTACTTTGCTTGCTCCTAGGCTAGAGCAACATATTTCACTGCTCCTGCCCAGGCAAGAGGAAAGTTGTGTTCCCTGACCAGGGGTGGGTGGACAGGGAATGCCTGCACTCTCCTGGACAGGGAACTACAGTGTCCCAGGGGATGGAGTCCCCGATACACTGCAGGTCTATTTGAGGTGGGGTGTGAGGGCCCATCCAATGGCTGAGGGAGGGGGGCAGCAAACCCCACTCCCCAAAAATATCAGCCGCTCTTAGAGGCTCAGGAATGGGGGCCATCTGCCCCATTCCTTAACTAAGTATATCAGCCCCAGGGAAGGAGTTCACAGGGCCTACTAAGGCTCTGGGAGGGGGGTTGTGCATCCCCTTCTCCCTTTTAATAAAACACGACCCTGGAGAAAGGGGTCCCAGAAAAATAGTTGATGACAGGGGTGGCAAACCCATTCCGACCCCAAAAAAAACATGCTGACTCCCTGGGCCCTGGCTCACCCAGGAAATATGTTTTAAAATGGGCAAGTGCCTTTGTTTCCTCCCAGGATCCCCTTTGACAATAAAAAAAATGTATGTTTTTGACTGTGGGATTCCTCCCCAATCCCAGCAGGCCTGGGGGGCAGGGTATCCCTACCCTGCCCCTCTATATGATTTTGTATATTCATGACAGGAGAACTAAGTAACCAAGTGATAAAACTGCTGTCGCCTCATCTTTGTTTATGTAGTGGCAGCCAATCAGATCATATGTTTTGATCTATTAGATTTTTTAATCCTAATTTTCTCAAAAATTGTTGTACAGATTTACCCAAATCACAAAAGCATGCTTTCTGGACCAAGATCTAGCTTTCTGCAAAATGTGGTGAAATACATTTTAGCTGATTTGGCTTTAGCTGTGTATTATTTCCCTATTGAAAGTTGCATGGGGAAAATGTGTCTTGGGACCCCTCTTTCTCTCATCTGCCGGTAGATGGGTCACCCCACAACGTTGCAGGGAGGAGGTGAGTTAGATGAGATTTTCCTGGAGTTTGTGAAAATTTGCCAAATGGCACCAACGTTATAAGCAAACAAAAAAAAGTTTCTATGGGAACATGATCCCACACAAAGGTCACAGGGTCATTATAGTTTGCAAATAGAAATAAAAAAACCTTAGAAATTCACAGAAAAATTAAAGGTTACAGGGATATTCTAATTAGGCTCAGATTGCACTCATAAAAAAACTGTGAAGTTTGGCAGTTATAGTTACCTGACCTAACTATAACGTACACCATGGCAATGCACTGCTTATGACCTCACATACTACATCACTCCTGACATAATCTGTGACATCACTAATGACATCTCAAATGACATCACTGATGACATCATCCAGTGAGTGTAAGTATTTTTTAAGAGTTGAAGATTGTTAAACATATATACTAAGGTACTACAAAAGTTAAAGTAGTATACTAGGTGTACTACTAATGAGTGATACTACTTCTAATATATATTATGTGAGTGGCTGTGTGACTGTATGTATCCTTGTGCATATGGGTGTGTGAGTGTCTGTATTGATGTATACGTGGCTGTGTGAGTAGCTGTGTGGGTGTGTGAAATGCTATGTGAGTGGCTGTATTGGTGAGTGAGAGGCTGTATTAGTGGCTTTATGGGTTTGTGAGTGGCAGTGTGAATGGCTCTATGGGTCAGTAAGTGGGAGTGTAATGACTGTATGGGTGAGTGAGTGGGTATCTGAAAAGCTGTATGAGGGTGTGACTGGGTGTGTAAGTGGCTGTTTTAGTGGGTGTTTTGTTAAATGAGTTGGTGTGTATGTGGTTGCATGGGAGAGTGAGTGTCTGTGTGAATGGCTGTAAAAGAGTGTATGTGGATCTGGGAGTTCTTGTATGGATGTGTGAATGGGTATGTAAGTGGTTGTGTAAGTGAGTGTGTGATAGCTTATAGGTGTGAGTGAGTGGCTGTGATGAAAGATTTAGGTGGTGAGAGAGTGGGTGTGTGAGTGAGTTTGTAGGTAAATAAGTATATGTGTGAGTAACTGTATGGGTGAGTGTGTAGTTATGTGACTGGCGGTATGGGTGAAACTGGTTGTATGAGTAGCTATATGGGTATATGAATGGTTGTTTGAGTGGCTGTATGAGTGAGTGGGTATGTGAGTGGAGTTAGTAGGAGTGTGAGTATTGGTATAGATCTGTGAATGGGTATGTGAGAAGTTGTGCGGGAATGTAAGTAGGCATACGAGAGGTTGTTTGAGATGTCATCAGTGATGTCATCAGTGATGTCACTTACCATGTCATGAATGATGTAATATGTGAGGTCCCGAGCAGTGCATTACAGGGGCATACGTTATAGTGTCTATGTATACTGTAGGGGTGGGCGGAATTTGCGAAATTCACTTTCGCAAACTATCGCGAAAATGTTGAAAATCTCCGCAAACACGCCGGAAATATCGCGAAGACGCGAACGTTTTTTTCCCGCCTGTTCGTGGTATTTTTTGCGTGATCACGGCTCGCCAACTTACACATGCGGTTGCTCACGGGCGTGGCCATCTTGTTTTCACTTGTCCCGCCCGCTCGCATTCGATATGATGTGCCCGCGTCCTCACACTCTCGCTCGCGGTGGAGAATGACGTGTTCGAGATCTCAATCATCTCATACTCTCGCGGTGCATGATTGTGAGAAAAAAGACGTGATCGCATGACAAATGACGCTAACGCGCGACAAATGACGTTAATGCGGGCGCGAACTGTCGCGAGACAGCGCAAATGGCTACCAACAATCCAACATCTCAAAGAGAACGCGACCGGGTGGGGAAAACTTGTTGGCAAATGCGGGGATTCAGGTAAGGCGATCGCGCGCATGCGAGAATGTATTTTTTTACAGCGCGAGCAAGAAAAAAATTACCAGTAAGATGCGGATTGTGGAAATTTTGACATTTTCGCGATTTCCGCGGAACGCGAAAATGCCAAATTATCGCAATTTCCGTGAGCGGAACAGAATTTTAGCCCAGGCCTAGTATACTGCCAACTGTCACTAGGTAATACACGTATATATGTGTACATATATTAAACATATATATATATATATTCCCCCGTTATAGTTAGTGCAGGCAACTATAACTCACGCGACCGCAATCCTCTGCTGATGCTAATACTGTATTTAGACACTTATTTGCCCATGTCTTCTTCCATACATTTTTAGCTATACATATATTACAAATATTTTTTTTTCATAAAGACACATATGTCATCAGCAGAAGATTGCGGTCGCGTGAGTTATAGTTGCCTGCACTAACTATAACGGGGGAATTTCATTGGTTTTTTATCAGTAAAATTTCCGCTAACTATAACATGTGTGAAACCTATGTTTTTTTCAGTGAATTTGCAAGGTTTTTTAAATGCTAATTCCTAACTATAACGTGTGTGAAACCTATGGTTTTTTTCAGTGAATTTGTACGGTTTTTTAAATGCTAAGTTACTTTACGCCATTCGTGGCGTGCGCGCCCACTTAACGCAGTTCGTTCCGTGCGCCCACTTCACGCATGGTGGGCACGCGGTGCGCTACGCGCACCGCGTGCCCACGTTACGCTAGATGGGCCATGTACGCACGATGCGCTTCGCGCACCGTGCGCACATGGAGGACATATGATGCACTTCGTTTTGAAAGGTAATATTTTAATTTTTCGTAATTTTTATAAGCCATGCACAAATGGTGCCCTTCGGGCACCATTTGCACACGGGGTGGACAGAGTGTGGATAATTTTTTTTTTTATTTTATTTTTTTTAAATATTATAGTTTATCTCATATGTTATAAGCCATGCACAATTGGTCGGGGTGGGGAGAGTGTGGATAATTTTTTTTTTTATATAATTTTTTACCATACGCGTACGGTAAGCGTAATCAGCGAAATTAGCGGAAAAAAAAAATCAGTTTTTGGCCTTGGGGGATCTTTGGGGACTCCCTCAACATGGCTATGTGTGTGGGAGCTGTCTAAACAGCCCCTTTACATGTTTTTGTGCTTTGTATTTTCATCATCACTCTCAGTGCGAGAGAGAAAATGGCGGCCGCCGCTTCCTGGTTTCGGCCGATTCGAATGTTTACTAAGATCTAGGAGCCAATCAGAATCGCGCTCGCGCACGCCACCGTACGCGTACGGTAAGCGTACCGTAAGCGCTCCGTCAGCTGGCTCAGATATATATATTGATTTAAAGGCTATTTTCTCAGAATCTACTGAACAGATTTACACCAAACCTACAAAAGGCACTTCCTTGACCTGAGGACTACCTCTCTGCCAAATTTCAAGTAATTCTGTTCAGCCGTTCGGGCTGTAGCCCTGTCTAAAGGTCCTATGGAAAAATGCATGGGAAAAACGCGTTTTAGGACCCCCCTTTTATCTCAGCCCCCGCTTGACGAATCCCCCCGGGACTTTCAGGGTAGGAGCGGAGCGTAGCGCCCCACCTATTTTGAAAAATTCGCGAGGATTCGTCGACCGGCGCCAAAGTTATTCAAAATAGAATGTTGCGGATTTCCTATGGAAACGTGGTCCTAACTATAACTACCTACTGGCGACCGCCAGTAGGTAATATATATTCACTGAAAAAAACACAGGTTTCAGGGACATTATAGTTAGTTGGACATTTCACTCATACAAAAATTTGGGCATTGTAGTTAGTTGAGCGAACTATAACTTGCGCCCCCGCAATGCACTGCTGAGGAGGTCACATATTACATCACTAAAGACATGGTCAATTACATCACTGATGACATCACTGATGACACGTGTGTATGTGTAATAATCAATGAGGAGGGAAAGAGAAGTTGTGATCCATTCGGCTTCCAATGGTTAGCACAAAAAATCAAAGTGGGGGGAGAATGGACCACTTGTCCTGTGTAACCAGGGTCTTGTTTGTGCCGGTTCCATCATAAAAAAACCTCATATACGTACACAGGTAGAAATAGCGGTATATCTTGATTCTCCGCCTGAGTGTACTGTTGCAGCATCATCATTTTGTTAGTATATATGCTGACCTCCACCTTGAGGAAGACCAACTGGTTTGTCAGTAGCGTCCAGAAATAAAGATAAAAAGAGGGTATGGATGTGCTCAGGTGCAGTGAAGTTAAAATTCTCTACATCACTTTTTCACTAATATTTATTGAAGAAGTCGTGATGTGAGAAATTAAAAATTGAGTGGTGCGTGTGTAGACCAAGTTACTAGTTTACTGCACTGTCATTGGTCCACATGTTTCAGCCCCCTGTTATAGTCTGGAGGCTTTCGTCAGGACCTGATTTTGTTGTAGGAATGCATTGTGGCTCCTAATCTCGTGGTTAACTTACCACTCTTACTTAAGGAAGTCAGGATCTGTAGTATCTGTACCTTACAATTGCGGGATTTTCGCTTCCTCGGAGTACCGAAGAGCGCGTTCGGAAGCCTAATTCGATTGCAGCAAGTCACTGACTTGTTCTGGCTCTGTTCGCCTTTCCCCGGGAGACACCTCAAATGACATCACTGATGACAACACTGATGACATCATCCATGTGATAATCTGATGTACCTCCTCACACTCTAATATAACTTTTGATACACCCACTCTAAAATACAGACTACCATTTTCGAAATCATAGACACATCAATACCAGTTACTACATACCCACGCACTGATTCCTAGGTCTACACACACATCCACTCATTCACCCATAGTCACTCATACATGCAGTCACTCATTAATACGTCACTATCCTATGCAGTCATACACCTACAAAGACACTCACACATCACCACTCACCCATAGATTTACCCACCCACCTAGTCAATCATACAAAGAATCAGTCACACTCCCATTTACTCACCTATACCGTTATGCACACACCACCTCACATATTCATACAGATACTAAAAAATACTTACTCTCATACAATCACTGATGCAAGCACCCCTCATCCATTCAGCCACTCTCAGAATCACTGACTCTCACATATAGTCATTTATATAGTCCAGCAATCACATATTCTGCCTTTCACATATGTAGTTACTCACACATGTACCACTGAAACATCCATTCAATACACACACTCGCCCACCCATACAGCCCTTCACAGATGCACTCTTGAACCCATACACCCAGGGAATCACCCACTCACACATCTATGCACAGAGTCACACATCCCACACCCACCCACACAGATACTCAGGCACCCATACAGATACTCAGACAACCAATCAATAACCCAAATAGACACTCATGTAGCTACTCATCAACCCATGCAGCCGCTTATACACCAACATTCACATAGTTTAGTCACTAACCCATGCATTCATTAAGACATGTTTAATTATTTACTTATGCAGTCAGTCACACACCTACTAAATCATCCAGGCAAGAGGGATGCAGCAAGAAGCAAGTGAGGTGTAGAATGAACCAACAGAGGTGCAGAAGAGGCAAGAGAGGGGCAAAATTTAGCAAAAGAAGTGCAGAAAGAGGCAAAAGAATTGTTGAAGGAAGTAACAGAGGTGTAGAAAGAAGCAAGAGAAGTGCAGAAAGAGGCAAGTAAGGTGCAGAAAGAGGCAAGAGAGGTGCAGAAAATGGCAATTGAACTGCAGGCAGAAGCAAGAGAGGTGCAGAAAGAGTGAAGATGTGTGCAGAAATAGACAATAGAGATGCAGAAAGAAGCAAGAGAGGTGCAGACAGAGGCAAAAGAAGTGCAGAAAGTAGCAACAGATGTGCAGAAAGAGGCAAGAGATGTGCAGAAGTGGGATGAAGGGTGCAGAAAGAAGCAAGAGAAGTGCAGAAAGAGGCAAGAGGGTTACAGAAACAGGCAAAAGGGGTGCAGAAAGAGGGAACAGGTGTGCAGACAGAGGCAAGAGAGGTGCAGAAAGACGGAAGAGGGGTACAGAAAGAGGCAGGAGGGATGCAGAAATTAGCAACAGAGGTGCAGAAAGAAGCAAGAGCAGTGCAGAAAGAAGCAAAAGAGGTGCAGTAAGAGGCAAGAGAACTGCTGGAAAAGGCAAGAGAGGTTTAGAAAGAAGCAGGAGAGGTACACAAAGAGGCAAAAGGGGTACAGAAAGAGGCAAGAGTGATGCATAAAGAAGCAAGAGAAGTGCAGAAAGAAGCAACAGCAGTGCTGCAAGAGGCAAGAAGGGTGCAGAAAGAGGCAAGGGAAGTACAGAAAGAAGCAACAGAGGTGCCGAAAGAGGCAAGAGAGGTGCAGAAACATGCAAGAGAGGTAGAGAAATAGGGAAGAGGGGTGAAGAAAGAGGCAAGAGGGATGCAGAAATCTGCAAAAGAGTTAGAGAAAGTAGCAAAAGAGGTGCAGAAACAGGCAGGAAAGATGCAGAAAGAGGGAACAGGGATACAGAAAGAGGCAAGATAAGCCCAGAAATATGCAACAGTGGTGCCGAAAGACGCAAGAGAGGTGCAGAAACAGGCAAGAAATGTACAGAAAGAGGGAATAGGTCTGCAGAAAGAGGTAAGAGGGAAAGAGAAATTTTTAGGAGAGGTGCAGGAAAAAACAAGAGCAATACAGAAAGAAGTGAGAGAAGTGCAGAAAGAAGCAGGAGAGGTGGAGAAAAGTGGAAGAGGGGTACAGAAAGAGGCAAGAGGGATGCAGAAACTTGCAAAAGAGGAGCAGAAAGAAGCAAGAGCAGTGCAGAAAGAACCAACAGAGGTGCAAAAGGAGGCAAGAGGGGTGCAGGAAGATGTAGGAGAGGGGCACAAAGAGGCAAGAGGGGTACACATAGAGGCAGGAGTGGTACAGAATGAAGGATTAGATGTGCAGAAAGAAGCAACAGAGGTGCTGAAAGAGATGCGAAAGGAACAGAAAGAGGCAAGAAAAGTGCATGAAGAAGCAACAGAGGTACAGAAAGAGGCAAGAGGGGTACAGAAAGAGGCAACAGAGGTCCAGAAATATGCAACAGAGTTGCAGAAAGAAGCAAGAGAAGTGCAGAAAGAGGCATGGAGGTGCAGAAAGAGGCAAGAGAGGTGCAGAAAATAGCAAGATGACTTCAGAAAGAGGCAAGAGGGATGCAAAAAGGAAGAACGGTGCAGAAAGAAGCAAGAGAAGCGCAGAAAGAAGCAAGAAAAGTACAGAAAGAAGCAAGAGAGGTACAGAAAGAGGGAAGACGAGTGCAGAAAGAGTCAATAGAGGTGCAGAAAGAAGCAAGAGAGGTGCAGAAAGATGCAACAGAGTTGTAGAAAGAAGCAAGAGAAGTGCAGAAAGAGGCATGGAGATGCAGAAAGAGGCAAGAGAGGTGCAGAAAATAGCAAGATGACTTCAGAAAGAGGCAAGAGGGATGCAAAAAGGAAGAACGGTGCAGAAAGAAGCAAGAGAAGCGCAGAAAGAAGCAAGAAAAGTACAGAAAGAAGCATGAGAGGTGCAGAAAGAGGGAAGATGAGTGCAGACAGAGGCAATAGGGGTCCAGAAAGAAGCAAGAGAGGTGCAGAAAGAACCAAGAGATGTGCAGAAAGAAGCAAGAGGAGTGCAGATAGAGGGAAGGGATGTGCAGAAAAAGGGAAGAAGGGTGAAGAAAGGGTGAAGAAAGAAACAAGAGAAGTGCAGAAAGAGGCAAGTAAGGTGCATCAAGAGGCAAAAGGGGTGCAGATAGAGGGAACAGGTCTGCAGACAGAGGCAAGAGAAGTGCAGAAAGAGGGAAGAGGGGTACAGAAAGAGGGATGCAGAAATTTGCAACAAATGTGCAGAAAGAAGCAAGGGCGGGGAAGAAAGAACCAACAGAGGTGCCGAGAAAGGCAAGAGGGGTATAGAAATGTAGGAGAGTAGGATCTGCTTCACATGGGTACCCCCACTTTTTGCTGGTGTTTCACTGTTTTTCGACCTTAGTCTGGCTGTGGCCCTGCTAATCAGGACCACAGTGTGAGAAGTTGGCCTGGCATATGCTGGTCACTAAAGTGGCCACCTTGCACCAGTCCAATTTGACTCTTATGGTAGATAGGTTTAAGACAACCTTTTAAAGAAAGCTATCCTAGTGGTAGCTGTGGAGAGCAGCCTTCATGCTAAGTCTCAGCTTGTTTTACCTTATAATCTCTTGAATTACCAAATGAAAGGATGCCACACAGGTATATATCTAAAAAATATATGTATTTATTTCTAGACACACTCTACTAATCTCTTTATGAGATTAAAAGCCAGGAACATATGCACAAATCAATGTGTCACAACAAATGAAGCACTTATATGGCTGGGGACCTAGGGGCGTACCAGACCATATACTAAAAAAGAGGTTTAGGAATGTCAACTTGCAAGGGGACAAGGCCTAGGGCCTTTAGAATCGCTGGGGCTCACTAATCCACCCAAGGCAGGTAAGTAAAGGACCCACGGGAGACGCGTGCAGTGTGAGAACACAGCCGCGGGTTCCCTATTGATTTCAATGGCGCAAGTCGCGGTTGAATTTTTAAAGTTTTAGGGTACTTCGGGAGAGTCTACAAGCAAGCCACTTACAAGGTAAGTACTTCGAGGACCAACACCCACAAGAGCACCAGAGTACACGAGTTACGTCACCCAGGGAAGCCAGGTGCATAGGTGTCTTTTGATGTCGGGTCGAGGCGTCGTTTTCAATGGAAGCCGAAGAAGATTTGCTTTTGTGAAGACTGGAGAAGTGTCCAGTGGAATACAAGGCTAGATTCAAAAGGAGGAAGACCTGAAAGCAGAAGGGACAGTGTTCACAGTCACTTGCCCGTGACACGGGGCCAGGAAGATGGATGCCCACGGTAGTCGGGTGATTTCAGGTGATTCATGGGTGTCTTGACTCTTCAGCCACGAGGTCAAGGAGGCATCGATGACAACCAAGTGCTGGATTCGGAGTGTCCCACAAAGTCTACAGCTTACTGAGGTGTCGGCAACCGGATTGGAGCCAACAAGCCTTGGCAACAGCAAGTCTTGTGGAAAGTGAAGAAAGTCAGCGGTGCAGTCCAGCAAGGTCTGAGGAACTCACCCAGCAAGGGTAAGTCAGGGCAAGTCTGGAGAAAACAGAGGAGTCCTTTGGTTTGATGAGAAAGTTTTTAGGGGACCCACAAGTCAGCCGACAAGGGATTGCAAAGATGCCTCATGAGGATTTGCTTCACAGAAGCCCACGGTCACTCGGGATGAGGTAGGCCTCTGATTTTCAAGGGAAATCCTGCTGGAGGCATGGACCACACATGGTCCAATGCACAAGTTCGTAGAATGTCATGAAGGGGTTGCACTCAACAACTGTGCACGGTACCCGGGTATTGCTGTTCCTCACCACTCGTGTGGTCCACTCGCCTCAGGCTTGCTGGGGACTCACAATGGCCATCGAGAAGTCAGGAAATCTACTTCCAGGGCTGCAGGGACCTCAGACTCCGGCGGTAGTGGGAAAGTTTGCGACCATTGATTCAAAGATTTGGTGCCTGCTAAGCAGGGGAGTCACTCCTTGACTCCAAGGGAGATTCTTCAGTCTTCCAAAGGTAGTGGAACGTCGAAGGTCCAGGATTCTTCTTGTAGAGCATCATCCAGAGATATCTAGTTTGCAATGGCAAGGGTTCCCTATCTTATACTAAAGGAAAGGGAGGGACTAGCTCTATGACCCCTCTTCTGGGAGGGTCAGGGGAGTGGGTGGTTACACCCACTTCCCTTTGTCCAGTTTCAAGCCAGACCAGGGGCAGGTAGCCCCTGAACCGGTTTGAGCTGCATATGCACAGAGGAGCCTACTGCTCCCCCAGTGCAGGACTTCAAGCACACTAGGAGTGCACCCACCCAGCCCCAATACACTAAATCCTGTCTGGAAGGTGGTGACACCTACCTGTGACAGGATGCCTATTGTTGGGCCTCCTTCACTGCGAGTTTCAGTCAGCAGCAGGAGGGCAGCCCAGTGTCTGTGCTGGTGGCATCCATTTTGTGATACCAGGCTCTTTCAAATTTCTACCGTGTTTCCACAGTAGGTACATGTCTAACCCTCTAGAAGGGTGGGATCATACTCCCACACCAGTTACTGGTGTGGGGGTATGATCCCAAGGCGTTTGACACCAAACACAACATGTTTTGATGCAGCCATCCTAAAGTTAGCATTTACCACTAGGTTATAATACACTTAAGAGTATATGTTTTAACCGCATCCACAAACAGCCACAGAGAATAGACTCTGAGGGCTGCAGAGGGGCCCTGCTCAGGCAGAGGCACCCCCTCACATGGAAAACCAAGTACCCTACCCTCAGGATTGATAGGGCTTGCCTTAGGGGTGACTGATAGGTTTATATATGCTAACACTACCTCACCCAGGCTGCAGTAGCAGGCCTGTGGTGTCAGATTTAGTATCCAATCACTAGTGCATCTAATATGCACTCCAAGTTGTTTAGAGAGAACAGAGAGACTGGGGCCATGATTAGCAGGGACCCAGCCAGACTATAGCCAGAACCAGTGTTAACATCAGAAAAAAGTGGGGGCAACATAAGTGCAGATCCTACTCTCCTACACACAGCCTAGCTGCTTCCTCTCTAAAATGGTTTCCATGTACATTAGGCACATATCTAATTGGATTCTGGAGTGCCTTATAAGCCCCTAGTATATGGTATACTATGTACCTAGGGCATAGGTACCTCAGAGGCCTACCAGGGGCTGCAGCATATATAAAGCCACCCAGTCAAGCACTCCAAAATGACACCACAGGTCTGCTACTGCAGCCTGGGTAAGGGTGTGCTTGCACCCCTTACAGTGGTATAGGCTACCTATATCACTACCTTACACAGACACAAATAAACCTATAAGTCACTCCTATGGCAGGCCTTGACAATCCTGAAGGCAGAGGGCTTGGTTTTATGTGAGAGGGTGCCCAAGCATGAGCTGAGCCCCTCTGCAGCTTTCGGAAATACTTCCTTATGGCTGTTCTCTGATACAGCCATACCATATACTCTTAAGTGCATTATAACCTCACGGTAAATGCTAACTTTGGGATGGCTGCATCAAAACATGTTGTGTTTGGTGTCAAACGCTTTGGAATACTACCCCCCCCCCCGCCAGTCCTGGCGGCGGGGGTAGCATTCCATCCTTCTAGAGGGAGAGCCATGTTCACTCTGGCTAAACCCGGTAGGACTTTCCTGAGCCCTGGCATCACAAAATGGATGCCTCTGCCACAGACACGGGTCTGGCCTCCTGCTGCTGACCGAAACTCCGGCAGGGAAGGCCTGGACAATAGGTTTCCTGTCACAGGGAGGTGTAACCACCTCCCATACAGGCTTACGTGTATTGGTGACTGGGTGGGAGCACTCTCTGAGTGCTTTGAAGTCCTGCACTGGGGGCACATTTGGTGTCCCTGTGTATTGTCCAGCTCAAACCGGTTCAGGGGCTTCCAGCCCCTACTCTGGCGCGAAACTGGACAAAGGTAGCCACCCCTCTTTCCAAACCCTCCCATAGGTGGGTCCCCAGAGTATGTCCAACCTCCTACCTTAGTATAAGTATGGGACCCCAGTCCTTAAGACTTTAGATTACCCTGGATGAAACTCTGAAGCCAAATCCTGGACCTTCGACGCTCTGCTCAAGACCAGAGGACTGAAGAAATCTCCCTTGGGGTCAAGGAGTGACTCCCCTGCTTGGCAGGCACCAACAAAGCAATTTGCCGGTCTGTATTATCAGAGCTCCCACCGGACTCTGAAGCATTTGCAGCCCAGGAAGAGGATTTCCAGACAACTCAGAGGCGGTCCCGAGTTCCCAGCAAAGCTGCGACCCGTAGCCCTCGTGAGTAGTGTGGAACCGGAACTCATGGTCACCGTGCATTTCTGCAAGTGCATTGGCTTGTCAACGTCTCTTGAAGTAGTGCTTGGGCTGACTTGTAACCCCCAACTCGAGCACTGAATCCCCAAAGATTGTTGGCCTGGTCATTCCGAGTGACCCGTGGGCTGCCATTTTGTGTTTCGTCTTGAGGTCCCTTTGCGTTCCCTGGTCCTTTGACTGGTGAGTCCCTGAGGGGGTAACTTTGCATTTCTTTGGGCTTTCCTGGTTGCACCAGATGTGCCCTGACTCCCTACCAAGTGGCGAGTCCCACAAACCTTGCTGGTCAGCACCGAAGAATCTTTCTCGTTTCTGGGTGGGTTGCTGTTGCCAAAGCTTGTTGTGTCCAATTCAGGCACCAACACTGCAGCACTCGACATCCTTTGTGGGACAGCTCAAATCCAGCTCCTGGTTGTCCTCAACGCCTCCTGGTCCTCGTGGCTGAAGAGTCAAGCTTCACCTCTTTCATCTGAAATCACCCTGCATCGGTGAGAATCTGCTCATCGCCTTCCTGGTCACTGGCTAGTGACCCAGACTCTGTCCCCTCTGCTTCCAGGTTCTTCTTTTCTTCGATCCAGGCTTGGATCTCTTCAGACATTTCGCATCTTCATGGCAGCAGCACTTCTTCGCCAGCTCCTATTGAAATCGACGAAGCAACCCGACACCAAAAGACACCTATGCACCCGGCGTCTCTGGGTGAGGTAACACGAGTACTCCGGTGCTCTCGTGGGTGCTAGCCCTAGAACTTCCTAAGTCCAAAAGGGTTTGGTCCTGACTCATTTCTAAGTGTCCCTAATCTTTAAAAATCTAACCGTGACTTTCCCCATAGAAGCTAACGGGAGCTCGGGGCTGTGTTCACACACTGCACACGGCCCCCGTGGGTCCCCTGTGTCACTACCTTGGGTGGTTCCTTGGGGTCCCAGCGATTCTACAGGCTCTAGGCCTTGTGTCTAGTTAAGTCTTGGTTCTTATACCACTATTTTAGTATATGGTTTCGCTCGCCCCTAGGGCCTGACGTGTATTTGTGCTATTTTACTGTGATTATTGAAGTGTAACTTATGTGTTTTGACCTCTATTCTCATAAAGAGACTAGGAGCATGTGTTTAGTAATAAATCCATATATTTTATATATATACCTGATGTGGATATCTTTCATTTAGTGACTCAAGAGATTATAGACTGGTAATTTACATTCCTTCAAGACTTAGCCTGAAGGCTGCTCTCCATAGCTATCACTAGGATAGCTTTCAATAAAGGTTGTCTTTAACATATAACCAATAAGGGGATGTTTGGACTGATACAAGGTGCCCACTATAACTAGTGGACAGCATATATCAGGCCAACTTCTCACACGCCCCCCCTACCGTGACCTTTTTCAGCCCCGTGAACCCTATCCCCCAGGGCTGAGACCCCATCCCCCGGGGCTGTGCCTCATTTTTATTTATGTTATTGTGCCACTTTTGGCCCCGGGGACCCCATCCCCGAGGCCTGCCATGTTTTTTTTATTATTAGTTTTGGAGGGGGCTGCGTGGCCCCCCTCTAGCCAATTGTGGCCACAAGGACCCCATTCCCCGGGGCCCAGCCTTATTAAAAAAATATATATATATTAAACCAGGGAGGGGGCCAAGTGGCCCCCCTCCCAGGCCGCTCCTGGCCCTGGGGACCCCATCTCCGGGGCCGGCCCTTACGTTGGGGACCGTGGGGAGCCCCAATGCCCCCGCAGCCCCTGTCGGCTCCCCACCTCCTGCGGGAGCCAGCATTGCTGTTGCACAAAGGGAGCTGCTGACATGCAGCTCCCCTTGTCCAAAAGCAATACTGCTTCACTTCATGGAAGTGAGAGCAGTTTTCCTCTTCTCAATTCCATGAAGTGAAGCAGAGTTTGCTATGACATGGCGTTAGCCATGCTCCCGCCATGCCATTTCAAACTACAATGTCCCAGGGGTGGGCACCCAGGGACATTTCTGTAGCCGGCCTTGGGGGTTGGCAGTACCCAGGGCCAAGGAGGGCTTACATATATATGTATATTACCTACTGGCAGTTGCCAGTAGGTAGTTATAGTTAGGACCATTTTTTAATGCCTTTATCTTTGTCACCTGGTTGCAGTGTTGGCAGCCAATCACACTTCAGCATGGATACTGTCAGATCCTCTGAGGATCTGCGTCCCCATATCTACAATGTTGGTTTTCCCTATATATTTCAAAACCTACTGAATGGGTTTACAACAAATTATAAAAAGATCGCTTGCTGGGCAAACAGCCTCCTTTCTGCAAATGTGGGTGTAATTCTTTTCAGCAGTTCGGGCTGTAGCTGTGTCTAAAATCCCTATGGGAAATTGCATGGGGAAATTGTATTTTGAGACCCCCCCTTGTTTCATAAACCACCACTTGAAGAATCACCCGGAAGCAGCTGATGGGAGTAGCAAACTAGTTTTGAAACTTTTGCGAGGACTCCACAAAATCACCAAAGTTATTGGCAAAGCAAAAAACACTTTTCCTATGGAAACTAGTTCCTAACTTTAACTATCTACTAGCAACATATACATATTACCTATTGGCCATCGGAAGTAGGTAGTTATAGTTAGAACCATGTTTCAATAGGAAAAGCATTGTGTGACTTGCCTATATCTTTGGCACCCTTTAATGAAGCTACAAGAATCTTTCCCAAAAAAAGTGCATTGGTGTTTGAAAGTTTTGGGGCGATCTGTGAAACGGAGGCCGAAAAAATGGGAGGGAGGGGTGAAAAAAAGTGTGTTAATTTCTATAGAGTCTTCAGACACCCCTGCAGCCCGAACTGCTGGATGGCATTTCACTGAATTTGGCAGAAAGGTTGCTTTTAGTTCACAGATTATGCTTGCAAGGAAATCCAAATTTGTATTTCTACAACCGTGAAGTCCTCCAGAATAATGACAAGCTCATGCAGAGGTCTGCAGAGTTCTGATCAGCTGCGGACACTTCGACCGGGAAGTGATGACAGCCATCTTGGGACTTGGCTTCCCCATTAAGTTTTGGCAGGCTGTTTTGGCCCTAATGCTGATTTAACAGAAATTAAGCCTCAATAGGATGCACTTACAAATATAAATATAGCAAGTGCCCCTGTTGAAACTCCATTTATGTAAAGAACAAATGGTCCTAACTCCTGGGCTTGGCACAGGCAAAGCCAGTGTGCTTTCTCTGTGATTCCATTTTGAAAAAGGATCTGAAATATCTCATGGAGGTCAATTTCTTGATCTATTTCAAGTGAAATCTGTAGTGACTGTGCCTAATGAGTTCTTTCTTGTCCTGTCCTGGTGTAGGGAATTGTATCTTTTGACATAGTTAACCCCCATTTTTTGCTAGATGCCTGATGTGATTTTGAATGTTAAGTGCACTGGGTCTCTGCTAACCAGGTTTCCAGTGCCACATCCCTTTCCCAAAATTGTACCAAGATTGACACAATGTCAGCCACCTCTGTAAGTCCCTATTAAATGGTACCCCTGGTACCTAGGGTCGGGTACTGAAGAGTGTCCACTGGGGCTGCAGCATAAATTGTGCCACCCCTGAGACCCCTCACCAACATTATAGAAGCTCCCATTGCAGGCTGTGTGTCTTGTTACAGAGAAAATTAAGGAATCAACACAACACACAGCCCTGTGTGCCATGCCACCATACACTGCATGAGCTATAGGTAAGTCACCCCTACTGCAGGTCTTACAGCCCTAAGGCAGTGTGCACTATATCCCATGTAAAGACATCTGCATGACCAGATATTACCATATAATATCCAGTCCTTTGTTGGATATTGTAAGTGCAAAGGGAAGTCGTAGAGAGTACATGGGCTAGAAGTTTGTTTTTTATTTATTTATTTTTTTATATTTTTTTTTATTGAGCAGAGCAGAGCAACGTCATAGCATCCATGTACAGAATACAATTTATGATGACAAGATGTGATAAATACAAAAATACAATAATTGAAACCTCTAAAAAGTGTTATATAGCCTTCCCAACTAATTTCCTTCCTTTATGTTACTAAAAGTAATAATCAGAGATCTCATCCATATTTAGGAAGTGACATAATATACTAAACAGCAAACAATAAAGTGCTATAGGGAGAGATATAAAATCCGTAATTCGTGAGCAGCAATTGTATATAGAAAAGTGCTAGTGCTTCTCAAGTATAGTCATTTGGAGACAAAAAAGTGCGAGTGCGTCCATTTATAAAATATAGGATAGCCTTCCCAAGCAAGTTCCTTCATTCCTTCCCTTATATTACTAAAAAATAATGATCAAAAATCTCGACCATGTTTGGGAGGGAACTCACTATACCAAACAACAGCAGTAAAGTGCTATAGGAAAAGACGTGATATCTATCATTGTAGAAGCAATTGCATAAAGGAAAGTGCTAGTGCTTTTCAAGTATAGATTGTTAAAGAGGTGCTAGTGCAGCAATCTACAGGGACTGCTATACTTTATAACAAAATAAAATTCAATTTCCTAAGCTTTGCCCCTAAAAAAAAAACCACAGAAATATTAATAGATTCGATTGAGGAAGTGCAAAAATCGCAAAGAAAAACATTTGATTGTAGAAACTGCTACAATTATTACCAACATGACCCAGACATAATTCAGTTTTCTTTATCTTTTTCCAGATCACTAAAATACTTCCAGTTTTTCTCAAATTTCTTAATGGCACCCACCCGGCTTGCATATGCTCTTTCAAAATTACAGGTTCTTCTCATTTTCATCCACCATTTCAAGTGAGAGGGAGCATCGGTGGACTTCCAATTCTGTAGAATTAAGGAATGGGCAACCATGCAAGAAATAAATATAAAGGTCTCCTCAGCCCTACTAGTTATCGTTCTATTTTTAACGATGCCAAACAAAGCCAATTCGGCCTCTGGCTGAATACTTATCCCGATTGCCCTTCCAAGATCCACAAAAATTGCATTCCAAAATACTTCTAATTTCGGGCAAGAGAAGAAAATATGGTGCCAGCCACAACTGACCATTAGCAAGACATCTAAAACACTTATTTTCGACTTCCGGGTATCTTTTCCCCAAGGCCTCCGGTGTCAAATAGGCTAACCAACGTGATAGAAAGGCCATCCTTTTAAAGTTAGCCGCTCTTAATGCTTTATTGCCTAAACAACAGATCGTCTCCCAGTCCTTACATTGAAGACTGCATTGTGTCATGTGGTCTATTTTTCTTAGGTGGCTTTCAACTAGTGGCGTTTGATTCTGTTGAAGTAGCAGCCTATACCAATTCCCTATACCCATTATTTTGGCCCCGTATAGGGCTACCGCTAGTTCGGATGGAGAATTAATAATGCCACGTATTTTCCTTATAAAATATACAATCTGTATATATTCGAAAAAAATAGGTCTATTCGGGCTGTTAGCTCTAGACATCAGCTCTTGCCACGAAATCATTCGATTGAGGATGAAAAAGTGTCTTAGTTCTTTTAGCCCACACTTTTCCCATTTAATTAAATGATTTTTATTCAATTGGAGCCCGAGATCTAAACATTCCCTCAGACTCAAGAATTGCATGCCGGAAGAGTCTATTTTTTTTAAAAAACACTGAAGTCTAAAATAATATTCCCTTAAGGTCTTATATCGGGTTTTTTTGGGATATTTGGAAGTTTTTAGGAACACTTGTAAGTTGGAGCTATTTTCCTGTAGCATTTTATCCAAAAAGAAGCTATCTCGCTTGGATGTCTATCCCATCAGTCCCGCCACTATATCTAAAAAGGCGGCCTCATAATATGTTTTCACAACTGGTAGGGCTAGACCGCCCTGTGAGGTAGATAATTGTACTATTGGCAATTTGACCCTAGAAATTTTTTTCCCCCATATGAAACTTCTGAACATTGTCTCTATTTCTTTAAAAAAGGAGAACTTGATTTTTATAGGTATATTGCTAAATAAAAATATAAGCAACAGAAGTATTGACATTTTGATAAGAGATACCCTACCCACAATTAGGAGTGGTAATAAAAGCCACTGGTCAAAAAGCTTCTTGATTTTATCTTTCATCCTGATGTAATTTAATTCATAGAGCTGGTGGTAATAAGAGTTAATATAAATTCCTAAATACCTAATCGGATCTTTATTGGCTGCTTGTGTTCTTAAGTCCGATGGAAGATAATTAAGATCAGTATTTAAAGCTAGTATTTCCGTTTTATTGGAATTTATTTTATAACCACCAATTAGTTCAAATTCTCTAAATTCTGTTAACACACTCTCAATATTTTCTTTATCGGGCCTCAGATATAAAATAATGTCGTCGGCAAATAATTTGATTTTGGGCATTCGGAAAACCGGAGATCGAATAGCCGTATTATTTCTAATCTTAATTGCTAAGGGTTCAATGAAAAAGATAAATAGCAACGGTGAAAGAGGGCATCCCTGCCTGGTCCCTCTATTAATTTTTATCGAGCCGGCTGTTTTCATGTTGATAAAAATCTGGGCCGAGTCGTCTTCATAAATGTTACGTAACATATTAACAATCTGGGCTGGAAATCCAAATTGTCTTAGGGTAAAAAACAGGGTGCTCCAATTGACTAAGTCGAAAGCTTTTTCCGCGTCGACCATGACGATACATGCCTGAGTCAAGTTGGTATTAAAATAGTCTAAAGCTTGAATTAAGAATTCGGTGTTGGCTGCCATGGATCTACCGGCTATAAATCCGGTCTGGTCACTACTAATCACCTCTTGAGCCGCAAATGTAAAACATTTGGCCCATATTTTCATAAAAATTTTATAGTCCGAATTTAAAAGACTTATGGGCCGGTAGGAATTCATATTTTCGTGATTTTTATCTTTCTTCACGAATGACACAATTGTCGCCTCCTTAAAAGTTGCCGGTATGCGACCTCCCTCCTTAATGTTACTAAATAGTTGTTTCAGAGGGGTCAGCAATTCTTTTAAGAATAGTTTATAAAATTCGATGGGAAATCCATCTGGCCCACATGCTTTTCCCCCGGCGGTTTCTTTTATAGAGGTGGATATTTCTGCTGTTTCGATCTCTGATTCTAGTTGGGAAACCCGACTCTCAGAAAGTTTAGGAATTGCGACTTTGGAAAAATAATTAAAAATCATATCGTCGCCTGTTGAATATTCCATTGAGTAAATACTATGGTAGTGTTTAACAAAGATCTGTGAGATCCTTTCCCTGTCGACTTCATCTCCCCCGGTCTGAGGGTCTTGTATCTTTAAAATGAATGCTGACTCCTGTTTTTTCCTTGTTGCATTTGCTAGCAATTTACCTATTAACTGATTTTCTTCATAGACCTTTTGCTGGTACATTTTGGAACTACAGATCTCTTCTAAAATGAAAAAATCCCGCAAGATGGTTTTTGCCTGTTCGAATTCGTTGGGACATTTCCGATCCCGAAGAATATGTTCTTTCTCGACTGTAGCCTGAAGTTGAGCTATTTTGAGGGATCTTGCTTTGGCCTGGGCTGCTGTAAAGGCAATAATCTGACCGCGGGCAGGAGCTTTAAACCCACCCCAGACCCAAAACACATTAGCGGTGTTGGAATTTAAGTTAAAAAATTCCAAAATCCATTCCCTGAAATCCTTTACCCAGTCCTGGTTTTGGAGGAGAGTACGGTCGAGCTGCCACCTCGGCCGCTCCCCTTTCCCACCATCTATTACAATCGTAAGTTCGATTCTGGCATGGTCAGAAAAAGGATTGCACCCGCTATCGATTTTTAAAATTAGAAAAGATCTTGATATAAGATAAAAATCGATTCGAGATGCAGTCGCAAAGCGGTATGAATAACAAGTGAATTTTGTGTCTTCCGGATTCCTAATTCACCAAGGATCTACCAGTTGATATTCTTTTTTGAGGGCCTCCAACACTCTTAAAGTATTTGGTTTTAATTGTTTTTTATTTTTATTTGATGTATCTTTCCTCAAGTTTTGTATAAAATTAAAATCACCTCCTAGTATGTTCTGTCCTGGGATTCCCCTCAAAGACTCATGGATTTTGATCAGACTTTCAGTCTCGTCAGTAACAGGACCGTAGTAATTAACAAGATTGAAAAATGTTCCCTGTAATTTAACCATTACCCATATCCATCTCCCCTGTGTGTCTCTCTGAACTTGTAGAATTTCCCAGGGTATTTTTCTAGAAAGATAAATTGCAACTCCCCTCTGAGCCAAACCAGCTGATGCGAAGAAAGCGTGGGAGAAAAATCTGGGTAAAAAAAGTTTTGGAGAATTTGATTTTAGGTGAGTCTCTTGAAAATATACTATTTGGGGGTCAAATGAAATTAACCATTTTACGAGAGCGCCGTATTTTTGCTTATTTAACATTCCATTGGCGTTGACTGATAAGATTTTGCAATTGCTAAAATTCATTTAGATTTCTCATTACAGATAAACTTAAATTTCTAATCATATAATTCCTATGTCGTTTACTCCTGCTCCTGCTCCTTTTCTTTTTTACTCCGATTCCCCCCCTCCCTTCCTCCCCTTAGAATGTGGATACCCCAACCACGCCAACCACATTTCACCCTTCCCTTCTTTGTTCATGGGTGTCATGGTATTACACCCGGGTGACCCTTCTACCCCTGTGACCCCCCCACCAGAACCTCAAAACCAGAAAAAAAAAAAAGAAAAAAAGGAGAACAAACAAAGAAAACAGAATTAAGCAGAACCATCATGCGGCTCTTTTAACCCTCTCTTCTTGGCACCCCCTGCCTATTTCAACCTCTTCCCTTCTTTCCTTTATAGCGAAATGTGCTTCTTCAAATTATTAACCCTGCGAGATCTCCTTCAATAACGCCTGCGCCTCCTCCAGATCTGAAAAAATAAAAAATTTGCCCTTTACTAGCACTCTAAGTTTGGATTGCTGAGCTATTGAGGCTTGGGCTCCATGAGATTTAAATAACTGGAGGAGTTTTACAAATTCCTTCCTTCTTCGTGCTGCTAAAGCATTTATGTCTGCAAATATACGACATTTTGAGGTTGCGTTGATAGAAAACTGTCTCTGCTGAATAGCTTTCATCAAAATGTTCTCCTTGATTCGATAATCAGCAAAATTTAGCAGGATTGTTCGCGGCATAGTAGAGTTCGGAAAAGGATGTGCAGGGACCCGATGAGCCCTGGTGATTGTGAGGTCCCCTTCAAATTCAGGAAGCACAGTCTGCTTAATGAATGTATTGACCCATTGTAGCGTCTATGCATTTTCAATGCCTTCCGGAACCCCCACTATTCTTAGGTTTGATCTTCGTGAATGGCCCTCAATGTCCTCCAGTCTATTTTCCAAGAGTTTCCTCTTTTTTGTCGCTTCCTTCACCTCACACAAGACCGTACTGACTTGGTCCTCCAGCACTGAGATCCGAGCCTCAGCCTCCTGGAGTTTGACAGGGAATCCAGACATTACCTCCTCGATCTTCCCCAGACGTGCATGTAAAGCCGCAATTTCCAGTGTCTGGGTTCTTTTAATTTCGCGAACTTCGTCTAATATTAAATTTAGCATGTCCCTGACATCCAATTGATGGGTACTAGTTGTATCGATAAACTGATCCGTCTGATCGGGATAGCTCTGCCTTTCAGCTGTGGTAATGGTTGTCCCCCCGGTTATAGCTTCTTGCGGGGAGTTAGGCAGGGTTGCATTCTGTAATACTGACTCCTGCTCTAGAAGATCAGCTACTGCCGGTAAGATATTAGATTCATGATTTTGATAGCTAGCCTGGCTATGATCTTCATCCTTTGTGCCTTCTGGGATAACTCGATGGACAGTATCCTTATTGATTCGAGTTTTTTCTGCGTTCGGGGAACCTAGGGCAGCTGGGAGAGGTACTGGTTCAACTGGCCCAGTTTTAGATAGATCTAGGATAGACTCTATCAAGGGCGATGGAGGGATAATTTTTTTGAAAAACAGTGGAAACTGTTTGGCCCCACTCGAGTTAGCCCTTGGGCTATCTGGAACCACATTATCTGCATCGATCCCTGTCACCTCGGTTTCCGGGGATATGACAGGGGATTGTTCTTCTACAGAGCTTTCCAAAGTGCTGTCAAGCCCTTGAGTGTTAATATTAATTTCTCGTATTCCCTTGGTGGCTAGTCGTGTACTTTCTTTAGCCAAGGCTCGCCGTATTTTGGTTTTAGACCGTGCTGCTGTGTCGAGTTTTATGGCCGTGCCTCCTTGTTTCAGTGGTTTGCCCATATCTTAAGCTCCCCTCTTTTATCTTTGTGGTTAATTACCTCAGAACTTCTCAGTCCACAGTTCTTCTTTAACCTTTTCCTCTCCCTTTCAGAAAAAGAAGAAAAAAGATTCCTCTGCTGCTCTTCCCCCTTTGTTCCTTTTTCCCTCTTTCTCCTCCTCCTTCTCTAGGCGCTGGACTCCTCCATGCCGGGCCGTTACGTTCTTTCCTCCTTCTCTGAACACCAATCGCCGCTATCCTCCCAGACCACAGCGCCAGCGGCAACAAAGGCAGTGAAATTTCCGTCCACCCCACCGTCTGGAAACCCTCAAAGCAGGAGTTCACATTAATTTGAATTAAATCTGGAACGGTCTCACCCCCAGTACACCTACGTTACTTCAGTATGGCATAGCGTCAAGGGGGGGCTTTTTTCAGGTAATACGGGGTGGGGAATGTCAAGACGGGGATAAACTTGCACAGTGTCCTTCCCCTTGCGCGATTCGCAGGAAAGAGTGAGCACGTTGCCTCCCCGGCTTGTTCACCCGCTTACCGAGACACCGGATACTGGATACTGGATTCCTCTTCGCCTCCACAATATCCGCGGCGAAAATGCGGAAGCTGAAACACCTGAGAGGCTCGATGTCTACAGCATCTCCGAGTCAGTCTCATAATTCAGTCATCAGCATGCCGGCTCGCTCACCGGACCCCTCTGCACCGCACCGTTCCATTCTTTCCTCCTTCCGACCCTCGGCAACCTCGGCACAGGCACAGGCAGCAGGCAAGGCGGCGGGATTTTTACGACCTCCTCCTCTCTTCCTCCTCGTTAGGAGCAACAGCGCGAACAGCAGAAACGCAGCAGAAACGCGGACAGCAGAAATGCCGATTCCACCATTCCGGTGGGCGGGTCGACGGAGCAGCGGTCACCTGGCTACACAGAGGCGTGGCCCTCCATCCACGGCTAGAAGTTTGTTATTACGAGTTTCCTAGCTCCATGATTGCTTCACTGTACCCTAAGATGTTTAGTACCAATCATCTTGGCTTGATAAGCCTCTCTGATGCCACTGTTGGATTTAATAATAAATGCACCCAGGAGATCCTTTAGAGGGCCCGTGAAAATCTACCAAGCACTGGTGTGGTCTCTGATTAGTCATTGCCAGCCAGCCACCACCAGTAATGTTTAGTTAGATGAGGAGGAGTGTCTCAATTCTGTCAGCACCACCCTTAAGGATAGACAGGCGATGTAGGCACTACTTTTGAGTATCCAACATCTTGAGATTTGGAGAAAATAACCTATTACGGCTAGGGTAGTGTCCCATCCCACAGGATATGGTCACCTCAAGGTAGTACACACCCTAAAGGAAGGTAGCCCATTGACTACTACCTATCTCCCCCTTTTAGTGCCCCTAAAATCAGTATTTAGGGAGGATCCCTGGACCTGGTACTTTAATTTCAATGGACACGAAGAAATGGACCAGGAAGCACTGCTGCCTGAGAACTATAGCCCTGCTGCAGATAAAGGGGTGCCAAACCCTCCCTGCTGCCTGAAAGACTCAATAATTGTGGTGTGCTGCCTCGCCTTGTCACTGTGAGGACTCCAAGAACACTGGAGCACATCCAGTTTTTGGCAAATTTCCAAATAACCTCCCTTGGAGCAGAGGCTCTGCTCCCCCTGAGATAGCAGGCACCGAACTGCTGACTCTGGTCTAACTGACATGCTGCTCCCTGAAGACTCTGTTGCAGTACCCAGACCAAAAGTGGTACACCTGCTCTGAAGCATCTGATTTGTCCCTCTACCAGGTTTGGGGACACCAGGACCCACTGGAGCCGTGCTGCATCAATACCAGGGGTACCAGACCTCCTGCAACCTGCACAGAGATAAGAGTCCTCTCTGGACTTCAACTGCCCAGGAAACAAACACCCATCAAGGGATATGAAGACCCCTGAGACCCACTTTGTGAGTTGCCCAGCTGTTCCAAAATCACCTCTCCAAGTTGCCTGCTCCTCGCTGCAAGAATATCTTGATGCACGCTGCCCGACTGACCTATCTGCTCTGCACCAGGCCCTACCAGCCCTGGCAAGGATCTAGCTGTGTTACCATTGTCCTGAGGCCTTTGCGACCTGTTCCCTTGAGTGGACCCCCTCGGACTTACCTGTAAGTCCCCTTGTGCAGTGTGTTTTCGAGTGGTCCCCTCATCCGTAGCGCATCAGCTAACAACGACCTCAGCACCCTGCTCCCAGCTGAATCTGGGACAGTCCCGAGAATCTGCTGGTGAAACATTGGACCTGGCCTTGCTAGCAACTGAAATCATTTTTGTATTTTTCCCCCTTGACTTCAATGGTGTGTAATTGCGCACAAAAGTGATCTCTTTTGCGAAGTCTAAAAGTTGATAACTTAAAAAGTACCTACTGTAAAACAATGATCTTGGTCTGAAAAGTTTATAAAAATCAATATTATTTCTGCAAACCTATGTTGGATTTATTATTGAGTGTGTATCTCATTTATTGCCTATGTGAGTACAACAAATGCTTAGCACTACACTCTGATAAGACTAACTGCTTGCCGACACTTCCAGAAATAGAGCATTAGTATTATCTACTTTTGCCTCTGCAAACCAATAAGGGTATCACTGGACTCTCTGCACAGTGTACTTCATTTTAGCATACTATAGAGGGCGCCAGCTTCCTCGGCCCAATGAGAGCAGAGTCCATGGTTCCCCCTTTAAATTAGTATGAATATGCAAATGTGCAAATCACTTGAAAGCTTCGCCTCTTTTCTCCCACCCACCTTTTTAGCATGCCAATGTCTTCCAGGCTTTTGTCAGGATGATGGACAGCTTAACAAGTGGCTGCCCAGAGCATTTCCCCCCAATTTGGTGAGGAATTCTTGATGCCGAGGAATAGGAGGACATCTCCGCAAAACACTTTCTTCATAGAGGTAAAAGGAAAGACCCTTTGTTTGGTGGAGATTTACCTATTTATTGTTTCATTGTCTTCTCTATAGGAAGATTTATGTTTTCACAGATTTCTGGACAAAGACGCACCAGGAACAACCACATTGCCAAAATGTACACAAGGTCACTGGTGACATTTCCTCGTCCTCCATTACACAGCTGTAGTGCTGAATAGGCCTGGGCAAAAATTTCGTTCCGTTCGCGGAAATTGCGATAATTTGACATTTTTGCGTTCCGCGGAGAGCGCGAAAATGTCAAAAATTCCGGTTTCCGCAGCTTGGCGATAATTTGTTTCTTGCTCGCGCTGTAAAATGATACATTCTCGCGCGCGCGCGATCGCCTTACCTGAATCCCTGCGTTCGCCGACAAGTTTTCTTGATCCGGTCGCGTTCTCCATGAGATGTTGTATTGTTTTTAGCCATTTGCGCTGTCTCGCGACAGTTCGCGCCCGCAGTGACGTCATGCGTCGCGCGATCACGTCTTTCTTCTCGCGATCATGCACCGCGAGAACAACTCAAAACAAGATGGCCGCGCCCGCAAGCAACCACATGGGTAAGTTGGCGACCCGCAACCATGCAGAAAATCTCGCGAACATGCCGGAAAAAAACTTCCACATCTTCGCGATATTTCTGCTTGTTTGCGATAATTTTAAACATTCTCGCGATAATTTGCGAAGGTTAATTCCGCAAATTCCGCCCACCCCTAGTGCTGAATATGTACTGGACATTTACTGAAGGATGTAGCATTTAGAGATTAACCAGTAATAAGTAGTCCACTTGGGTAGATATTTTGTGCAAACTTTGGACTCTTGTTAGATAAAATGGTAGGGTTGTTTTGTGGTGAGGATATGGGATTCACTGCGTACATTGCTAAGTTAGCATAAGTTACTATATGCTTAGCCGCCATATTGCCGCTTTTGTACACGTTTCTACATGATTTTGTTTTCTCGACTCCTCTGCTTGTGCCCGCTCACATGGGAACTGTCTGCCTTTCACGTTTCTTGCTGAACTCTGTGGCCTTTGTCTGCACAGCGTGTTCAAGGTCAAAAAACAATGTGCTCGGTTAATCTGCCTTGATCAGTCCCACGCATGTTCGACATAATACAACCACAGCAGTACTACTGAAAATTGAGTGTTTTTAATATGGTTTGGAAGGAATGTTAGGCACTCGAAGAAAACCTTTCCGAGTAGAAGAGCTGTGTTTGTCCGGGGATGTAAATCTTCGCATCTAAACCTGGAGGTATGGAGTCCCCCTGACAAAGCCCAATCAATCAATCAATCAATCAATCCTTTAATTTGTAAAGCGCACTACTTACCCGTAAGGGTTTCAAGGCGCTGGGAGGTGGGGTACCGCTGCTACTGGTCGAAGAGCCAGGTCTTGAGTTGTCTCCTGAAAGTCAGCAGGTCTTTGGTTTGTCATAGGTAGAGGGGGAGGGTGTTCCAGGTCTTGGCGGCACGGTGGGAGAAGGACCTGCCTCCGGAAGTGGTTCTACGGATGCGCGGGACCGTGGCAAGGGCGTGGTCCGCAGAACGGAGTTTCCTGTTGGGTACATAGAAGGAGAGTCGACTGTTGAGATAGGCTGGTCGGGTCTTGTGGAGTGCCTTGTGTGCGTGGATCAGGAGCTTGAAGGAGATTCTCCTGTCGACGGGGAGCCAGTGCAGGTTCCTCAGGTGGGTGGTGATGTGGTCACGGCGTGGGACATCGAGGATCAGGGGTGCAGATGCGTTCTGGATTCTCTGCAGTCTGTTGATGAGCTTGGACGAGGCTCCAGCGTAGAGGGCGTTTCCGTAGACGAGTCTGCTGCTGACTAGGGCCTGGGTGACTGTTTTCCTCGTGTTTGTCGGGATCCATCTGTAGATCTTGTGGAGCATGCGGAGGGTGTTGAAGCAGGTGGAGGAGACTGCGTTGACTTGTTTGGTCATGGTGAGTTTTAAGTTGAGGATGACTCCCAGGTTGCGTGCATGGTCGGAGGGGGCCGGGGGGTCCCCAGTGATGCGGGCCACCATGATTCGTCCCATGCTGAGGGGTTGGACCCGAGGATGAGGATCTCCGTCTTGTCTGAGTTCAGCTTAAGTTGGCTGTCCTTCATCCAGTCGGCGACTGCCTTCATTCCCTGGTGGATGTTGGATGTGGCAGTGAGAGGGTCCTTGGTGAGGGAGAGGATCAGCTGCGTGTCGTCGGCGTAGGAGATTATGTTGAGGTCGTGCAGTCGGGCGATGCGTGCTAGTGGTGCCATGTAGACGTTGAACAGCGTCGGGCTGAGGGAAGATCCTTGTGGGACGCCTCAGATGATCTCGGAGGCCTCGGACCGGAACGGGGGAGGCGGACTCTCTGAGTTCTGCTGGAGAGGAAGGAGGTGGTCCAGTCCAAGGCCTTCTCATGGACGGATCCCTGCGTCTTGGAGTCACATGCGTAGTGTGCGGTGGCAGACGGTGTCGAAGGCGGCAGAGAGATCCAGGAGTATGAGGACCGCTGTCTCGCTGTTGTCTAGAAGGATCCTGATGTCATCTGTGGCGGCGATGAGGGCGGTCTTGGTGCTGTGGTTGCTGCGGAATCCTGATTGGAAGGGGTCCAGGATGTTATTGTCTTCGAGGTGATGGGTGAGCTGGGTGTTAGCTATCTTCTCGATGACCTTTGCTGGGAACGGAAGCAGGGAGATGGGTTGGAAGTTCTTGAGGTCGCTCGGATCCGCCTTGGGTTTCTTCAGTAGGGCGTTAATCTCTGTGTGCTTCCAGTTCTCAGGGAAAGTGGCGGTCTTGAAGAAGAGTTTGATGATTTTGTGCAAGTGGGGTGCGATGGAATTGCTGGCTTTGTTGAAGATGTGGTGTGGGAGAGGGTCGGATCGGGATCCGGAGTGGATTGTGCCCATGGTCTAGATTGTGTCCTCGATGCTCACGTTGGCCCAGGTTGTCAGGGTGTCGTGAGCGGTGGGGTGCAGTGGGTCCGGTGCGGCGAGGTCAGAAGTGGTCGTCCGGGGTTTGAAACTGTCATGGATGTCGGTGATTTTCCGGTGGAAGAAGGTGGCGAGGGAGTCGCACAGGGCTTGCGATGGTGGGATGTCGTTGGCGCTGGAGCTGGGGTTGGAGAGTTCCTTCACGATGGTGAAGAGCTCCTAGCTGTTGTGTGCGTTGTTGTCAAGGCGGACTGTGAAGGAGGTCCTTTGGCGGTCCTGATGAGGTGGTGGTGGTTGCGGATGGCGTCTTTGTGGGCAGCGCGCCTGTCCGACGTCTTGTCGCTGTGCCATATGCGTGGCTGAAGGTGACGTGGGGGCTTGAGGAGAAGATGGCATCTAGCATGTGACCGGTGATGTGGGTCGGCATCGTGACAAGTTGTTTCAGTCCGAGGTAGGCGAGGTTGTCGATCAGGGTGGAGGAGTTGTTGTCGTTGTTGTTCTCCAGATGATAGTTTAGGTCTCAAAGGAGGATGTAGTCGGTGGAGGTCAGCGCGTGCGAGCTGATGAGGTCGGCGATGGAGTCGCAGAATTGAGGCCGGGGTCCTGGCGGTCTGTAGACGAGGGTGCCTCTTAGGGTGGTCTTGGAGCCCATGTGGATCTGTAAGTGCAAGTGTTCGGCGGTGCTGAGGGTGTCGTTGGCGTTTGTTGAGACCCTGATGGTGTTATTGTGGACAATGGTGATTCCTCCTCCTGCCCTGTTGGTGCGGTCTCTGCGGGTGATCTTGTACCCGTCTGGGATGCCTATGGTGATGTCTGGCGAGGAGGTTTCATTCATCCAGGTCTCGATCAGGAAGGCGACGTCCGGAGATGCGGTGTCGAGTAGGTCCCAGAGTTCGACGGCGTGTTTGTGTGCGGAGCGGGTGTTGATCTAAGTTGGTTGGGTTCTGTCGTGGCGGGCGTCTCAGCGCTTTTGAGGCAGGAGAAGCTGCAGTTCAGGCAGGTGAAGGGACCGTGGGTTGGCCTTGCAGCAGGTGTGGGTCCTTCCTGGGTTGAGAGCGACGAGGGTGTTGGCGTCATAGCGGCGGCGGTCCTCATGGCTGCTGCGGGGGACAGGGGTTCTGGCGCTGGGCGCGGTCCCGGCGCGGGCGGGTGCAGACGGGCTTACCATAGGCGCGCCTTTGATGCGCCAGCGGCGCGCCCGCTGCGCAGAGGTCTTCTAGAATTATCATAAACTAGTTCCTAGCACGGGGAGGGTGGCAAGGCACTTAAGTAATCAGAAACACAGTATAGTTTAAAATGTTTATTTTAACTAACATGCTCTACAATGCAGTACACAAGCCAATACTAGCAGCAAAATGCATAAACTCAATATAGGATCAGCTACCACCGCAAAGATAAGATCGACACTCGTGTCAAGCACTCCATATGCTGTCAAATGTCATCGGAGTGCTGCGCAACTATATGCCGGTGTAGGAGAGTAGGATCTGCTTCACATGGGTACCCCCACTTTTTGCTGCTGTTTCACTGTTTTTCAACCTTAGTCTGGCTGTGGCCCTGCTAATAAGGACCACAGTCTAGCTGCTTCCTCTCTAAAATGGTTTGCATGTACATTAGGTACATATCTAATTGGATTCTGGAGTGACTTATAAGCCCCTAGTATATGGTATACTATGTACCTAGGGCATAGGTACCTCAGAGGCCTACCAGGGGCTGAAGCATGTATTATGCCACCCCTGGGAAGCACTCCAAAATGGCACCACAGGTCTGCTACTGCAGCCTGGGTAAGGGTGAGCTTGCACCCCTTACAGTGGTGTAGGCTACCTATATCACTATAATTGCACACACATATAAAACCAAAAGAGCTTGGTTTTTATGTGAGAGGGTGCCCCTGCATGAGCAGAGCCCCTCTGCAGCATTCGGAGTATCTCTGATGCTGTTTGCGGTGCAGCCAGACCATATACTCTTAAGTGCATTATAACCTCGCAGTAAATGCTAACTTTGGGATGACTGCACGGAAACATATTGTGTTTGGTGTCAAACGCTTTGGAATACTACCCCCCAGCCAGTTCTGGCAGCGGGTGTAGCATTCCACCCTTCTAGAGGGAGAGACATGTTCACACTGGTCTAACCCGGTAGGACTTTCTTAAGCCCTGGCATCACAAAATGGATGCCTCTGCCACAGACACAGGTCTGGCCTCCTGCTGCTGACCGAAACTCTGGCAGGGGAGGCCTGGACAATAGGTTTCCTGTCCCAGGGAGGTGTAACCACCTCCCCAGACAGGCAGATGTGCATTGGGGCTGGGCGGGAGCACTCTCTGGTGCTTTGAAGTCCTGCACTGGGGGCACATTTGGTGTCCCTGTGCATAGTCCAGTTGAAACCGGTTGCAGGGGCTACCTGCCCCTGCTCTGGCATGAAACTAGATGAAGGAAATAGGTGTAACCACCCCTCTTTCCAAACCCTCCCATAGGTGGGTCCCTAGGGTATGTCCAAACCCCAAACTTAGTATAAGTATGGGAACCCAGTCCTCGTGACTTTAGATTACCCTGGATGAAACTCTGCAATATATATCCTGGACCTTCGATGTTCTACTTTGCTTAGAAGACTGAAGAAATCACCCTTGGGGTCAAGGAGTGACTCCCCTGCTTGGCAGGCACTAAAGAAGCAACTGACTGGTCTGCATTGCTGAAGCTCCCGCTGGACGCCGAAGTCTTTGCATCACCAGACATAGATTTCCAGACTTCCTGGAGGCTACCCTAAGTCCACAGTAAAGCTGAGGCCCGTAGCTATCGTGGGTGACATGGAACCGTGACCTCTGGACACCGTGAACTTTTGCAGCAGCACTATCTTCTGGGACGTCCTTGAAGTTGTGGTTTGGGCTTCGAGTAGCCCTAGCCTTGTGCACCTCCTGCACCGAAGATTGCTGGCCTCCAATCCACGAGTGACCTGTGGGCGAGTTTGAACTGCGACTGCTCGAGGCTCCTTTGCGATTGCTAGCCTGTTGGCTAATAGGTTCCCACGAAGACAACTCCTCTTCTAATTGGATTTTCCTGGTTGCTCCAGATGTGCCCCAACTTACCTTTGCTGGGAGAGTCCCTCAGACCTTGCTGGTCTGCACCGCAGTCCTTTCTCTGAATTCCAGTGAGTTGCCGTTGCCAAGGCTTGTTGGGTCCAATCTGGTCACTGACACCGCAGCACTCGACAAACTTTCTGGGAAAGCTCAAATCCAGCTCCTGGTTGTCATCGTCGCCTTCTGGACCTCGTGGCTGAAGAGTCAGGACACCCATCAACTCATCTGAAGCACCTGATATCTGTGGGCATTGTCCATCCTGCCCTCGGTCACTGGCTAGTGACCCAGACTCTGTCCCCTCTGCTTTCAGTTTCCTTGCATCCTATATCCAGGCTTGAATCTCTTCGGACACTTCTCTTCACGGCAGCAGCAGTTCTTCACCAGCTTCCATTGTAATCGACGACTCGACCCGACACCAAAAGACACCTATGCACCCGGCTTCCCTGGGTGAGGTAACTCGAGTACTCTGGTGCTCCCGTGGGTGCTAGCCCTAGAAGTTCTTAAGTCCAAAAGGGTTTGGTCCTGACTCGATTCTAAGTGTCCCTAATCTCTAAATTTCCAACCGCGACATTGCTCATAAAAGCTAACGGGAACCCATGGTTGTGTTTACACACTGCACACAGTCCCCGTGGATCCCCTGTGTCACTACCTTGGGTGGTTCCTTGGGGTCCCAGCAATTCTACAGGCTCTAGGCCTTGTGTCTAGCTCAGTCGTGGTTCTTATACCACTTTATTGGTATATGGTTTGGTACGCCCCTAAGGCTCAAACGTGTATTTGTGCTATTACTGTTGATTGCTAACTTGTAAATTAAGTACTTCAAACTCCAGTCTCATAAAGAGACTAGAGGGGTATGTTTTATCCTAAATACATATATTTTGAATATATACCTGGTGTGGTTGTCCTTTCATTTGATCATTCAAGAGATTACAGGCTGGTAGAACAAGCTGCTTTACATTCCTTCAAGACTTGGCCTGAAGGCTGCTTTCCATAGCTACCACTAGGATAGCTTTCAATAAAGGTTGTCTTTAACCAATTCACCATAAGGGGTTGTTTGAACTGATACAAGGTGCCCACTATAACTAGTGGACAGCATATATCAGGCCACCTTCTCACAGTCTGAGAACGGCGAGCATCCAACCTTTAAAAAAAAGAAATGGAGAGCTAAGAAGCAGGGAAAGCAACAACAGAAACAGGGGTCACGTGCCGCGTCACCGACACCCAACTCTACTGAGCTCACTTATGATTTGCGCGAATTAGGTCCCCTGACAGGTTTCAGATTCCTTTTTTTTTAATTGATGAATATTTTTTTATGTTATACCACAGCACAGTATCTGTCATACAAATATAAACTGAGGATTGCTTCCCGATAATTTATTTTTAACAATTCAGAATAAACGTTATTATACTAAATACAGTTACCATCACTACTTATGCAAACCATTATGAAAGCAAAAAATTAAAAGAAACACAAGAAAGATAAGCAGCAAAGGGGAAAAAGGAAGAGGGGGAGGAAGGGAGACAGTACAACGTAAAAAGACCTCCAACCTATTTACCCTACTTAGGGGCTATCAGCACTCATATCTTTCTTCCATCTATATATGGGCCCCAGATACTTCTACCTAATATTCTCCCTTTTTTACCCTTTCTCTCGTAAATCCCTTTCTCAAGGTTATAAGTAGCTAGTACCCTAGAAAGCCATTGTTGGAATGTTGGAGCGGCTTGATCCAGCCAGGCTGAAGCAAAACAGATATGCAATATCGCCAAGGTTAAAAAGAGAAAGTGGGAGGATGAATCTTGTCCTCCCTTGCTGTCTATCCCCAAAAGAATTGTAGCAGGAGTAAGGGAGATTTTAAGATTCAAAGATTGGTCAAAGAACTTTTCAATTGACCGAATCAGGGTTTGCAGCCTAGAGCAAGATGAGAACATATGGATCAACTCAGCATCCAAGCTACCACAACGGGGGCAGCTAATACCCCTCTGTCCCCCCCACTGTGCAATCTTTGCTGGGGTATAATACAAGGAAAATTTGTTTTAAGATGCTGAGCTTGAAGCCCCGCAGAGCAGAGGACAGACTGGCCCTGCTCTAAAGAGTCACTAAAGCTTTCTTGGTCAATGCCGTGTTTGTCTGCCCATTTCTTCCCTTGCTTGTCCAGATCATCTTGCTTTAGTAGAAAAAGTTCAGCGCATATCCGCCAAATAGTACACTCTTCCCCTTCTCTGACAACATCAATAATTGTATTTTCCTTGAAGCCATTCAACCCGCCCCTTTTCCCACCTAAAAAACTACGTATTTGAAGATACTTGAAGAAGTATTTCTTATCAATACCATAATCGCATTGGATTTCGGAGAAAGGGCGAATTCCATTTGGGACTAATAGATCGCCCAATTTTCGGATCCCATGCCCCTCCCACTCTGACATAGAATCAAAAAAAATCCCTGGAAAAGTGGGGTCTGTAAACAGCTGAGTATAAAAGTTAATTCTCTAAAGGCCTCTTTTTTCCTGACCGCGGCCCAAATCTTGAACGCAGCCATCAGAGTCTTAAATCTAGTTTTTTTTTTCTATAACTAGGCTCACTAAATTTCATAAAGCAGTTCAGAGCGTCCTCTCCTAGCTTGTACATCTCTGAAGACCTAGTCTCAATCCATGGATCTATAGCCTTCCCACCAATTAGCTCACTCATATATTGAAAGGCAGCCGCCCAATAATACATTTTAAAATCAGAAACAGCCCAACGCCCTCTTTCCCTTGGGAGTGACATGTATCTCGGGGCTCTCCTTGTTTTCCTGTGTGCCCATATAAATGGTTTACAATATGTTCGAGGGCCGCAAACCATTGCTTCTCGAATTTGAGGGGTATGGCTCTAAATAAATAGAGTACCTTTGATAGGAACACCATTTTAACCACATTGCAGCGTCCAACCAATGACAGATGCAGGTTATGCAATCTATCATAGTCTTTTTTTACCTTTCCTATTACTGGTTCGATGTTTTGCTTGACCAACTTTCCCAAGTCTGAAGTAATTTCAATGCCTAAATAGATAGCTGAGTCTGTCACCCGCGGATCATCTAGATCATCTTAGTGCATACCTGGAAACTGGACCAAAGGCTTGGGCTTCTAGCTCTATGGCAACTAGGGCATCTTGAGGATTAGAGGGGACCACAACAATGTCATCAGCATATGTCAATGTTTTTGTTTCCAACCGATGATATTTAATAGGGGTAATTCCTTTAATAGCCTCCAACTTTCGGATTAAGGGGTCAATATACATGGCAAACAGAAGTGGCGAGCAAGGGCAGCCCTGCCGGGTGCCACGATTGATTAATAAAGATGACTTGTACCCCCATTCAGGCTTAGCCGGGCCGTCGGTGCCTTATATAAAGACTGAATTGCCTTGATATATCCACTCCCAATGCCAAATCATTTCATGACAGCTCAGAGGAGACCCTATCAAATGCTTTTTCGGCATCCGTTAGCACCAAGGCTATAGGGTCCCCTAAGACTTCAGCAGCATCAAACAAGGTTTTGACCCTGAGAACGTGTTGTGTTGTTCCCCTACCCAGTATGAACCCATGCTGACAGGGGTGTACAATTTTTCCAATAATATGATTTAACCATGTCGCCAAGGCTTTAGAAAACATTTTTGCATCATTATTCATAAGAGTTATCGGTCTGTACGTCTCTGGCTTGAGAGCTGATTTGCCCTTTTTCAAAAATACTATTACATCTGCCCCAGCCCATGATTTAGGGATGGAGCTGCCCTGTTGGGCTTGAGATATTGTATCTACCAAATCAGGCCTGATAACCTCCAGAAAGATTTTATAAAATTCTAAAGGCATCTGTTCTGGTCCAGCTGCCTTGCCAGAGGGAAGGCTACATAGTGCACCATATATCTCTTCCAGGGTCAGCGGTGACTCAAGTGCCTCCGTATCTTCTGGGGTAATCCTTTGTGAAGGAATTCCACTAAGATACTCTTGGATTAAGCTCTGTTCCCTTAACTGTACCTCGCTATAGAGCTTTTCATAAAAGTATTGAAATACCTCTCGGATCCCTAATGAGCCCTCAATTATATTCCCATTTCCATCTCGTATTTCTCAGATCTTCCTCGCCGTGCTCTTTTGTCTTGATCAAACTGACAAAGTGTGCCCCACCCGTTCACTAAACTCATACCAATGCACCCTCCTAACAAGAAAACTTGCCGCTGCCTTGGCAGCAGTAATGTCGCCTAATTCGGCTTTAGCTAAAGCCAGCCTGAGCAGTATATTGTCCAGTGGGTTACCCATCCGAATTGCAGCGGTGAGCACCTCCTCTACCTCCATTATCAGCTGACAGAGCGTCTTCTCCTGTTCTACCTCACATTTCCCTTGGTGCAGACTATAACTTAGTGTCTCTCCTCGCACCCCGGCTTTAAAAGCATCCCAGACTATCCCTGAGCTAGCACACCGGTGGGGGCGTGGTCAGAGGGGGAGGGGTGGGGCTAAATCAAAAAAAATTGTGACCATGAGGTTGAGCACAGGTCCCTGCAGCAGACGCCTTCGTCCACTGAGCCACCAAACCCGGCATACACACATCTCTCTCTTTCTCTCTCCCTCTCCCCCTACCTCCCCCTCTCCCTCCCCCTCTCCCTCCCTCTTCCTCCCTCCCTGTCCCTCCCTCTCTCTCTCTCCCCCTGTCTCTCTCCCCCCTCTGTCACCCTCATCCCTCTGTCGCCCTCATCCCTCTGTCGCCCACCTCCCTCTGTCGCCCTCCTCCCTCTGTCGCCTTCCTCCCTCTCTCCCTGTCTCCCCCTCTGTCTCCTCCTCTGTCTCCCCCTCTGTCTCCCCCTCTGTCTCCCCCCTCTGTCGCCCACCCTCCTCCCTCTCTCCCTCCCTCCCTCTGTCTCCCTCCCTCTGTCTCCCTCCCTCTGTCTCCCTCCCTCTGTCTCTCTCCCTCTGTCTCTCTCCGTCTCCCTCTCCCTCCCCCTGTCTCTCTCCCTCTGTCTCTCTCCCTCTGTCTCTCTCCCTCCGTCTCTCTCCCTCTCTCTCCCTCCCTCCCTCTGTCTCTCTCCCTCTCCCTCCCTCTGTCTCCCTGTCTCTCTCCCTCTCCCTCCCTCTGTCTCTCTCCCTCTCCCTCCTTCTGTCTCCCTCTCCCTCCCTCCCTCTGTCTCCCTCCCTCTCTCCCTCCCTCTGTCTCCCTCCCTCTGTCTCCCTCCCTCCGTCCCCCTCCCTCCGTCCCCCTCCCTCCGTCTCCCTCCCTCCGTCCCCCTCCCTCTGTCCCCCTCCCTCTGTCCCCCTCCCTGTCTGTCTCTCTCCCTCTCCCTCCCTCCTCCTCCCCTTCTCCCTCTCCCTCTCCCTCTCCCTCCCTCTCCCTCTGTCTCTCTCCCTCAGTCTCCCTCCCTCCCTCTCCCTCCCTCTCCCTCCCTGTCTCTCTCCCTCCCTGTCTCTCTCTCTCCCTCTCACTCTGTCTCTCTCCCTCCCTGTCTCCCTCCCTCTGTCTCCCTCCCTCTCCCTCTGTCTCTCTCCCTCTCCCTCCCCCTGTCTCTCTCCCTCTGTCTCTCCCCCTCTCCCTCCCTCTGTCTCTCTCCCCCTCCCTCTGTCTCCCTCTGTCTCTCTCCCTCTGTCTCCCTCTACCTCCCTCTGTCTCCCTCCCTCTGTCTCCCTCCCTCTGTCTCCCTCCCTGTCTCCCTCCCTGTCTGTCTCTCTCCCTCTCCCTCCCCCCTCTCCATCCCTGTCTCCCTCTCCCTCCCTGTGTCCCTCTCAATCCCTCTCCCTCTGTCTCTCTCCCTCTCCCTCTGTCTCTGTCTCTCTCCCTCTCCCTCTGTCTCCCTCTCCCTCCGTCTCCCTCTCCCTCCCTCTCTCCCTCTCCCTCCCTGTCTCTCTCCCTCCCTGTCTCTCTCCCTCCCTGTCTCTCTCCCTCCCTCTGTCTCCCTCCCTCTGTCTCCCTCCCTCTGTCTCCCTCCCTCTCCCTTCCTGTCTCCCTCCCTCTCCCTTCCCTCCCTGTCTCTCTCCCTCCCTCTGTCTCCCTCCCTCTGTCTCCCTCCCTCTCCCTTCCTGTCTCCCTCCCTCTCCCTTCCTCTCTCCCTCCCTCTCCCTCCCTGTCTCCCTGTCTCCCTCCCCCTGTCTCCCTCCCCTGTCTCCCTCCCTCTCTCTCCCTGTCTCCCTCCCTGTCTCCGTCTCCCTCCCTCCCTGTCTCTGTCTCCCTCCCTCCCTGTCTCCCTCTCCCTCCCTCCCTCCCTGTCTCCCTCTCCCTCCCTCCCTGTCTCTCTCCCTCTCCCTCCCTGTCTCTCTCCCTCTCCCTCTGTCTCTCTCCCTCTGCCTCCCTCTCTCTCCCTCTGTCTCTCTCCCTCTGTCTCTCTCCCTCTGTCTATCTCCCTCCCTCCCCCTCCCTCCCTCCCTCTCCCTCCGTCTGCCTCCCTCCCTCTCCCTCCCTCCCTCTCTCTGTCTCCCTCCCTCCATCTCTCTCTCTGTCTCCCTCCCTCCGTCTATCTCTCCGTCTCTCTCCCTGTCTCTCTCCCTGTCACTCTCCCTCTGTCTCTCTCCCTCCCTCCCTCTCCCCGTCTCCCTCCCTCCATCTCTCTCTCTGTCTCCCCCCCTCCGTCTATCTCTCCGACTATCTCTCCCTGTCTCTCTCCCTGTCTCTCTCCCTGTCTCTCTCCCTCTGTCTCTCTCCCTCTCTCCCTCTGTCACTCTCCCTCTGTCTCCCTCTCCCTCTGTCTCCCTCTCCCTCCCTCTCCCTCCATCTCCTTCTCCCGCCCTCTCCCGCCCTCTGCCACCCTCTCTGCCTCCCTCTCTGCCTCTGCCCGGGCTGAGACAGCTTCCCAGCGCGCGCACACAGCCGCACTGAGACAGCTTCGCACCCAGTACTTCACAGGTCTTTAAAAGACCATTTACATGTTAATAAATCTTTGTTGTATTGCACCTCTCAGGCCCCTGCATCTCCACTTTGACAATCACTGTAATCCCCCGGCCCCCACTGGCAGAGTCTCAGAGTCCAACCGGCAGTGTTTGCTAACACTATTACATTTTTTTTTTATACAAAGGTAGGATGTCTGCAAGGTCCGCGGGCCGCCAAGGAAGGCTTGCCGGGCCACTGGCGGTCCGCGGGCCGTACTATGAGTAACCGTGATGTAGATAATCATTCTTCTATGTTACAGGACTTACAAGGGACCCATGACAGTCTTGCAAAAGAACATTTACCCTCTGCCACTGATGCTGCACTATATATTCTGGTCGTTGGCTGGCTACCTAAAGTTGGAGATCTGGTCCGAGAGAAGGTTGAGAACTAGAAGCAATTTGGCCCCTCTTATCGTGCACCGGTTCCAGTGCTTGGCGTGAAGGGTACTCCTACAGTCATTTTACCTCCGCTTCCTGGTCGGAAAGACAACAGATACATCTCTGTGGACAATGTCAAGCTACAACATATGGCCGATTCTGAATAGTATTACACCTGCTGCATCATATCCAGCACTTTCAAGGAATCCTGTGATTGGCGTGTCTGGCCGCGCACAAAATGACACTGCCATCAAAATGGACTTCACCGGGTACAGAGGAATCTGAATATGCTTATCCCACAAGCGAGTTGTTGCCTGGTTTGCAACCAACTACACTTAATCAGTCACGTTTTTCCTTTGAGTCGACTTCCATTTCATCATTTGGCCCTACTAAATTCAGTATTTTTGTCTCCTGGTTTAAACAGACTTATTTGGTCCCTCCTTGGACATACATCTGGTTGGTGCTGATCCTAATGTTTTTGTTTATGTCCATTGGTTTCTTGACAGTCTTTTTCTTACTCATCCATTGTCATTACTTGCCATAACGCTTAGCTGGTTAGTTGGTGACTGTAACTTTGACTCTGCATTCGTCTTCTCACATCATGAAATGAGACCAGACTTTTGTTACCATCTTCGCCTTTCCAGTGGCTAACGGCATTGTCTGGGGTGATGTGGATTATCAGATACATGGTCCAACAGTGTTTCAATGGGTGATGTAGTGAAAAAGAACCTTCATTCAGATGATTGGGATGTGCAAACTGTGCTATCTTTATTTTCAGATTTGAAGTTTTATGCTTCCTTTGATGCTGAAGATTTGTATTTAAATACTGCAAATTATGCTGATCCATATTGTTACCAGCATTTTGGACACCACTACTTGCATAAGACTAATACATTTAGAAATGTTGTTAATTACACACAATGGGAACATTGCCCTACTCCATTAGAAGTTAGCTCCAAAAATCTGTCAAAGAAATTTACATATTTTACGGATTTTGACAGGTCCAACCCGGAGTCCTTTTACTTTAAGTTGAACATTTCATCTACTACCAAGGTAATGTTTACCCACACAAAATTATTATATTCCAATGCGTTTATTGATAAATTGTCTGTTGGCGGCTATGAACATTGGAAGGCCACCACTGATTTAAAATCTGTTATGGGTTCTAGATCCTGCCAGGTTCGTGGCACTGGCGCTTTACATCGTGCGTGCCTCATCCCAACACACATTTTATTTTTAAATGATTCTATTTATCAAACTACCTGTTTTGGTTTAGCCACTGAAAAGCAGATGAATGTCCCTACCATTCCTAAACTGGCTCCGTATCAGAACTGGAGCAAGTATACTAATTATTCCATTGAAGAGCCGCAAGCATTATTTCAGAATATAACGCTTAATGTCTCAAGTTTAGATTTGCAAGGATGGTTAGTATGGCAGACGACTGCTGATGCCTGCCAACTACGTTTCCATAACATAGTCCCTGGTTACAAACAAGATAGACTAGATCCACATTTTGCGGATACACATTCGGTTACCACGTATTCTGTGGGAAAATTGTGTCAAAATTGGTTACTACACTCGTCCCTATCGTCCGTGAAACAACATTTGTCGTTGTTATCCAATAACATTGATTTGGCCGACTTTATCAAGGGCCCTGCTGGTCCAAGAACAAAGAGGTTTATTTACGCTGCCTATAATGAAATATGGAAACTTTCTCAAATTGAAGCTGCATCACGTTTAAGGGAGATAGATCAGGCGAATCTATTTTTATTATGATATATATTTTTTATGGTGCCTACTTCAAAGCCATACCATTTTTTCTCCTATGTCGCAAAAACTATAGGCGTGCTTGAACTCTGCTCCTGACTTATTGAACTCTGTGTTCGTCCTCTGACTACATGTGATGAACTAACCAGGGGCGGGTGTAGTGAGGATATGGGATTCACTGCGTACATTGCTACGTTAGCATAAGTTAGTATATGCTTGCCAGCCATGTTGCCGCTTTTACACATGTTTCTACATGATATTGTTTTCTCGAATCCTCTGCTTGTGCCCGCTCACATGGGAACTGTCTGCCTTTCACGTTTCTTGCTGAACTCTGTGGTCTTCGTCTGCACAGCGTGTTCAAGGTCAAAAAACAATGTGCTCTGTTAATCTGCCTTGCTCAGTCCCACGCATGTTAGACATAATACAACATAGCTGTACTACTGAAAACCGAGTGCATTTAATATGACTTGGAAGGCATGTTAGGCACTCAAAGAAAACCTTTTCTAGGATAAGAGCTGTGTTTGTCTGGAGATGTAAATCTTTGCATCTAATCCTGGAGGTATGGGGTCCCAGTGACAAAGCCAAGAGGTCTTCTATAATTATCATAAACTAGTTCCTAGCATGGGGAAGGTGGCAAGGCACATTAGGCCTTTTTTCCACTAGCTTTATAAAATGATCTCCCCGTTCATATTTTATGCAATTGTAAAAATGCTCACTATATTGAGTTCATGCATTTTGCTGCTTGTATTGGCTTGTGTACTGCATTATAGAGCACGTTAGTTAAAATAAACATTTTAAACTATACTGTGTCTCTGATTACTGAGTGAGTTAGCGAAAGGGTGTTGTCGCGATTACTGAGAGAGTCTGAGTTACATGTTCTAGATTTAGGATGTCTAATCATTGGTAGCTTCGCTGTAGTACGGAGAACGAATGAGACACTATAGCTAATCGGATTGGGGTTCCAGGCACTATGGTGGGCAGTTAGTACACCACTGTATACCGAGGTTCTGGTTTCTTGTGCGTAGTTCTGTATATGTGCAGAATTCCTGCAATAGTTTCTTTCTTGCTGTGTCACTCACACACCCACTCAAGCACTCACACACCCAATGACAGACCCACTCAGACACTGATACATCCACTCACAGACCCACTCAGACACTCACTCAGATACTCTGACGAATGTACGACAGAATCCTGCATGCATTTAGCACGCATGCCTTCACACGCCATCATTAGAATGAACGCATCATTAGTACGCATTCATTCAGCACACAAGTAGTTGTAGCAACTTCCCTTAGAGGGGTGCTGGACTTTGGGATAGGTGCATTTACTATTCCAAATCCAGTCTGCACAACAGTAGGGAAGGTGCTGGACTTTAAATCCAACACCATTCCACCAATGCTCCCCTCTAAAGCAAGTCATTGTTTACTTGCTGAACGTATTTATGCTAACTGCACGTTAGTTCTATTTCTGGCATTGTGAAAGCAGAATGTAATTCCAGCTCCGTACTAGAGGACGTTTCGCACTCATACACCCACTCACAGACCCATACAGCTACTCACAGACCATTCAGACACTCATACACTTACTCATAGACCCTCTCAGATATGTACAACCACTAACAAATCCACTCAAACACTCATGCAGCCACTCACAGACCCATACAGACACTCATAGATCCACTCAGAGACCCAGTTAAACACGTATGCCGCCACTCCCAGACCCACACATACATTCACATACCCATTGAGACACTCATTCACACACCCACTGAGGTGCTCATGCACTCACTCACACACTCACTCTCAAAGATTACAGGTTAAAGTTAGGAAATAAAATTTTAAAACCTTAGAAATTCACTTAAAAAACATAGGTTATAGGAACATTATAGTTAGGAAATAACATTAAAAAACCTTAGAAATTCACTGAAAAAACAAAGGTTACAGGGGTGTTATAGTCAAGCTCACATTTCACTCTTACAAAACTGTTGAAATTCAGCAGTTCACCTTAGCTAACTATAACTTATGTCCCAGCAATTTACTGCTCATGACCTCACATCACTGAAGACATGGTCAGTGATATCACTGATGACATCTCAAATGAAATCACTGATGATATCACTGATTACATCACTGATGACACCATCCATAGAACCACTCACACACCCACTCACACCCCTACACAATCTCTCATACACCCATTGACCTACCTATCCAACCACTCACACATCCACTTTCTCATCCACAGAACCACACACTCACATACCCACACATACACAGCCACTCATTTACCCAAACACCTATACACACAGGAACCCACTCACCAATATACTCACTCGCATAGCCACTACTCACCTATACATATATTCCCACTTATTCACCCATGCAGCCACTCACACGTCCAGTCACTCACCCATACAGGCTCTCAAAAGAGCGACTGACACACTCACACAACCACTTACATAACCATCTCACAGCCATACAAGCACTCACAAGTCTACTCACTCACACATTCAGCCACTCTTAGTCTCTCTGTCTTATACGGCCACTCCCATACCTACTCAGTTAACCAAACACCCACTGAAAAAGATAATCACTCACCCATACAGCTACTTATATACCTAGCCACTCACCCATACAGTCACTCACAGAGCCAGACACTCATACAGCCAATCACCTACCCACTCATACAGCCACTCACACATCTATTTATTCATCCATACAACTACTCGTGCAACCACTTATTCACCCATATAACCACTCATACAACCATTCACACACCAAGTCACTCACATACCGACATACACACAGATACATACAGTCACACAGCCACTCACATAATATATGCTAGATATAGTATCACTCATTAGTAGTACACAAAGTATACAAATGCAACTTTTGTATAATCTTAATATATATGTTAAACACTCATAAACATTTAGAAAATACTCATAATCGCTGGATGATGCCAACAGTGATGTCATTTGAGATGTCATCAGTGATGTCACATGAGGGAGCGGGGAGGGTCTGGGAGTTTAGAATAGAGTTATGATTAGAAGTAATAATGGGAAGAACGTTAGATGCTTGTGATATGCAAGAGGAGAGTGCTTTCTATTCTTTACTTGATTGTTATGTGGTGGGAGGGAGGGTTCACTTAGAATTGATAAATACGAATTCACTTGAAAATATGATCCGCCACTATATCATTGTACTTTGTGTTATGTATCTTCTCTCTTTATTGACAGTATATTGTATGTGGGCAGATTGGAAAACCCTTAATAAACTTTGTTAATAAAATAAATAAATCAGTAATGTCACGTACCATGTCATTAGTGATGCAATATGTGAGGTCATAAGCAGTGCATTGTGGGGGCATAAGTTATAGTTAGTGCAGGTTACTTTTTTCCTAATGTTATGTTTATGCGGATTGTTCAGTTTTTTTTAAACAACTAAAGCCTGAACCGCTGAACGGAATTAGACAAAATTTGGCAGAAGCTAGAAGTTGGGCCAATAAAGCGTGCTTTTTCTTATTTGGTGTCAATCTGTTCAATAGTATTTGAGATTTTTAAGTTTAAAATATAGATATTAGGGAGCCCAAAATCGTACCGAAATCCTACTAAAATGTGATTGGCTGCCAACACTTCAACCAGGAAGTGTTGGCAGCGATCTTGGGTATCAACTTGGAGCCTAGTCACCCAAAAATTGTAAAAAAAGAAAAGAGGGCAGGGTAGAAATAACTTGACTGCCTAGGCCTGGTGAAGGGATCCCACGGGGACTCCCCAGGGCCAATAAAAAGCATTTTCCTTTTTTTGCTTGGCAGGAACCAAGGATCTATTTAAAAAATAAATGAAGCACTAGCTCCTGTGCTTCATTTCTAATCGCCTCCCAGATGAGCCGGGTCCCAGGGGCATGGTAATAAAGGAGGAGGTGCACGCGACCCCTCCTGGGGCTTATTGATGCCCCAGAGATCACTACCTTCCTGGGGCTAATAGAACAAAGAATGCAGGGAGGCTTGTATGGTCTCCTTCACTGCCCCAGGGACCACCACCTCCGTGGGGCTTATTTATTGAACAATAGGGCTGCCTCTTGGGTCACCTCAGCCCCGGAGACCACCATCTCCCCCGGGTTTATGGTTTAAAGAAAGCTGGAGGACACTCGGACCCCGCAAAGCCACAGGAACCACCACATCCCTGGGGTGAAATTGAAGAAGGGAAGGGGCCATGCCACCCTTCTCCTGGATCCGTACATGGCCCTGGGGACTGCCACTTCCCCAAAACTAGCTCTTGCAATGTTCGGGGAGCCCACCCCAGGACATTGCATTTTGCTGTGACTTGGCTTGAGCTTCCTGCCAAGCCACAGCAAATGCTCTGCTTTCAGCAAGCGAGAGCTCTCAAATGCTCTTGCTTGCTGAAAGCAGAGCATTTGTCTGCTCACCTGCCCGTGGAGCATTAGTCTGTTTCCCTGCCCGCTGTCAATCAAGCAGAGAAACAGACAAATTGCTTTGAGATCCAGGGAGCTGCATGTTTAGCAGCTCCCTGGGTCTCAAAGCAATGCCAGGTCCCGCAGGAGGCGGGGAGCCGACAGGGACCAAAGATAGGTATCTTTACCTGCACCGGTGCAGGCAAGGAAACCACTCTCCCCTGGTAGTGGGCTCACCAGGACGAGCTAGTGAACTGGCTCCAGAGGATGCCGGAATGAGTGACCACGCGCATCAATAGCACTAACGATGAACGTGTGAGCAACGCAGGTGCTTAAATTGGGGAAGAATAGTGCACTTGGCACAGACTCCCATAACTAATTGAGAGCTGGTATGCGTGCCCTTGGCTCTCATTAGTCACTCTTTCTTAAATAGAAAAGTCCAGGAAAAGTGAATGCAGACCCTATATGCCCTGATGAATTTGCCGCTATTCTAAAAAGGCAATGAAACATGTTGGCCATTCCTGAATGTGGTTATACGACATGACTGTGTTTTTAACCTTGGGATAACTCACGCAATGAAATAAAGAAATTGGAAATATATACGTGAGTTAGACCTAATTTTATTCGAGACTTCTCAGGTCTCTTTGTATTGTTTTGGGGTCTTGCTTATTTTCTTTTTTCACACTACATTTTTCACACTTTCTTAATTTGGACACAATAATTTCTTTTTATGAGAAAGATATCAATGATGATAAAATCGTGAGCAAACTGGTGAGTACCTGCCAGCAGCTCCTCTGGTGTTGCACACGTGAGATACTTTCTCATTTGTTTCACAATTTGTTTTTCACAATTTTTTCACAACTTTTTCATACTTGTTCTATAAATTTCCTGCACCTTATCACTTGTATCAGTTATCATCTCGGTGCTGGTTGAATGACTTTAATTTGTGGCTGGTTTTTTCACAAATTGGGAATTATTAAGTAATAAGTTGTATGGCACAGTGGATTCAATGATAGTTCATGATAAGAACTACTGACGTAGGGGAAATAGATTTATACATTACCCTACAAGCAATCTTACGTATTCATATATATATGTAAACATTTTTTGGATAGTGCCTTTTTTTTTGCCAGTTCTTTGTTGTTGAATTATTAATTGAGTGGAGGGTGGCCTGGCATTTATTTTCCCTCTATAACTCCTTGTTGAATTCCAGAGGATGGGGTCCCTGGGCCATTAGTGACTCAGGGCAGAGGAGCACTGCAGTCACCCCGTTTTCAGTAATCCTGGTGCTGGAGTGGGTTAATTCGATCCTATGGAAGCTCGTAGTGGAGACCGTATGGCCCATCCATTTTTTCATTATTTTGTCCATGTGAGTGGACTCCCTGGGTCCTTCAATGGTTCGGGATGAGGATACATGGCCCACTTCCCTTATGGAATATGGCCCAAGATGTGGGCTCCCCAGGGCCTATAATTAATGAATGTGGCCCGCCTGCAATTTAGTTGTGTTTTGTTTCCCAATCCCACAGGATTACTGCAGGATTTCTGCAATTGTTTTTATGTTTAGCCATAGAGGGGTCAATCTGGGTCCTCCCTATTGGGCCAAGGAGCTCAGGGTAGAGATGTCCCAAGGTAAAAAAGCTGCCTAGGCAAATCAGAATGCTCTGTTTCTAAATTGAAGTACCAACGAGAGTCTCTAGAGGCTCTAGCATACCCAATCCCCAAGTCTTCTGCAGCTCTGAAACCCCATACCCCGGGGCCCAAAGCTTCTAAAGGTGGGAACCCTGGTGTCCACTAGGGGCATTTTCCACCCTATACTCATTGTGGACTGCAGGGAGCCCCAAGACCCCCGTAGCCTCAGTTGGTTTCCCGCATGATGCGGGAGATGGCATTGGTCCCACCCACAGGGATCAGCTACTAATGCTTCACTTTCGGGGTGGGAGCAATATTTTTATCTTTTCCCTATCTGCATCCAAGTGGACAGATTACAATTTTGCTCCAAGCCGGTGGTAGCATTTGTAAATCTCCCTCCCACTCAGAGCATACTTTGTGTCTCCTCACGCTTGGTGGGAGATAAAAAAAATGCTCCCATCAATTGGGAGCAAAAACAGGTTTCCCTGCCTGCACTAGGGCGGGCAGTGAAACTGCTATGTCCCAGAAGTGGGCTCCCTGGGACATAGCCACTGAGCCAGCCCTGGGGGATGAGTTCTCTGGGGCCATTAATGTATCAGGGAAGGGGGTCACGCAGCACCTTACCCATTTTCTGTAATTTGTGCTCTGAAGTGGGCTTCCTTGAAGCTTTAAAGGCTCAGGCGGGGGGGCTTTTTTCATGATTTCAACCCAGGGTTGGCTACCTGGGACTTTATTGGCTTGGGGAGGGGGTCACATGTTCCACTCCCTTTAATGAATACAGCCCCAGGGGCGTGCTTCTCAGGGCCTATAATTATTGTAGCCTGGCCCCAAATTTTTGTTTTTTTTTATCGATCCAGCAGGGGTCTCCCAGGAGTGAATACATTTTTGCTGATTTGTGTTTTTGGCCCGATGATCCCTCTGGGCCCCCCATGGGGCCTAGGGGTTCAGGGTAAGGGTGAGCATCAAATTCCGTTCTGCTCACGGAATTGCAATATTTTGACATTTTCGCGTTCCGCGGAGTGCGCGAAAATGGCAAAAGTTCGGTTATTTGCCTCGTTGCGAAGATTTTTTTCATGTTCGCGCTTTGAAAATGCGTTCTCACGCGCGCGATCGCCTTACCGGGATCCCTGCGTTCGCCGACGAGTTTTCCAATCCGTTCCCGCGCGCCACGAGATGTTGATAGCCGGTCGCGCTATCCCGTGAGAGTTCGCGATTGCGATCACGTCATTCTCCTCGCCATAAGACACCGCGAGAGTCTGCAATCGCGAACACATCATTTTCCACCGCGAGAGAGAGCGTGAGGTTGCAAACACGTCAATCTCTACCACGACAAAGAGCATGAGATCGCGAAGACGTCATTTTGGACGCGCCATCGACATCTGGCGGAAGTGTGGTGAAGGTCGCGATCGCGATTTTGAGAAGAATATTAACTCTAGTTGCATAAAACCTTCTCTAAATGATGATTTGGAGGGGAAAAAACTCCTCTGATTGACATTTGGCTGTCCTTTTTTGTGCAAGGAGTCCTTTTAAAAAAAAAACTTTTGGGGGGGAGAGGGAGGAAGTGGCACAGAGTCTCCAACTTCCTGCTCCTGTCCATCAGGCTTCTCCCAGTGCTTTGTCCATCTCCTGTTCATTCTGCCTTTGGATTTCAGCTGGAAGGATCACTCTTTGTGTCTGCTGCATCATTATAATTGGATTTGAGGACTTTTGAATTTGATACTTTACAAGTAAGTTGGTGTTGTGTCTGTTTGATTGGGGGCATTGCAGTTGCTGCAACTACAATTTTGGTACTTATCATTCTTTTTGAAAAATTGTTGGGGGTAGCAAGTAGGACCAGAGCTAGTCATGGGTGGGTGCATGATGAAGCAACTGTTCCTTTGGTGTGTGTTGAATGTTTTCCAACCACCATTTAGGGCATGGATGGCATTGGATTGAGTTAGAAAATGTGTTTTTGGGGGATATTTCTGTTTTTGGGGGTGTATTAAAGAAATGCCTTTGTTGTGTGTGTCTGGTGTGTTGCTGTGCACCTTGTTTTGCCCTGTGGATTTTCGTTTTTGCACAGCAGTGTGGTTTAGCATGCATCTTTTGCCTGACTTCTTTTATAGGCCTTTTAGCAGTTCATTGTTTCCCAGGCCTCCTGCTTGTTGCTTTTGAGTGTCCATATGGCTTGTGGCCTTTTCTGGTGGGAGTTAATATGGGCCTGCATGGTTCTCCTATTGGCTTACTGCTTCCATCCATCCCCTTTGTCAGGAGCAGCTCCCTTCCATTACATTTGTATTTTTGTGGTTGTTCTTATTCTTTCCTATCCTTCCTGAGAGTGTAGTGTGTGTATACTGTGCACAGTAAGTAGTATACCATAGCCCTTGCTGCCAAAGTCTCACAAATGACTACACTACATCTTCTATTTTTTTATTTGTACTAGTAGTAATTGAACCACAACAACAAATGCAACATTTCACTTATGTTCTTCTCCTGGCTTATTTGCTTTTAGGTGCACAAAAAGACAGAGGAGGAGGTAACTATCAACATCATCCATTGTACTGCCAGACAGAAGCCCTACTGCGCACCACATCCCATCCAACTGTGACCACAGACATCTCTGCAACTTGTGCACCTGTGTCCTGTCTGACCTCTGAAGAAAATGGGCCCAAAGAAAGGTACCAGGTCCTCCAGTACCAAGAAAGTTGCCGGTGAGAAGAAGGAACAGAAAAAGCAAGAGGCACTAACCACGACTGGTGTGCCGGCAAATGTGTTTTTTGGGACCAATAATCACACGCCTGCAGGATCGTTGTCCGGCGGGAACCAAGCTGGGAGCAGCACATCCGCACCAGTGGGCCAACCCCACCAACCTAGGCCCAAGCCCATGAGTGTCGCAGAGGTAGCCAGTCTACTAACGAGCAGCGATGTTGAAATGTCAGTATCGCAAAGTAGTACACAATCAACGCATGCGGAAACTCAGCAGATAAGTCTGCAGGCGCAGCCGCAAGAACAGCAGCAGCAGGCACAGCCACAGGACAGCAGCAGCAGGCGCAGCCGCTAGAACAGCAGCAGCCACAAGAACAGCAGCAGCCGCAAGAACAGCAGCAGCCACAAGAACAGCAGCAGCCGCAAGAACAGCCACAACAACAGCCCACAATAGTAGTTGTTACTCCTGGAGTGGGGGCATTTCAAGAAATCGAGCTTCCTGCAGACAAAGAGGGGCAAGCCACTGTTTCAGAAGATCCATTGTCTTCCAGACCCCCAGCAAGGAAAAGGAGGGTGATTCCATCATCTTCTTCTTCAAGCCCCGCTTCTGATGATCTTGATGCCACTTGGAAGCCACCAACTCAGTCTGAGAGTGATGCACGCCACAAGACAAGGCTAGTGAAAAGGAAGGTTCCAGAAAGCCTTAGAGTTATGGAGGTAGATGTACAAGAGGAGGATGATGATGATGATGAGCCAATCATCACGGACATCACTCAAGGCCCAAAGGATATGGTGACCAACATTATTACCCTATCCAAAATGGCTGCAAGGGATGTAGCACGGATACCACCAACACAGGTATCACCACCACGACCTTCAGCTTCCATATTTTCATTTGCAAAGGAAAGGCAAGGAGCTACATCTAGCTCAACCACCACCTCAGTAGGTAGTGGTAGAAGTCGCAGTGTAGTTGCTCAGAGTCACATTCCAAGCACACCCTCCAGTTCATCTGGTATTGAAAGTGGCACATCCAGCAGCACCAGAAAGTTCTCCTCCCCAGTTTGGGACTTCTTTTCGGTTAGCAGTAAGGAGGAGAACATTGCTATATGCTCAATTTGTCGACATGCTGTTAGGCGCGGTAAGCTTGGTACAAACTATGGTACCGGAGGCCAAACAATTCATCTCAAAATACACCACACTATTCGCTTAGAACAAAGTAAAACTCAACCCACTGTTGTTAGGCATGAAGTATCAGGGGACGATATTATCGCGGTGGAAGGTGAACAAGAGGGAGACAATTCCAGTCCTGTCCCCAGTAGTGTAGTAGTACCACCCACATCCTCCTTAGCAACATCTCAGTGGCACCGCAGTAAGAGTCAGGCTGAGACACCAAGGCAACCAAGTAGTACTGCAATGATTATGAAACAAAGTGCGTTGTTGAGCCTAACTGGGTTAAAGAAAACTGCACCACAAAGGAAAATAATCCAGACTACCATTGACAGCATGCTTAGGTTGGAGGGGCAGTACCAACGCAACCACCCAACGGCACGGTTGTACAATGCGAAGCTGGCTAAAATGTTAGCGCTGGACCTTCTCCCTTTTTCATTTGTGGAAGGGGTGGGTTTCCTTGAATTTGTGTCAACCATCTGCCCTAAATGGAAGGTTCCCAGCTGGTCCTATTTCGCAAGAGTTGCTGTTCCAGCACTACATCATGATGTGCTGGAATTGGTTGGACAAGCTTTGCAGCAGAGTGCTGTTCACAATATCCACCTAACAACAGACATGTGGACCAGTTGCCAAGCCACTGATTACATGTGCATCACTGCACACTGGGCCTCATTTGTGGGGGTTAGAGATAAGCTATCTGAAGGTGCTGTTGATGCAGAGATTTTTAAAGCTACTCGGAAACATGCAACTGTATCCATGTTCGCCATGGAGAAATCTCATACTGCTGTAAACATATTGGAAGAGTTTCAGAGCAAGGTTTTTGAATGGCTGTGCCCAAGAGGGCTTAAGATTGGTTTTGTTTCCACAGATAATGGCAGTAATGTACTTAAGGCCATGGAGCTTGGTTCCTATTTCAGGGTTCCATGTTTGGCGCACTGCATTAACATTATTGTTCAAGACTTTCTGAAAAAAGAAGCCATAGTCAGCAACTTATTGACCATCTGCAGAAGAATATCCACTCATTTCAGCAATTCTTTTAAAGATCGGAAGCAGCTGAGGAACATTCAACGTGACTATAGAATGCAGGTCAAAGCACTCGTCCAGGAGGTGGCAACATGTTGGAACTCAACTTATTACATGCTTGACCGTCTGTTTGAGCAGCACAGGCCAATCAGTGAATATGTCATGCGAAGAGAGGATGCTACTGTGAAAAGCATGAGCCTTCGGATGGACCAATGGTGCCTAGTTAAATACCTGACTGAAATGCTTCTTCCTTTCGAGGTCTTCACACGTGAAGTCAGCAAGGAAGACTGTACTATGGGCCAAGCTATCCCATTGTTGCAAATGCTAGAGCATCAGCTGAAGGAGGTGTCTGAAGCATACAAAGATGTAGAGGAAAAAAAGAAGCATATGAGTTGGTGGAGAGCTTAGCCCGTCGCTTAGCTGACAATACAAGGGTGCAAAATAAGATTTTGTCACAAAAACATTACATTTGTGCCACAATTCTGGATCCACAGACAAAATGGGCACTGAAGACATTAATTCCTTTTTCAGAAATGGATGTTGCCCGGTACAAAACTTGGATAGCTGAGTCAGCGAGTAAGTTGGAAAATGAACGGCTGCTAATTAAAAGCCCGCTAGACAAACCCACAACAAGTACAGGGCATCCGGCGTCAATTTCACCTTGGGAGCCTAAGGGCAGTGCGTTTGGCTCAGAACACTCACCAACACTATCTACAACAGCAAAACTGGATCTTCAGGCCCAGTAAAATCGTTACAGGATTGGTATTTACAGCAAGGCATTGGTAAGTCCAGTGCTGATGCAACAAGAAAAGAGCCCGAAAAAAGTTTTGCACCCCTGAACATTGAGCGGATGGTCCAGGCCTATCTGGATAACCCAACAGAGGTGTACATTGATCAAAACCCATTGAGGTATTGGTATGGGAAAAGGGCCCAATGGCCAGTGCTCAGCAGGCTGGCGATAAACTATCTGGCTTGCCCTGTCGCAAGTGTCTCTTCGGAACGTGTTTTCAGTGCTGCTGGTTTTATTGTAACAGTGAGAAGGACCAGTCTCTCACCCAAAAACGTGGAGAGGTTAACAATGATCAAAATGAATCAGCACTTTATACCACCGAATTACACAATACATGAATCAAGGGAGGAAAATCAGGACAGCGGCTCAGGTGACAGAACTGGTGTGTTAGATGATGATTACCTACTTCTGGTTGAACCCCCAGAGTTTGAGGACGAGCTATACTTCCCTGACAATTAGGCTTGCACTTCCAGTTCTTACTGTCTTCCTCACTTATTTTCTTTTATTTGGTGTATCTGTCTTTCTGGTTAGAAACTTTGAATCACAAAAAATCCATCACCACCGACTTCTAATTGTTTTATTACCATATACAAGTTTCGGCTGGCTGCACATCACAGTACACTCCTCAAAATCCTGCTCCTCCATCCTCCTGAATCTCCCTAAATCCATTGCCCTCAAGAAGTCAGATGATGATTGGATGATACAAAATAGAAGAAAAAAGAAAAATATTTCCAAGTCCCTCCAAAATAAGTGGAACATGATTGATGATGACTACTATAGCTATCAATTAAATTCAATTCAATTCAATTGCTTTATTTCGATTATAGTTGCAAATCATAAAAGCATACAGTAATATAATCATACAATGAGATACCAATCGTAAAAACATGATTATTTACAAGTTAAAAAAGAGATAAAAAATCCCCCTCACCTATTATATGGAGACTATGAGGGATTAAAAAAGAGCAACTAGTTAATCCTTGATTTAAAAAGTTCGTAAATGACATAGCGAGTCCATTAAAAACGAAAAGACATAAAATTGCATATTCACAATGACATGTTAATCTAAATTCTTACGGTATTTGACAATAGATTTCAAATAATTGACTACTACAAATACCAGGTGCTCTCCCTACAACAACTGTAAAAAGAGTAAAGCTGGACGACATTGTCTAAAACCAGTGCGCCTCAGGAACGGAATAAGCCATTTTTCCTTGTTCCCGTGTAAAATTTGCAAAAAAGAATAGTGTGCAAGGTCGATTGTTGGGAAATTGATCACAGGAACAGGCAGGGAGATTTTTAGCCCAGTTATTTCGTACTGGGAATGTGACCATTCGATGGAAGAAATTCATTCTAAAGCTTACCAATAGATAACGCTCATAGCTTGTAGTATTAAGGGTGAGGTACGGCTGTAATGTGGGCACCAGCTGAATCATTAGGGAGTGAGTGACAGAGGGTTTGGTAATTTCATTCATCAGTCTTAGTTCCTCCAGATGGGCGAGGGCTTTATTTTTTAGAACCTTCCTCGTAACCTCACATATAGAGGAGGGGTTGTGATAATATTTATCCCAGCCCAAATCATGGAGAAAGCTTGCTATAGCTATCCTCCTTTGTGATCCGAGAGAGACTGCCCATTAAGATGAGAAGGAACAGGTACTGAATAATGCCATGCATTGGACGCTGACTGAGTGATTTTGTTGTTGTTTGTTGTGCATGAAGTTACTTCATTGTGTACTTTATGTAATAATCTACACACTAAAAGTAACTCAAGTCCCTTTTCCCTTCTAGTTTTTTAATACCAAATTTGTACTTCTACTGCAGGCCGATACATTGCATTTTGAATATAGGAAGGGGACTCACTTGGTACACCCAGATTGAGTTGAACAACACCATCATGATGACCACAGTGACATAGTATCTTCACCGTCACTCAGTACATGGATCAGAGATGATTGATGGAATAAGTCAGGCAGTTTCATGAGTGGCATATAAGGTAAACAAGTAAACAACAACCACAGCAGACCTAAATATCTTTGCAGCGGTGGAGTCAAGTGTAGCGGTGGTATGACTGCAGTAAATTGTAAAATGCTATGTTGCTGGATATGTGCTTTGTCCAACTCTTTCAAAAAATGTGCGCTAAATGGAGGATGTCCAAAGGGTGCCGTCACCGTGGGCCTGCTCTGTCCTGTTGGTGTTGTAGGTTAATGCTGGAAACAGACTAGAGTAGAGATGATGCATCCATGCCGCCTCGGAAAGTGTTCTTGTTGCACTAAACCATTAACTTGTCAATTTTTTTCAACTTGGTTTCAATCTCAATATCCCTTTTGTATTTGCATCTACAATTACAGGCCGGGCCTTACCCTGTGCTATACTTGGGAAAACAATGCACACTTACCTTACCAATGAATCTACATCTGCCAGGTAGGCAGTGGCGTCACCCAAGATTGATGGACGGAGCATCCATGGAAGGGAGGACCAAGAGGAATGCCGGGATTCAACTCACCATTTGACCAGGATAACACAGTAACAGTATCAACTTTCTACATCGTTTAAATCATTTGATTCATTTTTTATCTACAATCATTACAACAGTGTGTTCTTGTTGTTATTACTATTATTATCATTAGGTTTGCTCTCTGTCTATAATTCATCCCTACAGATATTTTAAAATGTTCTTTGCTGTCTGTAAAAGTAAGCCCGGTAACACTGAACACAAACTGTATGTAATCCAGGTCTCTTCTTATCATCAATCATCATTCATGCATTTCCTTTTTCTCCCTTAACATATTGATATGGATATGGTAGTCTACAAAGATTCTGCCGTTTGATGTTTGTCCATACATACTGTTTTTCTTTCTCAAACCTTTCCTCAAAACCGCCTTCCCAACCATTCAACAAACCCTAACCCTCTTCCCCCGGGCTGTGTGACTTATTGAGGTATGACTACATTAAATGTACACCAATAATTTATCACACGCTTGCTGGGGCGGATGTGGCAAAAGCAACAGTACTTCAATTTCAAGGCAGGGCGGGGATCTTCTTCTGCTTGCCCACCCATGAGCAGTGTATTTGTGAGGTAATTTTTTTACCAAAGGAACCAGCTAATACATCAGCATTAAATCCTGGCATTGATTGGATTAATGGATTTCATTTGTTGTCATTCTCCTACACAGCACTAACAGTTACGCTGGTGTCCAGTGTACTGTAGGCCTAGTCAAGTGACTCGACACAACTAAAGTTTATACCTCTGGGTACTACTAGGCTATCCCCACCACCATTATGTTTTGTTGTATGTGGGCATATTATTGTTTGGCAGTAAGTTCTGTACTGTACTTCATTCTACTACTCCTCGAAGAGTCTCTCTCAGGCTACTGACTGTCTCATTTTCTTTTTTGGCAAATGCTGCTGCCAGTGTCTACTACTACTACTACCACCACCACAACAATGGAATGTTAGGATAGAAAACCATCATCACCATGCAGCCATCGCGGTGCCTAAGTTAAACATCAAGCAAAGGTAAGAGAAGTTTGGGGGAGGCATAATTAATAATGGACATGTTTTCATTAATTCAATTTCACACACACCTTTGAGTCCAGTTGCAGAGTGCCTAGAGTAGAAGAGACTGACAGTACTAGTAGGACAAGTCACTCAGTGAGGGGTGCCGCATCTATCTGTTTCTGTCTTACAAAGTCATCCAATTATTAAAATCAAACACTGTCTGTGGGCGGCCCTGCACCAGCAAGGAAAGAAGGATACAGAGTGATATAAAACAGTAACCCCACCTGGAAAACATTAACAACATCTTATGTTAATTTAAGTAGAAATATATTATTTAATACCCTAACAAAAATAAACGATGTAAAAAAAATCCCACACCTGACCCACCCCTCTCCCTAACCCCAACCAATGTCCTTAAAGAAAATGTCCAATTGTCCAAAAGAGAAACCCCAATGCCTGATTCCCACCCACCCCAAGAATAATTAAAAAAGGGGCAATAATAACAGGGTCTAAGTTCGGTGGGCATTTTTCAGGAGGACACGAACTTGCTCCTCCAGGCAGGCAACACAGCTCTTCAATGCGCGGCAGTTGCATCCATGGGAGGGGCAGCACTGATGGAGGGGTGGTGGCGGGCGGCTGCCAGACGGTGGCGCTGTACCACTGGAGGGTGGTGGCTGGGCTCGGGGCATTGGACGAGGCTGCAGCTGCTGCCGCCTCCTCCTCCTCCTCCTCTTCCAGGACCACCAGCCCACGATATTCGGTCTGTATGGCCTCAAGATTCCGGCGCCGGGCCTTGGCTGCCAACTCCTTCCGGTTAGGTTTCCCCTTGGAAGGAGTAGCTATATATGAAGAAGAAAAAACAAGACTATTGTAAAATATACTCTTAGCAAAGCAGTAAGAAAAATATATCTACACATAGTGTCATGGAAGCACTAGCAAGCACATAACATTTGTGGTATGTACTATTTATCCTCCCACTTTCTTGGACTTTAACATTTGTGGGAGTTTCAGGCATTCAACCAACCATGCATCTGATTCCTATCAGCCACCAGTATGCATGCTGCATGCATCCCAAGAATGCTTCTCTGCCAGTCATAAATCTTAAATCTCGCCCATCCTTCTTCCTTCCACTCTTCTTTCCCTTTTCGTTCAACCTATCCATCAAGGTCATCTGATCTGACTTTTAGTCTTCTCCATAAAACTTTCACAGCTGAATTGAAATCATCAGATAGAAGAGGCCATTGGTTACTCAACACTCCCACCATTAATGCTTTTACTAATGCTAAGTAAAGGGTGTCTTCAACCGTTCACAACAACCTCTTACTTAGTAAGTTAACTGTACAGTATTATACAGTACACCCTTGCAGTGAGTGTAATGTCAATAAGTAAGGATTAGGAATCTAACTTACCACCGCCAGCCACTGCTGCTGGCTCACCCCCTGCAGCTCCTCTTGCAACTGCCGCCTCCTCCTCTCCTCCGTCAGCAGCCGCGTCGCCGCTGGCCCCGGCACTTGTGGTTGGTAGTGCGCCTTGAAAAAACATTACACATTTTTTAGGTGTCATATCCACCTCATCCTATTTTTCACTAGCAAGATTGAAAAATGAGTTAATAGTAATACATACATATACAACATACATCACTAGTACAAATCAGGTAGTAGTAGAGTAGACACTAGTAGTTATATGGACCCTAGAGTCATTCTAGTCTTTGCTTAGTTAACCCGAGCCATGCTACCATTTTACCTTTGTGTCTTTTATTTTAGCACACGCGTTGTTACCACGCAGCTTGTTGTATAAAAAGTGACACCTTTGAGCCCACATGAGCTCATACTGCTAAGCGCTGTGTAGAAGGTCAATCAAAACAAGCCACTTTGTTACGGAGTTCTGGTGTTGTCCATATTGCTTATCCAAAATGCTACACTTTTTGCCACGACTGAGAAATGCTTGCAATATACTAACGCGCACCATTTTTCTCCTAACAGATGGAAGATTCCATTCTATGAACCAGAGCTTTGTAGCCAGTACTAGCTTCTTCTAAGGTGAGGGGTCCACAGAATTCGCTCATTCGCTGTATTCCTATTCCTACAAAGGGGATGGTGGTGCTTCCACCATTGTCCACTTATTATTAATCATGATTTTGCTCTTTTTTTTTCTTTGTTCTATGGACTTGTCGTTGTTGTAAGTGTAACTAAGTGCAACAATGTTTATAGTTTTAATCATGCATTTTACTGTTGGTGCTGCATTATAGAACAACGTACAGAGCTTGTCAGTTGCAAATAACATTTTTGAACTTACATAGACTCGGTGGTATTTGGTGTGGATAGACTTACACGAGTGAGCGAGCGAAAGGAAGGGTGTGCAAACTGTGCATGTGCATTGCTTCCACGACTGAGAGGTCGGGAGTGTTATGTTCTGGGTTGTATACTCATCGGGTATCTTGGGGGGGTTCGGAGAGCTAATAGTAATAAAACACTATTATGACTAGTCGGGCAGGGGATTGTGGTGGGTTCTGTTCTGATTGAGGTGTGAGTGTGAGGAAGGTCCAACCTCCCATCACCAACATCCTATTTTCTTGTGCAATGTTCTGTGTGTGGAAAATCCCTACAACAGTAGTAGTATGTCCTATCCTATCAAAATAGTAAAATCTGGTTGGGCATTTTGTTGGTGGGAATTGTCAAAAAACATCAAGATTAATTAATCCTCAAAGATTAAGAAGATTATAAGGAGTACAAGAGGACAACCCAAAGGATTGGACTCATCAATGGCTAGAGCTACTGGTGAATCTGAGTTTTATTTAAAACCTTTTAAATAAAGAGTGGCCAACTGGGCATGCTTAGCTACAGACAGACTAATAGTAGTAGTAGAGAGAGTCACAGCAGAGGCAGTTAGAGGCAGGGATAACAAGAATCTAGAAACAGATAGTCTAGATCAAAGGGCAATTGTTGGTAAAAAATAGCATTAGGAAACGGAAACAATAGTTCGGGAAAAAAAATACAGTGCAGTAAAAGTTAGTGAATAAGAATTAATATTAAAAACAGGAAGACTGACTGGGGCCAGCAGAAGAGCCCTCATTCTGGTCCTCCTGTCCGACTGGAACTGCTCCAGCCGACTCTGCCCCCGTCTTCTTGCCCCTGGGTGCTGATCATGAAAGGTATAAGAAAGAAAGAGACAAACATTGATGATTGGTGTGAAACAAATAAAATATTTTTATAAGACTGTCAAAAAAACATTTGTGTAAACAACAATTGAAATAAAATTGACCTATCTAATCTGGTCGACAAGTAGTATCTGGGGATTCGCGGACCGACTAGTTATTATTTATCTACACTAATCCAGTGTTCCATTCTGATTCCAGAATAGTAACTAAGCCTAAGTAGTACGTACCACCTGTCCGAGCCCACCTATTCCAGGTGTGCCAATTGTACATTAAGTAAGCATTTCCACTTCTTTTTGTCCTCAAAAATGCATAAATGGAGGACATATGCCTGTATTTTTGCATACACAAAATTGTTGGTTGGTTGATGCAGATGTTCTGCTAGTGCTAAGCCTATTAGCACTCACTGAAAAAACTACAAAAGGTTCTACTAAGGACTGGGGTAAGCACTAGCAGCACTCAGCAGCACGTGACGTAATAGAGGGGGCGTCGCAGACCACAAAAAAATTACAAACTTATAATAAGTAACTAAACCTAAGTATCAATCCACCCCTATCTCTTAGTGACATGACAAAGGAAGGAATAGAGTCACTCTAGCACAGAGGTCTTCAATCTGTGGGGCGCGACCCCCAGGGGGGGCCTGGAGTCCTGGCAAGGGGGTCGCACATTCCCCAGCTTCACTTGACCCTACAATTCAAAACGTGTGCTTTCCTTTAGAAAAAAAGACAGCCCTTCAGGGACGATTATTTAGATCGTTATCAGCTTCTCTCTGAATGAAATGCAAATGTAAAAGTGTAAAGGATGCTTGGGAGTAGTTCTGGCTTAATTATTTTCTTTTAAATCTGTTACATTATTTAAATCTATTTTCATTGATAAGCTCACATATCAAAGCACCAAGCAAAACAAGTACAGTATACATAAATTGACAACACACAGAATAAAAAGTACAATTACTTTAAATCGAAAAGAACGATTACATAAATTATAAACATCAATAATCAACCAAATTGCTCATCGCAATATCACAGAGACATTCACATAGAAAAGTGTATTTTTGGTGCCCCATGAAATTAAAACCACTCACATGGAAAAAGCAACATACAAAAGTGTCTAACACATACTATGCCCCTCAACAAACCGAAGACCTCCCTTGTCCAAGCCGAAGAAATAAGCAGTTCATATGAGCTGGGGAATTGATCTGCAGCCCTCCTCCCCCCACTTCCTAAAGGTCCTCAAAAACGCCACGCGTGTACAGCAGCCCACAGTCAGTGCGGGACCAGCCACCCCCAACCCACCCATCCACACCGACACGCCTTGATCTCCCAAAAAGGGCCCTCTTCCATCAAGGTCTTCTCCAGGGCCAGCACCAGGATGTGTGACACCACTACACAAATGCTTTAAAATTACTGTGGGCACCATGGTGAAAGACACAGGGAAACAGGCCAATAGGCCTGAATGAGATGTCTAAAATTTGTAACATTTTGTCTGGAGTCATGAAATGTCCAAAAGAGACTGACTTCCAGCCCAGCTGAATAACGCTACTGGGCAACGGCAGAGGAGAGTGCACTGGGAGTTTGTACTCTAGGACTAAAAAGGCAGGTCGAATCCCCCGAAAGGCGATAAAGAAGTCTTCCAGTAACTAACAGGAAGATTGACTGCCCCACTACGGCATGTGCCTTCCAACTAACGCGGTACAGGAGCACGCTGGGACTCTTATCCCTGGGCTAAAAGAGGAAGCCTTAATGACAATTAGGCATCAGGACAGACGGCGAGCCACACTAGATGGTAAGAACTATATTAAGAATTCATTCAGTAAGTTCTGGGTTTAATTAATCAAATCACTCCAAGCTTTGTGATAACAAAGATTTGGTTTTTTGAGTGGAAGTACAAAGCGTTAACAACTGGGCTGAGAAGTGCTTGCTTTTAATTTTAACTGCATTTAGCCAGCCCTTAGTACCCCTAAAGAGGTGTTGAAGGGACAACTATGGAAAATAAATTGCATTACACACTCTGGTATTACTAAAATCTACGTTTTGAAAGCACCATTTTATCGTAAAACTATTTCCACCTTTTGCAGCATTCTATCTTACACTGTGTGTAATGTCAGTATGAAATAATGACTTACATATTCACAGTGCTTTCAATCACAGGCTGTGACCTCGTAGCACTAATAATACACATCACTAGTCACCACTGAACCAACCAAGATGTAATTCTGTGGCTCTCTGGTTACACACAGTCCTCGGCAGTGCATTCACTAATAGAGGTTTCATAAAGTACTACAGTGCATTTCCCACTGAGTAACAACCTTTTAATTTATTCTTTATTTATGCTGCCCTTTATTTTTTATGTAGATACCTGATGGTAAAATACCTCAAAAACATGCAGAGGGCCTCATTTATGAAAATTGTTGCATTGCTCCGACAAAACAGCGATGCTAAAGTTTTCACTGCGCCCTCCTTGTGACAGTGCATGTGGAGCATTTAGTGTACGGCGCACCAAGTTGTAAGGAATTACAGCTACATCAGTATTTCTAACGTATCTGTAGGGGCAAGAGTGACACATTACTGGGGTGTGTCTGAAAACAGATGCAACTCCAGCAATGTGTCCTTTCACCTGGGGCAAACCCCCTGTGAAAGGACCTGCGTCAGTCTCACCCCTGCTGTGAGCCAGGTGTAAGATATTAACACAGTAGAATCCTAGAAGTGTCGCAGTGAAATCTCGTAGATTTCACTGCTTCACTTTTATGACCCTTTATTGCAGGGGAACGCCCACCCTACAAACAGAATACCTGACACGGGTATAATGTAGCGCAGGCCTTTCCAAAGTAACACATCTGCTTAGATGCCTCATTTTGTAAATATGGCACAACATGGTGCATTATTTATGCCGCCACAGCATCACAAAAAGTGAAGCAATGGTGGCTTAAAAGTGTGACAAGCCTTCATAAGTAAGGTCAAGAATATTCTGGAAAAACCAAAGGAAATGATGGACGGAGTGTTGAACACTGCAAGCACTCACCCCCAGTCAACTGATCTGGGTTTAATCCATCACCGTTCTTTAGCCCACTCTGCCACCCCAGTTCAGACATGGCCATATGCAAATCAGTCTGACCCTGTGTCTCATGGGAACAGTCCAGCCCGAACTGCCAAGCCATGTCTTCCATGGACCGGAAACAAGCTTCCTAGGACCGGTTTCTGGCATTTCAGCCGTCTTCAGCCAGGCTTGCTTGAATCCAGTGGCAAAGTGAGCAAGGGACTCACGTCTGAGCATACCCTGCCAACTTATGGCGAACAAAGCAAAAACCAAAGGAAATGATGGACGGAGTGTTGACCACTGCAAGCACTCACCCCCAGTCAACTGATCTGGGTTTAATCCATCACCGTTCTTTAGCCCACTCTGCCACCCCAGTTCAGACATGGCCATATGCAAATCAGTCTGACCCTGTGCCTCATGGGAACAGTCCAGCCCGAACTGCCAAGCCATGTCTTCCCTGGACCGGAAACAAGCTTCCTAGGACCGGTTTCTGGCATTTCAGCCATCTTCAGCCAGGCTTGCTTGAATCCAGTGGCAAAGTGAGCAAGGGACTCACGTCTGAGCATACCCTGCCAACTTATGGCGAACAAAGCAAAAACCAAAGGAAATGATGGACGGCGTGTTGAACACTGCAAGCAATCACCCCCAGTCAACTGATCTGGGTTTAATCCATCACCGTTCTTTAGCCCACTCTGCCACCCCAGTTCAGACATGGCCATATGCAAATCAGTCTGACCCTGTGCCTCATGGGAACAGTCCAGCCCGAACTGCCAAGCCATATCTTCCCTGGACCGGAAACAAGCTTCCTAGGACCGGTTTCTGGCATTTCAGCCGTCTTCAGCCAGGCTTCCTTGAATCCAGTGGCAAAGTGAGCAAGGGACTCACGTCTGAGCATACCCTGCCAACTTATGGCGAACAAAGCAAAAACCAAAGGAAATGATGGACGGAGTGTTGACCACTGCAGGCACTCACCCCCAGTCAACTGATCTGGGTTTAATCCATCACCGTTCTTTAGCCCACTCTGCCACCCCAGTTCAGACATGGCCATATGCAAATCAGTCTGACCCTGTGCCTCATGGGAACAGTCCAGCCCGAACTGCCAAGCCATGTCTTCCCTGGACCGGAAACAAGCTTCCTAGGACCAGTTTCTGGCATTTCAGCCGTCTTCAGCCAGGCTTGCTTGAATCCAGTGGCAAAGTGAGCAAGGGACTCACGTCTGAGCATACCCTGCCAACTTATGGCGAACAAAGCAAAAACCAAAGGAAATGATGGACGGAGTGTTGACCACTGCAAGCACTCACCCCCAGTCAACTGATCTGGGTTTAATCCATCACCGTTCTTTAGCCCACTCTGCCACACCAGTTCAGACATGGCCATATGCAAATCAGTCTGACCCTGTGCCTCATGGGAACAGTCCAGCCCGAACTGCCAAACCATGTCTTTCCTGGACCGGAAACAAGCTTCCTAGGACCGGTTTCTGGCATTTCAGCCGTCTTCAGCCAGGCTTGCTTGAATCCAGTGGCAAAGTGAGCAAGGGACTCACGTCTGAGCATACCCTGCCAACTTATGGCGAACAAAGCAAAAACCAAAGGAAATGATGGACGGAGTGTTGAACACTGCAAGCACTCACCCCCAGTCAACTGATCTGGGTTTAATCCATCACCGTTCTTTAGCCCACTCTGCCACCCCAGTTCAGACAGGGCCATATGCAAATCAGTCTGACCCTGTGCCTCATGGGAACAGTCCAGCCCGAACTGCCAAGCCATGTCTTCCCTGGACCGGAAACAAGCTTCCTAGGACCGGTTTCTGGCATTTCAGCCGTCTTCAGCCAGGCTTGCTTGAATCCAGTGGCAAAGTGAGCAAGGGACTCACGTCTGAGCATACCCTGCCAACTTATGGCGAACAAAGCAAAAACCAAAGGAAATGATGTACGGAGTGTTGAACACTGCAAGCACTCACCCCCAGTCAACTGATCTGGGTTTAATCCATCACCGTTCTTTAGCCCACTCTGCCACCCCAGTTCAGACATGGCCATATGCAAATCAGTCTGACCCTGTGCCAGAAATGCCAGAAACCAGTCCTAGGAAGCTTGTTTCCGGTCCAGGGAAGGCATGGCTTGGCAGTTCGGGCTGGACTGTTCCCATGAGGCGCAGGGTCAGGCTGATTTGCATATGGCCATGTCTGAACTGGGGTGGCAGAGTGGGCTAAAGAACGGTGATGGATCAAACCCAGATCTGTTGACTGGGTGTGAGTGTTTGATTGGTTCAGATGCTCCGTCCATCACCACCCCCTTTTGTACCGCTTTGTTCGCCATAAATTGGCAGGGTATGCTCAGATGTGAGTCCCTTGCTCACTTTGCCACTGGATTCAAGCAAGCCTGGCTGAAGACGGCTGAAATGCCAGAAACCGGTCCTAGGAAGCTTGTTTCCGGTCCAGGGAAGGCATGGCTTGGCAGTTCGGGCTGGACTGTTCCCATGAGGCGCAGGGTCAGGCTGATTTGCATATGGCCATGTCTGAACTGGGGTGGCAGAGTGGGCTAAAGAACGGTGATGGATCAAACCCAGATCTGTTGACTGGGTGTGAGTGTTTGATTGGTTCAGATGCTCCGTCCATCACCACCCCCTTTTGTACCGCTTTGTTCGCCATAAGTTGGCAGGGTATGCTCAGACGTGAGTCCCTTGCTCACTTTGCCACTGGATTCAAGCAAGCCTGGCTGAAGACGGCTGAAATGCCAGAAACCGGTCCTAGGAAGCTTGTTTCCGGTCCAGGGAAGGCATGGCTTGGCAGTTCGGGCTGGACTGTTCCCATGAGGCGCAGGGTCAGGCTGATTTGCATATGGCCATGTCTGAACTGGGGTGGCAGAGTGGGCTAAAGAACAGTGATGGATCAAACCCAGATCTGTTGACTAGGTGTGAGTGTTTGATTGGTTCAGATGCTCCGTCCCTCACCACCCCCTTTTGTACCGCTTTAAGAATATTCTGGGGCTTGTTTATGAGAGGCTTGCATCACCAGAGCATCACTTTTTTTGACCCTCCAGTGGCGCAAGCCTCTCAACCATACCTATGAGGCGGTGCAAAGTCACCCTGCATGGCTTTGCATGGCCTCTTAGATATGGAGTAAGACATAGCAACTCAAGTCACTGCTTTAAAATACTCTGCGTCAAGGAGGTGTTCCATGGGCTTTGTGTGGGGTTTCCACTAAACACTCATAGATTTTGATGCTGCCCCATATTTACAAAATCATGTAAACCTGGGGAGCTTTAAAAACAGATGCCTCCCGAGTGGAGGTGTAAGGAGGAGAGATGTTTTAATTTCTCCTAGTTCTTTCCTCTTTCCATGTGTGCCGCGTTATGCAGCTCACATAGAAAGAGAAAAACGCCTCTCTGGATTGTTTTTGTGAAGGAAGGTGCCCCTTCCTGTACAAACACAATCCTGCCTGTGTTGGTGCTGGGCAGCAATTTGTGGGCCAACACAAGGGAAAAGGACAGGAATGCACCATATTTAATAAATACGCCAATTCCTAAAAAGTTAGGCTCGTAGTTTATAGCTACACCTTTGACTACACCCCCATGCTCACTGACCTTTGGTTTGCTAAACACTGTTTAACATTATTTCCTCACAGTAAAAATGATTTGCTGTAGGAATTGGGTGCGTTTATTTGTAGATGATGAAGAGTACAAGGTTCTAGAAATTTTTCTCAGAAGGGGGTCCTTATGCCTAAAAAAGTTTGACAAAGGGGTCTCGACATCAGAAAGTTTGAAGACCTCTGCTCTAGCATTACCTAACTTAAGTTTTCTAAAATAAACTCTTACATAATCATGCAAAACGAGCACAAGATGAGTAGCGTAGAGCACCAGTGTCCTAACAATCACAGAAGACTTTTAAACGTAAATTACCTGTAATGTATGTAAGCAGCAGCATTCTAGCTGGTCGGAAAAAAAATATATTTGCAATATATAACACAGAGCAGAAGAACAGACACAAAGTAGTAATAATTAAATAGCTACTAACCAAGACCCGGGACCTCCACTCCTAGCAGGTCCAGCAGGTCCTGTTCCCGGTCCAGGATATCGTACCACCGGTGCGTCAGCTGGTTCTGGTAGCGCCGGACACCCGAGCAGCTAAACACTGCCCGGTGCACCTTTCCCCACCTCTGCCGACTCTCCAGGAGCCCGTACTTGCTGACTGCTGCCAGGGTTAAGGGGAGGTGGCGCTGCACAAAAAAAACCAGTGCAGCCAGTTCCACCTCCCTAAAAGGGGCCCGTGCCTGCACCCCTTGTGAGCGCTGACTTCCGCAAGGAAGTAGGTCGCGGCTCAGGTTGCGATGCCCCCTGTGGCCCTTTGCCATGGTTCTGGGGTAGGTGGGGGGCGGAAAAGAAAAGGTAAAAATTAAAAAAGTAAGTAAAAGAAATGAAAAAAGCAGGTAATAGAAAAAGAGTGAAAAAGTAGTTAAAAATACACAAAAAGTAGACAAAAACAAAAAATAGAGAGTCAGGAAAATAGAGAGAGAGATAATAAATAAAAAAGATCAAAAAACAGTTTTCAAAAACAAAAGATTGAAAAGAAAGAGGGAGGATTGAAAAGCAGGCCCCAGAACCATAGCATAGAGTGAAAAACAAGATGGCCGCGCCCATTGCAACCGCATGGGCAAGTTTGCGAGATATTTTCCCCCCGAGCACGCAAAAAGCATCACGAACACACAATACGCGTTCCCGAACAGGAAATACCTAACGCGAACAAGCGCGAGCATGCATTGCGCGACCCGGAATCGGAAATAGCATCACGAGCAGGCGGGACAAGTGAAAACAAGATGGCTGCGCCCGTTAGCGACTGCATGGGCAAGTTGGCGGCACATTTCCAACGCGATCACGCAAAAAACATCGCGAACGGGCGGGACAAAAACTTCTGCGTCTTTGCGATATTTTCGCGTGTTCGCGATAGTTTTTAGCGTTTTCGCGATGATTTGCATAACGCGATTAAGCAATTTCCGCCCACCCTTAGTTCAGGGTATCCCTACTCTCTCCCTTATATTATTGTCCCTTTTTAACTTCAGGACAGGATACTAAGTTCCTGAATCTTGATATGGCTGCCAGCAACATTTTTCTCATGTTGCTGGAAGCCAATCAGAGCGCTCGCTCATGAGGGAATCTGACACCCACGTGAGCAAGATGGCCCACAGCAAATATATCTCCCTGGGCTGAACAGAACAATCTACTTTTTAATTGGGTTTCTTGAGAGAGTGTCTCGAGCCTTTAGCAGACCCAACCGTCCAGTTATACAATATATTTTTAACCTTCATTTCTAAAAAACTACTGAATGCATTTACACCAAATACCAAAAGCACAGTTTGCATAACAATAACTAGCCTCCTGCTAAATTTGGTGTAATACAGTTCAGCAGTTTTGCGGTGGCCATTCATAAAGAAGTCTGTGGAAAATGCGCAGGATATTGTGTTTTTCGACCCCCCATATTTCTCAGTCATGAACAAACACTAGTCACACAATAACACCTTTATGAAAAGTTTCATGGAGATTCTTTAAATGGCTCTAAAGTTATTAGCAACGTAAATGCCCCCTTGCGACATATATATATATATATTCACTTCAAAAACCATAGGTTTCACACATGTTATAGTTAGCAGGACATTTCACTCGTGAAAAACCAATGAAATTCCCCGGTTATAGTTAGTGCAGGCAACTATAACTCACGCGACCGCAATCCTCTGCTGATGACATCAGATATTACATCACTGTATTTAGACACTTATTTACCCATGTCTTCTTCCATTAATTATTAGCTATACATATATTACATTTTTTTTTTTTCAGAAAGACACATATGTCATCAGTGATGTAATATCTGACGTCATCAGCAGAGGATTGCGGTCGCGTGAGTTATAGTTGCCTGCACTAACTATAACGGGGGAATTTCATTGGTTTTTCACGAGTGAAATGTCCTGCTAACTATAACATGTGTGAAACCTATGGTTTTTTAAGTGAATTTGCAAGGTTTTTGAAATGCTAATTCCTAACTATAACGTGTGTGAAACCTATGGTTTTTTCAGTGAATTTGTACGTTTTTTTAAATGCTAAGTTATGTATTTATTAATATATTTTTTTATATATCTTTGGTTTTTCACCGTGCGTGCACCCCCGCGAATTAAAAAACAACAAAAAAAAAAAAAAATTCTGCCTTCGGGGTCTTTCAGGGACCCCCTGACAAAGGCTAGGGGGTCAGGAACTCTCTACCCTGCCCCCTTTTCACGTTCGCCACCTTCCTTTTTCACTCTCGCACTGAAAACAAACAAAATGGTGGCCGACACTTCCTGATTTCGACCGATTCGAACGTTGACTAACATGTAACCACCAATCAGAATTACGCTCGCGCACGTTAGGGTGCTCGCACGGTGCGCGCACGGTGCGCGCGTATAGATATATATATATGCTTTTAAATGCTATTTTCTCAGGAAATACTGAACAGATTTACACCAGACCTGCAAAAGGCACTTCCTTGACCTTATGGCTACCTCTCTGCCAAATTTCAAGTAATTCTGTTCAGCCGTTCGGGCTGTAGCTGCGACTAAAGTCCCTATGGAAAAATCCATGGGGAAAACGCGTTTTGGGACCCCCCCTTTTTCTCGGCCCCTGCTTGACGAATCACCCAGAGACTTTCAGGGTACGAGCGGAGCGGAGCGCCCCATTAGTTTGAAAATTTTGTGAGGATTCGTCAACCGGCGCCAAAGTTATTCAAAATAGAATTTTGAGATTTCCTATGGAAACTCGGTCCTAACTATAACTATCTACTGGCGACTGCCAGTAGATAATATATATATATATATATATATGCAGGCATGTAGGACAAGGTAGTAATCAGGGGTACTCCTACTATGCCACCCCTACTCAGTGTATGTCTAGAGTGTATGTAGCTGTAGAGTTAAGAATCCCTTCACAGGATGATCCAAACCCATTACCTGGTATAGTTCTAGAGGCACTCTTATGGTTTGCCATCATATGATGACCTTTGACTACCATCATTTTAATTGACTCTTTGTGTTTTACTTTACCCTAGCCTGAATGTATGATGTCCTGCATATGCCTCGTTTCTCTTGAAGATTTAATTTTGCAGCCTTGAACAGCTTGCCAAGAACAGACCGGATGGGATGTGCATTTGAAAGCATGAGAGCGACAGAAGTATGGAATGTACTTTTTAGTCTTGAAGTGTAGTGTTATGAGCAGTGGGGCCCAATGTGCATTATGTTGTACATTGAGAGATGAAGTATGTGATACTATAGGCAGTGGTGCACAAATGTGCATTGTGTACTTTGGGAAGTATTATGAAGTTCTTACTATTGGCTTTGACATGGCTTCATGTCATTCTGAATTCTGACTCTTTTGCGAGCACATACAGGCCTCCAGAGGGTTTGCAAGATTTTTGGGTTAATCACGTTCAAGGTTGTTTTGTTTTAGGAGAGATTGTTTAATGTACCAAAGGCTTTCGTATGCGTCGCTAAGATAAAGGCTGAAAAATGTGAGAATGTAGAGGGAACGTGAGAACTCCTTTTGCTTTGGAATTCTTGCATAGAAGGTGGCCAATTCCAGTAAGTTTCCTTGGAGCAGAAAGAAAGACCCTTGAATCTTCTAGTGCATTTTGAGACTATAAAGCTGAGGAATGTTGATTTAGAAACTGGGATTGTTTGAGCCTGAACGATGGGCAAATGTTCACTGCAGGCATCTGGTTGCTGAGTCTCTTAACCCCGGCTGTGAGTCTACCAGTTTGGAGTGAGCTAAGATGCGGTGTTTGCACCAGGTGAAGTGATTTGTTTTTGATTAGTGCCATTGTGATCTGTGGCCAGTGGCTATAATCAGTTAAGGTGTTTACTTTGTTTTGTGTGAGTGAGTCAGAGGAGGTAATCATTTGATGTATTTAGTGTATATATATCTTTCTGATTTCTTGCAGGACGTCCAGTATTATTTGCTGCTTGTTTATTCATGATTATTATTCATGCATTTAAATGTTGCATTTGCCAAGTGTGTTATTATTGCTTGCTTATAATATATATATATATATATATATATATATATATATATATATATATATATATATATATATATATATATATTCAATGAAAAAACCATAGGTTTCACACATGTTATAGTTAGCTGGAAATTTTACTGATAAAAAACCAATGAAATTCCCCCGTTATAGTTACTGTAGGCAACTATAACTCATGCGACCGCAATCCTCTGCTGATGCTAATACTGTATTTAGACACTTATTTGCCCATGTCTTCTTCCATTAAATTTTAGCTATACATATATTACAAATATTTTTTTTTCATAAAGACACATATGTCATCAGCAGAGGATTGCGGTCGCATGAGTTATAGTTGCCTACAGTAACTATAACGGGGGAATTTCATTGGTTTTTTATCAGTAAAATTTCCAGCTAACTATAACATGTGTGAAACCTATGGTTTTTTCATTGAATTAGCAAGGTTTTTTAAATGCTAATTCCTAACTATAACGTGTGTGAAACCTATGGTTTTTTCAGTGAATTTGTACGGTTTTTTAAATGCTAAGTTACTTTACACGCCCACTTAACGCAGTTCGTTCCGTGCGCGCACGGTGCGCTTCGCGCACCGTGCGCGCACAGTGAGCACGCGGTGCGCTTCGCGCACCGCGCGCCCACTTTACGCAGTTAGTGCCGTACACGCAAGGTGGGCACGCAGTGCGCTACGCGCACCGTGTGCCCACGTTACGCACCGTGCGCACATGGAGGACATATTATGCGCTTCCTTGTGATAGGTAATCTGTTAAATTTAATTTGTAAGTGATGACAATAATATGCCATGCACAGAGAGTGTTTTTTTTTTTTTATTAAAATTTTTAGCGTAAGCGCACCGTACGCGTACGGTAAGCGTAATCGGCGAAATTTTCAAAAAATAAAAATTTACCGTTTTTGGCCTTGGGGGATCTTTGAGGACTCAACTAACATGGCTATGTGCATGGGCGCTGTCTAAACAGCCCCTTTATATGTTTTTTGCCTTTGTTTACAGCCCCCCCCTCAGAGTGCGAGAGAGAAAATGGCGGCCGCCGCTTCCTGGTTTCGACCGATTCGAATGTTTACTTAGATGTAACAGCCAATCAGAATCGCGCTCGCGCACGCCACCGTACGCGTACGGTAAGCTTACGGTAAGCGTACCGTAAGCTGGCTCAGATATATATATTGATTTAAAGGCTATTTTCTCAGAATCTACTGAACAGATTTACACCAAACCTACAAAAGGCACTTCCTTGACCTGTGGACTACCTCTCTGCCAAATTTCAAGTAACTCTGTTCAGCCGTTCGGGCTGTAGCCCTGTCTAAAGGTCCTATGGAAAAATGCATGGGAAAAACGCGTTTTGGGACCCCCCTGTTATCTCAGCCCCCGCTTGACGAATCCCCCCGAGACTTTCAGGGTAGGAGCGGAGCGTAGCGCCCCACCTATTTTGAGAAATTCGCGAGGATTCGTCGACCGGCGCCAAAGTTATTCAAAATAGAATGTTGCGGATTTCCTATGGAAACAGGGTCCTAACTATAACTACCTACTGGCGACCGCCAGTAGGTAATATATATATATATATATATATATATATATATATATATATATATATATATATATATATATATTATCTACTGGCGGTCGCCAGTAGATAGTTATAGTTAGGACCGTGTTTCCATAGGAAATCCGCAACATTCTATTTGGAATAACTTTGGCGCCGGTTGACGAATCCTCGCAAAATTTTCAAAATAGGTGGGGCGCTTCGCTCCGCTCCTAACCTGAAAGTCTCGGGGGGATTCGTCAAGCGGGGGCTGAGAAAAAAGGGGGGTCCCAAAACGTGTTTTTCCCATGCAATTTTCTATAGGGACCTTTAGTCCAAGGTACAGCCCGAACGGCTGAACAGAATTACTTGAAATTTGGCAAAGAGGTAGTCCTCAGCTCAGGGATGTGCCTTTTGCATATATGGAGTCAATCTGTTTGGTAGTTCCTGAGAAAATTGCAGTTAAAAGCACATACATATGTATAGCCGCGCACCGTGCGAGCACCGTGCGCGCACCGTGCGAGCACACTAACGTGCGCGAGCGTAATTCTGATTGGTGGTTACATGTTAGTCAACGTTCGAATCGGTCGAAATCAGGAAGTGTCGGCCGCCATTTTGTTTGTTTTCAGTGCGAGAGTGAAAAAGGAAGGTGGCGAAGGTGAAAAGGGGGCAGGGTAGAGAGTTCCTGACCCCCTAGCCTTTGTCAGGGGGTCCCTGAAGGACCCCGAAAGCAGAAAAAAACATTTTAATTTCTTTTATTTTTAAATCGCGGGGGTGCGCGCACCATGAAACCCCCCCCCCCAAAAAATAATACATACATAACTTAGCATTTAAAAAAACGTACAAATTCACTGAAAAAACCATAGGTTTCACACATGTTATAGTTAGGAATTAGCATTTAAAAAACCTTGCAAATTCACTTAAAAAACCATAGGTTTCACACATGTTATAGTTAGGTGGATATTTCTCTCGTAAAAAACCAATGAAATTCCCACGCTATAGTTAGTTCAGATAACTATAACTCGCGCGGCCGCCACTCTGTCACAAGGATGATGTCATCAGTGATGTCATGAGTGATGAAACTGACCATGTCATGAGTGAAGTAATATGTGACGTCATCAGCAGTGGATTGCGGTCGCACGAGTTATAGTTATCTGAACTAACCATAACGGGGGAATTTCATTGGTTTTTTACGAGAGAAATATCCACCTAACTATAACATGTGTGAAACCTATGGTTTTTTAAGTGAATATATATATATATATAATATATGTATATATATATATATATATATATATATATATATATTTCTTACCAGGGAGTGAGCATTGGACTGGATGTTTGGCCAGTATTGCGGGCACTGGCAATCGGCACAACCTCTTGGTCTGGTGCAATGCGTGAAGAGCCAGCAAAAATCCGATATTGCACGAAAATGCGACGCGTCGCCCCCTCGGGCAGATTTATCACCACTGTGTAACCATTTCTGAACGAGGAGAGAGGAGGCAGTATTCACTGCCTGAAAAGGGGACTACAAGTGGTTAAAGCCCAACATCCATATCACGGTGTCCTGCAGCAGTGTGATGTTCGTCAGCCAATATTATTGGGACACCAAAAGGTGTTTGGAATTCCCCAGTTACTTAATGGGCTTCCACTCAGAATTACACGTACTAGCATGTAGCTACCTGGAGTATGAGCGTGAGGTGTTGTACACCTTTAAGGCGGAGGAGGGGCCAAGAGACTATTTCACTGGGAGTAGTCACCTCAACCTCTTTACACCTAATGACCCCCAGGTGAAAGGATCAACCTGTGAACCCGGCACTGAGGAAAGCCAATTAGGCTGAAACACGTCTGCCAAGCGTTTCATGGACTACAGAAACCATGCGCTGGAAAAGTTAAATAAACCCACTTGTTTTAAACCCAGAGCTGTGTCCTGCTCTTTCTTACCAGGGAGTGAGCATTGGACTGGATGTTTGGCCAGTGTTGCGGGCACGTGCAATCGGCACGCCCTCTTGGTCTGGTGCAACGCGTGAAGAGCCATCAAAAACTGGATACTGCACGAAAAGACGACACCTCGCCCTCCCAGGTAGATTTATCACCACTATGTAACCATTTCTGCACGGGTAGTAAGGAGGCAGTATTCACTGCCTGAAAAGGGACTACAAGTGGTTAAAGCCCAACATCCATATCACAGTGACTGCGGTGGTGTGATGTCCATTAGTCAATATTATTGGGACACCAGTAGGTGTTTGAAATTCCCCAGTTACTTAATGAGCTTTCACTCAGGACTACACGTACCAGCATGAAGTTGCCTGGAGTATGAGCGCGAGGTGTTGTACACATTTAAGGCGGAACTAATAACCCCCTGGTGGAAGGATCAGCGTGTGAAACCGGCACTGAGGAAAGCCATTTAGGCTGACACGCGTCTGCCAAGCGTTTTATGGATTGCAGAAACCACGAGCTATATATATATATATATGGGGAGAGGAGTTGGCCTAACGGCTAGGGCGGTCGACCTTGAATCTGGGGAACCAGGTTTGAGTCTCGGCAATGGCACTGAACATCCTGTGATTCTGGGCAAATCACCCAATCTCCCTGTGTCTAACAAAAATGAATGTGTCTGCATGTAAGGCAACTTTTGTCCCAACTGCCGCTTTGCTCTAGGCCGTGGTCCTAATAAAACGGATGAAGGCTATTTTAAAAGCTTCTGCCTAATCCAATCTAAAAGAAAAAGTTTCTTTCAGGTGCAGGTAACCTTCTCCATTTCTGGAGCCTTAATTGTCGCTCCCTCCCTAAAAACAAAGCGCATATTTATGACTTTCTACAGTCAGAAAATCCGGATGCCTTGTTCATTACCGAAACCTGGCTCAATACCAGTTCTGGCCCAGACATTGCCTGTGTCCTCCCCCCCGACTATGTTATGGTAAGAAGTGACAGAAGCACGGGAAGGGGAGGTGGGATAGGGATCATTTTTAAGTCTAGGTATTCTTGCAAGTTCGAACCTCAAACTTTTTCAGGCTGTGAGGCCCCATTATTCAAACTTGCCATTTCTCCACAATTGACTATATCTGGAATGCTCATTTATCGCCCTCCTGGCTATGCGAGACAATGGTCCTCCTCGTTTTCAGATGTAATCGCCCCTTTTATTTTACAAGCATCTAACTTTCTAACTTTGGGTGATCTTAATCTTCATTTGGAAGACCCCATGAACTCGGAAAGCTCTACTTTTTTAGCTGATTTGGAAGCTCTTGGTCTGATGCTTCATAATTAGGGACCTACACATCAGGCAGGGCACTTGCTGGACCCTATTCTATCGAATTTTGCTCTAGTCTGTAACACTCCTGCTCTTCCCCTAAATTGGACAGATCATTATGCCGTCCACTTCCAACTCAATGGGCCCGATTCACAGAATTAACTTAAGACAAAATCCTAAACTTAGTACCATTTTGGTATTCACAGAATGCACTTACTACTTTTGCGATTCACAGAATAAACTTACTACTTTTGCTATTCACAGAATGGATTTACGACTACTAACTTTACGTCCGCACTCGGGCCGGAAATTCCGGCCCGGAGGCGGAGCTTCCGGCATGGAGGCGGAGCTTCCAGCCCGGAGGCGGGGCTTCTGGGCCGGAAGCGGAGCTTCCGGCCCAGAGGTGGGGATTCCGGCCAGTGGCGGAGATTTAGCCATGGCCAGAATCTCCACCTCTGGGCCGGAAGCTCCGCCTCCGGCCCGGAAGCCCCGCCTCTGGGCCGGAAGCTCCGCCTCCAGGCCGGAATTTCCGGCCCGAGTTCATTCTGTGAATACCAGAAGTAGTAAGTGCATTTTGTGAATACCAAAATGGTACTAAGTTTAGGATTTTGTCTTAAGTTTGTTCTGTGAATCGGGCCCCAAGTCTCTGGAAACCCTTTCCCCTCATCCACTTACAGTAATGGGAATAAGAGACCATGGCATAAGTTAAACCTAGACTTGTTAAATAGCCTCCTGGAAGCAAATTCCCCAGATTTAGAACTCCCGCTCAATTCCTTTAATATTGCGGTTTCCAATTGGCTTTCCTCTTCTATTAATCTCTGTTTGCCTTTTACATCAAAAAACAGCTCCTCTCATCGTCCTTCGGTCCCCTGGTTTAACGATGACTTGAGGATCCTGAAATCTAAGTGCAAATCCCTGGAAAGGAAATGGCGCAAATCATATGCTTCCAGCTGTAAAGCCGATTATAAGGCAGCCCTTCACATATACCATTCCGCTTGCAAGGCTGCAAGGGCCTCATATGTCTCAAATACCATCAATAATGCTTTAAATCACCCTCAAGCCTTGTTTTCAATGGTTAAAAAACTGGCTGGTGCAAACACTCTTCCCCTACCTCCCGTTCTTGATTCTACTAGATGTAATAACATCGCTAATTTTTTCATCACTAAGGTAAAAACAATTTATAGTACTTTAAATTGTTCTGTTCCTGATGCCCCTGATAAACTGGGCCCAGATAACAATCACATGAATCCGCCTGGCACATTAAAAATCTCACAGTGGCCCTTCCTCGATGATGATTCTTTTGCCAATTGCCTAACCAGGGTAAAGTCAGGCTCCCCTTTGGATCCTTTACCGGCTAACATCTTGAAACAACTTTCTCCTGCTGTATTGGGAATCTTTAAGGGGCTCCTCAATTCCTCTCTACGTGAATCCTCTGTCCCTTTGGATTGGAAACACGCAATGGTGGTCCCCCTGTTGAAAAAGCCCAATGCTGACTCTTCGGTTTTAGCCAATTACCGTCCCATTTCACTTCTACCTGTACTTTCCAAAATCTTGGAAAAACATATTAATTTTCAGTTAACTACCCATATTGAAAATGCAAAATTTCTACATCCTTCCCAATCTGGTTTCAGGACACATTTCTCAACAGAGACTACATTACTAGGAGTAACTGAAAAATTACGCGCTTGTTTGGATCAGGTTGAGACTATGGCACTCATTTTATTAGATCTGAGTGCCGCATTTGATACTGTGTCTCACTCCATCCTGCTGAAATCCCTTCAGTCAGCAGGAGTGGAAGGATCTGCCCTTTTATGGCTGTCCTCCTTCCTCAGCGATCGTACTTTTCAGGTCTTTTCATCTAGCTCCTCTTCTACCTCACGTTCATCTGCATATGGAGTTCCCCAGGGGTCCACCTTGAGCCCAGTGCTCTTTAACATCTATGTGAGACCCCTTGCTACCATCGTTGAGGACGCAGGTCTCACATTATACTCCTATGCAGATGACACTCAAATCATTTTCTCCTTATCCTCTTCTAAAGACACTCCTGTATCCTCATTGCGGAACGGTTTACGTCAAGTTTTGGAATGGATGAATGCTAACTGTCTGAAATTGAATGGGGAGAAAACCGAAGTCATCATTTTGGGCAAAGATAAACATCTTTGGACCCATCATCACTGGCCCCAAGAAATGGGTCCTTGTCCCAAGCCAGTTGCTCAAATTCGCAACTTAGGGTTCATCATTGACAGTCAACTCTCTATGCGGCAACAAGCAATCAGCACCGCCGGTACCTGTTTTTCTATACTTAGATGGCTACGAAAGATCATTTGGATGCTCCCCGTTTCAACTCAGAGAACCGTGGTCCAGGCTCTTGTCATCTCCTGCCTGGACTACGGGAATGTACTCTATTTGGGGAGCAACAAACAACTGTTGAATAAGCTCCAGGTGGTCCAAAATTCTGCGGCCCGTCTCCTTTGCCATGTCCCAAGAAAAACCTCCATCTCCCCTTTCTTTGACAACCTTCATTGGCTTCGCATTGGAAGTCGAATTAAATTCAAGGCCCTCTGCCATATTTTTAAAATCAAGCAAGGCTTAGCACCTACATACCTGCAGGAACTGATTCACCCTTACACTCCGCTTCGCGACCTGCGCTCCTCCTGTCTAGGTAACCTGGCACTTCCTAGAATTAAACTGGCTAGAATGGGCGGACGCTCTTTCTCCTACCTTGGACCCAGATTCTGGAACTCTCTTCCTAATCACATGAAACACGAATCTTCCTATCTCAAGTTTCGACGCGACCTTAAAACCTGGCTTTTCACCCAGCAATTTGCTTAGTTACCTAGTCTAGATTCTAGACACACTCGCGCCGGGAAACCCTGTCAGGGGTAGCTGTGCGCCTTATAAAATTAATTTAATAATAATAATAATAACTGGTGCTATCTAAAGCACTCTGATACCCGATACTGGGTCAAGTTTGCGCTATCTAAAACTCTGTAAAAAAAAAAATATATATATATATATATATATATAGATATACATATAAATATACATATGAAACTTACATTTTAAACTGAAGCAGAGAAAGTGTAAATTACAAGAGAACATAGGCATTTTTTATCAACAAGTACACTATTATAGATACCATCAGAACATTGAAGGAAAGATTTTCTCTATGAAATATGGCACTAGCACTTTATTGAGGCACTCCGCACTTTATGATCATCAAATGAAATAGGGCCCTCAGAAACAATTAGTCGTCAATAATGAGGGGTTGAATAATAGCTTTTGGCACTTTATCTAAGAACTGTTGTGAGTGAGTATAATCTCAATTGAGCACATGTAACTTTAAAATTGCTAAAGATCCTGAGGAAGAAAACAAAAATTCCAGTATTTTTCTAAATGAAGGTCCCGAAGTGGGGCTAAGTAATAGCACGTGGCACTTTATGGAGAACCCCTGGAAGCAGGGATCTATTATTGATAAGCAAATGGCACTTTAATTTTGCCGGATTGGCTTGGAAAGCATAATAGTGATAATCGTTTAAATCTTTTATGCTTCTTGTGCTCTTTAAGGTATCAATTTTTTACGGATTAATTAATTTTTTGGGGATTATTTTTTTTTTTAAATCAATCTACACTCACACTTATACTATTACCCCTCTTTGAGCACGCACAGGTGTTAAATCTTAACCAATAGGAAGTGCAATAAATAGGGGGAATTATTTGATTATTTGTCCAATAAATGATTTGTAGCTCAAATTTCTCTTCGCTTTGGCTTTTGTATGTTGGATGAAATGTAATATAATAATATGTGCATTGTAAGTAAAAAATCAAAATTCATCACATGAAAAATTGGGAAATAGACTAGAAGTATATAAAAAGTTAAAAATGATTTATTTTTTGATTTGATTGATTTATTTATTGTTCAGTTAGTTAAAAGCATAACAATATTACAAAGACTAATTTTTAAAAAGAGCAAATCACTTAAAAGTTACGTCTCTAAAAACATCTTAAAATGTATGTAATTATAAAATATACTTCATGTTTTATCATTGCTCAGATTTAGCTTTCCGTTCTTGCTCATGAGTACGTAAAAATGTAATCAGTTTTCAGTTCATTTGGGGGTCAGTGGAGTCCGGTCCTCTTACGATAGCTGTTCTGCAGAACTTTATGCCTCTTTCCAGAAATTCTCGCCGTAATATTGTGGTTCGTGCTGGTTGCAATATCTTGCAGTAGCATACAAGATGAATCAGATCTTCCTTTTATAGCCACAATGCCGGCAATTTTCATTTTCCTTATATTTCCAATGAGGGGCATCCGCAAGAGTGGGGAAATACAAAAACATAAATGCAATAAGATTTCCTTTCAATGTGATGAAGTGAATCACAAATGGCGGGGAATTTTGGCCAAAAGAAAACAAAGAAATGTATCGCTCTATTGGCCACCAAGGGTTATTGACATAGAATAGGGACATTCAATATAGGGTATGTAATGTCAAACCCACAGTGACCCAGTGGAAGGCAATTCGCTGAAACGCGTCGGTCCGGGATTGTAAACAGAAGGACTGTATGATGCCAATTGTTTAAGCCAAAATAAAACATTTATTTTAAAAACTGATCTGTATGTTGGAGTCAGAGCTGGTATTTGTTGGACGGGTGCTCAGGAGGAGGAACACCAAACAAGATATATATATCTATATATATATTCAGTGAAAAAACCATAGGTTTCACACATGTTATAGTTAGCTGGACATTTTACTCGTAAAAAACCAATGAAATTGCCCCGTTATAGTTAGTTCAGCTAACTATAACTCGCGCGCCCGCAATGCACTGCTGATGACGTCACATATTACATCACTCATGACATGGTCAGTGACATCACTCATGACATCACTGATGACATCTCAAATGACATCACTGATGACATCATCCAGTGAATGTGTGTTTTTCTGAAAATTAAATATGCTTTATATATGTATTTCTCAAGGTCAATGGAAGAATAAATGGGTATATAAGTGTCTAAATGGATGCTTTGTTTTTGAAAAATTTATTGTGTAATTGACTGATTAAGTGTATCTTAGTGAATACATGGCTTAGTGAGTAATGTTTAAATGTGTAAATATCTGTATCAGTCTCTCACTTTGTGTATAAGTGGTTGCATGGGTTGGTTAGTAGCTACATGGGTGTCTATATAGGTTATTAGTTGTTTTTTTGAGTATCAGTCTGAGTGTCTGTATGGTTCGGTGGGGGGTATTATGTAGTGCATAGGTGCATGAATGAATAATTCACTCTTTGTGTGTGTTGAACACAGCATGTGTGCAGGACTGTATGGGTGGATGAGTGTGTGTATGGGTGTGTTAGTGAGTGAATGACTGTCTCAATAGTGTCTTTATGAGTAACTACATATGTTTAAAACTAGTATATGTGACTATTGGTGTATATATGTGAGTATATGTGAGAGCTTGAAAGAGTTCCTGTATGAATAAGTATGTGTTTCTATAAGTGATTGTTTAAAAGACTAAGTATGTGTAAGTTTCCGTAGAAGTAAGTGTGGTGGTGTGTGTATAACTGTATATGCAGGTGAATGTATGTTTGATTCTTTATTAGCATGAGTGACTATGTGTGTGAGTAACTCTATGGATGAGTGGCATTATGTAACAGGATGTATAGGTGTATGAGTACATATGATGAGTGAGTACATGTATGAGTGACTGTATAGGACTGTTGGTGAATGAGTGGATGTGTATGTGGATCTTAGAATTACTGAAGAGGTTGTTGTAACTGGTATTGGTATGTCCATTGTTTTGAAAATTTTAGTCTCTATTTTTGAATGTGTGTATCAAAGCTTATATTAAGGTGAGAGGAGGTCTGCCACTCTATCACAAGGATGATGTCATCAGTGATGTCATCAGTGATGTCATTTGAGATGTCATCAGTGATGTCATGAGTGATGTCACTGACCATGTCATGAGTGATGTAATATGTGACGTCATCAGCAGTGCATTGCGGGCGCGCGAGTTATAGTTAGCTGAACTAACTATAACGGGGCAATTTCATTGGTTTTTTACGAGTAAAATGTCCAGCTAACTATAACATGTGTGAAACCTATGGTTTTTTCACTGAATTTCTATGGTTTTTTAAATGCTAATTCCTAACTATAACGTGTGTGAAACCTATGGTTTTTTCAGTGAATTTCTAAGGTTTTTTAAATGCTAATTCCTAACTATAACGTGTGTGAAACCCATGGTTTTTTCAGTGAATTTGCAAGGTTTTTTAAATGCTAATTCCTAACTATAACGTGTGTGAAACCCATGGTTTTTTCAGTGAATTTGCAAGGTTTTTTAAATGCTAATTTTATTTATTTTTTTTCTTTTTTTTCAAACATATTTTTAATTTAATTTTCTTTCCTTTTATAAAGACTATGCTTAAATTTGTAAAATCCTTAAATATTTTTTTTTAATATATTTTTTAAAATAAACATGTAAAATTTATTTCCAGATTTTTTTTTTTTTTTTTTTTTTTTTTTTTAGTACGCGTACCGTAAGCTCACGGTAAGCGTACGGTTTACGCAACGTCCGTAATCTATCTACGCTGCTTGCGTATAGTTACGCACTTTGCGTAGCCGCGCGTACTGCGCGTGGGACGCGTGCGCGCTTACGCCACACGCGCACGTTACGCGGAAGTGCCGGGGAGTGACTGTTATGCGCATGCGCGCAAGCGCGTGTCTTTTTTACGCGCACGCGTACTTTTTGCCGTAAGCGTACCGTAAGCGTACCGTAAGCGTACGGTAGGTCATGTGATCTTGAAACACAACTTTTGATTGGTTGAAACTACTTTCAGTTCTAGAACTCTCCTACACCACACCCATTCCCCTCATTTCTGCTTGTGATCCCTTGGGAGAAGGAGCTGGTTTGTCTTTGGGATACGATGGCAGAACAGCAGAGCTCTTCTGAGAGTGAGGCTAGCACCAGCAGCACTGTCTTGAGGCAGAGATCGAGGAAACAAAAGCCTTCTTATGTTTGGGATTATTTTACTTTTCCAGAAGGCCAGCAAAAGGTGAATGCACCCTTAGTTACTTGCTGTCTGTGTAAGCGTGTACTTTCTAGAGGTAATCCTGACAGGAAGTGTTCCTTTGGGAATCACACCATGAAGAGGCACCTCCAGGATGTACACGGAAGGACACATGGTCATCTTTTTGGAGGTAACTCTTCAGAAAGACGAGCCAGTACATCCACAGCAGCTCAGCCTGGACCATCATCTGCAGGGCTGACTCCTTCCTCTGCAGGTCAGGTGAGCCCTTCATCTGTGGGGGGAGCATCTCCTTCTGCTGGCCCTCTGGAAATTAACCCTCGGTTTGCGAGGGTTGAAGTACGGTGCGCCACTTGTCACGATCTAATTACTTATAGGGAGACCAGTGTTTCCCTAGTGAACAGTAAAATAGATCAGCACACTTGTCGTACCGTCTAATATTCCCAATCTTTCTTTCCTCTGTCCCTGCATGAACACAACGGCTCTTTTAAGAGCCAACCTTACCTTTCATCTATTTTTTAAAATATGTTTTTTAAAACCTTTTTTTTTTTTTTTTTTTACCGTACGCGTACGGTGCGCGTACCTTTTTTTATTTTTTAAAAAAAACACTAAAAATCAATTATCACATTACAAGGTCCTTGAGAGACTACAATTATTATTATTGACTTACCATACTCACTCAAAAAAATATTTATTCATTTGTTTTTTTAAAAAATAGTTTTAAAAATGGTTGTAGTTTTCGAAAATTTTCTATATCGATCTGAAAAAAATGAAAAAAGTATTAATATTTTTTTAACAATTTATAATACAGTATACATATTTACATTTTTTTCCCAAAAATATTTTTGCCTTATTTTTGCTGTTTTCAGAATATATTGCATTTCACTATAAATTGTGAAAGCAATTGCATTCATCATTTTACAGCGGGCAAAAAAAAATAACAATCTCAAAGATTGTATTAAAAAAGCCCAGAATCTCTTCTCACTTAAACTTATCATTACAGAAATGCATATTATTCTAAAAAAATATCATCTAAAAACAATACTTATTTCTTTAAAATACCGTCTGATATGTTTGTTTCAGAAGTATAATCACAATATTATATCTCAAATAACTCCAAAATACATCTGATTTCATTTCCTTTAGGCCAAATAGTATTTTTTTTTTTTTTTTTTGGAATAAATTTCCAAGGGAAATCCATTAAAATTCTAAAGTTTAATCTGTCCAGATCTCACCGATTCTCTGTAACATTTTGGTTCACGAAAATTTTTTGAATAATTTATTTAGTCCACAATAGAATTGCTTACTTTTCCACATGGCCAAATAGTAATTTTTTAAATCATTTTTGAAAAAATTTCCAATGGCAGTCCAATAGCATTCCAAAATTTAAAATGTGCAGAAGTTACCGATTATCTCTAAATTATTGGTTTTTCAAAATTGCATTAAAAATTAAAAAAGTCCACATTACAATTGGTTATCTTTCCTTTAGGCCAAATGATAATTTTAAAAATATTTTTTCTACAAAATTGCAATGGTAATCCAGTAAAATGGTAAAATTATTTTGTCCAGATCTTGCCAAGTCTCTCTAAAATTTAGGTTTCAGGAAGATTAGATAGGAATTTGCTAAATCAAAAGGCAAACGTTGTTTGAAAATCAATTGGGAATCATTACACAGTGTCCAGCCTTTTTCACATTTTAGATAAACTGTGTAATGTCCAGAAGTAACAGTAGGTCCATCATGGAAAATTATTGCAACAGTTACAAAAGTTTTTCCTGAAATTGATAATTGCTGTCCTGTAAACTTCTTTATTAAAGTATCCAATTTTGAACCATCAGCTCTACATCGTTGCATCATTAAAATTACATACTGTCCGTATTCCCTTAAAATTAATGTTGAAAACATGTCAGAATTACACTCACCACATTTCATGCTATGATTAGCATCTTTAACTAATTTTGCAAAAGTGACTGTTTTACTCTCTGGCAATGTCAAATAAATAAACCTTTCATTATCAACAATAGAGCCACATATATTATAACAATTATCACAACTATGTTCCCATTTATAAGAGAGACCAAAAAAAATGTCAATGGGAACTCCTTCTTCTTCCACTACCTGAAGAAAATACATCAAAAATTCGTGTGCATCTTGCTGTTCATTTTGAGAAAACTGTGTTCGTCCTGAACATACATCTAAAAGTTTTCTAATATCAGTAGCACTTTCTATTTGAGTTTTATCTTTACTCAGCTTTTGAAAAAGGAGACTCAGCTCTGAACAGAATCTTTTTCCCTGATTTACTATTATCTGCTCTTGCAAACTTTCCAGATAAAATGCAACATTCAGCACTACATTAGCGTAGCAGTTGACACCAGAGCTATTTTCAAAATGACATCCTACAACCTGTTCTTCATTGTCCTTTTTCTTTTTGCTTGCAATTACATCACTCCTCTTTTTTTTCCTCTTCTCTATATCTTCATTACAGATATTCTCATTTCTCCTTTTACGAGAAACTACACGTTTCTCCAACACAGGATACTGACCTAAATGAGGAGCATAGCTTCTTCTTAATCTATTATACTCCTTTACACAGTTTGTATCAGCACTAACTTTTGAGTCATCAAAGTCTATCATGAATAAACCTGATAATGTTTTCACTCGTGACAAAGCTACATATGCCATACCTTCTTTGAACACAGTTGAACCAATGTTCACAAATGCACAATCTACAGTCAATCCTTGAGACTTGTGGATAGTTACAGCATATGCTAGAGAAAACGGAAACTGCTTCCTACGTACATATAAGTCTTTCACAAGCATAAAACGAACTGTACAACGACAAATATCTTTAACTTCATCTATCTGATCAAATTTTATCTGTAAACATTCAATTCCTTCTTTTTTCTGATAATTAATAAAACCCACAACTCTTCCCATCGCTCCATTCACTAAGCCTTTCTCAACATCCAAATTTCTCCTTAAAAATACTCTACAGTTCATGCAAACATATAGATTTTTTTCTAATCCTGCTGTTTTGGAGATGTTCTTCTCTAGTGAGTCCAATTTATTTTTCAGTTTGCCTGTTACTGTGACAGTAATTCTTCCATCCTCAATTTTGTCCACTGCTTCCAATTTCCTGATCTCTTCCTTTTCCAATTTCAAAAGCTCCTCATTAAATATTGAGCATTCACGTAGAGTTGGCATTAAGCAGATGACACTTTTGTTTTCTGCAATATTCTTGTATATTTTCTCTGCAACTATTTCTTCCTTTGGAAATAAATTATGTAGCAGCCGACTCTGTAATGCTTTTTTCCCAACTTCTGTGAGTAGTCCAATTCTGATATCTTTCAGAATACTTCCATATTCTTCATCGTTTGCTTGCCTCATATTAGTTGTAAGTTCCTTGTACTCAAAGAAGGACCAAATATTTGTATTTCCAATGCTTCCCAATGACTTCTTCGTGTCTTCATGTGTCACAGTATTAAACACTGGTTGTCCTTTAACTGGAGTAAGTTGCAAAAGATCCCCAAAAACTATGACGTGTTTTCCACCAAATAACACGTCATAGTCTGTCTTCAAAATTTGCTGCATTCTTAAATGCACAAAGGCAAGCATTAAGTTTGATACCATGCTCACCTCATCAATAATGAGAACTTGCATCTTCTTCAATACTCTTGAAACTTCCAAGGATGCTTCTCCAGTCAGCTTGTTGAATTGTATTTTGTTCTCATGCTCCACTGGTAACATTAGCAAACGATGTAAGGTGATTCCTTTTATGTTATATGCTGCTAACCCAGTTGGAGCAGTAACCACACAAGACAAAGTAGAATCCGTTTTTTGCTTTAGGTAGCTTCTGATGACTTTAATTAGGAAACTTTTTCCAGTGCCAGCTTGTCCGCTTACATACATCCTGATTGGATGAAATGATGTGCATGAGCACTCTTTTTTTTCATGTAGAAATCCGTGATCAATTTTGTTTTTGATCTCTTCATAAATGTGTTGCTGCTCTTGATTCAGTTGTCTTTCCAAATTTTGTAAGTCTATAAATTCTTCTTGAGCTTGATTCATAGCCGTTTCCACTTCATTCATGGCTATTGATGCTTCATTTTCAACGATTGGTTGTCCTAGGGGATCTTGACTGAGTGTTCCAGAACTTTGGCTGTCCTGAGAACTGTCTCTAGCTATTTCTGCTGCAATTGTAGTTTCCTGTTCAATTTCTTCATTTAACATTTGCAGATAAGTTGAGAATGTACTGCATTGTATGCTGTCTTTGCAAGCATTAAAAGAATCTTCATAGCTCTGGAATTCTCCCAGTAGTTCATCCTCTGTACGCCATGGTTTAAACAACTGTAAAAGAGCCAAGTAGTAAAATTCTTTCTTGTCGGTAGTGTCGCAACTCAGCTTCCGGTGATTTATCAAACTTCCTTTGGTTTGCTTCACCAAACATCCTTCTTCACCAACAACTTTATATTTTCCACTGTTGATGTCTTCTGCAGCTTTCCGTGAATAAATGTAGTTCTGCAACACTTCATAGAGACACATGTTCTCCAGATGATGACTTCTCTTGGGATAATATGTGTCCAACATGTTTGTTTTCAATATATCTGTACTTTCTGGGTCATTCTCAGCCAAATATTCAATTTCTCCAACAGATTTCAGTACCCGATTTCTCATTGCTGCAAGGCCTAAACTTGCCCAAATTATTCTTCTTGACTTCGAGTAGAGACTTGCAGAAGATAACCTATCTGAACATTCGTAGGATCCAATTTCTCGATGCGATAACATCTTCAAACTGAAACTGTACAGCTTCTTACTGACAGTCTTCTCGTGAGAAATCTCTTCCCACATTTCCTTCAATTCTGTTTTTTCTGATTTCGTAATGTAAGACGTTACATATCGTGCAACAGCAATGGAATTGTCAGCTACATACTGTATATCCATGTTAGCGTTCCACATGGATAAAATGACTGGGTTGTAGTCATTTATATTTTTTGATTCTTCTTTTCTTTTAAGGTTGTAGGTATTCTTAGGTGATTTTCTTGTGATAGTATGTCTCACAGCTGACATAAAACTGTTGACTCTTCCATTTGAAAGAACAGGTCTAGGAAATCCAAATCGACATTTAGTGTAGTATTTTTCTTTGCTCTTGTATTTCCGTCGACAGTATTTTCCACACCGATGACTTTGGAAACGTAGAACTTGCTCCTTTAACTTGTTCTCTTCTGTGCTTTTTGGTATACCACATGTTGCATATTCTTCAATGTAAGATAACACTGCTTCATCAGTATCTGTTCCAAACTTTGGGGCATCCTTGATCCACAGCAGCATATGAATATGAGGAGCACCTCTTGCCTGGTACTCTTTTCTCCAAAAGAAATCCACTACTTCTCCAAGGGGTGGATTTTTTTTATTGCAGATGAAGGACATCATAGCCTCAAATCTATGATTGAAATATCTGCAAACATTAACCGGATCCAATGAGCACAGTTCTCCTGCTGTCTTGTATTCGATGTTTTTAATGTTTGAATTGGCCTCTCGTAGAAAATCCAGTAAATCATCCCAAGCGTACTCGGCACAGCTTAGGGTAAGGAACCATGTTGGTGTTCCTAAATTGCGTAACATGCATTTTAGTTCACCATGGCGTCGGTACCAATATTCATTTGTCCCACGCTGACAAGCCATCAGATTGATCAGTTGTGTTTCCAAATGATCATCTCGGTGCTGCACTTTCTCCATAAAATCCTTAGCAGACACATTTTGTAAATGTACTCCACTTTTTAAAATGTGATTTACTGCATAAGACAGTGCAGACAAGTCGCTTTCAAATAAAAGATGGAACAAATAAGGAATACTTTGTCGAAATCTGGGATCTTCAGCATATAGTCTTGTAGTCCGATACTCTGAAGCTGGAATCTGTTCTGGACGTTCATCGTATCGTCCTCCTTTTCCTTTAGGAAACAGCTGGGGAAAACATCGAGCTTCCAAGCTCTCCTCCCATACACTCACGGGATTTCCTTTTGCTTTCTTCATCTGAAAGAGATCAATATTGTCTCCCATAACTTCTTTCGAATGGAGAGGATGTATGCTAAAATGTTCATAAATTTCTTCTTCCTTTGACTTGTCCACTTTTTCAATTTGTCCAGTTGGTGTTTCTGTGTGTTCTTGAAAATCTTCTTCTTCTTCTTCTTCTTCTATATAAATTGATTCATACCATTTGTTATTTTTTTTCAAATACAAATTTGCTCTTTGTACTTTCCGCACATCTACCAGCTCCTGCCAAATCTTCTTATTCTTTGTAGGTACACCATTAACCAGAATAATTAATGGTTCAGTTTCCAAAGTATCCGCATCAATAGTTTCCATATTTTTTTTCAAATCCAAGGGCAAATACACCACTCTACCTTTTAAACCTCTCAGTAAATCTGAAGGAGGTAATTTACCAGTTTTGGGCTCCATACGTACTATGGTCTGGAACGGATGAACACATTGAATGAGTATAGACTCATATGTATTTAATTCAGAAAGTTCAGCAGGAATAGCATCCAATTCTAAATTATTATGTACAGCTCTGGTCGGCATTCTATTTTCCTCTAACTTGTTGTAACAGTATTTACAAATACGCTGATCTTCACCCAATTCAAAACAATTTTCAAGAAATATATATGTGGCAAAATCCATCCACTTATAATTATCTTCATTTTCACTCTTTCTGTAGAGATCAACATTCCTAGTTTGTTTTCTATAATGAGTTCTGCGGCAACAAATACAAGTAACATTTGGTCTTTCATTAGAGACTATTGCAAATTTTGTTATGTGATCATTAAATGTGTTACTTACAGAGGGTTCTACATTCTCTTCCACTTCTGCCTCATTTACTGTGTCCTTCTCTGCACTGTTTTGTTCAGGACCAAAGTAACAAAACTGAATTTCATCAACAACCTTCTCTACATCTGATACCGTTCCTCGGAACAGAGCCCTATTCAATTCATTTAACTTTATTGCTGGACTTTTGGCAAAATACAACCGTCTCACAAACTTTCTCATTTCAGTATGATGAACAGCCAGCATCCTAAAATGATGGAAAACACTATTGCACACTTTTCTAGATAGACAAGCAAGAGAATGACCCTGCAAACCAGTATTCTCTCTCACTCTGCATGGATCCAGACTTTGAAGCACCTTAATCTTTTGTTTTACACTTTTTTTACTATATTCTCTTAGAAACTCTCGAAATCTGTCAATAGATTCCTGACGCACAGTGCAAATACTACTACAATTCCAAGTGTACACTGGGGCTTTAGGACGTCTCCCCATTGCCTCATCTGCCATCACTTGTACCTCATCTCTTGGAACCATTATCTCCTTCTCCATTATGCAACCATTTTTTACTTCGTATGAACGACCTCTGGTGTCAACTGCATGCAGCAAACTATTACTTTGAAAATAGCTCTCTTCATTAAAAAAAGGTTCACTACTTGAACTATGCATCCACTTTCCTAAAAACACTTTACAAAAGTTCGTTCTGTTCACTACTCTTTTGCTTTTGCTTTGTGATTTCAGTACATTAACCATTTTATCTAATGTACGCATCCTATTCAAAATTAATATGAATAGTTTCCTTTTTAATTCTAATGCTTTTGCTGCAATGGCTTCAATTTCTTTTTTTCTCTTGTAATATTTTGCCTTTTGCTTATATTTCTTTACATCCTTTATCAAATTGGACATAACTCTTCTCTGAAACATTTTTCTACGTATCTCTTTAAACGCTGTTTTTCTGTTTATGTTAAACTTTTCAATTGCAGAAGGTATATTTGCATTAACTAAATTCTCAATTTTTTGCTGTTCTCTATGTTTTGTTACATTTTTCCGAGGACAGACATTTTGTACATTTTTCTTTGTTTTGAATATTTTGTTAAGAAATTGTTTTTTCTGCTTACCAGAAGATTTTTTCTTTTTCCCAACATGAGCATCTTCTACTAACTTTGGTCCTCCAGTTGTCTTCAAATATAGTTTTTTTTTTAGCGTTTTTTGAACTCGAGATTTTGTAGGCATCTTAAATTTTGTTCACTGTTCTTCAGCAATACCTGAAAAAAACTAAAAAAAAAATCCTTTATTGTATTTAAATATATTACTACATTTGTTTTCACAATAGTCACAAAACAAAATTTCTTTGCCAATTTGAATGCACACAAACTGCTCTTTTTTTTGGGCAAGTGAAAATCTCTTTTACAAACTGTCACATTATGAAACCACTTTTCAGATTTTTTAAAAAGCTCATGTCCACAGTGCTACACTCCAGCAAGGGCAACCAGCCTTAGTGAAGCTCAATGTATTTGCATTACAGACTGAAACCTGAAAACCCCACTCGCTTGTAAATACTTTGCATGACTATACACGGCAAGCACATGGGTGTGTGCTAAGACTCTGCTTCTTCCCCCAAAAATTCGCTCCCCCTTTCCATCTAATGCAACTGTGAAATCACCAGAGCAAGACGCAATAAATCTCTGCCTATAATTCCTCTATGCACACAGAGTCATGTTTTCACATTAGTCCCAAAACGAAATTTCTTTGCCATTTTGAAAGCACACTTACTGCTCTTTTTTTTTTGGGCCGAGTGAAAATCACTTTTACAGACTGACACATTATGAAACCTTTTTTAAAAATTTATTTAATTGCACATGTCCAAGCTGTTTTTTTTTCAGACCACCACCATGTGTATTCTCTGTGTCTGCCTACACTCCAGCAAGGGCAACCAGCCTTAGTGATGCTGAATGTATTTGCATTACAGACTTAAACCTGAAAACCTCACTGGCTTCTAAATACTGTGCATGACTATACATGGCAAGCACATGGGTGTGTGCTAAGCCTCTGCTTCTTCCCCAAAAAATTCGCTCCCCCTTTCCATCTAATGCAACTGTGAAATCACCAGAGCAAGATGCAATAAATCTCTGCCTATAATTCCTCTATGCACACAGAGTCATGTTTTCACATTAGTCCCAAAACGAAATTTCTTTGCCATTTTGAAAGCACACTTACTGCTCTTTTTTTTTCGGGCCGAGTGAAAATCACTTTTACAGACTGACACATTATGAAACCTTTTTTAAAAATGTATTTAATTGCACATGTCCAAGCTGTTTTTTTTTCAGACCACCACCATGTGTATTCTCTGTGTCTGCCTACACTCCAGCAAGGGCAACCAGCCTTAGTGATGCTGAATGTATTTGCATTACAGACTTAAACCTGAAAACCCCACTGGCTTCTAAATACTGTGCATGACTATACACGGCAAGCACATGGGTGTGTGCTAAGCCTCTGCTTCTTCCCCCAAAAATTCGCTCCCCCTTTCCATCTAATGCAACTGTGAAATCACCAGAGCAAGACACAATAAATCTCTGCCTATAATTCCTCTATGCACACAGAGTCATGTTTTCACATTAGTCCCAAAACGAAATTTCTTTGCCAATTTGAAAGCACACTTACTGCTCTTTTTTTTTCGGGCCAAGTGAAAATCTCTTTTTACAATTTGAAATCACTTTTACAGACTGACACATTATGAAACCACTTTTTTTTCTTTTATTTAAATGCACATGTCCAAGCTGTTTTTTCAGACCACCACCATGTGCATTCTCTGTGACTGCCTACACTCCACCAAGGGCAACCAGCCTTAGTGATGCTGAATGTATTTGCATTACAGACTTAAACCTGAAAACCCCACTGGCTTCTAAATACTGTGCATGACTATACATGGCAAGCACATGGGTGTGTGCTAAGCCTCTGCTTCTTCCCCCAAAAATTCGCTCCCCCTTTCCATCTAATGCAACTGTGAAATCACCACAGCAAGACGCAATAAATCTCTGCCTATAATTCCTCTATGCACACAGAGTCATGTTTTCACATTAGTCCCAAAACGAAATTTCTTTGCCAATTTGAAAGCACACTTACTGCTCTTTTTTTTTAGGGCCAAGTGAAAATCTCTTTTTACAATTTGAAATCACTTTTACAGACTGACACATTATGAAACCACTATTTTTGATTTATTTAATTGCACATGTACAAACTGTTTTTTTTCCAGACCACCACCATGTGCATTCTCTGTGACTGCCTACACTCCACCAAGGGCAACCAGCCTTAGTGATGCTGAATGTATTTGCATTACAGACTTAAACCTGAAAACCCCACTGGCTTCTAAATACTGTGCATGACTATACATGGCAAGCACATGGGTGTGTGCTAAGCCTCTGCTTCTTCCCCCAAAAATTCGCTCCCCCTTTCCATCTAATGCAACTGTGAAATCACCAGAGCAAGACGCAATAAATCTCTGCCTATAATTCCTCTATGCACACAGAGTCATGTTTTCACATTAGTCCTAAAACGAAATTTCTTTGCCAATTTGAAAGCACACTTACTGCTCTTTTTTTTTAGGGCCAAGTGAAAATCTCTTTTTACAATTTGAAATCACTTTTACAGACTGACACATTATGAAACCACTTTTTTTTCTTTTATTTAAATGCACATGTCCAAGCTGTTTTTTCAGACCACCACCATGTGCATTCTCTGTGACTGCCTACACTCCACCAAGGGCAACCAGCCTTAGTGATGCTGAATGTATTTGCATTACAGACTTAAACCTGAAAACCCCACTGGCTTCTAAATACTGTGCATGACTATACATGGCAAGCACATGGGTGTGTGCTAAGCCTCTGCTTCTTCCCCCAAAAATTCGCTCCCCCTTTCCATCTAATGCAACTGTGAAATCACCAGAGCAAGACGCAATAAATCTCTGCCTATAATTCCTCTATGCACACAGAGTCATGTTTTCACATTAGTCCCAAAACGAAATTTCTTTGCCAATTTGAAAGCACACTTACTGCTCTTTTTTTTTAGGGCCAAGTGAAAATCTCTTTTTACAATTTGAAATCACTTTTACAGACTGACACATTATGAAACCACTATTTTTGATTTATTTAATTGCACATGTACAAACTGTTTTTTTTTCAGACCACCACCATGTGCATTCTCTGTGACTGCCTACACTCCACCAAGGGCAACCAGCCTTAGTGATGCTGAATGTATTTGCATTACAGACTTAAACCTGAAAACCCCACTGGCTTCTAAATACTGTGCATGACTATACATGGCAAGCACATGGGTGTGTGCTAAGCCTCTGCTTCTTCCCCCAAAAATTCGCTCCCCCTTTCCATCTAATGCAACTGTGAAATCACCAGAGCAAGACGCAATAAATCTCTGCCTATAATTCCTCTATGCACACAGAGTCATGTTTTCACATTAGTCCTAAAACGAAATTTCTTTGCCAATTTGAAAGCACACTTACTGCTCTTTTTTTTTAGGGCCAAGTGAAAATCTCTTTTTACAATTTGAAATCACTTTTACAGACTGACACATTATGAAACCACTATTTTTGATTTATTTAATTGCACGTGTCCAAGCTGTTTTTTTTTCAGACCACCACCATGTGCATTCTCTGTGACTGCCTACACTCCACCAAGGGCAACCAACCTTAGTGATGCTGAATGTATTTGCATTACAGACTTAAACCTGAAAACCCCACTGGCTTCTAAATACTGTGCATGACTATACATGGCAAGCACATGGGTGTGTGCTAAGCCTCTGCTTCTTCCCCCAAAAATTCGCTCCCCCTTTCCATCTAATGCAACTGTGAAATCACCAGAGCAAGACGCAATAAATCTCTGCCTATAATTCTTCTATGCACACAGAGTCATGTTTTCACATTAGTCCCAAAACGAAATTTCTTTGCCAATTTGAAAGCACACTTACTGCTCTTTTTTTTTCGTGCCAAATGAAAATCTCTTTTTACAATTTGAAATCACTTTTACAGACTGACACATTATGAAACCACTATTTTTGATTTATTTAATTGCACGTGTCCAAGCTGTTTTTTTTTCAGACCACCACCATGTGTATTCTCTGTGTCTGCCTACACTCCAGCAAGGGCAACCAGCCTTAGTGATGCTGAATGTATTTGCATTACAGACTTAAACCTGAAAACCCCACTGGCTTCTTAATACTGTGCATGACTATACACGGCAAGCACATGGGTGTGTGCTAAGCCTCTGCTTCTTCCCCAAAAAATTCGCTCCCCCTTTCCATCTAATGCAACTGTGAAATCACCAGAGCAAGACGCAATAAATCTCTGCCTATAATTCTTCTATGCACACAGAGTCATGTTTTCACATTAGTCCCAAAACGAAATTTCTTTGCCAATTTGAAAGCACACTTACTGCTCTTTTTTTTTTCGGGGCAAGTGTAAATCACTTTTACACACTGACACATTATGAAACCACCATGTGTAACTACAACAAAAACAATTCCCATTTCTATTATTCATTTCTTAAGTTACCACATACATACCCTCTCAAACTGTAAACTCACCTTTAAAATTAGTTAGTTGTGAAAGAAATGTGACACTCAAACAGCAGATTATCAGAGCCAGGATCTCTGTTGTGTTCACCTCTCTCCTCTCAGCAGAACCAGATAATGGCAAACTTTCCCTCTATTTTTCCACACATATACATGTAAGTTTCAAATCTCAGTGCTTCCCCCTTTTTTTCACATGTAATCACACATTTCTATTGGTTGAAAACGAACCCTTTTCCAAAAGTACCCTGCCCCCAACTTGACTTCTGCCTAGTACCCTTCCCCCAACTTGACTTCTGCCTGCTACCATAGCAACAGCTCATGGAACACTGCTGTGTGCAGTTAGGTCAGAAGTTCGACACACAATGTTTCAATTCCACAGAGCAAGAGTGCTTGACTTTTCAAACCTAACAGCAAATCCATAGTACTGTTCTTTGGTTACACATTTTTTTGTACCAATACAAAACATGCTTCTATTAATTTTCACATACAGCCTAGTTTTTATTCTAGAATGGTATGAAACAGCCAATCAGTTCTTTTTGTTTTTAAAAAAAATATGTATGCCTCCATTTCCAAACTGTCTTTCTTTTCATATTGCCATTCTACTGAAAGACACCTCCTGAGTGCATCCAGATCTCCTTTGAAGATGTTCACAGTGTGGATTGTAGGGCACAGCTATGTCTTCTGGAGTGAAAAGTTTGCAGAGAAAACAGATATGGTGAGAGACCTTGCTTTGCCAAATGTAGACATTAAATGGATTGGTCAGAGAGGGTTAAAGTGGCACCAATTGATGCCATTGGTGAAATCCTTCATGCAAATCCAACACCCTGACCTCATAATAGTGCACTGTGGTGGCAATGACCTAGGCACTTTGACTGGGGTAGGTCTGGAAATGCTTATGAAGGACACCTTTGCACAACTGTTTTCACTTTTCCCTAAAACTGCCTTTGTGTTTTCCAACATATGCCAAAGGCAAAAATGGAACTGGTCCAATCATTTCTGTCCGCAGATTGACAAAGCAAGAAAGCACGTCAACAAATCTGTTTCTGCTTTCCTCCGTGACTATGGTATGGGTGCCATTTACCACAACAACTTGCGTTATGACATGCAAGACATTTATAGAGGAGATGGTGTGCACTTCAATGATGAAGGGAACAGAGTCTTCCTCTTGAACCTTAGACTCTGCATCGGTACTTACTTGTAGGTACCACTAAAAAAATGACTTCATAAACACAACAGCTCTTTTTAGAGCTCCCTAATTTCTAAACTCTTAAATCTGCTTTTCATTTATCTATTTTTATTTTTTTACCGTACGCTTACCGTAAGCTTACCGTACGCGTACCCCGTGATTTTTTTTAAAATCAATAAATGTTTTTTTTGTACTTTTCTGTCCTTCTTTGACCCCCTTACAAATGTTAGGGGGTCTGTAACTCTCCTCATTGCCCCTTTTCCTTGTTTTCACTCTTTTTTTTCAGAGTGAAATACACAAAATGGCGGCCGCCGCTTCCTGGTTTCGGCCGATTCGAATGTTTACTAAGATCTAACAGCCAATCAGAATCGCGCTCGCGCACGCCGCCGTACGCTTACCGTAAGCGTACGGTAAGCGTACCGTAAGCGGGCTCAGATATATATATTGATTTAAAGGCTATTTTCTCAGAATCTACTGAACAGATTTACACCAAACCTACAAAAGGCACTTCCTTGACCTAGGGACTACCTCTCTGCCAAATTTTGAGTAATTCTGTTCAGCCGTTCGGGCTGTAGCTCGTTCTAAAGGTCCTATGGAAAAATGCATGGGAAAAACGCGTTTTGGGACCCCCCTTTTATCTCAGCCCCCGCTTGACGGATCCCCCCGAGACTTTCAGGGTAGGAGCGGAGCGTAGCGCCCCACCTATTTTGAGAAATTCGCGAGGATTCGTCGACCGGCGCCAAAGTTATTCAAAATAGAATGTTGAGGTTTTCCTATGGAAACGTGGTCCTAACTATAACTACCTACTGGCGACCGCCAGTAGGTAATATATATATATATATATAACATCCACAAGTACCGGTCCAACGAGTTACGGTCTGTCAGCGGCGGTCCGAGTCCGGAAACCGGTGTTCCGTAATTAATTCACTCCCCAAATTCTCCTTATACTGAGAAAATACTCGGACTCCAAAGTCGAATGCAAAAGAAGATTTAATCACAAGTGCAGAACGACGCGTTTCGCCATTACGGCTTGTTCACGCTCAAACTCGTAATACACTACTCCATGTTTAAAGTACATAAATTAGAAGATGGACTAAACACACCGAAGTAGGGAAAATGTTTGTCAGATTGGCGGCCATATTGTAACAGTAAAATACCGATAAACAATAAGAAAATTAATTCAACCTGTACATTATATATGAATATGGGGTATAAAGCAACTCGTCATTTGTTTATAGTAATGCGCAGGATATCGTATGACACATTTAAACAAAATTGATAAACCTGAAATGTACTAAACAAATCCTTGACATTATAGCCCAAGTGGGCCGTAGTTCATAGATAATGCTAAACTCCAAGTCAGTACATTGGTTATAATACACCATAAAGTCACCAGGCTGTGCACGCTCAGGGTATAATAAAGTTTTCAAAAATGTCAATGTTTTTTCAAATCGGCAACGTACGAGATAGCTAATGTTCGTAGTCTCGTGCGAATATCAAAAGACTAATGGAATCCATTAATCACAAACATCACCAACCATCTTGCCCAAGTGGGCTTAGGTATATAAACACACCCAAAAAGCACACCTCTAAACAGGTTCTATTCTGCTTGCAATAGCCATCATCAGTGCCTGTATCTGGTATCTAATAAAGTTATCGGTTAACAAGATACATCAACATTGTATATACCCCAAAATTAGCAACCTCAGTGAGAATAAAAATTATATGTTCATATTCACGTATGAATTGCACATCAATCTTGGAATTCTGTCAGTACATTTGCAGCCACAGATAAAAAACATTACATCCTGAATAAACATATAAACATTTTTACAATAATAATCAGCAACAGAACCAAATTGGAAGCTCATTTGTTGACATTGATGACAGTGCATATCTAATCAAATGCTTCCTCCTTCGTATGCACAGTTCGTATAACACCCGGTTTGACTCCATCTATAATAAAATACAATACAAAATTTTAAAACCAGCTTAACAACACTGCTTGCAGACCCTTCTGTCATCATCAATGCAGATGTACTGCCAGTTCCTCACTCATATTCAAACCCTTAGGGGCAACACTTTCAAAATCCACTATATACCGGGATTCCAGTTTCCTCAAGGAGAGTTCTCTATTGCCCCCTCTTAGTCCCAAATCTACTGAATCAATCACAACCATCCTGGCCTTAGTCTCATCCTGGAGGTGTCGATCAAAAAAGTGCCTCGCAATAGGGTATACTCTATTGTTGTTCTTGATGGCACGGAGATGTTCCAATACCCTTTTCTTAGCTGTGTGTTTGGTGCTACCAACGTACCATTTCTCACAGGGACAAATGAGGACATACACGCAGTATGTGGTGTTGCATGTTAGTTTTTTCTTTATGGTGAATTCTCTTTTAGAGTTCGGTATTTCCAGCTTGTCACAGTCTTTGCTGTGTTTACAAGCTTTGCATTTGTGACAACATCTAAATCCCCCATTGTTAGTACATATGGGGGCCCCCATCTCTGTGATGTAGTTCTGACTGAGTTCGTCTTTCAGGGAACGTCCTTTTCTGAATGTTATCTGGGGGTTGCTCCCAAGAGCATCCTTGAGATGTTCATCAGTCAAGAGTACATGCCAGTGTTTCTTGAATATACTGCGTATCTCCTGGGCTTGTTCTGAGAAGGTCGTGATGAATCTAATATTCTCTTGTTTCTCCTCTTTGGGTTTGGGGAACATGAGATCACTCCGGGATTTAGTACCAACTCTTAATCTGGCTTCATTTACAATTCTGGCACTATATCCTCTCTCTTTAAACCTCCCACACATGATTGCCTCCTCTTTCTCGTATGCCCCAGTTGTGCTGCAGTTTCTTTTGGCACGGAGCAACTCCCCATAAGGGATGCTCCGCACCAAGTTCCGAGGATGTCCGCTATTGGCATTCAAAATGCTGTTACCCGCAGTTTCTTTGCGGAATAGCTTAGTGGTAAGTTGATTGTTAGTAACTTCCACACGAACATCCAAGAAATCGATAGAGTTTTTGCTAATATTTTCAGAAAACTGTAGGTTATATGTGTTTATGTTCAGTTTACCAATGAACTTTCTGACAGATTCTTCATCTCCACACCAAATGAAGAAAATATCATCAATATACCTCAGCCACAGGGCAACATTGTTAAATTCAAGCATGTTACTGGCCACCTGCTCCTCCCACCAGCCCATGAACAAGTTCGCGTAGCTGGGGGCGGAGCAGGTTCCCATGGCAGTGCCCTGTGACTGACGGTATATGATGTCATTGAAGATGAAGAAGTTATTTTTGAGGCAAATCTCAATCATCTCATGTATCATTTGGGAATGATGTAAGAGTGAGATGGATCTACTCTTGAGGAAATGTAGGACAGAGTTGAGTCCCAAATCGTGCTGGATGCTGGTATACAGACTACTGACGTCTAGGGAAACTAGGATAAAATCCGTCTCCCAATGTATCCCGTCGATTATAGTAAGAAAGTGGGTTGTGTCTCTTAGATAAGAGGGCAGCGCCACTACATAGGGCCTCAGGAAGTAGTCGATAAATCTGGATGTGTTCTCATATAGGGACCCTATAGATGATACTATGGGTCGACCTGGCGGGTTTAGCATGCTTTTGTGTACTTTTGGAAGTAAATACAGAATAGGCAGCCTGGGATGTGCACAGTATAGATAGTTAAATTCTTCCTGTTCCAATAAACCTTTATCCATCCACCCAACCAGTTTCTCTCTATACATGATTCTAGATTTACATACCTCCGCCATATCTGTTACCTCGTAACAAGTTTGGTCACTCAGTTGTCTTAGTCCTTCTGATAGATATTTATGTTTATCCAGAACGACAACATTTCCCCCCTTGTCTGATTGCCGAATGACGATGTTATGGTCTGATTTGAGATTATCTATGGCTAGAATTTGTTCCATAGTAAGGTTTTTCTTATTCCACGGTGTCTTGTTATACCTCATTTTCTTTAAGTCATACAAGACACCTTTTTCAAAAATCTCAATGGCTTCACTTTGGACATTAGGGAGGAATACGGATTTGGGTTTAAACTTACTCCCTGGATTGATATCAACTTCTTCACCCCATGTTTCCCATTCAGGCACACATTGACTAATGTCATCATAGTCTGTATTACAATGCAGAGCGTGTAATAGTTCAATGTCCTTAACACTTAAATTACTTTCTTTAGGTTTAGCACTTACTGTATCTTGATACGACGGTTTGGTGTTAAACCATTTCTTCAGTTTCAATTTCCTCGAGAACAGAAATAGGTCAATACGGGTTTGTACAAAGTTCATATTAGAAGAGGGACAGAAGGTCAATCCTAAAGACAAGATCTCAATCTCTTGTTCAGAGAGAGACCGTTGGGATAAGTTGACAACTGTCATATTTTCTGTTGGCTTTTTCCCCTTGTTTCCATTCCCACTAAGGTTTTGTCTACGTTGCTTCTGCCTCTTCTTTGCTTGTAAGTTCCTCCTGTTCTTCCTCTGTTTCCTCGACCACGTCCTCTTTGGACCCCACTCTCTTGTTGGAATTCTGTCCTGTTTTGGTTGAGCAATTGAAACTGTAACAAAAAATTACTCGCTCTTTTCTGGGTATCACTCAAAATTTCCTGATTGATGCCCGATGTTGATGCATCAGACAAGCTCCCATCAGAGACATCACTTTCACTGATATCTTGTACAGTAGCCCTATTACCGGATGGGGCTAACAAGACTCCTGTTTTGCTTTCGAAAAGATGATCATACTTCTTATGAAATGTCAGTGTCCTTCCTGATTGGTAATCTTTATAGTCGCGAAGAAACTTCCTCTGTTTCTTCGCTGTAATTTCTTCCTCAAGCTTGTCCATTTTCGGATTCGGACATGCTGCAAGAATGGTCCAACAATTCAACGGACTGCTCAATGACCATGATGCGCATTTTGGTAAAATATGCGTTGAAGGATCGTGCCAAACTTCTGCAGGAAATTGAGAAATTACTCTCTGAGATCAGTCTTCTCATGCCTAAGGAGACACTTGAAATGCACATGAACAATCTATCCAAAAAAATGGACAAGCTTGAGGAAGAAATTACAGCGAAGAAACAGAGGAAGTTTCTTCGCGACTATAAAGATTACCAATCAGGAAGGACACTGACATTTCATAAGAAGTATGATCATCTTTTCGAAAGCAAAACAGGAGTCTTGTTAGCCCCATCCGGTAATAGGGCTACTGTACAAGATATCAGTGAAAGTGATGTCTCTGATGGGAGCTTGTCTGATGCATCAACATCGGGCATCAATCAGGAAATTTTGAGCGATACCCAGAAAAGAGCGAGTAATTTTTTGTTACAGTTTCAAATGCTCAACCAAAACAGGACAGAATTCCAACAAGAGAGTGGGGTCCAAAGAGGACGTGGTCGAGGAAACAGAGGAAGAACAGGAGGAACTTACAAGCAAAGAAGAGGCAGAAGCAACGTAGACAAAACCTTAGTGGGAATGGAAACAAGGGGAAAAAGCCAACAGAAAATATGACAGTTGTCAACTTATCCCAACGGTCTCTCTCTGAACAAGAGATTGAGATCTTGTCTTTAGGATTGACCTTCTGTCCCTCTTCTAATATGAACTTTGTACAAACCCGTATTGACCTATTTCTGTTCTCGAGGAAATTGAAACTGAAGAAATGGTTTAACACCAAACCGTCGTATCAAGATACAGTAAGTGCTAAACCTAAAGAAAGTAATTTAAGTGTTAAGGACATTGAACTATTACACGCTCTGCATTGTAATACAGACTATGATGACATTAGTCAATGTGTGCCTGAATGGGAAACATGGGGTGAAGAAGTTGATATCAATCCAGGGAGTAAGTTTAAACCCAAATCCGTATTCCTCCCTAATGTCCAAAGTGAAGCCATTGAGATTTTTGAAAAAGGTGTCTTGTATGACTTAAAGAAAATGAGGTATAACAAGACACCGTGGAATAAGAAAAACCTTACTATGGAACAAATTCTAGCCATAGATAATCTCAAATCAGACCATAACATCGTCATTCGGCAATCAGACAAGGGGGGAAATGTTGTCGTTCTGGATAAACATAAATATCTATCAGAAGGACTAAGACAACTGAGTGACCAAACTTGTTACGAGGTAACAGATATGGCGGAGGTATGTAAATCTAGAATCATGTATAGAGAGAAACTGGTTGGGTGGATGGATAAAGGTTTATTGGAACAGGAAGAATTTAACTATCTATACTGTGCACATCCCAGGCTGCCTATTCTGTATTTACTTCCAAAAGTACACAAAAGCATGCTAAACCCGCCAGGTCGACCCATAGTATCATCTATAGGGTCCCTATATGAGAACACATCCAGATTTATCGACTACTTCCTGAGGCCCTATGTAGTGGCGCTGCCCTCTTATCTAAGAGACACAACCCACTTTCTTACTATAATCGACGGGATACATTGGGAGACGGATTTTATCCTAGTTTCCCTAGACGTCAGTAGTCTGTATACCAGCATCCAGCACGATTTGGGACTCAACTCTGTCCTACATTTCCTCAAGAGTAGATCCATCTCACTCTTACATCATTCCCAAATGATACATGAGATGATTGAGATTTGCCTCAAAAATAACTTCTTCATCTTCAATGACATCATATACCGTCAGTCACAGGGCACTGCCATGGGAACCTGCTTCGCCCCCAGCTACGCGAACTTGTTCATGGGCTGGTGGGAGGAGCAGGTGGCCAGTAACATGCTTGAATTTAACAATGTTGCCCTGTGGCTGAGGTATATTGATGATATTTTCTTCATTTGGTGTGGAGATGAAGAATCTGTCAGAAAGTTCATTGGTAAACTGAACATAAACACATATAACCTACAGTTTTCTGAAAATATTAGCAAAAACTCTATCGATTTCTTGGATGTTCGTGTGGAAGTTACTAACAATCAACTTACCACTAAGCTATTCCGCAAAGAAACTGCGGGTAACAGCATTTTGAATGCCAATAGCGGACATCCTCGGAACTTGGTGCGGAGCATCCCTTATGGGGAGTTGCTCCGTGCCAAAAGAAACTGCAGCACAACGGGGGCATACGAGAAAGAGGAGGCAATCATGTGTGGGAGGTTTAAAGAGAGAGGATATAGTGCCAGAATTGTAAATGAAGCCAGATTAAGAGTTGGTACTAAATCCCGGAGTGATCTCATGTTCCCCAAACCCAAAGAGGAGAAACAAGAGAATATTAGATTCATCACGACCTTCTCAGAACAAGCCCAGGAGATACGCAGTATATTCAAGAAACACTGGCATGTACTCTTGACTGATGAACATCTCAAGGATGCTCTTGGGAGCAACCCCCAGATAACATTCAGAAAAGGACGTTCCCTGAAAGACGAACTCAGTCAGAACTACATCACAGAGATGGGGGCCCCCATATGTACTAACAATGGGGGATTTAGATGTTGTCACAAATGCAAAGCTTGTAAACACAGCAAAGACTGTGACAAGCTGGAAATACCGAACTCTAAAAGAGAATTCACCATAAAGAAAAAACTAACATGCAACACCACATACTGCGTGTATGTCCTCATTTGTCCCTGTGAGAAATGGTACGTTGGTAGCACCAAACACACAGCTAAGAAAAGGGTATTGGAACATCTCCGTGCCATCAAGAACAACAATAGAGTATACCGTATTGCGAGGCACTTTTTTGATCGACACCTCCAGGATGAGACTAAGGCCAGGATGGTTGTGATTGATTCAGTAGATTTGGGACTAAGAGGGGGCAATAGAGAACTCTCCTTGAGGAAACTAGAATCCCGGTATATAGTGGATTTTGAAAGTGTTGCCCCTAAGGGTTTGAATATGAGTGAGGAACTGGCAGTACATCTGCATTGATGATGACAGAAGGGTTTGCAAGCAGTGTTGTTAAGCTGGTTTTAAAATTTTGTATTGTATTTTATTATAGATGGAGTCACACCGGGTGTTATACGAACTGTGCATACGAAGGAGGAAGCATTTGATTAGATATGCACTGTCATCAATGTCAACAAATGAGCTTCCAATTTGGTTCTGTTGCTGATTATTATTGTAAAAATGTTTATATGTTTATTCAGGATGTAATGTTTTTTATCTGTGGCTGCAAATGTACTGACAGAATTCCAAGATTGATGTGCAATTCATACGTGAATATGAACATATAATTTTTATTCTCACTGAGGTTGCTAATTTTGGGGTATATACAATGTTGATGTATCTTGGTAACCGATAACTTTATTAGATACCAGATACAGGCACTGATGATGGCTATTGCAAGCAGAATAGAACCTGTTTAGAGGTGTGCTTTTTGGGTGTGTTTATATACCTAAGCCCACTTGGGCAAGATGGTTGGTGATGTTTGTGATTAATGGATTCCATTAGTCTTTTGATATTCGCACGAGACTACGAACATTAGCTATCTCGTACGTTGCCGATTTGAAAAAACATTGACATTTTTGAAAACTTTATTATACCCTGAGCGTGCACAGCCTGGTGACTTTATGGTGTATTATAACCAATGTACTGACTTGGAGTTTAGCATTATCTATGAACTTCGGCCCACTTGGGCTATAATGTCAAGGATTTGTTTAGTACATTTCAGGTTTATCGATTTTGTTTAAATGTGTTATACGATATCCTGCGCATTACTATAAACAAATGACGAGTTGCTTTATACCCCATATTCATATATAATGTACAGGTTGAATTAATTTTCTTATTGTTTATCGGTATTTTACTGTTACAATATGGCCGCCAATCTGACAAACATTTTCCCTACTTCGGTGTGTTTAGTCCATCTTCTAATTTATGTACTTTAAACATGGAGTAGTGTATTACGAGTTTGAGCGTGAACAAGCCGTAATGGCGAAACGCGTCGTTCTGCACTTGTGATTAAATCTTCTTTTGCATTCGACTTTGGAGTCCGAGTATTTTCTCAGTATAAGGAGAATTTGGGGAGTGAAATATATATATATATATATATATATTTTTTTTTTTTTGCCAAAATGTCGCTCCTTCCAAACGTCAGGGACCCAAGAAAGGTGGCGCAAATGCCGGCGGAGCTAGCCGGCTGAAATTTCCAAATATAAATCACCAGTCAATGCGCTCTCAGAAATGCAGAACTCAGCAATCGAATTAACAAGAGGTGTTTAATACAACGCGTTTCAGCACCCTGCGGAGCCTTGGTCACGTATACAATGTGCAATGCAAAACCGGGTGACTGATAAAGTTGTTGCAAAACATAAACAAAGGACTAGACTGTTGCCGTCGAAAAGTCAGACATATTGGAATGGTAAAATCCAGATCAGTAACAAATTAAACATAAATATTGTCAGCACTCATGACATAATATGCAACAACTGATCAATGCCACAATGTCACAATAGTATATATAGTGTGTACAATTGTAAACTGAAGTATTTAGGACCAATGTAACGCCCAAAAACATGAGGCTAGTGCAAACAAATCAACCGGCTGTATTGGGTCACAGGCATCAAAGGGTTAAAGTTAATCCTGACATTCAATAGCTAACGTTGCGATAGAGCCGTGTCTAGATAATAAATACAAAAAATAAAAAAATCTGGACAAGACAGGGAGAGAAGTTCACCAAACTGCAAACAGTCTCAGATAAGGGTATCGACAAATGTCACCCCGTAAATCTGACAAGGTAAATCTTGCAAACAGAAAAAAGAAGAAGGTAATCGCCCAGTGGCCAAAATCTCCAAGAGTATAGGAGAGTGCAAGTGCATGAAGGTCTACGGACAAGTGCCCAGACTCCTAACACGGCAAAGTAGCCACAATGCAAAACAGTCATTTAGAGTCCAAGTGCAGTGATATACTGTACCCATCAGGCGCCCGGTATCAGTGCTGAAAAGGGGAAAAGGGTAGGTTGCCCGTAAAGCTTGTGTGCCGGTGACTGGGCCCCTTCCTTTCCTCCTAAAAAGAATAATAATAAGAAAAAATTAAAGATTAAAAACATAGAGAACAGATAGTACAAAATACATTACAAATGCAGTGTAACATGTACTCTATCTAACATGCACATTAGCAACAAGAAACGAGCAGAGTTCGAGAGAAAACAGCTGATGGTACAGAATAAGCATGACATAAACTAGTAATTAGAACATGATATGCGGGTCATAAAGTGTTACTCTCTAAGATGTATTGCCAATTCCTCATCCTGGTTGAGCCCCCCAGGATGTTTTGTTTGAAAATTGACAATATACTTAGGGGCAGATTTATGTTGCACTTGCGCCACTTTTGCGCCGCCGTTGCGTCACTTTTGTGACGCAGCAGCGGTGCAAATCCTGCGCCATGGTGCGGGGTATTTACAACGTGACGCATCTGGGAGATGCGTCACGTTGTAAAGCCCTGCGCCACATGTAGACGTTCCAGGGCAGGTGGGGGCGTTCCGGCGCATGAACGCCTCCTAAAAGTGGCTGAGTAAAATCTACAAGATTTCACTCAGTCACTTTTAGGCCCATGCTGCGTCAAAACCCTGCGCCTGCTTGAAGCAGGCGTAAGGATTGACGCAGCATTGTACAGATAGGGCCCCCCAGAACATTGCTGGAGCTGCGTCGCGCTTGCGACGCAACTCCAGCAATGCGCCACTTTTACGGCACAGATGCGTCACGCATCTGTGCCGTTTTTGCCCCATGGTGCGCCGCATTATAAATGCGGCGCATCCATGGTGGCGCAGCTGTGGCGCATAATAACTGGCTGATATGCAGGGATGCGCCAGTTAACATAAATCTGCCCCTTAGATTCCTTCTGTCTCAATTTCAGAGTGCGATTCCCACCCTTGGGACTATGACAAATTTGCTCCAAAATGAAAAATTTGAGAAGGGCGGGATTCGAAAAATGTAGATCTCTAAAATGACGAGCCACAGGATATTTGTCATCTTGGTGTATGATTGCCCGGTAATGTTCAAGAATGCGTTTCTTGGCCATGAGAGTGGTGCTCCCAATGTACCACAGCTTACACGGGCATTCAATAACATAGATGACAAACGTGGAACTGCAGGTTACAAATTGGGTGATTTCCTTATTGATCCCATTGTTGTGGGCACTCTTGCAAAAGATACTGTTTTTGCATGCCTTGCAGTGGCCACAGGGGAAGAAACCTTGAAGACCCTGATCATGTCTACTGGGATAAATGGTGACATCACTCTGTACAAGGAGATCCCTGATATTCTTTCCTTTCCTGTAAGTGATACTAGGTCTAATGGGAATATTGGCACCAATGATGTTGTCGCATTTTAAGATATCCCAATTTTTGGCCAATATATGATGTATCTTGTTGGAATCAGAATTGAATGTCGTAATCAGCCTAGTTTCATTCCCATCTTCCTCATTCATATTGGGAGGTTTGTCTTCGATGGTAGAAGCTCTACTGATGCCATCAGCTCTGTCTTTGGCCCTGCGTAATACCCAGTTGGGGTGTCCTCTGGCCTTGAAACGATCTAGCATGTGGGCACATTCCAGTTGATAGGCTTCTTCAGTGTTGCAGTTTCTTTTTGCCCTCAGAAATTCTCCAAACGGAATGCTCCATTTGAGCATGTCTGAATGACTGCTGAGGGCATGAAGAATACTGTTCCCTGCAGTGGATTTCCTGAACAGAGCAGAGCAGATGAAGTTCTCTTTGATGTCAAGCCTGACATCCAGATATTCGGCCATCGTGCTACTGATGTTGCTGGTGAGAACAATGTTATAGGGGTTACTGTTCAGCTGTTCAATGAATACAGTGGCCTCGGATTCCGTGCCTTTCCATATGATGAACAAGTCATCAATGTAGTGTACCCAGGTGTTCACATGTTCTAGATGACCTTTCATGTCAGGATTTGCAAACAGTTCTTCCTCCCAGCGTCCCATGAAGAGATTCGCGAAACTGGGAGCGAAGCAAGAACCCATCGCAGTACCGATGTTTTCTCTATAGAGGGCGCCATTGAACTAAAAATGTTATTGTTTTGAGACAAAACTCAATCATCTCAAGAATCATGGCAGTATGTTCCCTGAAACGGATGGGTCTATCTTTGAGAAAATGGTTGCATGCTGTCAAGCCCTGTTTGTGATCTATAATCGTATAAAGCGATTGGACATCTAGAGTAATAAACAGACATCCCTGCTCCCAGCTGAATTTTTGCAACTTGTTAAGAAAATCTTTAGTGTCCCTTATGTAACTAGGCAGCTTGACAACATAATCTCTGAGAAAGTGGTCAGCATATTTAGAAATATTTTCAGAAACACTCCCTCTAGAGGACACAATGGGACGCCCAGGAGGGTTAATGGGATCCTTGTGTAATTTGGGCAGCAAATACAAAACAGGTAAGATGGGATGATCATTTTTAAGATAGCACAACTCTTCCCATATGAGGATACCGTTTTCATACCAGTTGGTCAATTTCTCCCAAATAGTGATGATACTATTGTTATAGATCTCAAATGAGATTGGCATGTAAAATTTCTTATCCGAAAGTTGTCTCTGAGCTTCCTGGATGTATTTGTCCCTGTCCAGAATAACAACATTACCGCCCTTGTCAGCAGGACGGATAACAATATTTTTGTCTTCTGCCAGGGATCTTAAAGACTCTCTTTGTTTGAATGTAAGATTGTTAGTCCTGTTCTGATGTCTTTTGTTGTGTCTGAAAGTGCAGACTGCTGACACTATCGTGAAAGGTGTCTATATTGTCATGTGACATCATCGGTAAGAATGTGGATTTAGGTTTAAAGCCTGTAATACAAGGTGAGTCAGTGGGTAACTCTAGACTCCTGATAGATTGAGTAGTGGACATCTCACAATCAGTAGAAAAAAAATCGTGGATTGATGTAGAGTCAGTGATGATATTGCTGTTATTCACTTCAGATTCTTGCCCTAGCTGTATCATGGTAATGAGGGTATCTATGTCTCCAGAGTTGATATTGTCCTGACTATTAGATATGGTCGATCCTACCCTTCTGTTATCACCCAATCTTTTGAGCTTATGCCATTTTTTAAGTTTAAGTTTTCTCGTGAACTTAAAAAGCTCTATTCTGGTCTCTATAAAATCAAAGGATTTAGAGGGGCAGAAAGAAAGACCAAGACATAAAGTTTGTTTTCTGCCTGTCTTGTCCAGATTTTTTGTATTTTTTATCTAGACACGGCTCTATCGCAACGTTAGCTATTGAATGTCATGATTAACTTTACCCTTTGATGCCTGTGACCCAATACAGCCGGTTGATTCGTTTGCACTAGCCTCATGTTTTCTGGGCGTTACATTGGTCCTAAATACTTCAGTTTACAATTATACACACTATATATACTATTGTGACATTGTGGCATCGATCAGTTTTTGCATATTATGTCATGAGTGCTGACAATATTTATGTTTAATTTGTTACTGATCTGGATTTTACCATTCCAATATGTCTGACTTTTCGACGGCAACAGTCTAGTCCTTTGTTTATGTTTTGCAACAACTTTATCAGTCACCCGGTTTTGTATTGCACATTGTATACGTGACCAAGGCTCCGCAGGGAGCTGAAATGCGTCGTATTAAACACCTCTTGTTAATTCGATTGCTGAGTTCTGCATTTCTGAGAGCGCATTGACTGGTGATTTATATTTGGATATATATATATATATATATATATATATATATATATATATATATATATATATATATATATATATATATATATGAGTTCTGCATTTCTGAGAGCGCATTGACTGGTGATTTATATTTGGATATATATATATATATATATATATATATATATATAAATATATATATATATATATATATATATATATATGTGTGTGTGTGTATATATATATATATATATAAATATCGCCAAACAGTTCCATTTTGCTGGGGGCTATGACCCTGCAGGGCGGGCTCTTGAAAACAGGAATGGAAATCCTGTCAATGTGAAACATCACCACCAAACAGAAAAGAGCCCAACTCCGATTAATGGAACAAGCTGACTTTAATTCGTCGTCTGCGCTGCAGCATACATCGCACTCAGGTCCTTACGCGTTTCAGCATGTCTCTGCCTTGATCACAGGTGAGTGCGTTTATAAAATCCATGTGGTCACGTGCCTGTAGTCCGTGTTCAAGACTATATATAAATATATATATATATATATAAAAAATATATATATATATATCTATATATATCTATATATATATATATATGCAACCAGTCCAGTCATCGGCAAAATGACAGGCGTAGACTCCGTGAGTTTTGAAGCAGGAAAGGGTTTATTTCCAAGGAAAAAGCCATGACACATATCGACGGCAAGCCGCCTTTGTCCCAATGACGGGCATCACAATAGGCAACCATTAAATGCCGAGTCACTAAGGCGGTTGCCATGGCAACCTTGCAATCGTAGACATAAACGTGTGAACCAAATAACATTGCGTTTCCATCAAAATAAATAGCAAAGTACTTTACATATAAAGTATGGGCACAGAAACAAAATATAAAAGAAGACAACAATGACTGACAGACATAATGAAAAAATATTCGTGCCCAGACACCTGATCTGGAAAACAGATGTTAGTATGTCAGATCTCTCTTTCTTCTTATTTCATTATATATACATCATAGTGATACTTCTCAAAATAATATCAGTAAATTCGATAAAAATGCAAAGTCAACTTACCCAAGGTAATATAAAGTGGTATACAGTCTTTTACCCGCTAGCGAGGAGAAAGACAATTCTTAAATAATATAGAAGAATGTCATGTGCCACATAATGCAAACAAATGAGAATGCATAAATCGTGCAACAACCTAATACGTCAATGCATAAATCCGTAAATTGGAACTGTATCGAGAGTGGCACCTTGGCAATTGGAGCCCCAGTGGGCAGTTATAGATAGCTCCTACTATACGGTTATAATGCCAAGATATCAAACAAGTGGGCAGTTAGATTAACACAGTGGCATCATAAGAGCTAAGCATTCCAAACTAGTGAAAACAGAGAAGGAACGAAGAGAGAAAAGTAAAAAAGAGAAAAATCGGTGTTATATATTCACAAGTAACTCGGAAATAAAAGAGAAATGAAAAATGTGAGCCTGAAGTAAAAACGGAGAGCTGGGTAGGGAGCAGGACAAGCAGAGTGGACTAAAGGTATACGGACAGAGCTTCATCAGCATTCATACCATGTGGGATTTTCATGTTGAAGAGAATGATGTATTTTGATTCAAGTCTTCGGAGTGCTAGTTGTCTGTTCCCCCCTCTAGGATTTTTAGGAACAGTGTCTATCACAAAATAGGAAAGATCACTAGCATTCCCTCCATGGTGTTGGTTAATATGTCTCGCTACTGGGTAGTTAGGGTCATCATTGCTGATGGCCCTCAGATGTTACAGAATACGAACATGTACAGTGTGGATGGTGCTCCCTATATAGTGTTTCTTACATGTGCATTGCAGCATATACACGGCAAACTCACTCTTGCACGTGAAAGTTCCCCTTATAATAAAGGGAGAGTGTTTCAATGGAGTGTTGATTTCTTTAGTATATTTATGCCATGCCAACAGTCTTTGTATTTTGCACATTTGGTAAAGCCTTTATTTGTTTTAAGCCAATCTGCACCTTTGCTGATACTAGGGGCATTGCGCAAAGCTCTTGGCGCATCGATTTCGCTTGCCTGAAGGAAATGGGAGGTATTATTGGTACTTTTTGTCTGAGGATGGGGTCGCTGCGCAGAATTTGCCAGTGTTTATATAGCATTTTGCGCAAAGTGCTATGGTAGGTGTTAAATCCTGTTATAAGTCTTGGAGTCCCTATATGAGAGGTGTTCTATTTTTATTTTTCTTCTTTTGATGTATCAGGCAAATTACTTCTTTTAGATTTGGGGAAAAATAGTTCTTCCCTTGTGGTATTTTTAGGTTTGGCGTTTCCTTTACCTAAAGTGCTGGCACTGTAACCTCTAGATTTTAGCCTATCAAAAAGTGCATTGGTGGCAATAGTCAAGCTGCTCTCTGTGCTGCAATTGCGCTTCATCCGAAGGCACTCTGCGTAGGGGATACTTTCCTTCAATTTGGTGGGATGGAAGCTGCTGAAGTGTAGGATCGAATTGCCTGATGTGAGCTTTCTGTAAGTTCTGGATTGGATTTTACTGTCTTCAATATATACCTCAAGATCTAGGAATTGAATACTAGAGGTGCTGGTATTACAGGTAAAGGTAAGGTTCAAACAGTTTTCATTTATATCATTGGCAGAGGTAAGAGTTGATTCTTCTGTACCTTGCAACAAAATAAATAGGTCATCTATGTATCTAGCATAGATGACCACATTTTCTGTCATGACGTCCTTGTACAAATTCATGAATACCTGCTCCTCCCACCAGCCCATATGCAGATTCGCATAGCTGGGGGCGAAGCAGGTACCCATGGCTGTGCCAAAAAGTTGTTTATAGAACAGCTTATCAAAAACAAAAATTTTATTTTCTAAACACCATTCAGACATTTCAAGCAACATAGCAGTATGTTTGTACAAATCAATGGGTCTCTTGCCCAATTAATGTTTAAAAGCATTGAGTCCATCTTTATGCCTGATGCTCGTGTATAGCGTGTTGACATCTAATGTCATCAGCACATTGTTATCTTTCCATTGCATGTATCAGATACCCAATGCTCTTCCAACAAGCACAGGAACAGAATGTCGCAAGTTCCCTATGCTTCTCTCCGGTTTCTCTGCATCACGCAATTATTAGCATGTATGCTTACGAAACCCAAGGGGGAAAAGGGGATGGGAAAGAGAAGAGACAGTCGCACCGTGTCTGATTCTTCCTTCAGCTTCAGACGTTCCTTCTTCACGCCTTCTTCTAACGAGCACGGGAATGTATCTTTACTGTAAGGAAATAACATACATTAACTTTTCTATAAAAACTCTAGTACTAACTACTATGTGTCTACTCTCTTGCTCACCTACCCCATCTTGGTGTGACCTTTGCCTCTCTTCTATTGGATGTTCTTGCTGTTCTAGCTTCATGTGCTGTAACTACAATTATTTAATTATGAACTCTTTTTCTATATTTTCACTTTTACTATAATTATATTTCTTTTTCTTTTATAGTGTCCTCATCTATTCTTTGCTACAGCTTGAAGTGATACTGGGGGTCTGGAGTTTGGTAAGTATATTCTTATATATATAAATATAACCTTGCATCACCTTAACTCTGCTATACTTTTTTCTCTTACTAACTATGTACAAATTAATAAAAATGCTCCTTCTAAATACAAGTAATATCTTGCTGAATTGCTGCATTAATGTGTAGACTTCCTATCGTTGCCACTTTTACAACCGTAGCTTATTCTGACTTGTGCTGACTCTAATCTTTTCGGAGAGTTCTACCATATCATGTAGAAGAGACATATCTTCCAAAATGAGATTACCAGTTTGTTCGTTGGTATTAATCATTGTCATTGGATGCGGTGCTGGTTTAGGAATAGTCATAAAGTATGTTTAAATTTACGTACAAAGTGGAAAAAGTCTACACGTGTTTGAACATAATCATAGTTGGTGGATGCACACCACGAAATCCCCAGTATCTTTAATAAAAGATGGGAGTTCATGGACATATTGCTGTAAAAAGAAGTCAATACATTTTGACGTGTTCTCAAATAGACCCCCAGTAGCTGCTATTATGGGTCTTCCGGGTGGATTTGTCGCATTGTTGTGAATCTTAGGTATAAGGTATAACTGTGGTGTCACAGGGTAGTCGGTCTTGAGAAATTCAAATTCCTACTTTGAGATTAGACTTGAGCATCTCCATTCGTATAGGGCCCTATGGAATTTTTCTTTCACGCTGCAAATGGAGGTGGGACTTATTCTGCAGTAGCACTCTGTATCTTACAGCTGCTTGAGTGCTTCAGTGTTGTATTGTTCTTGGGGCCAGAGCACCACATTCCCACCTTTGTCAGACCATCTCACGATATCTTGGCGTTTTTTAATTTTTTGCATGAGATTGTCATATTTTATTCTTTAATTGTTGTTAGATCGTGTAAACCCTCTGCTGGATTTGATTGCTAGTTCTTTAAGATCTTTAATCATGTTTTCTGCAAAGATAGCAAGGCTATCTCTGGGCATATTGGGCAGGAACACCAATTTGGTTTGTATGGTGTTCGATTACTTCCATAAATGTCCAGACCTACAACTGATGCCAACATATTCGGAGTGTTTCCCTGAATGTTTTCTCCAAATTCGAGTTCTACCATATCATGTAGAAGAGACATATCTTCCAAAATGAGATTACCAGTTTGTTCCTTGGTATTGATCATTGTCATTGGATTCGGTGCTGGTTTAGGAATAGTCATAAAGTATTTTTGCAGTTTCAATTTACGTACAAAGTGGAAAAAGTCTCCACGTGTTTGAACATAATCATAGTTGGTGGGTGCACACCATGAAAGGCCCAAAGCCAAAGTCTCTTTTTCTTCATCAGTTAGAGTCGTATTCGTTATATATATATATATTACCTACTGGCGGTCGCCAGTAGGTAGTTATAGTTAGGACCAAGTTTCCATAGGAAGAGCATTTTTTATTTTGCTTATAACTTTGGCGAAACATGAAATTTTCCAAACTAATTCTTTGTTCGTATCAGCTCCTTTGTGGGACGTTTGGGGGTGATTCGTCAAGGGGGCCGAGAAAAAAGGGGGGTCCCAAAACGTGTTTTCTCTATGTTAATTTCCATAGGAAACTTTAGACAGGTTGAACGGGTGAACGGAATTACCCCATATTTGGCAGGGAGAAGGGTCTTGGTCTAGAAAGCACGCTTTTGTTTATTTGGTGTAAATCCGTTCAGTAGTTTTTGAGAAATATCCATATTTACAGATATCAGCAATTGGGAATTCTGCCATCTGATTGGCTGAGGCGTTATGAGCACGAGCTTGCTGCTTATTGGTTGTGAGCGCTGCAAGCGGTTGCAACTAGGAAGTGTTGGTCGTCATTTTATGATTCCGTTGAAGCGAGTAAGGGGAAAAAAGGGTGAAAAGAGTAGGAAAGAGGAGGGTAGGAGCACAGTGAGGTCTGTGGGGTGGTTAGGGTGTGCTACACAGGGAGTGTGAAGCGATGTATTCACCCCTACCGGTGTGAAAGTGCTGTTTTGCCCAGAGTGAGAAGGTGCTGAGGTGAGGTGCCGTACACTCGGGATGAAACCGTGAGCTGATTGCTGTAAACTGATGTGCTCTGGGTGCTGTAGGATTCTGGCCGCTGTAGCATAGCTGTGCAACTGGTGTTAGTATGGGTTTAGAGTATAGCAGTGTGAGCTCTGTGGGGTGGTTAGGGTGTGCTATACAGGGAGTGTGAAGCGAAGTATTCACCCCTAGCGGTGTGAAAGTGCTGTTTTGACCAGAGTGAGATGGTGCTGAGGTGAGGTGTCAGTACACTCGGGGATGAAACCGTGAGCTGATTGCTGTAAACTGATGTGCTCCTGGCGCTGTAGCATACTGGCTGCTGTAGCATAGCTGTGCAAGTGGTGTTAGTATGGGTTTAGACTATAGCGGGAGTGGGAAGCAAACTACTCACCCCTACTGGTCTGAAGACTCGAATGGAGTGTTTTAGCAAGCAGGAATAAAAAAGTAAAAATCGTGAAGAATATAATGCAGAATGTTGCATTGCCACAGAAGACAAATGGTGAAATCAGGTGTGCTTAAGAAAGTGGCTGTGTGGGATAAAGCGATGGAGTCTGCAAGTTATATAAAAAGTGTCTTTATGTAAGTGCCATAAATGGAACCACTGGTGCAAGAGCTAAGGCATCCAGCTGAGGCAAACTCCAACCGCTTCTGCTGTTTTCAAAGCTAAGCTTCTGCATCAGTCAATTCCACATTACATGTTACAGTTCCATGTGACATAAAAAATACCTATTAGACATGAAGGACTGTGTTTTTTGATCTTGATTGCCAGTTCGTGAGCAGAGGCTGAGGATGAGCTAATTTGTGTGAAAGGGCTTCGTGGATAAGAGGCAGGCAGAGAGACGTGTGTACAAAGAATAGATATGGTTTCAAAATGGATGTTGGGTTTAGGCTAATTTAGCAAGTAAATAGCGTATTTGCATAGGCCATACATCATCCATCCCTGGTTAGTGTGAAGAGGTAAGGGCCAATAATGAAAACAGAGTTCAAATGCCTAAGAATACTTCGAAAGTTATTATATGAAAATAGTTCAATTGAAGTGTATTAAAACATTTAATAGGAAAAAGTCTAAAAAGTTGGAAAAAATCAATTCAAGAATAAAGTGAATTTCTTACAAGTCTTGGAGATTGCAGTCCAGAACTTCTTCAGTGGCTTTAGATGCGTAATGTTCCAAGAGGCGATTGTTGCCATCATGTGAGAAAAGTGAAGCGATCCAATTCATATCCTCGAAGGGACAGTAATGTTCCTCGAATGTTGGAGCGGCAATTTGAATTGGCAGGCAATCTGCGATGTTGTCGAAGGTCGCACGTTGCAGGAGATCTTTCGCGGTTGCACAGAAATCTCATTCCGCCAGGATACCTTTTTGCGTTGCATCCGCCATTGCTCCACTGCACGAACAATCAAGTTCATGGTTTTCAAGATACTCCATTACCTGCTGGATATCGGGAGCATTTGCTGGGATGTTGGCAAGGCATAGATCCATTCGCCAGTCGATTGGGCAAGTTTTGAAATAAAAAGATGGTTGCACGCAGATTGTATATGTGTAAATAAATGTCATGCTGTAGCTGGCTCTGATAATAGATAGAAGCAGGCAGCCGAAAAGTTGTTCAGTTTTTTCAAGGTATTGATGTTGCTTCGCGTAGAGGCGTATTCTGTCGGACATGCTTGATACCACAGGAAGCGTAGCCATTTTTAACAAGCTAAAATAGTAGTAGGATGGCCGCAAACAGAGAGAGAATTATGGGCACTGTTGCTGTTATTTCAGAGATGATCGAATGAAAGAAGTCTGGTATTAGACTAAAAACAGTTTGAAAGCCTGTGAGAAGGCCGGAGGAGACAATTTAAAAAAGGTGTGCCAGACCTTAAATGTCAGATGTGTTGAAAATTGCGTAACAATTCACAAAGTGTAATGGGAGGTTCGCAATTAAAAGGGAGTGTATTTTACTTGAAGTTCATGCTATCTGCAGTCAATAAATTACTTTTGGAGAAATGAGAGACAATTCTGTTTGAAACAAAAGCACTTTCAGTTTGCTCCGTTTAATAAAATCTGTTTTCAAAGTAGGTATTGAAGGCCAAATTGAACTTTGGGAGTTACTTTGTGTGGGTGGGAATAGAGATTGCCAGAGGAAGTTATCCGGTTTGAAACAGTAAGGACATATGGTATACCAGCTCACATTGCGTAGCAGTCCATGTTATTAAGAAGCAGAAAACAGCCGTTAGAAAGCTGTGTGAATGTTGGTCTAATTGTGGAAGTTGTTGTGCTTTTAATAAAGCATGCACGATTGCGGGCTGTAAGCTTAGAAGCGTTGTGCAGTTGGACATTCTTGCATAGTAATGAATGATTGCCATTGTGGTCCCACTTTTCACCTGTGAGAAAAATTTTGGCATCCTCTTTAAGACAGCGATATGTAAATGGGAGAAACCACTGCTCGTGAATAAACTCGCTAACTTATATAATCACAAACAACATGACAAACAACATGTACACCTAGCAGACACAACAACACTACGTACTGTGGGAACCGTGGCTAGCCATGTACAGAAACCAAACATAGCACCTCTGCCACACAATGCAGAATGCGGGGAGAGATGGTAGCAAATTATGTGCAAAGGTGGCAAGTGATTCTCGAATATAAAAGTATACAATGCAAAGTGTTGAGGGGATGTGCTGGACAGACTTGAGTATGCAGAGCACTGACATTTACATGTCAACATACACTTATGGTCTATTGAGTAAAATCGACAGTGGACGCAACCATGATAAGACAGTTAGTAGGGAAGATTACGAAAACATAGCATGTACGTGCCCCTCCCCCAAATCTTTAGCATAGTGGGCTGGCTCGGAGTACACAAGGCTAGTGTAGGGGTATGAATAAAAGGCACATTTCTCTGGGGGTGGTTCTCTTTCGGAATAGCGAACATGTCTGTCAGGTCTGTGCAGCTTACACCGCCACACGGCTGACGCCGTGAGTGAAGGTGGCTGCGGGAATAATGCTCTCAGCCTGCTGCTACCCAGAAACCGTCATGGCTGCTGCGATGCACATATGCCCCACAGTTCACCGTACAACACCGTCATATGTGAAAGAGGGCCCACCACGTGCCAGCGGAAGCTTTGGGGCTGAGGTCTGCGAGCTGGGAAGGCTCCTTAGATCAACGCTGGCTACCGCGACATAGGCAGACAGCGACCAGCCTGGGGCCCAGCACCGTGAAGTGCTCTGTATACTACTAACACAGTAGTCAAAGAGGTACCAACAGTGGAACCGTGTCTTGATCCCACAATGGAGGATGTTAGAACTGCATCTGAGAGTGCAGATGAAGGTATTCCTTTCGACCAGCTGTAACCAACTCTAGGTCCCAACAGTGGAACGGTGTCTTGATCCCACAACAGACGATATTAGAACTACATGTGAGAGTGGAGATAAAGGTACTCCCTTCGACCAGGTGTAAGCAACTCTAGGTCCCAACAGTGGAACGGTGTCTTGCTTCCACAATGGACGATGTCCGATATTATCTGCTGCTTGTGAATTTTCACAGAAGTCCCTGCGTTGACGTGCATCAGACTCTCTGCTTCCATAGCTAAGTGCTGCACATGATTATTGTGCTTGGTTGACACCAGTCGGTGGAGTACACAGCGGCGCAGCAGGTCCGAACAGTGGAACGGGGTCTTGATCCCAAAATGGTCGATGTACGATATTACGTGCTGCTTGGTTTTCACAGAACTTCCTCCGTTGAGGTGCATCAGACTCTGTGCTTCCGTAGCTAATTGCTGCACATGATTATTGGCGTTGGGTGACTGCAGTCGGTGGAGTACACCACGGTACAGCAGGTCCGAACAGTGGAACATGGTCTTGATCCCACAATGGATGATGTTAGAACTGTACCTGAGAGTGGAGATGAAGGTACTCCCTGCAACCAGCTGCAAGCAACTCTAGGTCCCAACAGTGGAACGGTGTCTTGATCCCACAATGGACGATGTTAGAACTGTATCTGAGAGTGGAGATGAAGGTAGTCCCTTCGACCAGGTGGAACCAACTCTAGGTCCCAACAGTGGAACGGTGTCTTGATCCCAAAATGGACGATGTCCAATATTACTTGCTGCTTGGTTTTGGAAGAACTCCCTCCGTTGAGGTGCATCAGACTCTGTGCTTCCGTAGCTAACTGCTGCACATGATTATTGGGCTTGGTTGACTGCAGTCGGTGGAGTACACTGTGGTACAGCAGGTCGGAACAGTGAAACGGGGTCTTGATTCTGTGATTGAGGATGTCAGAAGTTAAAGTTTGTGATGATTTCTGTGTACCCACTCCGATCAGGTGCAACCAACTGCATGCTTCCGAATTCAATGGCACGTGGCTGTGAGGCGTTAATGACAACTGCCTCTGGCCTACAGTGCGGTCAGCAGGGCTCACAATTCAGATCGAGTGGTGATTGTTTAATTACAGAATCCAGTAGTCAACTAACTACAATGTCTACTGAAATATACACAATAGCCTTTTAGTATACTTGCTTGAAGAGGGTTTTTAAGATGACTTATAGGTCTAGTACAATGACCAAAACCTTCTTGGTAGTGGTAAAGAACACTGAATAACCGTGTACACAGTGGACAGCAGAGATCGCAATTCGAATTGTTTTGATTTATTTATTGCAGAGGTTTGTGTAATTTATGCTGTTGTATTTTTTTAAGCGAACGTGCGAAAAAGTATTCATGGAAGACTGTGCTCACTACTGCCTTCAATTTACACTGCAGACAGCAGTGTTCACAATTCAGATCGAGTCGCTATTGTAGATGACGCAGTCCTGTAGGCAAAAGACATTGCTCCAGTGCGCTCTATCCGCACCTCGCATATGCATCATCACAGAGTCTGCACGCGGCTTTTGTTGCTTCGCGTACGGCAAACTGGACAGCTCAAGTCAACACCACTTGGCTGTGCGCCCTTGCTGACCGCTCTCTGGCCTACACTGCAGACAGAAGTGTTTACAATTCTGATCGAGTCGCTATTGCAGATTATGTAGTGTTGTATGCAATAGACATTGCTCCAGTGCGCTCTGTCCGACCCACGCATACGCATCATCACAGGGTCCGCACACGGTTTTTGTTGCTTCAGTAACGGCAAACAGGACAGCTCAAGTCAACGCCACGTGGCTGTGGGCCCTTGCTGACCGCTCTCTGGCCTATACTGCAGACAGCAGTGTTTACAATTCAGATCGAGCCGCTATTGCAGATGACGTAGTGTTGTAGGCAAAAGACATTGCTCCTAGTACGGCCCGCCCGCTGCACGCATCATCACTGGCTGTGCACATGCTGAATGCTTTTGATGTGGATATCTAAGTGCACTAGACCTGATGGACCGTTTATGATACAATCTCTTTGTGTATTATTTCAGATCTACTGGCTGTATCTTAGTATACCACAAGTTATGGTTGTTTTACGATAAAATCTATTCTGTATTATTTCACATCTAGTGTCCCTACCTTACTGCAGCACAAACTATTGACCCTTTTATTATTGAATCTCTGTGTGTGATCCAATGATTACTGTTTTAGTTGATGCTGGCAGCAAGCATTCCCTGAGGGCTAGTTTACACTCAGCGCACACGCATCCAGCACAGACGTCACTGGATATGTGACCCTGGTAATAAAAAGGAGTCGAGCGCACTTGCCCGCACCCACTTCCACTATCTATCTGTGTCCGTGTGTTCATTATCTATGCATGATACTGTCCCTGGGCCGTACCACATTAGATTGTGCTGTGGACAGCGTATGCAACCATGTTACCTCTGGCAGTGGGGAAAAGTTCTGTTATGTAGCTTTTAGATGCATGGCTATCGCAGGTGGAAGGCTGCTTTACAGAGCATGAATATTGATAAAAATGATGGTTGCATGTTGTGTGTACTGTCAGATATGTGTACATAGCAAAAGGTTTTCAAAAAAGCTCTGTAAGCAGAAGAGGAGTCTCACATCAAACGCTGTAGAGAGAATGGCGAAAATAGGTGGGGTCCTCCAACTGTTACAATGGGAAATGTTATGAACCAATCAAATGCTTTTCCTCAAGGTCACATGGGAAACGCGCAGGGAGCGCGCAAGGAGGCCGCACCCGACGCAATTTTGCGAAAATATTACCATAATATAAGTTTATTACAGTTAGAAATATATAAATGTTTAAAATACTTTAGATTATCGCTTGTTCTCATATACACTTTAAACTTATTTAGATATAGTTTTGAGACAAAAAAAATGAGGGAATTGTATTCCCGGCACGACACCATAGATCTATGACGTAACACAGGGCCTGGCAGAGTCCACTCGTCGCATACCCTACGTGCAGTGGGTGTGACCCCATACATACATGATGTAAGGCGTGGCTTGGTACTGTGTACCCGTCGCATACCTAAGTAGCAGCTGGCACAACCACATACGTATATGATGTTACGCGAGATGCGGTGCCACAAACCCGTCGGATACGAAATGCGCATCCTTTACAAGTTTGGCAATATAGCGGATAGGATTCGCGTGCTGATGGAGCTTGGTACATTACCGGTACAGGACTTCAGTTTTCTCAACAAAAAAAAAAGATATACATACTTTTTTTTGAAGATATAAAACATTACATATTTTTCAAATTGAAAACACAAAAGGATAATAGAGTTCCAAAATATTACCAAAAAAATATAGGTTTTATAAATATTAAAATATGAAATTAACATTTAAAAAACCTTTGAAATTCACTGAAAAAAATATAGGTTTCAGGGATGTTATGGTTAGTTGGACATTTGACTCATATAAAACCAGAGAAATTCGCCCGTTATAGTTAGTTGAGTTAACTATAACTCGAGTGCCCGCAATGCACTGGTGATGACGTCACATATTACATCACTCATGACATGGTCAGTGACATCACTGATGACATCACTGACGACATCTCAAATGATATCAGTGATGAAATCACTGATGACATCATCCACCTGATAATCAGATGCACATACTGATGGCCTAATATAAACATTGATACATGCACTCTAAAATACAGACTACTATTTTTGAAACTATACACACAACAGTGCCAGATACTACATACCACCCACTATTTCCTAGGTCTACACACACATTTACTCACTTATACATGCAGTTACTCATCAATAATGTACTATAATATGCACTCATACACCTATGCATATAGTCACAGTCCGCCACTCATCCATAGAGTTACTCACACACCTAGTCAGTCATGCAAAGAATCAATCACATACACATTTACTCATGTATACAGTTATACACACCAACTGCATTATTTACACACACACCACATCACTTATTTATGCAGATACTAACACATACTTACTGTCTTATACAAACACAGATACAAGCAGACACTTTTATACACCAACTACTTCAAATAACTTACTGTCACGTATAGTCATTTATATACTCCAACACTCACATATACTGCCTTAAAACATATGTAGTTACTCACACATATACCAGTGAGACATTCATTCGCTCACCAACACACCCATACACACACTAACTCACCCATACAGCCCTTGCCAGATATACTTTTGAATCCATACAACCAGTGAATCACCCACACAGACATGTATGCACAGAGTCACACACACCCCCACCCACCCACACAGACACTCAGGCACTCATACAGATACTCAGACAGCAAATCAATAACCCATATAGACACTCATGTAGCTACTCACCAACCCATGCAGCCGCTTATACACCAACTGAGACAGGAATACAGACTTTCACACAGTTTAGTCACTAACCCATACATTCAGTCAGGCATGTTCAATCACTCAGTTATACAGTCAGGCACTCCCCTACTAAATAATCCATTCAGGGACTTGTAAATTCACTCTTCCTTCAACACACCTTGGCATAGATATATATGAAAAATATTTAAACTTTACAGAAACACACATTCACTGGATGATGTCATCAGTGATGTCATCAGGGATGTCATTTGAGATGCCATCAGTGATGTCACTGACCATGTCATGAGTGATGTAATATGTGACGTCATCACCAGTGCATTGCGGGCTCGTGAGTTATAGTTAGCGCAACTAACTATAACGGGCGAATTTCTCTGGTTTTATACTAGTCAAATGTCCAACTAACTATAACGTCCCTGAAATCTATGGTTTTTTCAGTGAATATATATATATATGCGTGAATATATATATATATATATATATATATATATATATATATATATATATATATATATATATATATATATATATTCTACGATCCAATCCAAATAATACTGAATAGGCGCTGACTCCGTGGGAGATTTCATCAAGAAAATGCTTTATTCACACACCAAAAGCCAAACGCGTTTCGACGGACTTGCCGCCTTGGTCACTGACCCCATGTAAGACGTAATCATTACGTTTAAATACACTCTTGGCTAGTTAACCTATACAGGTTATTCATGAACATAGAAAGAGTCACTGCTGCTTCTGCGAGTGTTAAAGGAAAATAATCGCTTAAATGTTAACTTCCATCATAAAACATAAACATTCTAAATAACGCATCAATGTTATTGAATTGACTCGCTGAAAAAGAAAGGCAATTGAACCCTAGTGGGTAGTGGCTGCATGTGACTCAATGTTGCAATTTAGAACACCTAAAGGAAAAACAAGCTAAAGTTAATCTTGGCTGAACTAAATGTCAAAACCTGTGTTTTAGAAGAGTGGGCAAAACTCAAAAAAGAAGTCTTTGAAATATATAGTGATACTACAGTGCTATGTGTACTGTTATTATTGCAGATGCACACTGAGGGCCTCATCCGCGTTAAGTCCATTCGGAATCTTGCTATCAAGTAACAAGATGTATCTAGATTCGAGTTTGCGCAGAGATAATAATCTGTTCCCTCCCCGAATGTTTTTGGGGACACTATCTATCACAAAATATGTGAGATCTTCACTTCTGCCCCTGTGTATAGTGTTTATGTGGCGTGCCACAGGGTAAGATGGATCGTCACTGTTGATTGCACGAAGGTGCTGCAGAATTCGTATGTGTACCTGGTGGATGGTGCTTCCCACATACAGTTTGTTGCAGGTACACTTGAGAACATAAACTGCAAATTCTGTCTTGCAGGTGAAGTTACTGCGGATTTCAAAAGGAGTGTGTTTGAATGGTAAACTAAGGCTGCGGGTATTAATCCCATATTTGCATGCCTTACATTTGGCACATTTATAAAATCCATTTCTTGCTTTGAGCCATTCTGTTTTGGTATCTAGTCTGGGTGAATTGCAAACTAGCTCCTGACGCATGGATTTCGCTCGTCTAAATGTGATTTGTGGAGGTTTGTCGCATACCTCTCCTATTGTTGGATCACTACGTACCGCTGGCCAATGTTTCATAAGTATTCTGCGTATGTTGTTGTGATAGATGTTGTAGCCAGTGATGAGTCTTGGTGGTGTACTGGTGGGAGGGTCGCGTGGTGAACTGGAAATGGTTGTGTCTCTTTTGAGTAGCTTTGCTCTTTCTACTGTGGCGCATTTATTTTCTGCCTTGTGTAGGATCTCTGGTTTGTATCCTCTGTTGTTTAGTCTATCAAAGAGTTCTTTTTTGGCCTGATTGAAACTGGATAGAGAACTGCAGTTTCGTTTCATCCTCAGACATTCCCCGTAGGGGATGCTTTCAATAAGTTTACTGGGATGGAAACTGCTGGCGTGTAAGATGGAGTTCCCTGAGGTACTCTTTCTATAGGATCTTGTCTCTATGTTGCCATCATGTATATACAGCTCTAAATCTAGAAAGTGGATTATGTCTTTGCTAGCAGTGTAAGTGAATTTTAAATTCAACTCATTTTTGTTGAGATCTTGAGAAAATTTTATGGCACTTTCTTCTGTGCCTTCCCACAATATAAAGATATCATCTATATATCTCGTGTACAGTTTTATGTTCTCTTGAAGTTGTAACGGGTAATTAGCCATGAGTACCTGCTCCTCCCACCAGCCCATATGCAAATTAGCATAGCTGGGGGCGAAGCAAGTACCCATGGCCGTACCTTGAATTTGCTGGTAGTGTAGCCTGTCATACAAAAAAACGTTGTTATGTAGACACCATTTCGCCATGTCTAGTAGCATGGCTGTGTGTTGGTAGAACTCCAATGGCCTTTTGTTTAGAAAAAATTTCATAGCATTGAGACCATCATCGTGCTTAATACTTGTATACAGACTCTGTACATCAAGTGTCAAAAAAACATAATTGTCATTCCATTTGTGATTGTATATTTTTCTCAAAAAGTCCCCAGTATCTCCAATATACGATGGTAAGCTCCGAACGAAGGGTTGAAGAAAGAAATCAATGTATCTACTGGTGTTTTCGAAGAGACCCCCAATAGCTGAAATAATAGGTCTTCCAGGGGGACACAGAGGATTTTTATGAATCTTGGGGATAAGATACAATCGTGGTGTTACAGGATAATCATTTTTGAGGAAATCCATCTCTTCTTTGGATAATAATCCAATTCCCTTCCATTCATACAGGGCTCTGTGAAAACGTTCTTTCACCCCTGTGGAGTGTGTGGAGCTGATATGGCTGTAGCAGTTAGCATCTTGCAGTTGTACCATTGCTTCCTTATGGTACATCTCCGTAGGCCATAGGACAATGTTGCCCCCCTTATCAGACCATCTGACCATTATGTCGTTCCTTGATTTGATTTTTCTGATTAGTGTGTTGTACTCAAAGGATCTGTTGTTATGGTTCATGATAAAGTTCTTGTTGCTATTAAGAGCCAATTCTTTGAGGTCTTTGATGACATTGTCCGAAAATATATCAATGCCATCCCTTGGCATCACTGGTGAAAAAATTGATTTAGGTCTGAAAGGGCTTTGTGACCGTTGGAATATATTGATGTCTGAGCTAATCGCTGCGTCCGCAGGAGATATCTGGCTTGCTTCCTGATCCAATTCTTGTAAATTCTGTAGAAGAGACATATCTGCTACTCGTAGGTTGCTTGCAGTGGCATTTGTGTTGTCTGTTGATGGCAAGGTGGTTGACTTTTTGTTGACGTTGTAGAAGTATTTACACAGTTTGAGTTTCCAAATGTATTGAAAAAAGTCTATTCTAGTCTGTGTATAGTCAAAGTTAGTGACTGTGCAAAAGGAAAGTCCCAATGATAAAATATTTTTCTCTTTATTTGTTAGCTCCATCTGAGATAAGTTGATTACTGTGTTGTCTTCTTCTTCAACAGGGTTTAATTGCGCTTGTTCTTTCTGTGTGACGGTCTGCCCGCCTTTTGTTGCACATTTGCCCCACCTCCTATTTTTCCTGCTCCTTCTTTTTGCTGAGCTGTTGATTTTTGGTCTGGTTTTGACGTTCTGGGTCTCAGGCTCATTATCCTTTCTAAACGTAAAAAACCAAACTCCTGGATAGGTGTAGGTGCGCTGCAGCTCGGTTCTTGTGGTGTTGCCCCTTCTAAGTCTGATTCCAGTTCTGAGCTGAGTTCTGACTCGCTCGGATCGCTGACTCTCGGGATTTGCCCCACAGATGATGATAATTGCTGCCTCCTGATGTTATCAAATTTTTTAGAAAACGTGTAAATACGTCCTTGGAGATAATCGTTTCTATCTCTTTGAAACTTCATCGCTTTCCTTTGTTTTATAATCTGTTCGTGCTTTGAAACTTTGTTTTCTATGTCCGTTAGGTGTTTGGAGACTTCATCTTGGTTAGTTAACTCTTGTAATTGTTTCAAAATTGAATTGATTTTTTCCATGATCTTGGTCCGGTCGCTTGCTGCAAACTTGATTAAAATTTGTAGCATGTTCTTTGAAGATTGAGCGCTGTTTTCCGCCCACATTTGTAACATGGCTGGGTCTGGATTTTCATATGTTGGTGCGATTAGGATTCTCAAGCCCCAAGGAACACGACCGACATCTAAATACCTCTGCAGGGATTTGCATTCCCACCACTTCGACACTTCCAACTTTCGTAATTTCTCTAACTCAAATGCTAATTTCTTGACTTCGCTGACTGTTTGTGTCTCTCTTGTTCCAATACTACTGATAGCTGTTGCCCCGCCTGTGTCTGCGTCACTGAAAATATTCAGGGCTTCTTCTTCGCGCTTCTTTACCCACTCCTCTGCCATGGTCGTGAATTAATGTGTTATTCTTGATGCCCACTGCTCGCAAATCGTTTGCGAACTACCTTTCCCACAAGCCACTGGTTTTGGGATCGCGTCTCGGAAACACCAAACACTCAGACGGGCTTACCTGAGATCCTGGATTGCCCTCCGGTGACCCCCGAGCTCGGCTTGCCTGAAATCGTGAAAGTAATCCGGTTCCGCTGAATTCCCGTATCGTAGGCTCGTCGGGGGCTATTCGACTTCCTTGACTGCAAAGACACACCACTTAGAACGCCGGTGACGAAGAGCTCCTGAACAAGGATGGTCAGCGTAGGAAATTCCGGCCGGTCTCTATAAACTATATATATATATTCACTTAAAAAACCATAGGTTTCACACATGTTATAGTTAGCTGGACATTTCCCTCGTAAAAAACCAATGAAATTCTCCCGTTATAGTTATTGCAGGCAACGATAACTCACGCGACCGCAATCCTCTGCTGATGACGTCAGATATTACATCACTGTATTTAGACACCTATTTACCCATGTCTTCTTCCATTAATCTTTAGCTATACATATATTACAAATATTTATTTTTCAGAAAGACACATATGTAATCAGTGATGTAATATCTGACGTCATCAGCAGAGGATTGCGGTCGCGTGAGGTATAGTTGCCTGCACTAACTATAACGGGGGAATTTCATTGTTTTTTTACGAGGGAAATGTCCAGCTAACTATAACATGTGTGAAACCTATGGTTTTTTAAGTGAATTTGCACGGTTTTTTAAATGCTAAGTTATGTATTTATGAATATTTTTTTTTTTCAGGTTTTTCAGCGTGCGCGCACCGTGCGCGCGCTGTGGGCACTCGGTGCGCTACGCCTATAGATATGTATGTACTTTTAACTGCAATTTTCTCAGGAACTAATGAACAGATTGACTCCAGCTATGCAAAAGGCACATCCCTGACCTGAGGACTACCTCTTTGCCAAATTTAAAGTAATTCTGTTCAGCCGTTTGGGCTGTACCTTGGACTAAACGTCCCTATGGAAAATTGCATGGGAAAAACGCGTTTTGGGACCCCCCTTTTTTCTAAGCCCCCGCTTGACGAATCCCCCCAAGACTTTTAGGGTAGGAGCGGAGCAGAGCGCCCCACCTATTTTGAAAATTTCACGAGGATTCATCAATCGGCGCCAAAGTTATTCCAAATAGAATGTTGCGGATTTCCTATGGAAACACGGTCCTAACTATAACTATCTACTGGCGACCGCCAGTAGATAATATATATATATATATATATATATATATATATATATATATATATATATAATATATATATATATATATATATATATATATATATATATATATATATATATATATGTATATATGCTCCAAATTATTTCTCCACCTGCTAGAAACCACAGGGACACAGCAGGAATACCTGGAAGATTAGGTCATTGACAGCAGGGTCGGCATGACGCATTTCGGCGGATTGCCTTAATCATATGCCATAGTCACCAGTGTTCTGCATCGGTCCGCTTTTGAACTTTAAAATCATGCTCCCGATTGGTGGGAGCCCAGCTGCAAAAATTAGGTGAGATGTCATGGCAGCCCACGTCGGCGGACTGCAGGTCCCAGAAAGCACCATCTTGGCTGTCCGGGAGGCGTCTTCACATGACACATTAAAACTCGTTGTGAATGCTGAAGACGTTTAAAAGCGTGAATAGATGCAGTTAAAAATTGTCCCGGTGCACACTCAGCCACAACAAATTCTTCTCCCCGGCCCGCCATGCGCCATACCGCAACATGAAAGTCCTGTGGTACTGGAGATTCCGTCTGAGTAAGCTGGTCCCTCCATGAAGTCACGGACCGTGTTTCCTCATGGCAGCACACGTTGTCCTCAGTTGCGGGGGCCAAAGCAAATCCAATCCCTTGGAAACACGAAAAAAGGGAGCTGAAAGCTCCTGCACTTGATGCTTTGGCCACTTTACAGGCGGGTCCCTCTAGTGTGCCCGGGGCCAGCACGCACAATATGCTTCAAATGATTTCTCCACCTGCTAGAAACCAGAGGGACACAGCGGGAATACCTCGAAGATTAGTTTATTGACAGCAGGGTCGGCATGACGTGTTTCGGTGGATTGCCTTAATCATATGCCATAGTCACCAGTGTTCTGCATCGGTCCGCTTTTGAACTTTACAATCGTGCTCCCGATTGGTGGGAGCCCAGCTGCGTTAAATTAGGTGAGACGTCGTGGCAGCCCACATCGGCGGACTGCAAGTCCCAGAAAGCACCATCTTGGCTGTCTGGGAGGCGTCTTCACATGACAAATTAAAACTCGTTGTGAGTGCTGAAGACGTTTAAAAGCATGAATACGTGTAGTTAAAAATTGTCCCAGTGCACACTCAGCCACAATAAATTCTTCTCCATGGCTCGCCATATGCCATACCGCAACATGAGAGTCCTGCGGTACTGGAGATTCCGCCTGAGTAAGCAGGTCCCTCCGTGAAGTCACTGACCGCGTTTCCTCATGGCAGCACATGGTGTCCTCAGTTGCGGGGGCCAAAGCAAATCCAGTCCCTTGGAAACACGAAAAAAGGGAGCTGAAAGCTCCTGCCCTTGATGCTTTGGCCACTTTACAGGCGGGTCCCTCTAGCGTGCCCGGTGCCAGCACGCACAATATGCTCCAAATGATTTCTCCACCTGCTAGAAACCAGAGGGACACAGCGGGAATACCTGGAAGATTAGTTCATTGACAGCAGTATCGGCATGATGCTTTTCGGCAGATTGCCCTAATCATATGCCATAGTCACCAGTGTTCTGAATCGGTCCGCTTTTGAACTTTACAATCGTGCTCCCGATTGGTGGGAGCCCAGCTGCGCCAAATTAGGTGAGATGTTATGGCAGCCCACATCGGCGGACTGCAAGTCCCAGAAAGCACCATCTTGGCTGTCTGGGAGGTGTCTTCACATGACACATTAAAACTCGTAGTGAGTGCTGAAGACGTTTACAAGCGTGAATACGTGCAGTTAAAAGTTGTCCTGGTGCACACTCAGCCACAATAAATTCTTCTCCCCGGACCGCCATACGTCATACCGCAACATGAGAGCCCTGCGGTACTGGAGATTCCACTTGAGTGAGTAGGTCCCTCCATGAAGTCACGGACCGCGTTTCCTCACGGCAGCACACGTTGTCTTCAGTTGCGGGGGCCAAAGCAAATCCAATCCCTTGGAAACACGAAAAAGGGGAGCTGAAAACTCCTGCCCTTGACGCTTTGGCCACTTTACAGGCGGGTCCCTCTAGCGTGCCCGGGGCCAGCATGCACAATATGCTCCAAAAGATTTCTCCACCTGCTAGAAACCAGAGGGACACAGCGGGAATACCTGGAAGATTAGTTTATTGACAGCAGGATCAGCATGACGCGTTTCGGTGGATTGCCTTAATCATATGCCATAGTCACCAGTGTTCTGCCTCGGTCCGTTTTTTAACTTTACAATCGTGCTCCCAATTGGTGGGAGCCCAGCTGCGCCTAATTAGGTGAGACGTCGTGGCAGCTCACTTCGGCGGACTGCAAGTCCCAGAAAGCACCATCTTGGCTGTCCAGGAGGCGTCTTCACATGACACATTAAAACTTGTAGTGAGTGCTGAAGACGTTTAAAAGCGGGAATACGTGCAGTTAAAAATTGTCCCCGTGCACACTCAGCCACAATAAATTCTTCTCCCCGGCCCGCCATACGCCATACCGCAACAAGAGAGTCCTGCGGTACTGGAGATTCTGCCTCAGTAAGCAGGTCCCTCCGTATATATATATATATATATTCACTGAAAAAACCAAGGGTTTCACACACGTTATAGTTAGGAATTAGCATTTAAAAAACCTTAGAAATTCAGTGAAAAAACCATAGGTTTCACACATGTTATAGTTAGCTGGACATTTTACTCGTAAAAAACCAATGAAATTGCCCCGTTATAGTTAGTTCAGCTAACTATAACTCGCACGCCCGCAATGCACTGCTGATGACGTCACATATTACATCACTCATGACATGGTCAGTGACATCACTCATGACATCACTGATGACATCTCAAATGACATCACTGATGACACCATCCAGTGAATGTGTGTTTTTCTGAAAATTAAATATGTTTTATATATGTATATCTCAAGGTCGATGGAAGAATAAATGGGTATATTACTGTCTAAATGGATGATTTCTTTTTGAAAAATTGATTGTGTAACTGACTGATTAAGTGTATCATAGTGAATACATAGCTTAGTGATTAATGTTTAAATATATAAATATCTGTATCAGTCTCTCACTTTGTGTTTAAGTGGCTGCATGGGTTGGTGAGTAGCTACATGGGTGTCTATATAGGATATTAGTTGCTTTTTTGAGTATCAGTCTGAGTGTCTGCATGGTTCGCTGGGGGGGTATTACGTAGTGCATAGGTGCATGAATGATTGACTCACTGTTTGTATGTGTTGGTCAGAGCATGTGTGCAGGACTGCATGGGTGGATGAGTGTGTGTATGGGTGTGTTAGTGAGTGAATGACTGTCTCTATAGTGTCTTTATGAGTATCTACATATGTTTTAAACTAGTATATGTGACTATTGGTGTATATAAGTGAGTATATGTGAGAGTGAGAGATTGAAAGAGTTCCTGTATGAATAAGTATGTGTTTCTATAAGTGATTGATTAAAAGACTAAGTATGTGTAAGTTTCCATACAAGTAAGTGTGGTGGTGTGTGTATAACTGTATATGCAAGTAAATGTATGTTTGATTCTTTATTAGCATGAGTGACTATGTGTGTGAGTAACTCTATGGATGAGTGGCATTGTGTAACAGGATGTATAGGTGTATGAGTACATATGATGAGTTATTACATGTATGAGTGACTGTATAGGACTGTTGGTGAATGAGTGGATGTGTATGTGGATCTTAGAATTACTGAAGAGGTTGTTGTAACTGGTATTGGTATGTCCATTGTTTTGAAAAGTTTAGTCTCTATTTTTGAATGTGTGTATCAAAGGTTATATTAGGGTGAGAGGAGGTCTGCCACTCTATCACAAGGATGATGTCATCAGTGATGTCATCAGTGATGTCATTTGAGATGTCATCAGTGATGTCATGAGTGATGTCACTGACCATGTCATGAGTGATGTAATATGTGACGTCATCAGCAGTGCATTGCGGGCGTGCGAGTTATAGTTAGCTGAACTAACTATAACGGGGCAATTTAATTGGTTTTTTACGAGTAAAATGTCCAGCTAACTATAACATGTGTGAAACCTATGGTTTTTTCACTGAATTTCTAAGGTTTTTTAAATGCTAATTCCTAACTATAACGTGTGTGAAACCCTTGGTTTTTTCAGTGAATTTGCAAGGTTTTTTAAATGCTAATTCCTAACTATAACCTGTGTGAAACCTATGGTTTTTTCAGTGAATTTGCAAGGTTTTTTAAATGCTAATCCCTAAATATTTTGTTGTTGAAACCTATGTTTTTTTCTGAGAATTTGTATGGTTTTTTATATGCTAAGTTATGTATTTTTAATGTAAGATATTTTTTTTTATTTAAATAAAATTACTTTATATTCATTTATATATTATCTGTATTTTTTAATAAATTTTTTTTTAAATAATTCAATTTGGATATTTTTTTTTATAATTTTTTAAATTATTTAATGTCCTCTTTTTTTTTTTTTTATTTATAAATTTTTGGGGTGCGCGCTCTGAGCGCGCACCTAGTACTATTTCGTATGTTTTTTATGAATTCCGGCGTACGTTATTTACGTACGCAAATATACTTATTGGTGCGCGCTGGGTGCGCGCACCCAGTACGTATGCGTACGTACGTACGCATGCGTCCTACGCCCTCGACGCGGTTTACTTCCGCATACGCTAAAATTACGCGCAATAACGGTCGCGTATACGCGTGTTAAACGTATGCGCGCTAGGTGCGCGTATATGACGTATGCACCTGCGCGTTTACGCGTTCGTGCATACGTCATCACGGGGTGCGCGCACGGAGCTTGCGCAGTGCGCGCACCTCGGGTTTATACATAATAAAACAACATTTCTTATTGGTTTTCATTACTTTCAGTTTCTAATTGTTTCAATACCACACCCAATCCCCTCATGGCAAGTCATGTGATCAAGAATCATCACTTATGATTGGTTTGAAGTACTTTCTGTTCCAGATTCTTCCCAAACCACACCTACTCCCCTCATTATTAGTTCTGATTCCTTTGGAGAAGGAGCTATTCTGTTGTTGAGAGACAATGGCTGAACAGCAACCTACTTCAGACAGTGAGCAGGACACTCTTGAGAGGCAGAGGAACAGGAAGCAGAAAGACAGCTTTGTATGGCAGTTTTTTACTTTCCCCAAGGATGAGAAAAAGGTAAATGCACCAAAAGTTACATGTGTACTTTGTAAAAAAGTCTTATCTCGTGGGAATCCTAACAAGAAATATTCTTTTAGCATTCACACTATGTTGAGACATGTTTACAAAATGCACCCAGTATCTTATCGTCGAGCTTCTGGAGAAAACCCTCCACCTGCTCAGCCGACGACATCAGCAGCAGCTCAGCCGAGCACATCTTCGGCAGCTCAGGGGAGCACTTCAGCTGCGATGGTGCCTTCACCTGTTTCTACACCTCTTGTTGGTCCACCTTGTTTGGCGAGGTTGTCTACACGGTGCACTGATTGCGGTTCTCTTATTTCTGTGGGGGAGACCAGTCTTGATCTCCTTCAGAGAAAATTTGATGCGCATTCATGCACTAGGCCATAGATGTTTTTTCTTTTTTTGCGTTTTTCTCTTCCTGTTTCCCTCCATTAACTCAAGGGCTCTTTTAAGAGCCACTTATAAACTTAACCAAACAAATTTTTTTTTTGAAAAAATTTTTTGAAATTTTTTTGAGGTGCGCGCACCCTGCGCGCACCCAAGGTTTTTTTTTTTTTTTTTTTTTTTTTTTTGAGAGACTCCCCCTTTTTCCTACTAATGCAACTGTGAAATCACCAGAGCAAAACGCAACAAATCTCTTCCTGTAATTCCTCTTTGCACACAGAGTCATGTTTTCACATTAGTCCCAAAACGAAAAATCTTTGCCAATTAGAATGCACACTTACTGCTCTTTTTTGTTGGCAAGTGAAAATCACTTTTACAGACTGACACATTATGAATCCACTTTTCAGATTTTTTTAAATGCACATGTCCAGACTGCTTTTTCAGACCACAAACCATGTGTATGCTGGGTGACTGCCTACACTCCAGCAAGGGCAACCAGCCTTAGTGATGCTGAATGTATTTGCATTACAGACTGAAACCTCAAAACCCCACAGCACATTATCAGAGCCAGGACCTCTGTTCTCTACACCTCTCTCCACTCAGCAGAACCAGATAATGGCAATCTTTCCCTCTATTTTTCCACACATATACATGTTAATTTCAAATCTCACTGCTTCCCCCTTTTTTTCAAATGTAATCACACATTTCTATTGCTTGAAAACCAACCCTTTTCCAAAAGTACCCTTCCCCCTACTTCACTTCTGCCTAGTTCCCTTCCCCCAACTTGACTTCTGCCTGCTACCATAGCAACAGCTCATGGAACACTGCTGTGTGGAGTTAGGTCAGAAGTTCGCCACACAATGTTTCAATTCCACAGAGCAAGAGTGCTTGACTTTTCAAACCTTACAGCAAATCCATAGTACTGTTCTTTGGTAACACATTTTTCTGAACCAATACAAAACATGCTTCTATTTTTTTACACATACAGCCTAGTTTTTAGTGTAGAATGCTATGAAACAGCCAATCAGTTCTTTTTTTTTTAATAAAAAATATGTATGCCTCCATTTCCAAACTGTCTTTCATTTCTTTTTACCATTCTACTGAATTACACCTCCTGAGTGCATCCAGATCTCCTTTGTAGATGTTCACAGTGTGGATTGTAGGACACAGCTATGTCTTCTGGAGTGAAAAATTTGCAGAGAAAAGAGGTATGGTGAGAGACCTTGCTTTGCCAAATGTAGACATCAAGTGGATTGGTCAGAGAGGGTTAAAGTGGCACCAATTAATGCCTTTGGTGAAAACCTTTCAACATCTCCCACAGCCTAACCTTATTATTGTGCACTGTGGTGGTAATGATCTAGGCACTTTAACTGGGGTAGGTTTGGAAATGCTTATTAAGGACACCTTTGTGCAATTGATGTCGCTTTTTCCACAAACTGCCTTTGTATATTCTAACATATGCCAAAAGCAAAAGTGGAACTGGTCCAACCAATTTTGTCCGCAGATTGACAAAGCAAGGAAGCACGTCAACAAATCTATTTCTGCTTTCCTCAGAGACTATGGTATGGGTTCCATTTACCACAACAACTTGCGTTACGACATGCAAGACATTTATAGAGGAGATGGTGTGCACTTCAATGATGAAGGGAACAGAGTCTTCCTCTTGAACCTCAGACTCTGCGTCGGTACTTACTTGTAGGTACCGAAAAACAAACAATAAACACAAGGGCTCTTTTTAGAGCCACCTTATATCTAAACACTTAAATGCAATTTTTTTTAAATGTCTTTTTTTTTTTTCCGGGTGCGCGCAGGGTGCGCGCACCCGGCGATATTTTTTTACAAAATATTATTCTTTTTTTTTGCCCTACAAGGTCCTACTTTGTCCCCCTTACAATGCCTACTGGGTCTATTTCTACCCACTCTGCCCCCTTTTCAAGTGCTCCCCCTTTGTTTATCACCCCCTCTTTATGCGATAGACAAAATGGCTGCCGCCGCTTCCTGACTTCCACCGATTCGAATGTTTACTAAGATCTAACAACCAATCAGAATTGCGCTCGCGCACGGCAAGGTGCGCGCACCCAGCGCGCACGCTGCGCGCTTACAAATATATATATTGATTCAAAGGCTATTTTCTCAGAATCTACTGAACAGATTTACACCAAACCTACAAAAGGCACTTCCTTGACCTAGGGACTACCTCTCTGCCAAATTTTGAGTAATTCTTTTCAGCCGTTCGGGCTGTAGCTCGTTCTAAAGGTCCTATGGAAAAATGCATGGGAAAACGCGTTTTGGGACCCCCCTTTTATCTCAGCCCCCGCTTGACGGATCCCCCCAAGACTTTCAGGGTAGGAGCGGAGCGTAGCGCCCCACCTATTTTGAGAAATTCGCGAGGATTCGTCGACCGGCGCCAAAGTTATTCAAAATAGAATGTTGAGGTTTTCCTATGGAAACGTGGTCCTAACTATAACTACCTACTGGCGACCGCCAGTAGGTAATATATACATATATATATATACAACAAATAGTCCCCCAAGGAACCAGTTGGAGCACTCAGGGACTGTAATCTCGAATTTATTACTCTGATGACGCGTTTTGGCAGTCAGCCTATTCATGTCAGTTCCTTTGAAAAATGTCAAAAAACACACTATTAGATACCAGTTAATTGATTTCACATGATGAAATTTCATAAACAACAACAGAGGACTCACAGCTCTCTCTTAGAATGGCTTGCTGTTTTTCCGCCACTACAGCGTGTACCTTTCAAAATAGTAGTGCCCACATCTTTCTTTGCACCTTAGTAGGCATTTCAGCTCTCATTTAGTCTGAAGCCACTATATGTATCAACCATACCAGATAGTACATTATTGTCCTCTGGTAAGTGCAACATTTTCAAAGTATAATTTCAAGTATTTCATCCTCTTTTTGCCGCAATTCTTAGCCTCTTGGAATCATATACATATATGTATATATGGTTCTATTGAAAAAACACACATGCGTTACATTCTGGATTTAGATACAAAGCATCCGGGAGGTATGAACACAACGGAGGAGCTATATACATGCCTGTAATGCTGACAAGGGCAATGATTGAAAAGAATAGGAGGTAACAATTGAATAATAAAACATGGACATCATTAAACTTAAAGACATCAGGAACATTAGGGTTTGTAACTGTAGCCGCCAACCAAATCCTACTTTTTAACACGCACGGGTAGCAAGGTTTTAAACACATTTTTTTAGAAGTAAAGGAGGTAGCACAGAACAATTTTATACACTTTTTTTGCACTAGCAAAAGGCACTTTAAGTCGAAAGTTTTACAACAATGAAATTATATCATAAGTACTGTGTATGCATTAGCACTTTTACTAGCAAAAACATTTGATTTTCTTCCTTTCTTAACAAATCGAGGGTATTTACACCTGGACGATCTTGGCAAATTGCAGACTAAAAAGAAAGAAAAATTCTCTGTCTTTTTAATATTAATCAGATTTTATAGGCCTTTTACTTAAATGCAGTACTGTATTGGAGTTTATGGTTTTAAAAACAATGTGATGGAGATTTTAATTAATTACATTAATCTGGTTTTTATACCTATATTGTTTTATATATATGTATTTATGTATATATGTTTTTTCCAACCTGTATTTATTGTCAATTATAACCATGGAAATCTTATTTTGTGTCTATTGTTGAACCTGACGATTTAAATGCACATGTCCCTTTAAAAATAAGAGAAAATGTTTGCAAAAATGGTTTATAAATAGCCCACCTTCTGTGATGTGTGTCATGTGATCAAGACCCTCCCAGGGTCGAAACGCGTCATGGCTGCCATGGTCTTGTGAAGCTGAAATAAAGACTATGCAAATGAGCAACAAATTGCGGTCAGTTCTCTCTTCTTGCAAAGAATCTGGCACGGTGAAGATGGAGTACTGAGAATATATATATATATATATATATATATATATATGTTCATTGAAATAACCAAAGGTTACAGGGATGTTATAGTTATGCTCACATTCACTCGTACAAAGCCATGGAAATTCATTAGTGTATAAGTGTCTGTGGTGAGTAGCTGTGTGGGTGAGTGAGGTGGTGTGTCACTGGCTGTATTGGTGAGTGAGTGGCAGAGTGAGTGGTTCTATGGGTGGGTAAGTGGGTGGGTAGTGATTGTATGGATGAGTGAGTGGCTGTTTGAGTGGGTGTTTGGTTCTGTGAGTTGGTGTGTGAGTGGCTGTATTAGTGAATAAGTGTTTGTGTGAATGGCTGCATGGGTGAGCGAGCGGTTGTATGAGTGCTTTTATGGATATTTGAATGGGTATGTAAGTGGTTGTGTGGGTGTGTGAGTGAGAGTGTGAGTGCTTGCATGGGTGAGTGAGTAACTGTGTTGAGAGGCTGTATGGGTGCGTGAGTGACTTTGTAGTTAATTAAGTGGGTGTGTAAGTAGCTGTGTGGGTGAGTGTGTGGCTATGTGAGTCACTGTCTGGATGAGTGACAGATTGTATGAGTGGTTGTATGAGTGAGTAAAGGGTTGTGTGAGTGGCTGTATGAGTGAGTGGGTGTGTGAGTGCCTCTGTGGAAGAGTGAGTAGGTGTGTGAGTACTGGTATGGGTCTGAGAATGGGTATGTGAGTGGTTGTGTGGAAGTGGGCATATGTGGGGTTGCATGGGGTGTGAGTGGTTTTGTGGATGATATCATCAGTGATGTCATCTGAGATGTCCTGGGTGATGTCACTGACCATGTCATATGAGATGCAATATGCAATGTCATACGCATTGTATTATGGGGCATAAACTATGGTTAAAGTTCAGGTAACTAGAAATGCAGACATTCACTGGTTTTGTATGAGTGAAATCTAAGCCTAACTATAACGTTTTATCTATGAATTGTTAAGGCTTTTTAAATTCTATTTCCTAACTATAACGACCCTGTAACCTTTGGTTTTTTAAGTGAATTTTGAGGGGTTTTCAAATTCTATTTCTGAGCTATAAGATTCCTGTAACCTTTGTTTTTATTAACTGAATTTCTATGTTTGTTTAACTAGTAGTCACATTTGGAGAGTGGTGGAGAAAGGGGGCAGGATCGCTGACCAGCTCTCAGGAACCCTAAAGTAACAGACTTACTTAAGGTAACAGCAGGGCTTCTGGGTCCCCAAGAACTCCCAGCATCCAAGAGAGCTTCATTCCCCAACCACCAGTGCACCAGAAGTAAAGTTTGCAGAGTGGAGGAGAAAGGGGGCACGGCCTTCATAGACCTCTCAGCAATTGCGCTGTGTGGGACTTACTTGAGGTACCAGGAGGGCTTGTTGGCCCCTAAGGACACTCTAGAGCCAAGGGGACTTCACACCCCAAACAGCAGTGCACTAGAAGACATGTTTGCTGAGTGGTGGAGAGAGGAGCATTGCCTCTGAAGTCCTCTCAGCAATTGTGGTCTGTGGGACCTAGTGTAGGTAACAGAAAGGCATTTTGGCCCCAAAGGACCCTCAGCATCTAAGGGTCCTTCATCCCCCAACCAGCAGTGCACCATTTGGTGCATTTGCAGAATGGTGGAGAAAGGGAGTGTGGCTTTGAAGTCCTCTCAGCAATCACAGCCGTGGGACTTAGTGGAGGTAAGAGGGGGGATTGTTGGTACCCAAAAACCCTTAGCATCCAAGGGAAATGTATCCCCCACAACCAGCAGTGGACCAGGAAGTGTGTTTCTAGAGTGCGGTAGAAAGGGGGCGTGGCCCAGAAAGTACTATCAGCAATCACTCTGTGTGGGACTTACTGGAGGTAAGAGGAGGGCATTTTAGCCCCCAAGGACCCTCCTCATCTAGGGGTACTTTATCACCCAACCAGCAGTACATCAGGAGGCATGTTTACAGAGTGGTGGAGAAAGGGGGCATGGCCTTTGGAGACCTCTCAGAAATGTGTGTGGCACTTACTGGAGATAACAGGAGGGGCTGTTGGCCTGGAAGGACCTTCTGGTGCCAAGGGGACTTAATTTCTCAACCAACAGTGTGTCAGGAAGCACGTTTGGAGAGTAGTGGAGAAAGGGGGCATGGCCTCTCAACACGTCTCAGCAATCCAACTATGTGGGACTTTTTTAAGGTATCGAGGAGGCTTGTTGGGCCCCAAGGGAGGACTTCAATACCCAACTAGAAGTGCGCCAGGAGGTGCATTTATAGAGTTAGTGTAGAAAGGGGAAAGGCCTTCAGCAACTTGCTGGCCTTTATTTTGTAATTATTAATTTATTTCATAAGGGCCGATTTTGGCCCTGGGGAACCCATCCCCTGTGCCCTGGCCTCTTCTTTGGGAACCACGGGGGGGATCCAACAAAGCGAAAGTCTGTCCCCAACAGGCAGGAGATTTAAAAATGCTCCCACCGCCCGGGGCCTGGCTTTTTTGGGGGGAAACTTACAGGGAGGATGGGCTGCACAACCCCCCTCCCTGGGGCGATTTTGGCACCGGGACCCCATCTCCTGTGGCCTGGACTCTTCTTTGGGAACCGCGGGGGGGATCCAATAAACACAAAGTCTGCTCCCAGAGGGCAGGAGATTTAAATACGCTTCCGCTGCCTGGAAGCAGAATTTTGATCTGTTTCTCTGCCCCCACTGATGCAGGCAGAGAAACATATCAAAATATCCTGTCCAGAGGGAGCAGTATTACTGGCTGCTCCTTATGGACGGGTACACTGCGGGCTCCCACAGCATGCATGGAGCCAGCTGAGGCCTTGGGGCTCCCTACGGGCCCCAATTAGTATTTGGTGGATTTATTCTCCGGGTGGGCATCAAGGTATCGTCCTTTAAGAAATAAGGATCCAAGGGTATGAGATTCCCGAGGCCACAAAAGCCTTGGGGAGGGTGGTGTGCGGCCTCCTTCCCCTTTAATTTTAGTAGCGGCCCTGGAGGATTGGGTCCACAGAGCCTAACAAGCATCAGGGAGGGGGTAGTGCAGTACCCTACACTTTAATTAAAATAACTGCTATATGGGAAGGGATCCCCAGGCCCTAACAAGGCCAAGGGAGGAGGCTATGTTCCACCCTCCCCTTTATTTTAAGTAGTGGACCTGGGGGCCTCAAAAGACTTGAGGAGCATACCCACTCGCCCCCTTAAAAAATGGACCTAGTGGATTGGTCCACAGGGACTAATAAGGCTTGGGGAGGGGGACCATGTGACCGCCCTTTAAAAAATAAGATCCTGTTGTCAACTGGCCATGCACGGCGGGAGTTTGGCTTTACGTATGGTAATAAAATGTTACTTTATGTTTAAAAAAAAATAGAAATTTGCAGAATATATGATATTTTGATGTGATGAAAAGATCTGTTTTTAGAGATTTGCTGAAAAATCAAAGGTTAAAGTAAAATTATAGTTAGGTGAATATCTCAGTGATTACGTTGAACTTTTGTTCTAAAGAAAACACTGAAATTCACCAGTTATAGTTAGCAGAGCTAACTAGAACGTGCACCCCGCCATTCGCTGCTTATGACCTCATATATGACATCACTCATGGCATGTTCTATGACATAATTTATCACATCACTCAGGGCATCTGAAATGATATCGATTTCTGTTGCATTACTCCAGATTTATAAGGCCACTCAGGGCCATGCAAGGTAGCCTTGACTGGCTTGAAAAATCGCGGTTAAGGGTTGCGTTGCTCTTGCACCCCATTGCATGGTGAAAAAGTGACCCAACCCTATGATAAATATGGCCTTATATCTATTATGGTGTTGATCAAACTATGTTCGATTTTATGCTTACTTTTATATGCATCCACCATGCTTCTCTAGCCAGCACGTGAGATGTAATCTCCATCTAATGTTCCATATAAAGCTGTCCTTTGCGTTACATAGGGACCCCAGGCAAAAATGAAAATAAATTAAAGAAATACAGTGTCAAAGCTTGAATAAATCCAAATTAATATATAATCAATTGGAATGTAACATGGTGGAAATATACACTATTACAATGAAAAGAGGTTAAATAACTTTTAATAAATGTAATTTGAATTGCTGGTTTTAGAATCAAAAAAAGTGTACAACAATGCCTGGGTCTCATTTTGCACCACTCTGCAACTCCTATAGGGCTTATCATCATGAAAGGTAAAGGAAAGGTTTGAGAAAATATATTTTTTTCTTTGACCTTTAATGCTAAGGCGAATACCATAGTCGGTTGCTGCCAGAATCCATGACAAATAATTGGTGACTGCAGACCAGATCTGCTGCGATTAAAACGGACAGAGGGGTTGTATTTGACAAATGTTATAAAACATTAAATAAAGAATACATTACAATCAAATGTCAAAGTGTTCCATGGGACTCGATCAATAGCATTAAAGGATAAAGCGATGGCCTGAAAATGTTAACCTGTCCTTTGAAGTACCTCTAAAACAGGAAAGAGATATGTGCCCTCTAATTTGTGAAATGGGCTAGAACATGTCAATGTTGTACGGTTGATTCAAAATCTAATTTTATCAAGATAAAGATAGTCATACCCGGTAATTCATCCGAGTCTGTCATATCCCATTTGAACAAAGATACTGAAACCTATCCATTATATGCCTGGGTTAACTAAATAAGTACTGTTCTGAATGCTATTTATTTTAACACGAAGACTGTCTAGGGATGTACATCACACAAATATAAAAGAAAACAAAATGCAACTGCTCTCTGGTCATCGTTAAACCATTGCAAATTATCAACAGTTGATAAAAAGAAACACACACTATATGCACCTAAAATTCATCACAATATCATCAAATAAACCAAGTGAGTAACAGTATTGTTCACATTTTTGTGATGGTTTTTATGTTTGATTTGGCAGTATTTATAGCTTTCACTTGGAAAACGTGTATGATTCCCATAGGGATCAGTAATTTCTTCCACGGTCCTCATAAGAAGTTAAGAACCACTGGTGATGAGGGCATTAGTTGATTCCACCCAGTCTGGAAAGGGAAACAACCTTTACCACGTATTCACTTACCACACAGTCTTTACAAAGAAAGTGTCTTTAACCCTGCATGTTTTTACCATGCATATGCCTTTACCATGAATGTCTTTACCACGCATGCCTTTACCACACATGAATGAATACATATACAGGTAAGAATATGTAAGTATGGACAGGTTTAAAAAAAAATAGTAGTGCATTGTAATATTGTAATAATATACAACAATTTAATTTGTTTTATTTATAGGTTCATATATAGATATCACATATATATAACAAATAGCTTGGTAATAATTTTAGAATTACTAAATTAAGTTTCAGGGATAGATGTAAGGGATATAGGGGTAATGGATGGGAAATGTATTAGTACTCAGGTACTATCAGCAATACCTGGGAGTTTAATTTAAACATGTTTAAGTATTGGATTTATAATTCTAAAATATGCTTATGAAAATAATTTTACAAATTAACAAGGTGAGATAGGAGTAATGGATGGGGTAGTGTATAAATACTCAGGTATTTTCTCTAATACCTGAGAATTAACTTTAAAAACATGTAATTATAGAGTTTTCAATACAACAATTATTTTAAAAATAATATAAAAACTACAAAATAAAACTTTAGGAACGTGATATAAGAAATACAGAGGCTTGGGTTGGGGAAGTGTATTAGTATGTATCAAACAGGAGACCTCCTGTGAGAGGGAAAGGGGTACAGGGGGGACAGGGAGCTAGTTGAAAAGGTCCTGAAGCCCGTGCTCCTATCAAGAATCAGGAAATTCAAAAATAGGGCTACTCTTCCTGAGAGGACAGAAAGGAGGGGAGAGGCTTGATCTCTCAGAACGTGGAGAGTTGCTTAGCCACAGTAGTGGAACAGGGCAGTCAGCTGGACTGTTTATGTTGCCCTCACACATCCCCTAGAGGATGTCATGCTTCATCATAGGGTGGTGCTCCTCATTGAGCTGGCACTGCAGTGCCCAACGGGTCCCCCGAGGGGTCGCTTTGGCTGAGATATTTTACGAGGCTGTCGTCTGGTGAGTGCAATGAGGTGGCTTGTGACGTGACGTTGAGTGTGGATTGAAGGATAAAACTGGTAAGGGTGATCCAACACTGTTCCTTTAATGATAGGATTGCCCTTCCAGGGATATAAAACATATGGTAGGTAAGTGCTACCTCTGAGTTTAGAAGGAACAGTTTGAGTGTTGAGATCGAGGAGAGGACCTTTCTACCATCTCGAGAGAGGGACCTAGTTATGGGCTCTCCTTCAACTAGATCCGTCTCTTGAGACGGTAGAAAGGTCCTTTCGTCTTTGAACCAGTCTCTTTAAATTTGGTATTGTAGGCATACAACTGGCAACGGGCATGGGGTTTTGGGCTACCTCCCTCAAAACCGAGCCACAGGGTTCATTTAAGGTGGCTGATAGTAATTTTATGTACAGTATGTTTTCTCTAACTTCAAACTCCATTGCAGAGGTAGAGTGGTTATGCTCTGTGTCACCCAGAGTAACTGCTCTGCCTTTCCAATGGGAGGAAAAATACTAAAAACACATCTAATGAATTCTGGGCGCAGTTAATCTCTCCTTCAAATAAATACAGCCACCAAACTTTAACAGCCTGTTTCCATGTCTCCAGGGAATGTAGCTTGCTTGTTTGGCATTGTTCATGCTTCACTGATATGTTGTAATAACAAGATTAAAAAAATGTGTGAGTGTTATGTACTAAATCTGTGTTTTATATCACAGATGAAATTCTGTCTGCTTAGAAAAATATTTGCATGGTTAATTCATTCACTCTGTTGGAGGTGGGAATGTTTGGAAAACCTGTTCAAAAAGACAGAAAATTAAGAATTTGTTAGGGTTGAATTCTGTGAAAAGAAAATTCTTAATACTGGTAATTTATATTTATTGAAATAAAATGCCTGGAGAGTTGTTTTTTTGTTCCTGTTTGGTTTTAAATTTTCTTAATGGAATTGTAGAAGTTTTTAGGTCTGCTGGCCTACCTTGTTGAAGATTTTGTTTTCATTCATTTTTAGTATGTTTTTTTTAATTACTTACTTATGTGCTCTTGATTTTCATCCAGTGCTGGTCCTTGATTTTGTTGTGTTTGTGTTTTCTGAATGGTAATTCTATCCTGTTTCAAGGTGTGTTGTTTGTTGTTTCATGTTCTAAGGGAAAGAAAAATAGGTAAGTGTAGGTGTGTTACAATACTCATTGTGCTCCCCAGTCACTGCCCAGCTGAGGTAAGTACTTGGCAGAGTTAGAAAAGTAATTTTGCCCTTCATTCGCTGTTTACCACCTGATCTAAAGTAAGTGCTCAGTGGAGTTAGAATAGTAATTTTTCCACCAGTCACTGTCCAGCACCTTCTCTGAGGTAAGTAGTAGTCAGAGAAAGTATAGTTATTTTGTCCCTTAGTAGTCGCCCAGCACCTTTCCAGAGTAGGTCATATGTTTTAGCAAAATACAATTTTGCTTACTTTCTTTAGTAAAAATACAGGCTGAATGTTAACTTTTCATTATAGTACTAGAAGTAAATATTCCCAAACCGTGGAATGGAGATAACCTTGAGAGTATCTGAAAAATGTAAAACCTTTATGTATAGTAATGGTTGCACTTTCTTCTGGTTTCTGTGGAGCATGTGGTCATGTCAGAAGGCAGTGTTTACTGAATAAAATGGTGAACGTTCATTTGTATATGCTTTCAGGGTGTATTCTGTAATTCACACATAAACTGCAATAAGTGAATTAATTTGTGACTGAAAGTATAATATTTTTTCTGTAAAAATTAACACCTTCTTGACCTTCTTCACCATATGTGACAGCCATCTTGGTTGGGGACAAGGGTATTTGCATATGTTGAAATGAATGCAAGACTAATGTTTATGGGCCTGAACATGATGGTGGTTGGTTGAGCGTCTGACCACCATTGGCGAGGGAATGGAACTGTCCGACATGTAATTGGCAGTTCAACCCACTAAATTATGTTGCGACTGCCATATAGGTGGTGAGAAAAATGCTTTTTCTCAATTTGGCTTGTGCTGCTGCCTGGAATCGGACCACAAAGCACCCACAAGGGGAAAAAAGGCATTTTGCAAAAATCCATGCACCATGTGCCAAGCACCATGTGGTGCCTGGCACACGCTGCATGGATGTTTGGAGGGGGCACCTCATGTGCCCCCTGACTCTACAGCAGAGGCTCACGGGGAACAGGAGCCCTGCTAGGGGACCCCAAAGTACCTTTCCATTTGCCTTTACATGGCGGTCGGACCGCCATGTAAAGGCAAAGGGAATGGGAAATCGCAATCCGTGCGGCACCGGCCCCATTGTTGGCATTACAGTCCGACCAACACCCTGACAGGCTCATTGAGCCTGTCAGAGGCATCGGTCAGTCCTCCGACCTCTGCGCTCTGACAAACAGCATATTAGGATGGAGGTCGGACCACTATCCTGGCTGTCGGGAAGACCACCACCGACAGCCTGTTGGAGGCGGTCTGCACAACATCCTAATCATACCCTATATGTTTAAACTGTCAAACTGCTCTATAAATTTTGTCTGTACTATTTTCACTTTTTATTGTAAATGTGAAAAAAATTATTAAAGGGTTGCCGTAGTTTGCGTTGTGTTGCATCGATTTCTATTGATGTTTTAAGATTGTGTGTAGTCTTGTGTTGTTTTGCATTGAGTTGTGTGACAGCATTGTTGTTTGCGTAGGGCTGGGATGTTGTGCGCAGCTTTGCCATATATTGTGTTCCGTTGTGTTGTGTTAAGTTGCGTAAAGATGGCCATGCAAATTTGTTTAATATATAAAAAAGTTTCAAAATTATTGTATCTCACATCATAATAATTTCATTTTATATATATATTATTTTGATATCTCTATTGCAATTTTTTAGGTTTTTTGTACATATTGTTATTAGCATTTTCCTATAGTAGAAAAAAATGTGTAGTATAGGTGTGCGTAGCAGCAGTATGTGTGGTAAAATATTGCATGATAAAGGTACTTATAATGTCTCTCCATGTATGCTTGTGGTAAAGACATGCATGGTAAAGACGTGTGTGACAATAGTATATACGTTTTAAAGACTGTGTGGTACAGGCATGCGTTATAGGAGCAAATACCTCATACAGATTTTTCATCTTTCACAGGCTATACCTTGGAATAAAGTATATATTTGTATATTTATTTATTTATTTTTTATAAAGTTTTATGTAGAGTGAACTTAACCCATGAAGGTATCAGAGCACTTTACAGATAGTCAGAACAAGAAAGAAAACAAGAACTCAATCAGCAACATAATCATGAGAGGTAAAAACAGTGTAGGTTCACAGATTGAGGTATGTAAAATCTCTAGGAGAAGTAGATGGTACAATGAACATGGTCCAACAGTCTAGTAGTAATCATGGGAGTAGATCAAAGGTCACGTGATTGGGAAAGAAAAGGAAAGAAGAAAGCACGCAATAACATAATCAAGCATAGTACAAACTGTAAAAGTTCTCAAACCGAGGAAGGTAATATTTCTAGACCAGATCGACTGGATAATGGGCAAGGTCAGACAGACTAGTTGTAGTCATGGGTGTAGATCTTGATTCAAATTGAATGATCTAGTAAAGGAATTTGTTCATAAGTAGTAATTCAACTTTTTTCTTAAAAAGATGCAGTTCAGGGAATCAGTCTGATTTCGGGTGATAGGGAATTCCAAATTCTAGGAGCCATACCCAAGAAGGCTCTGTTGCAAGATTACTTTTATGGAATTTCTGTGGTTTCAATCAAAAGGTTCTTCTAAAGGATCTGGATCCACCAGATAATTCTAGCTTTTATGTAAGGTACCTAGGTGTGTTGCAATGAAGTGCTTTATGGGTCATGCAAGCAATTTTTAACTGAATCCTTCCTTCAGAAGGGAGACGTTTTAGGGTGGTTGCAGGTTAGCCATTTTTGTGTTTCTAGTAGAGTTCTGTTGAGGGACCTAATGTCTTCAGGGGAGAAGATTTTCAATTACAATTGGGTACCATCAGCAATTAGTAATGAATGTTGACGAAGTTCACGATTTCAGCTAAAGGCTCCATGGAAAGGTTGAAGAGGGAAAGAGAGAAAGAGGACCCTTGTGAGGCCCCTAACATGACCGGTGTGGCATTGGACAAGGACTGGTTAACCTTTATTTTTTGAGTTCCGTTGTGGAGAAATGAGGTGATCCAGTTTAGTACGGGTCCTGAGAGCCCCATTCTCCATTCAAGTAAGTCAAGGAGACTGACATGTTTAACCGCATTGAAGGTGAATGATGAGTCCAGAGGATTAGAAGGCAGGAATATAACTTCTCTATGATAAGCTTAACATCATAACTTTTGTTGGAGCATTTATTTTACCTGATCTAATGATCATGGGCCCGATTCACAGAACTAACTTAAGACAAAATCCTAAAATTACTGCCATTTTGGTATTAACAGAAGGCACTTTCTCATTTTGGTATTCACAGAAGGTACTTACTCATTTCGGTATTCACAGAAGTTAGGAGCCCCCTCTTGCAAATCCAGGTGGTTTTGAGATAGGCAATTTTGATGTCACCACACTACGTTTTGGGCCCTTGCCTGTCGCGGGTACTTGGGCCTCCCACACAAGTGAGGCACCATTTTTACCGGGAGACCCAGGGGAATGCTGGTAGGTGGGAAATTTGAGTGAGCCCGGTGATGCCACAACTTTCCCACACAAAAAAGTGTGAAAAAAAGTGATTTTTTCACCTAAAAGTGAGGTTTGCAGGGGATTCTGGGTAGGGAAACATTGGGGGATCCACGCAAGCCATACCTCCCTGAAAGCCCCCGGGTGTCTAGTTTTCAGAAACGTATGGGTTTGGTAGGTTTCCCTAGATGGCCGCCGAGCACCGGGCCAAAAACCCAGGTGACCCCCCTTGCAAAACCAGGTGGTTTTGAGATAGGCAATTTTGATGTCACCACACTACGTTTTGGGCCCTTGCCTGTCGTGGGTACTTGGGCCTCCCACACAAGTGAGGCACCATTTTTACCGGGAGACCCAGGGGAACGCTGGGAGGTTGGAAATTTGAGTAAGCCCGGTGATGCCACAACTTTCCCACACAAAAATGTGTGAAAAAAGTGATTGTTTCAGCTACAATTGAGGTTTGCAGGGGATTCTGGGTAAGGAAACTTTGAGGGATCCACGCAAGCCATACCTCCCTGGAAGCCCCCGGGTGTCTAGTTTTCAGAAATGTATGGGTTTGGTAGGTTTCCCTAGATGGTCGCCGAGCACGGGCCAAAAAGACAGTTGCCCCTTTGCAAATCCAGATCGTTTTGACATTGTTTGTTTCTACAGCGTGAGAATTTCGGAACAATATTGCATGGAAAATGTGACAGACATTTTGAGGTTTGCAGGACATTGTGGATAAAATAACTTTTTGGAATTCACAAGAGAGACATCACCATGAACTCCCGTGGGTTTACAACAATATCTACAGTTGGTGGGTTATTCTTACATGGAACATACACCTTGGCAGAGAAACTAAAAAGACAAAGATTCCTGCACAGCCATCTATTCCTCAAACGCACACACATACTGGTTGGATTTGGCATGAGGGCGAGTGATGGTTCAGTATATTACATTTTATTAACAAGAGATTTCACAAAAATGAAATGCACTGTCAATAATTAAATGGAGAAAAAACTGAACCAATGACTCACAGCTCGTGAGCTGTAAAGCCACGGCAAGGCACCAACCACTTTACAGGCCATTCACACACCTTTCATACGTGATACACACAAGACCATTCGCACCACCAGGCACAAATATAACACATTACAAAATTCACAAAAGGGACAAGGTACACCCTGCTTCAGAAAGGCAAATATTACTGCACAGCCATCTAATCCTCAAGCACACACACATATTGGTTGGATTTGACACGAGGGTGAGTGATGGTTCAGTATATACAATTGTATTAGCAAGTGATTTCACAAAAATGAAATGCACTGTTAATAATTGAAAGGGGGAGAAACTGAACCATTGACTCACAGCTCGTGAGCTGTAAAGCCACGACAAGGCACCAACCTCTTTACAGGCCATTCATACACCTTTCATACATGTGAGACATACAAAACCATTCACACCGCCAGCCTCGGGCCCATCACATAACAAAACTCACACCAGCACACAGCGCCATTCAAGGGCCCATCACTTTCACACGCCCACATTCCTGACACAGCAACTACACAAGCTGATGGATTGCGTGGAGTGGCACTCAGCTAGCAGTGTGTGTAGTGACCAGCAGCAAGTCACTACTCACACACAGCCAGCCGAGCGCCAGTCCACGCACACCGCTAGCTAAACACCAGTCCACGCACACCGCTAGCCAAGCGCCAGTCCAGGCACACCACCAGTCCAGGCACACCGCCAACCAAGTGCCTTTCCACACACACCACCAACAAATTTAGGCAATTTTAGACAAAAATAAAAACACAAACAAATCGCAAATAGATACAAATCTACAAACACAAAATCAGAAACTAAACACATTGCACTAACGCCAACCTTGAAACAGAATCAAATTTATCAAAGTTTACTTTACCACTCATGAATGCTCCCAAAAAATCTTTTGCGTGTGGTACGCTCTAAAACAAGCAGGGACACACAGCCCAGGTTAAGATGGACAGTCGGGGCAGTACATACAAATCTCCTTCCGCATACCTCTTCGCCAACAGACTCTGCATCTTCTAGTGGGAAAATCTTTTGCCGGTGTGGGAGGGATGAAATAAGGAAAGTGGCGATCTTTCAGTCGAACCACATCCTCCGCCACTCCAAATCTAGGAACACTTGCCTGTTCCACAACAACAAGGCTAGCTATCACAGAGTGCTGAAACTGAAGAAATGTCAACTTTGACGCAGGAGAACACTCCTTGAACACAATAAAAGCATTGAAAATTGCTAATTCGAAGAAATGGATGGCCAACTTCTTATACCAAACATAAGCCTTCCGAATTGCAGAGTAAGGTTCCAACCTCTGATCTACTCTGTCAACACCACCCATGTGCTTATTGTAGTCTAGAATGCACACAGGTTTGCGCACTTCAGCAACCTGACCCCAAACAGCCACAGGTGAAGTACTCTCATCATGGATGGTAGTCAGCATGTACACATCCCTCCTGTCCACAAATTTTACAGCTAGTAGTTCATCACTACGCAAGGAACTGCACTGCCCCCTCTGAAGTATTTTGCAAACAAGCTCTTTCGGATAACCTTTACGGTTAGAGCGGATTGTGCCACATGCAAAAGTGTCCACTTTATACAATTCCTTAAATAATTGCACAGCAGTATAGAAGTTATCAAGGTACAAATGGTGGCCTCTGTTAAACAGTCTTCTAGCAAGATCCCACACAATTTTCTCTGAAACTTCAAAAGTGGACGGACAACATGGGGGGTCAATAGTAGAATCTCTCCCAGTGTACACACGAAAATTAAAAACATATCCTGTCCTACTCTCAGACAACATATACAGCTTAATTCCATAGCGTGCCCTCTTGCTAGGGATGTACTGCCTAAAAACCAAACGGGCCTTGAACAAGACCAAAGACTCATCAATAGATATTTCTTTCCCTGGAGTATAGATCTCAGAAAATCGATCTACAAAGTGATCAAGAACGGGCTGAATCTTAAAAAGACGGTCACAGTCAGGGTGATCTCGTGGCAACGCCATAGAATTATCAACAAAATGCAGCATACGTAGCAAAAGTAAATACCGATTACGAGTCATAACTGCAGGAAATATGGCAGTTGCCAACAAGGGGCTAGTAGACCAATATGAAGCCAAGGTTGGCTTCCTTACCACACCCATCAATAAAGTCAAACCCAAAAACTTCTTAATCTCTTCCAGATATATGGGAGTCCACCGGGTAGCTCTAGACTGGGGCCTAAGTTTGTCGCTGTTGTCCCTCAAAAACTGTTCAGCATACAAATTCGTCTGCTCAACAATCTCACCCAAAAATACATCATCCATAAACAACTGAAAAAACTGTATAGGAAAAAAGTTTTCACAAAGCACTGTACACCCTGCATCACCGCTAAAGGCAGGCAACACCGGCTGCACCATGTTTAGATCAACCCAAAGTCCAGCACTTCCAGTAGGAAGCCTAGCAGCCTCAGACTGCAATCCAGATGTCTCTTGCACCATCGGCACAGCAGTTTCCTCCTCTAAGACAGGCACTTCATCCGCACTGAGAGTTGCTTCATCCACACCAAGAGTACCTTCATCTGCACTGAGAGTATCTTCATCATCCGATGATTCCATCAACTCACTGCCAGAATCTTCCCCTCCCTCCTCTCCCTCAGAGCCACTGTCAGTCTCATAATCATGCTCAGAGGAAGATTCAAGAAGCATACCGACCACCTGTTGAGCAGTCATTCTACGGCTAGCCATATTGCTTACTAATAAAGGAAACTTGTCAAACAAGTCAACAACAACAAACACTTTGTAAAATAAGTAATAAACAAAAAGCACCTTTTTCAAAAACTCATATATACTCCAAAACAATACCACTCACTTGCCAGAGGCAGCTAAACTACTCACCACCACCTAGTCTGTACAGACACAGTATGGATCAACAATATCCCACTAAAAAAGAAAGAGAAAAGCAATTACACATAAGACTATGCAAAACACATCGCAAAGAATATCATGCTCAAGCCACTAACTAAATATGCCGCCATTATGACATCACTTACAAAAAAATTCATTCAGACATTATAAAATTACTCATTTGGAGTAAATACAACAAAAAAAAAATTCTTACCAAAACAATGCAACTACACAGAACTGCAGAACAACCACTGTCGAAAAGCTTTAGACTAGAATAAAAAGGAGAAAAAAACTTTATTGTCACATATGCATATAATGCTCTAGAACATCACGTACTGCACAAAATGTATTACTAGAACCTCCCACTTTCAAGAAGGAAAGATCGATGGCCCAATCCTTTACAAGCAACGCGGCGAGAATCTGGAACTGAGCCTCAGCTCCGGACCAGCCCCTCCCTCTTCCCAGTCCTTCAAAACTGACCTCAAAGTTCTCCTCCTGCAAACACACTTCCAAACTTAATTCACACCCTCTCTATTGTCTGAAGGAAGTCTTTACATTATAGGAAATTCTGTTCTTCATGCCCGTAAAAGTGCCTTCCCAGTGTGTTCCTTTGTTTTGCGTGTCTGCCATTTATTGCACTTTTATACCTATACTTGTACTTTGTACTCTTTTGTAAGTTGCACACATGTCGCTTTTCCTCTTATAACGTATTGTTTGCTACCTCTTGTATTTTGTTTGCTTTTGATACATGCACAATTACCACCATTGCCTCATGTAACATAACGTTTGCTCTTGTTTCCAGAGTGTCTGCCATTTATTGCAGTATTTTACCTCATGTGACATCCATCAGAGAGCTGCGTGAATAATTACCTGGTAATCCCCTCATCACAATGCAAACACCCACCCGAAATAGGTACCCAGTGAGGTAACACCGTTCGCATCGCCCTAACCTGCTCAAGGTTCATGTGACCTCAGTGACAGAGTCACAGCGACTGGATCACTGTTGCTCTAGGGTGTGCTGCTTCGTAGGCCTGCCCGCAAGACTGGAGATGAACTTCAGTATGGATTATGGTGGACAGGCCTTCAAGGTTAACCCACAATTGACACCACTAGGGTACACCTGCTTGTGCTAAGACATCAAGCCTTCTAAGGTCTAGTGGGGCCTTCTACGGTCTAGCATGGGGATGTGCTCCCTCAGTACAGTGGTGTGGTGGACTGGTCATGAAGGCTGAACCCGGTTCCCCAGTTCAACATTCGACAGCTCTGGCCATAGTGCCACATCCCCACTGAACACCATACTTGCCCACTGAGAGAAACTCGCACTGCCTTCAGCTATAACCTAATTGTGCCCGCTATAAACACTTGGATGTGGCTCAATTCAAATTATGCACTTGATAAGAGTAATATGCTGCCTAAAAAATAAATAAAAGCAACCACTCATAGGGAATGCAAAGCATGTGAAATGTAAGCAGACACAACATGGTAACCTTAACAATCTCTCACTCACTATTCAGAAATCAGCGAGTAGTTTTACCTGAAAAGTTATGGACATGACTAGAGGGCCCTGAAGGGAACCGTATCAATGTCCATTGCTTATATCCTTACAAAAAAGTAAGCAGTATGGTATAAAAAGACCACATCCATAAACAGAGCCATGGTACACATTGTGTTTTCCAATCCACCCATCAACCACCTGGGAACAACAATGCTGTTCAAAGAAAGACGAGAAACGAAAGTAGCGCTTCACTGGCAAACTCTGTAACGTGATGCTGATGTATTTGGATGCAAATAAAAACAATCTGGCCACTTTTCAACCCCCCAGTCTTGCTTTATTTAGTTATGTATTTATTTACCTTCTATTTCTCTTCTTCCTGCTGCACTTTGGGATTTATATAAGGTGCACAGTCAAAGAGTGCACACGAATGTGTAATGTAAATACGGTGCTATGTAAAGCGCTCCAATACCTTCGGGTCGAGTTCGCGCTATATAAATATGCAGCCAAAAATACATTCACAGCTATTGCATTCCGAGTCCCCAGCTCGTCATGGGCACAGAAAGGGCTAATGCAGACCCAATCTCCGGGCCGTATGGTATGACCAGGATCCGTTGAAGCCTGAGGCAAAGTATCTTGTACCTGTTGGTGAAGGACACGTAACTTAGTGGTGAGATCATGTAAATAGTCAATTAGCAATGGATGCTCTATCTCGGAGTATTTCTTTGGCCTTGGGACACCCCAAACATTTGCAGGGCGTCCAAACACAACCTCATAAGGACTAAGCCCCATACGGCAATATGTGGTTGTTCAGGTGGATAAGAGAGCCGAGGGCAAGGCATCAGGCCAAGCAAGACCCGTGCTGGCTTGTATTTTCGCGAGTTTAAGCTTAAGAGTGCCATTATAGCATTACACCAAACCTGCTGACTGAGGATGGTTTGCTGCGTGGAACTTTTGTTTAATGCCAAGGCCTGTACATACTTTCTGCATGATCTGACCCACAAATTCACTTCCGTTGTCACTCCAAATAATTCTGGGTAACCCAATTCTCGGCAGAAACTCCTTCAAAAGGACTTTTGTCGTGGATAGAGCAGTATTATCTTTCAGGGGAAAGGCCTCTATTCATCGGGAGAAGGCACATACCACAACAAGAACATACTTCAGATTGTTACATCGTTCCATGTGAATGTAATTTATTTGCAAAACCTCAAAAGGGTACGTTGGGGGAGCAAAATGGCTTGCCGGTGTTGGTGTTCCCTTCCCCGGGTTATGCATCAAGCATATAATACAATGCTTAACCAGATTGTCTGCACATATAGGGATCCCCACATTCTGCCATACCGGAGCCAGAAGTTTGCATATACCTTTAGCGCTAATGTGGGCTGGACCATGTGCCATGGTAACTACTGGGAGTACATAAGCATCTGGTAACAACCAGCGTTGATGTTCCGACAAGTCTGTCCAGCACCCTGTCACATCCAACCTTCCTATACTCTCTTTCCACATACTCAATTCTTTCTCTGTTGCCTCTGCCTGGATCATTTTCACACTGTCCACAGTATTCTCACACATCCCTCCTTGTGCAACCCATCTAGCAGAGCCCGCAACATACATGCGGCTTGTAGTGTCTCTAGCTGTCTCTTTCACTATCTGGTCTGCGAAAGCATTTCCTTGACCTACATCATCAGTGATCTTCTTATGTGCACTACACTTCACAATTGCTATCTGAGTGGGCAAGGTCAGTGATTCAAGAAGGTCATTTACCAATTGGCCATGCTGTATGTTAGTGCCATGGGATGTGAGAAACCCTCTTTCCTTCCACAGGCGGCCAAAACTATGGGCCACTCCAAACGCATACTGACTATCAGTATACACATTCACCCTTTTTCCTTCAGCCAACACACAAGCTCTAGTCAGTGCTATCAATTCAGCTGCCTGGGCTGAATTATGTATAATACGCGCTGTTTCCACAACAGTGTACAAGGTAGTGACTGCATAGGCTGAGGTCGTTTCACCATTGGGAAGCTTAAAACAAGAACCGTCCACCCATAGGATCCCATCCGGGTCCGAGAGTGGAGTATCCTTTAAATCAACTCTGCCTCTTGTCTCTTCCTCCGTGTGGAGGAAGCAATCATGCTGCTCCTGAGTACCATTTTCTACTGGAATTGGCAGCAATGTTGCCGGGTTCAGGGCATTACATCGCTTAATGTGTATGTGGCTAGCCAAGAGCGTCAATTCGTACCCTGAAAGGCGTGCACTCGTGAGGTGTTGAGTCTTTGTTCTATTTAGGAGGGTGTCTACTGCATGCGGCACCATGACAATGAGGGTATTATCTAATACCAATCCAGCAGACTGGCGAATGGAAACTGCCGCTGCTGCTGTAGCCCTCAAACAGCTAGGTAATGCCTTGGCCACTGGATCTAACGTGGCCGAAAAATAGGCACAAGGACATTGCTTGTCCCCAAATCGTTGCGTTAAAACTGATAATGCGCAACCTTCTTTCTCATGAACATAGAGTGTGAAAGACTTACTGTAATCAGGAGTTCCTAACACAGGAGCAGAGCACAAGGCAGTACGTAAATCAGTGAAACTTTTCTGACATTCCGCAGTCCATGGGAGAGGGTGCGGTGTATCTTTAAGAGTAAGTGCCAACAAGGGTTTCGCCAGAAGGGAAAAATTGGGGATCCATTGTCTACAATAAGAGGTAATACCTAAAAAGGCACGCACCTCTTTTTTGCCTAGGTAGGTAACCTCTTGGCAGCAATATTGCAATTTTGATGGTGAAACCTTGTGGTGGTGGTCAGATAAGTGGCGTAACAGTGAAATGGTAGCCTCTTTACAAGTGTCCTCAGAATCTGCTGCAACCAACAGATCATCCATATATTGAATGAGAGTGGCCCCTGGTGGTAAAGACATAGTATCGAGCTGTGATTTTAATGCTTGACTATAAATGGAGGGGCTCTCGCAACAACCTTGAGGAGCCCGCTTGAACCGGAAGCTTCGGCCTGCTAAGGAGAAGCCAAAAATATCCCTACTTTCCTCAGCAATGGGAATGCTGAAGAAAGCATTTTTGAGGTCAATGACAGAAAACCAGGAAGCTGAGGTGGGTATCATTTTGTCAACAGGGCATTAATATCCGGGACAACAGGGAATTGAGGTACTACAATCTTGTTGACCTCTCTGAGACCAATCACAAAACGATAGACAGGTGGCTGAGAGGGGTCGGTTCGTTTAAAAACAGGCAGAACAGGGCTATTGCATACATTTCCCCTGGTCTCTTCAACCACACCATTTTGTACCAAATCATGAACTATAGTCAAAAGAGCTTTTTCGCCGTCACTGGAAATTTTATACTGTGGAATGCGAGGAAATTTAATATTAGGCTTGAGGGTTACAATGTAGGGCGGGATCCGCAGGAGGCCCACATCATTGGGGCCGGTGGCCCAGAGGGTGGAGGGAAGAGATTGTAATTCAGGAGGAAGCTGGTCTTTAGACATGTACATCGGTGAGGTCAATTTCTTACCTAAGGTAAGACGTACACCAGAAGGGGAACAGTGTAATGTCGCATACAATCTCTTCAATAAATCCAAGCCCAACAAATTTTCACCACAACCAGTTGTTAAAAGGAGTGGGGCCTCCAATTTGCAAGGACCAATTGAAATGGGCAAAGGGCATGAAACTGGGTTTTGAACTGGGGCGCCAGAAAAACCTACAGAAACATTCGTACAGCCAGACAAAGGTGCCCCAGGGAGTTTAGAGTGAATCATAGAGCTCTTTGTCGCACCAGTGTCTAATAGGAATGTGTTAGACCTGACATCCTTGGCGTGGGTTTTTCCCCTATCTTTTGCCTCTGCTACCTGGATTTTTGATGCTGTGATGGATTTCGTTTTTGCTGGTTTAGATGCTTTGGACACTCTGCCACTGCTAATCAGTGCCAGAGTGTAAGTGCTCCCTGTGTAAAATGTCATTTTGATTTGATATACCTGATTGGCATATCTGTATCACCACGAAGTCCCTAGTAAAGTGCACTGTGTGTGCCAGGGCTGGTGATGACAGATGCTACTAGTGGGTCTGCAGCGCTGATTGCGCCACCCACCTGTGTAGCCCTAAAATGGTGTCTCAGGCCTGCCACCGCAGGCCTGCCTGCAGTCCCCGGACTGCTATGTCCTCCTGGCCAGTGTCCACACTGACCGGGCCTAACCCTTCCCTTTTTATACACGTCAGTCATCCCTATGGAAGGCCCAAGGTACCCCCCTGGGCAGGGTGCAGTGTATGTAAAAGGTAGAGCATGTACTAGTGCAGGTAACATGTTCTGGTAGTGAACAACGGCCATTTTGTGTGTTCACTGCTGCAAGGTTATCTTGCTCCATAGGCTAACATGGGGGAGGCTGGTGCCAATGGCTATCCGCCTATCTTCTCATCGGAACAAGATAAGACATGAGTGTTTGACATCCCTGAGCTCAGCATTTAATCACACATCTTTTAGGAGAGGTTGTTTTTAAATCCTGAGTTGGAGAATAGTACTTTTTAGAGAGTAGCTGTTCTCTTGTCTGACCCTTCTGTGTGCCTGGGCGTGCTTGTGGATTGACTGTCTGGCTTGAGAGTGACAGGGGCTGGGGATCCCCCAGGAGGTTGGCTGAGTCAGCCCTCTGCTGAATGGCGACATTTGCAAGGAGAGTGGAGGGAGGAGATAGCACCTGGGAGTGAATAGGTTTGTGCCTGCCTGCCACGCTGCTGGCTCCACCTCCTGCTGGGCGGCTGACGACTCTGCCCCTCACTCTGAAAAGAATGTAGAAGCCAGGAAAACAAAGTGCTCCAGCAACACCCAGAACTGGATCAGACCGGGCTCAGGACCCACTTGCACAAAGACTTCAAAGACTTTTAGGGGTATAAGTACAAGACCCCTGACAACAGATTTTTAGATTCTACCATCAAGAGGAACCTCTGCTGAAAGACGGACCGCTGAAGAACTAAAGGAAGATTGCCTTGCTGTGTGCTCTAAGGGCTGACCTGTTCTGCTGTACAACTGAAGCTGAGGAGGAGAAGGGGTCTTGCTGTGTGCTGACTCTACCCACTTGACCAAACAAGACTTTGCTGTGTGCTGTGTCTTAAACCGAATCTCCAAGGGCCTGAGAAGAGCTGGCCTCCTGTTTCGCAACCCAGGGATAGAAAGGTTGCCAAGAACTCAAGACTCTGCTGTGTCCCCCCTGCGCTGCTGTGTGCTGCAGGGACCGTGGACTGTTCTACCAAGCGTCTCAACATCTGCCGGTGAAGTGGGCGGGCTGCTCTCTGCCTCGTTGGAGTACCGCGCTGATCCGGGCCTGACACCGGTTGCCGCATCAAGAAAACCAACGTGCTCATCGGCACGTGCCTTGCCGCGACCCGGAGGCCTGAGGCAGACCAAGAGTCGTACTTCCCTGCTCTACGAAGCCGAGCTGTGAGTGGCTGACTCCGGTGACGTCGACATCGTCACTGAGGGCTCGTCGAGGGAATTGTGGAAACCTTGCACCGAACAGCCAGAGGAGCGCTTTGTACAACGATCGCAGTGACACCGACAGAGCAATGTAGCTGCCTAAACAACAAGAGCCTACGAACTGATTCATTCTCAGTGAGTATCGAATCACACAAGAGACTAGAGACTATCGTCTTACGATCCCGACCAACCAAGAAAGCGAATGGTGTAAACCTGTGATGCTTGATTTCAACTGCGGAAACTAGATAAAGATATATTATTTTTGATAAAACTCACCTGTGTGGTCTAAGTTTGTGGTGTGCGGAGGGGGGATCATTGTGGTGTCTACGTGCAAATACCTTACACATTGCCTTGGGGATAAGCCTGTCTGCTCGAGCCAAGCTACCTAGAGGGTGAGCAGGGGTTATGTACCGTGTGTGTCCTTGTACCCTGACTAGAAGCAAGGGTCTCTATTTGGTCTAAGGTGTATACCTCTGCCAACTAGAGACCCCCAGATCTAACATTGGTGGCAGCGGTGGGATTAGAACCAGTATTTGCACTTGACCTGCAGTGATTCTTCGTACATCACTAATCTAGTAAGCAGTTGCTTTGCACAAAGTTTTTGCGGAGACTATTCTTGGAGGATCGACGAAGCATCATGTCTCTGAATGGAGTAGGTGAGGAGTCGGAATTGCAATTCGAAGTGAAGGAGCAACTAAAGCAATTCTGCAAGCAGCTTGGATGCCCAGTGAAGGGCAGCGCCAACAAGACGGAGCTACAGAAAGCTCTAAGGGCCTGGTGGGAGGCCAAGAATGGCGCAACCGAGGAAACTACTGAAGGGGATGGCACACCGGAGCACGGATTTGGATCCGATGATCTGCCAGTGAATAGGCCAGCGTCTAGGGCTGGCAGCACCCATTCCAGTAGGAGCCTTTCTCCAGAGGAGCTGGAGGAAAATCAGAGGATTAGGGCCCATGAGATTGAACTTTTTAAGCTCAAAGCTCAAGCGGAAGAAAGGAAACTGCGTCTTGACAGTGAGAAAGAGGCGGAGGAGAGGAGGAATGCTCTAGCTTTGGAAGAGAAAAAACTCCAGTTGGCTCATGAGTTGAGCATGAGGGAGCTGGACATTAAAGCCAAACAAGTGGAGTCCAGTCCGAATGGTGGCAGCGCACAACCAGTACAGGCGGGTAAAGTATACATACCGAAAGATTTGGTACAGAATTATCAGAGGGGTGAGGATATCTATGCATGGTTTAGATCCTATGAGCTTGCCTTGAAGATGAATGAAGTGCCTGAGAAGAGTTGGGGAGCATGGTTGTGGAAGCATTTTGAGGCCTCTGGGAGGGATGTCTTGGCACCCTTAGAAGCAGCAGGGACCTTAACCTACCCCACGATGAAGGAGGCCTTATGCCTCAGGTATGGACTTACACCAGAACAGTACCGCCAGAAGTTCAGGAACTTCAAGAAACTTGATTCGAGTACTTGGGTGGAGTGTGTGAGTATGTACACGCGTGCACTGGAAGGTTGGATAAAGGGCAGCAAAGTTACTGATTATGTGGGGTTGTGTCACTTGATTAGTTGGGAGCACTTGAGTAGTCTATGTGTTCCAGAGCTGCGCCAGCATCTTTTAGACAGCAAGTTAACTGATCCCAGTGAGCTTGCTAAAGAGGCAGACCGCTGGACTAGCACCAGGGTCAACAAAGGGGTGGTAAGTATGCCAGCCAAGGGTGGTCAGGGTCCCCAGCAGAAAGGTGGGGAGGACAAGGGTAACAGTAAGGAGTTCTCTAAAGGGCCCCAAAACAGTTCCCAGGAGAAGGAGTCCCAAGCCCCCAAGCCTAAGAGGTCCTGGCCCCCTAAGGGCAACAGACCACCGCCTACTTGCTATGCTTGTAGGGAAGTGGGCCACATAGCCCCTAACTGTCCCAAGAAACCCCCAGCACCAGCTGCTGCTCCCGTCCCAGGGTTAGCTAGTGTAGCTTTGGGAGGGGATTTGATTTCCAGTGGGGAGGAGGGATTAGCTATGATGACCCTCGTCTCTTTAGGAGACCAAGAGATGGTCCAGGATACCTTGATACCCGCTAACACTAAGAAATACGGGCAAAAGGTGACTATCAATGGGAGGGAGTTAGAGGCTCTGAGAGACACCGGGGCTAGTGTGACATCTGTCAGGTGTCAGTGCGTGTCTGAAGAGCAAGTCATTCCCAATGTGCTCCGCCCAGTAGTGGCAGCTGACACTTCAGTGCGCCTCTGCAAGATGGCGCGTGTTCCCTTTACATGGGGGGGAGTCTCTGGTACCTTGGAAGTCTGCGTCAGTGATCTCTTGCCAGTAGGTTGTCTGTTGGGTAACGACCTGGAGAGTTCTCCATGGAAGGACGTAGAGCACAGAACTCACTTGGAGATGTTAGGACTGCCAGCATGGATCTGGGTATCCACACGTGCCATGACAGCCAGTAAGGGTGGATTAGTAGAACCGGAGCCTGGAACAATTGCCCAGGGACCTGTCAAGAGAGGAAGGGGCAGAGGGCGCGGGAAACCGGCCCCCACTGTTCCCACGGTCCAGGAGGAAGCTGAACCTGAGGGGGATGCCCTGGAACCTACAGGGGAACAGGTGGCCGAACTGGGGGAATTGCCTGAGCTGACCCATTGGCAGCAAGAGGGTGGTCCCTCCAGGGAGGAATTCTGCCAGGCTCAGAAGGAGTGCCCTTCTCTCATTGGTGTGCGGCAGCAGGCTGCAGACCAGGCAGCAGGCCTAGGGTCCAGGGAACATTTGATTTACTGGGAAGATGACTTACTTTATAGTGAGCCTAAGTTTGCTGAGCCCGGTGCAGCCCGTGTGCTGGTGGTACCCGAGCGCTTCAGGAACTTCTTACTGGGTCTGGCTCATGACGTGCCTCTCGCAGGACATCTGGGGCAAGACAAGACCTATCACAGGCTTGTCACCCACTTCTACTGGCCCCAGATGAAGAAGCACGTCGGTACCTTTTGTAAGTCTTGCCAAACCTGTCAAGCCAGTGGTAAGAGCGGAGGGAAGTGCGTGGCGCCCCTCCAGCCGTTTCCTGTAGTGAGCACCCCTTTCGAGCGGGTGGGCATTGATATCGTAGGGCCCCTGGATCCCCAGACCACCTTAGGCAACAGGTTTCTCCTGGTCTTGGTGGATCACTCCACTCGGTACCCGGAAGCAGTCCCTCTCAGGACAATCACAGCACCCGTGGTGGGCCGTGCATTGATGGGGATCTTTTCCCGTGTGGGGTTCCCCCGAGAGGTGGTCTCCGACCGGGGTACCAACTTCATCTCTAGGTATATGAAGTCTTTGTGGGAGGAGTGTGGGGTAACTTATAAGTTCACCACTCCTTACCACCCGAAAGGAAATGGGTTGGTTGAAAGGTTCAACCGCACCCTGAAAGGTATGATTATGGGCCTAGTGGAGCCCATGAGACGGAAGTGGGACGTCTTGTTACCATGCCTGTTGTTTGCCTACAGGGAGGTGCCTCAGAAGTCCTTAGGGTTCAGCCCCTTTGAACTGCTGTATGGCCACCCTGTTAGAGGACCTCTCACACTGGTGAAGGAGGGGTGGGAGAAATCCCGTGGGAAAACCCCCCAGGATGTGTTCAGCTATGTGCTGGCCATCCGCAACCAAACGCAGCGCTTCAGGAAGCTCGCTCAGGAGAACCTAGAAGCCAGCCAGGAAGAGATGAAAAAATGGTACGACCAGAATACCACTCTGGTAGAATTTCATCCTGGGCAGAAGGTGTGGGTAATGGCGCCGGTGGAGCCTTGTGCGCTCCGTGACAAGTGGACCGGGCCATATGAGGTGGTAGAGCGCAAGAGTGAGGTGACCTACCTGATCAACATGAAGACTCCTAGGCAGCCCCTTAGAGTCTTGCATGTGAACCGCCTCAAACCCCACTTCGAGAGGTCTGAAGTGACGATGCTCATGGCTACAGATGACGGTGGGGAGGAGGATAGTGATCCTCTCCCTGACCTCCTGGCAACCAAGGAGCAAGACGGGTCAGTGGATGGTGTGGTCCTCTCGCCCACCCTGACCCCAGAGCAGCAGAGAGACTGTCGCCAGGTGTTGGGTCAGTTTGCCTCCCTGTTCTCCCTGACACCAGGTGTCACCAATTGGTGCGTCCATGATGTGGACACTGGAGATAGCCTGCCTGTGAAACAGAAGTTTTACAGAGTAGCTGACAAGGTCAGGGCAAGCATCAAGGAAGAAGTTTCCAAGATGTTGGCGTTAGGGGTAATTGAGCCCTCTAGCAGTCCCTGGGCTAGCCCAGTGGTCCTCGTTCCCAAGAAATCTGCTACACCCGGTGGCCCGTCGGAACTTCGGTTTTGCGTGAACTACCGTGGGCTCAATGCGGTCACCAAGACTGACGCGCACCCCATCCCCAGAGCTGATGAGCTCGTGGATCGGTTGGGAGCTGCCAGGTACCTCAGCACCTTCGATTTGACTTCGGGGTACTGGCAGATTGCCTTAACTGAAGGGGCAAAGGAGAGGTCGGCATTTTCAACACCAGAGGGGCACTTCCAGTTTCGCGTCATGCCCTTTGGATTGAAAAATGCCCCTGCCACCTTCCAGAGACTGGTCAACCGGGTACTGACCGGGCTGGAGCAATTCAGCACCGCGTACCTGGATGACATTGCTGTGTTCAGCTCCACTTGGGAGGAACACTTGCAACACCTCTGTGAAGTGTTGAGGGCGCTGCAGAAGGCAGGCCTCACTATCAAGGCCAGTAAGTGCCAGATAGGGCAGGGATCGGTGGTGTATTTAGGACACCAGGTGGGGAGCGGCCAGGTGGCGCCCCTACAGGCGAAGATTGATACCATTCTGGCTTGGGAACCCCCCAAGACGCAGACAGAGGTGAGAGCCTTCCTAGGACTCACCGGGTATTACAGACGGTTCATCAAGGGATACGGCACCATTGTTGCCCCCTTGACAGAACTAACCTCTAGAAATCAGCCCAGGAAAGTGAATTGGTCCGAGGCCTGTCAAACTGCTTTTGATGCCCTGAAAACTGCAATGTGCACAGCACCGGTGCTTAAGGCGCCCGACTTTTCGAGTGAGTTCGTAGTGCAAACAGACGCTTCAGAGCAAGGTGTGGGAGCAGTACTCTCACAGATGGACGACGAGGGCGGGGACCAACCTGTAGCTTTCATTAGTCGGAGGCTACTCCCCAGGGAACAGAGGTGGAGCGCTATTGAAAGGGAAGCATTTGCTGTGGTCTGGGCCCTGAAGAAGCTGAGGCCCTACCTGTTTGGGACTCACTTCCGTGTTCAGACCGACCACAGGCCCCTCAGATGGTTAATGCAGATGAGGGGTGAGAATCCAAAACTGTTGAGGTGGTCCATCTCCCTACAGGGAATGGACTTTACGGTGGAACACCCTCCCGGTACAGAGCACGCCAATGCTGATGGTCTGTCCAGGTTTTTCCGCCTTAGCGATGAGAACTCCCAAGAGGGTGGGTAGTTCTCCCCACTTTCAGCTGGAGGGGACACGTGTTAGACCTGACATCCTTGGCGTGGGTTTTTCCCCTATCTTTTGCCTCTGCTACCTGGATATTTGATGCTGTGATGGATTTCGTTTTTGCTGGTTTAGATGCTTTGGACACTCTGCCACTGCTAATCAGTGCCAGAGTGTAAGTGCTCCCTGTGTAAAATGTCATATTGATTGGATATACCTGATTGGCATATCTGTATCACCACGAAGTCCCTAGTAAAGTGCACTGTGTGTGCCAGGGCTGGTGATGACAGATGCTACTAGTGGGTCTGCAGCACTGATTGCGCCACCCACCTGTGTAGCCCTAAAATGGTGTCTCAGGCCTGCCACCGCAGGCCTGCCTGCAGTCCCCGGACTGCCATGTCCTCCTGGCCAGTGTCCACACTGACTGGACCTAACCCTTCCCTTTTTATACACGTCAGTCATCCCTATGGAAGGCCCAAGGTACCCCCCTGGGCAGGGTGCAGTGTATGTAAAAGGTAGAGCATGTACTAGTGCAGGTAACATGTTCTGGTAGTGAACAACGGCCATTTTGTGTGTTCACTGCTGCAAGGTTATCTTGCTCCATAGGCTAACATGGGGGAGGCTGGTGCCAATGGCTATCCGCCTATCTTCTCATCGGAACAAGATAAGACATGAGTGTTTGATATCCCTGAGCTCAGCATTTAATCACACATCTTTTAGGAGAGGTTGTTTTTAAATCCTGAGTTGGAGAATAGTACTTTTTAGAGAGTAGCTGTTCTCTTGTCTGACCCTTCTGTGTGCCTGGGCGTGCTTGTGGATTGACTGTCTGGCTTGAGAGTGACAGGGGCTGGGGATCCCCCAGGAAGTTGGCTGAGTCAGCCCTCTGCTGAATGGCGACATTTGCAAGGAGAGTGGAGGGAGGAGATAGCACCTGGGAGTGGATAGGGTTGTGCCTGCCTGCCACGCTGCTGGCTCCACCTCCTGCTGGGCGGCTGACGACTCTGCCCCTCACTCTGAAAAGAATGTAGAAGCCAGGAAAACAAAGTGCTCCAGCAACACCCAGAACTGGATCAGACCGGGCTCAGGACCCACTTGCACAAAGACTTCAAAGACTTTTAGGGGTATAAGTACAAGACCCCTGACAACAGATTTTTAGATTCTACCATCAAGAAGAACCTCTGCTGAAAGACGGACCGCTGAAGAACTAAAGGAAGATTGCCTTGCTGTGTGCTGTAAGGGCTGACCTGTTCTGCTGTACAACTGAAGCTGAGGAGGAGAAGGGGTCTTGCTGTGTGCTGACTCTACCCACTTGACCAAACAAGACTTTGCTGTGTGCTGTGTCTTAAACCGAATCTCCAAGGGCCTGAGAAGAGCTGGCCTCCTGTTTCGCAACCCAGGGATAGAAAGGTTGCCAAGAACTCAAGACTCTGCTGTGTCCCCCCTGCGCTGCTGTGTGCTGCAGGGACCGTGGACTGTTCTACCAAGCATCTCAACATCTGCCGGTGAAGTGGGCGGGCTGCTCTCTGCCTCGTTGGAGTACCGCGCTGATCCGGGCCTGACACCGGTTGCCGCATCAAGAAAACCGACGTGCTCATCGGCACGTGCCTTGCCGCGACCCGGAGGCCTGAGGCAGACCAAGAGTCGTACTTCCCTGCTCTACGAAGCCGAGCTGTGAGTGGCTGACTCCGGTGACGTCGACATCGTCACTGAGGGCTCGTCGAGGGAATTGTGGAAACCTTGCACCGAACAGCCAGAGGAGCGCTTTGTACAACGAGTGCAGTGACACCGACAGAGCAACGTAGCTGCCTAAACAACAAGAGCCTACGAACTGATTCATTCTCAGTGAGTATCGAATCACACAAGAGACTAGAGACTATCGTCTTACGATCCCGATTAACCAAGAAAGCGAATGGTGTAAACCTGTGATGCTTGATTTCAACTGCGGAAACTAGATAAAGATATATTATTTTTGATATAACTCACCTGTGTGGTTTAAGTTTGTGGTGTGCGGAGGGGGGATCATTGTGGTGTCTACGTGCAAATACCTTACACATTGCCTTGGGGATAAGCCTGTCTGCTCGAGCCAAGCTACCTAGAGGGTGAGCAGGGGTTATCTACCGTGTGTGTCCTTGTACCCTGACTAGAAGCAAGGGTCCCTATTTGGTCTAAGGTGTATACCTCTGCCAACTAGAGACCCCCAGATCTAACAGAATGGCTCTGTAACACCTAGTGCTACCACATCAACATAAGGCCTGCTTTGGTCCACTGGAACTGATACTACTCCCTTACTTTTTCCATGGCTGTCCTAGCTAGATTGGGAATTCTGGCTCTCATCCTCGGTATAATAATCATCATTGTAATAGTTGGTAGACTGAACAGTTTGCTGATCAAAATAATTCGTGGAGTTTCCAGGGGGCATGGAACGTTGGTTATTAGGCGGCGTACCCCGTCCTCTACCTCTGGGTGCTGACTGATAACTACCCCGGCCTCGTGACCCGGGAATGCCGCTTGTACGCTGTAACAAAACCGGGCAATTATACTTTAAATGGCCTTCTTCTTTACAGTAGGCGCATTGATTCTGGCCCAGTGGGGGTCGGAGAACAAAAGGCCCAGGCCTCTGCAACTGTCTCTGAAATTGTGGAGGCGGCTGAAAATTCACGTTTGGCAGGGCGAGGAGGATAAGCTTGTTGCAAAAGAACTTTTGTTTTCAGCTCTTTAGTCTTTTTATCAAGTTTCTCTCTTTCCTCTCTATCCCTATTTTCATAAGAGGAGACCGCCCACGCACTATTGGAATTCTTCAATTTATTAGATATTTCCGGAACCAAATTTGACACAAATTTGTCTACAAACAGTCGTTGGCCACCTTCCGTGCTCATATCCTGATCACTATGATCGATAAACGTCTCCTCAAAACGAGTGAAGAAATCAGAGACGTTTTCATCCACTTTCTGCTTACAAGCTGCTAATTTATCCCAATTAACTCGCAGAGGGGGCATCATAGTTTTCAGTAAGGCAATGATCCTAGCTGGGAGTTCTGTAATTAAAGCCTCAGGTTTGACACCACCCACTTGGAGTCTGTCCGCGGCAAGTATGGCAGCCCAATCACCCCCCAATTCCCTGGGATGGTCCTCCTTTCGAATCCTAGCCCATAATGGTTGTGGGACCACATTACCCATTAGCATGTCTATATCGGCCAAATTCATAATACATGCATCAACAGTTTGGGACAACTCTTTGTTGTACCCAGCAGGATTTTTACGGGGGTCTGGTAAGGACTGTTTAAGGGCCAATACCTCATATCGTTTCCAAGGAACGTGTACCCACACACGTTGAAAGTGAGCAGGTATAAGAGGATTACCACCCTGAGCTGCAACCTCCTCTCTCCACACTGGGGGGAACCTCTCTCATAGGATAGTGTTTTCATTTTCGTCTAACAGAGGAATCGTGTTTTGGCAAAGACCGGCAAGCAAACATCATTCTAAATGTGACAAGCGTCCTTACCGCATCCTCAACCTCTGCGCCCACAATCAGCCCTTTATCAAACTCGGCCTGAACATCTAGCAGGCCCTGAGGGGCTGGTCCCAATCCCATATCCTCCCACTCTTGACCTAAAATATTTCACATAGTATCAAAAACATATCTCTGCGTTGGTGCCTCCCACTGTTGAAAGGTGACCATAATGTATTGCACACTATACTGGGGGCCATTCGTGATCCACCTTTGGGCAAGGAGATCTAGCACTTCCCGTTCATCTGGACCTGGGAGCTGACTACGAGTTTGTCTACGAGGAGGAACAGGGGTCATTTGAAGTGTCCCAAAGAGAGGGGACAAAGGCCAGAAACGGTATCAACCATTCGCCTCCGAGCGGAGGGAGAATTCGTCATTAGGACAGGAGACAGAATATTAGGCGGGACAGAAGAGGGAGTAATAGGTACAAAGGGAGACGAAGGTAGGGGAGAGCTCGGTAATACCGGAAGCGGCTGTGATGGGGTGCAGGAACCGATTGAGGAGTGACAGCTGGAACAACAGGTGGAACAGGTGGGGCAGGTGCTAATAATAAAGGTGCATTCGCTCCCGGGGCAGGTGGTAGTGCAAAAGGTACATTAGCCCCCTGCGCATAGGGCGGAGGTAATCTCAACAGATGGGACATTAAAGGATCCTTCTCAGGGTCCACATTTTTCTCTGTAGGGGAAGTTGGCAACACTGGATAACATTTATCTACCGCCATACGATGTTGCCTATCTGAAACCTCAATCGCATGAGCGGTCTCATTATTTTTAAACTGTTGGGCAGCTTGTAAAATAGACATATCCCTCCTATCTCTTTTAGCTTGTTTTATTTCTTTCTGTTTGGCCTCCCTACGCCATAAGCAAAAAGAGTCAAACATAGCCGGCCGGGCTTTTCGTTTAAACAAAGTGTCCTCCAAATTATCTAAGATATTGAGCTCAAAACTGCCATTCTGCGGCCACCGTAAAACACCATCTTTCCTAGTATAGCGAACCCACACCTCATTAAAGGCTATGGGGCCAATACCATGTTTTGAATATACTTCATAAGTGAGAGTCCCGGCCGGAGGAATTGGACAAGAGTCCTCCAGTCCGGAATCCCTATCGCAACAACAACAAAACCATCTTCCAAACTTACTGAAACCAGGCATCGCTATCACACTAGTTTCTTTACAAACTTCAAGGGGTTAATTAGTCACTTTATAGTACAAAAACTGCACTCACCCCTCGGTTTCGGCTTTTGCAAAAGTCGAACAAAGACAAAACAAAGACAAAGGAGTGGCCACTATACTTAACTTAACCAGATGTTTTCTTACGCCAACAGAAGTCCGTCTAATGTCTCGCAATACCAATCACCAAGGGAGCCAAAGCGTGGCGGCAGTCAGGGCAGCAGGTCTTCGCAGCCGTTGGAAGGGAGAAGCCACACTGTAAAAACTTCGGTCCACTTACGACATGCAGGGGTCGATCACATGGTGCGCGTCCTCCGTAATTTCCTTGCGAGGCTCCTCACGATCCTCGGGCTGGACCCACGACCTCTGAAGCCGCCTCACAGAGGGCACCATTTGAAGAACCAGGCTGAGTTAGGCCTGGCGGCGCAGGGTACGCCTGAAATCTTCTGAGTTTGCCTTCTAAATGTACAGAGACACGGAACACTCTGTTGACATAGGAACTTCAATTTATTAGCTGCAGCTAGGTACAGTTGTCCTAGAAGTACATCAGTGGTAGGTTCTCAGGAGACTGCCACTTCAATCCATGGCTCACAGTCTTTTATAGTGCTTGAATCCCCTAAAGCAACAACCCCCTCAATGTGCAATAAAAACAAACAAATCATCCACCAGCAAACATTCTTTGTACAAGATACAGGATAATAGGTAATAGAAATTCCTTCCCTAGGGTCGTGTTCTCTACCTGACCCTATAGGCCAGGTGGCAAGAACATTCCTAAGTTAAATTAATTTACAACAGGACGTGTTTGCGTGTTGCAGGTGGTGATTCGTAAAACAATTGGAGAGGCAGAGAAGGATCACCAAGGGTCAATAGATGGTTATCACGGGAATTAGTTGCTTCGAGCCGGGTCTCAGAATGTACTTTGCTCAGAGAGACAGGAAAAGGTCGTTTAACATGTTACAATACAGAGTATGAAAGAAACGCTACGAAGGTCGTCGGTGCCTGAGTGAGGGAAACATCACAATGGTGTCAATACGCAAGATGGAGCCGTAATCAAATTTCCTCACCCTTGTTTAAGTTGAATTAATTATTAATTAATTAAGGTAGGCACAAGCTACTGGAACCCAAGCACGCTTGCTTTGCCAATAATGGGTAAATAAAACATGTGCTACCAAATTGTTTAAAGCCACATAAAGATGATAGAATGCCTGGACACAAGATATGATTTACCGTACTTAGCTCCCTGAAACCTTTCACAGCTCCAACTGAAATCGCTTGTAGCTAATTTGAAAACCAGTCACCAACTAGACATTATTAGCAGTCTGGTGTATTGTAGGATCATGCAAACAGCCATCATACAAGGGCACTTCAATACTTTGAAAAGTAATTGAAACAAGCTGACAGTTGATGGAGGCACCGATGGTTGTTTGTCTATCTCAGACAAAGGGTTGTGTTCAGTAATCATTACTGGCAAACTGAGGACATAATCAGAGAGCTGAGGTGTATCATAGGTGTGATAGTTATCACAAGGACCTAGACAGCCCTAAGAGATATTCTGGGCCTTTTGATGTAAAATACCAACAAGCTGATGTCTATTAAAATCCTTTACCTGCTCCATCGCTTCCAGACTATCACTTTGAACCAGCAACACCCTTACTAAGTTCCATTTAGTGCTTTTACCAGTCTCCAATTACTAATACAACACACGCACAAACATAAGCGTTATGCATTTTTACAGTTTTTCAGTTTTTGTTACTCATTGCCTGATTGGCTGACCTTAGGTCAGCCAATGAGGGAAGGAAGCAGTCCCAACGTCATCACAGAGTGGGATGGGGTCAGTGAGATTACTGACCCCACCCCACTCTGTGATGAAGTGTCACTGATTGACACTGGACCCTGGGCGCTTCAGGGCTTAAAACTGAAGCACCCAGGTGCGAGGCAATCAGTGATGCTACCCCTCGTCACTGAGGGGAG